>NC_083537.1:2818430-3549568 GCF_018135715.1 Danaus plexippus | reverse complement strand
AAAACACGAGATCAATTAGCGATCACGAATTAATTTATCAATACACAATTTATATATCATTATCTATAGACAACAAAGGTCTAGTCTCTAATGCAATATAGACGATTAAAAGTCGCTTCCAACAATATTTTAATGGCCTCGTTTAAAAATTTACGACGATAAATCGAAATATTACTTGAAACTTATTATTAAAGAACATTCCATTTACAACTACGGTCAGTGTAATTTCTAATTGGACGAATTTGTCAATTAAGTAGTTAGGAATTTAAGTAAAGTTAGTTTTAAGCCGCTGAACTACAAGTATTGATTAACATTTATATTTCTACGGTCCTTTTGCTTTAAACAACAATCATTCTTTTTTCGTCTCTTAACAAAAATAAAGCACTCATATATGCCCAGCATTTACGGGATGAGATAAGAAATGCAGAAGCCATATAATAAGTCTTTTAAAGATAATATAAGTTACATGTGGTTCGTTAAATGGTACGGATAAAGATATATTCCGAGCAATTGAATGTACCAAGTATGGACGGCGTGAAGGCACGAATACGAGGACTTCATGAAAGTAGTGTAGTTTTGTTTTAGACTTTCAGTACGGGATGTCTTGTAAGTTTTAGGCGAGAGTGACTGATCTTGCCGAACTCCCCGAGACAGATGCTACACTCGAGTAAGTAGGAAAGTTTTATCTCGTTTTTAAACAGCTGAATTTTGTATATGCATTAAAGTAAGAGCCTGTTAAATAAATTAAGGTGTAATATATTCATATATTAAAGATACGAATTACGAATAAAGTTAAAAGTAAAATATCACTTCTTTATTCCTAAATAATTTTTATATTATTTATACTTTTTATAGAACAAATAAAAAGAAGTTAAATGAATTTTAATTTTTTATATATTTTATTTTTTTCACTCAGTCATTTAGGAAGTATGTTAGTAAAAATGCACGCTTTTGACTGCTTCCACGATCTGTATGCATCAGTCGAATTTCAAATCGCATGTCAGAGAAAATAGATTTTAAAATGGAATATTTTGAAAAAAATAATAATAATGAACAGTTGACCTTATTAATATCAGTTAATGAACATGTAAGTAAAGTAACGCTCTCTCTATTTGTGGTTTACTGCAAGTTTGGGTGATTCATTAAAACATTATTTGCATATATGTTTAATTGATATACTGATTTATTTAGATAAATATGCTGTGAAGCTATCTAAATACATATTAACATGTTTATCTTCTCAAACAAAGTCGGTTTTTATAAAGTTGTCAAGGCTATTAAAGTGTTGATTTTCAGTGAATCTTATTGTCTCTTTCCGCGCGACGGAAGGAGCGTCGAGGACATGCCATAAGCGCGGCGACTAACAACACCTCGCTCAAACGACTGCCGGAAGCAATTTGTCCCCTAAGCGAATGTTTTAAGGTCTACATTCCTAATAAGCACTTACTATTATCGGCTGCAGCGGCTAAGCAATTTTTGTGAGTCAATATTGAACTTGTAACTCTTGGGAACGATGTGTCCCTTTCAAATAAATCAACTGCTGGATTACTTGCCAATTCCAAGAGGTCTTAAATATCGATTTTTTAGTTATGACTGCTATCGGTTTCGTAGCTAATTTATATTATGAAATGCATAAATTACAAATCAACTAATACAAGTTTAGATGAACTTAATTTGTTCTTGTATAAATTGTTTGTTCTTAAAAAGAGGAATAAATACGTGATAATGGAGCATGCCAAACGGATATTTAAGAAAGAGGTAAGAAATTTCAAGCTTTTAGTGGACAATCCACTGTTACGGAAGACAGTGATTATTCGGGGTATTTATTTAGTAAATATTCGATCACTTTAACACAACGTTGAGAGCTGAAGTGCAAGAAATATTAAACAATGGAATACAACGACAGAACAAACTGGAGATGGCAGACATAACACCAAAGTGGCGCTGAGCTGACTTAGATTGGAGGTGTTAATTAAGCAATTAGTCGACATCTCGAGGTTATGCCACGACGTCCGCATGACGGAACTCTCCTCAGAAAATTACAGCAGCCAAGCGATCTTGTGGAGCCCTTTCCAAAACACACTTATAATATCTCTACAGCCTTATTTTATTTAAATGTAATTTAGTAATTACGTTACGCTCAAATGGCGTTCATGTTGGATTATTCATTTAAGCTTGGAATTGCGTTTAATAAGGCGGAAACTTTATTGAATCATTCTGACAGTTATAAAGACAGGCTTAAAATAGAAACGAAAAATATTTTTGATAGAATATTATTTCCAAGGCAGCTTGATGTGAAATTTGAAGCTACGACCAGATACTAACCCTTTCAAATTTCATTAAAATTATGCTGAGTAATACATCCCGCGTGATTTGTTATTATATGACAATATTTATGGTCAGTCGCGTTAAGGGAGAGTTTAATTTTCGCCCTAAATCATTAGCAGTGTCACCGAAATTTGGTATACGAGACTGGAAGGGAGCGGTTAATGTAAAATTTTTGTTGTATCACAGCTACGCTTTCATGATTCATTTTAAAGTTATCTGTGAAATTATCCTTTACCGTTCCTGATAAAACAATCAAGTGAATGCGGCTCCCTCATCGGTTTTTAGATTCAACTTTTACTAAAACGTTCTTTTTGTTTTCTATAAGGCCCAATGTAATTTTACTACATTAGTCCTCAACGAGAGAAATTTATTTATACTTTGACGTCGGAGTAGTCTTTGTCTGTTCGTATTGTACTAATTAGTAAGAGAATTCAAAAAAATCTTAGCACGTTAAATTGACTGCGAAGTTTTCTTCTCAGTACCACAAAAATTATGTTAACACTTTGATGTCTTCTTTCTAAAATTTATTACTTAATTTGACCAGGAACATTTTGAACAACCTGAGCGTCTTGAAAATATAGTTACTGAGTTCATTTTTGGCTTGCGCAAATATGGTCCCATTCTGAATTTTATCAAAAGCTCAAATGGCTCTTCATACGTCACCGGTTGGGTTTAGCCGTTCATTCTCTCTGGTACTGTTATCTCATGCTGTTAGCCCCTGTAAGCTTTCTATCTCTTGAGCTTTGAATGCTCACATCTGCAAGAGGTCTTTAAGATCTTTACTATTAATCATTAATTATTATCCTTATATATTTATATTTACATTATAACATTTTATGTTTTTATAACTCGATTCTATTGTGGCAAGATGTCTTTTTCTGTAGGACTTTCCAATAGTTCGAATTTTGTATATAAACATCAAACTCAATTTTTTATCAAATCTGGCTACTTTTTTAATAAATTTTCTTATGTTAATATTCATTATAACTATTTTTTATATTTCCCTATTCTACAAATTAAAGCTGTTAATTTTCTAAATAACGTTGTCGTTAAAACGCCATTATGTTATATGACTTACTAACTGATGTTACTGCTGGCAACATAACTTAGTAAGGAACATATTTTCTTTTGTGCATTGTATAATGAATCCCTATAATAATAGTATACCAAGCATATTGCTAAACTAATTAATATCTTATTCAGTAGGATAACAACATTATATTGATTGAGGGATATAATTGTGATATTGTTCACGATAAGCCTTATATTTCTGGCCATAATGTTATTGATCTTCTGCCAAACAATTCGTATTATTCCATTAACGGCAGATTTGACTTTGTTTGACTAAATTGTTTCCTTTTGAGAGTCGACTCGCAAACAGTATTTATAGTAACGCGTTAAAGTGAAATGTTCAATAGTGATTTTGATTTTAAAATCTATTTGTATTATGTATTAATTTCTAAAAGCTTTTGTAAATCAATCGCCATATATATAACAACGAGCTTAATATTTTGTTGGTTGTTGTCTTATTGATCGTAAGCCAAAGCCAGACGACGCGACGATGAAAAACCTATGCTTTTCGTTAACACAATAATGTATTCGCGTTCATAAATTGCCAACTATACTATCGGTTCTCGTATTCACTCGACGAGAATAACTTACGGTTTGGGAGCTGAAATAGTTTTATTGCTTTGCGTATATTTTATGACAGTTATCTGCACAGCTATAAACACAGCTTGCATAATAACAAAAAAACTAAAAACAGAAACTATCAAGACGAAATAATATTTGGGCGGGTATTCATTAGGGAGATTGTATTACTATTGGTTGGTGAGTTATGAGGTATATTAATGAGTAGCTCTTGTTCTCGACTTCGTTCGCTTGGACTAAGATTTGTTGTGCACGAGTAATAGTTAATATGACAAAACATTTTACACGTTTTTTCAGTCGGACAGAAAATCCGATCAATAGTTTAAGATAGGTATTGATGAATTGCGGTAGAACGAGAAAGGAAAAAAATGTTTTATGTTCTATAATTCCTTTTCTGCCCCTACTCGTTTTACTCGACTGCGTTTACAAAACGAGGTATGCGTTTAGCAAGTGCGTACTATGACACCTTGTTTAAATGTTTTGATTATAAAATAAACAAAAAAGAAGTCTACAAAACAATTTATTCCACGTTTTCCTTTTATAGGTTGAGAATTGATTAAATTTCTTCCTTTATCGTCGGACGGTGTAACAAAAGAGAATAAAATTTAAATTAATAATTCAATGATTTAGTTGGTTTACTTAATTTAAAATATTTATCTAAAAGCGATCCATGAAGGATTTATGATATGAGATTGATGAGTTCGATATTTATTTTTAATACCAACATTTAAAAATTTGAGATCTTTTGTATACACATATGCAATAATATTTGGTTTAAAAAACTATACAATATTTTAAAATATAAGATGAAATAATGAGTTTAGTTGCGATTTATATTAATGGAAAAATAGTGGAAAATAATCAAGGACAATACAGTTGAATTAAAAGACATAATTAAAAGACATAAACAGACACAAGAATTATTCAAAATTTGGATTTATTTGATGTGGAACTAAAAAAAGGAATTGAAATATATAACAAATTATATAATATTTAAATTTTGCTAAAACTTATCTTATATTCATGAAGAGAATTTCGTTTTTTAGTCCAAATATAAATTCCAACTTCTAATTCACCGCATCCGTTATAAGTTTTTAAAACACGTATTTAGTAAATTAAATAAAATCAATTTAGTACAAAAAGATTTCAGTAGCTTAATATGGAATACCTATATACGTAGACCATTGGCTAATTAATGATTTTATTGTTACATAAAATTCATTAAGGACTTTCATTACATAGTTTAGGTTAACTTAAAACCAACTTCATTGTATAATTTCAATGGGATAAAATGAAAATTAAACAAAGGAGACTTATTATACCTATTGGAACGGTCACCAATACAAAAACTTCAAATCACTGAGCTCACTGATTGTGAATAGAACCAGCAGGCGGTCACAAAAATGCCTCTGAATAATTTAAAACCTCCTAATGCAGATTTCGCAGTTCCTGTGTATATTCTGTAAGCTATTCAAATGCATTTTTCCTAGGAAGGGAAAAACAATAAGCGCGAGTTAATAAATAATGTCGTCGCCCTTGTTCCTGAGTTGCCATGGGGCGTTTGAGGGTGCGAGTGTGAGTGGCAAACATTAGGCGCATCTCAACAATAAGCGGAGACGTCGGATGCTGCGGCATTACTAGCTTGATTTATTCGTCTGGCGTTGTGTGTACTCTCCCTAATACCTTAAACCGTGAATGGGCGGCAGTGACCATACTGCAGTACGGACGAAAATGTTGCACTATTAAACTGTAAAATTAACGTTAATAAAATAAACAAAGCTTCATATATTTTTTTTAATTTGTAATTTTTTTTGTTGTATGTTGTATTATGAAATACCTGTGGTATTGGAAAAAATTAACTCAGATTCAGATATAAAAAAAGATAATCTCAAAATACTCTTCTATTAAAAAAAAATATCAAATGTATTAAAGTTATGGAATCAACAACAAAGTATGATCGAATTCGTAACAAAAATTTCTTGCGTCGTTTCTAAACGGCTGTCGAGTGAGACATCACAAAATCAATATAATCACAGTGTTTAGTAGCCCCTTACAAATTGTATCAACCCCATCAAAATTGTGGTGTTCCAAGCCGATATTCGCTCTTTAAAAACGAACGAAATTCTATAGAACCCCATGACGGTATCTGCAGTTAATTATCTGCGTGAGGGGATCAAGGGGGAACGCGGATCTTCCCCTCACTAGTCAGAGCCAAGATTCGAAGCTATCTAAACGGTGTGCCCTTGCAATTAGTTTTAATTAAACTCGATGGGGGGATTTGATCAATATTTCAAGGTTTTTGCAAGTTCCCTAATACAGTTTCTGATAATTAATAGCGACATTCAATTTGATTTAAATTAAAATTTAATATCAAATTAGGATATATTCATTGGCGTTCAGTTCAGTCGTATGATCTTAATTAGCTAAAAACTTATCTTCTTACAGTAGACAATGTTTGGTTCCTATTTGTTTCGACCTAACACGAATTTAAAATCATGAATTTTGTTTTTTTGATAAATCTCAGTTTATTATTATTGAGATGGCGATTGAAAACAGCAATCCGAGCAAAGCGAAAAGTCGAATTTCAAATAAAAAAAAATTGTAAGTCAAAATTTGTAACTCGTTCGCAAGAACGCCCAGGTGTTGTCGACAAGAAACAGAAGGGTGAAGCCTTTATGATGTATATACTAAGAGCGATGTAAACCATTAAGTTGAGTGGTGGGGGGTTGAATCTAAAGAGTGGCCAGCATGCAGGAGCAACTCTTGTTTGAAACTGATAAATTAGATTAATCATACTCGCTTTGACGGCCAGGTGGTAATGGAAACAAGCGACCTTTTAAACTGTGTTGACGTGCTTTACTAGTGTAGTGCCTCCCATTATGATGAACATTGAATAACATGAATAAAATACAACTTGTATCCTCCTTTGAATAAAACATGACGCGTTTACGTAACACGTGAGTTGAAGTTTTATATGGGATGAAAGGACTAATTATTAGACAGCTTTAATTCTAACCATCGCGATATATTACACATGTCGTGTAAATATTTCTTATTTCACAAATATTGTAGAACCTGTTATATGAGTAAGAATAAATTAATAAGTTGTATTGTATACGATTGTAATCGAAAGATAAATTTACATGTATCACGTGGGTTGAAGTAAAAGGTAGTTTTAAACAAAATAGGAGATACTTCTTTCTGTTAATGTAGTTTCGACATTTTTGGCTACACAACGGCTATATATATTTCTTTTAGTAAATCCGAATGGGCTATAAACGGTACAAATGGCGGAGACTATTGATTTCCAGTAAAATACCGCCTACTCATCAAAGTACTTCTTTAAACACACTATAAATAATAATGTCATAACTTTTTTGCGAATCCTGTATTTCCTATAAAGTTATTACCGATGTTTTATTTTACATGTAAAATTATGTTTAATAATAGTTATAATATTTATAGTGTTTTTGTTTTTCGGACAATTTATCATTAAAAGTTTTTGGTAAAATGAGATGCTCTATAAGATTTGCTCTTTATGTAAACATAATCTTTTATTCAATAATAATAACCCAACATTCAAAATATGTAACCTTAATCAAGTAAAAGCATCGCGTGTAAAGTTTTTACGGTTCTGCAGAATGGAGAATGTTTTAATGAGTTTAAATATCAATTTACAAGTTTAAGAAGGCCCCAGAAATGAGTTTCTATATAATAATTTATGTAAATTTATATAATTATACACGCACGATACTATGAAAATGCTAACTTCGAAGTAACAATTTAAAATGATGAGGATTATAGTTATTGTTTTTTCGTTGAACAAAAAATCTGATAGGGAATTTTCGAAGGAAATGTTAGGGCATTTCACGAGGAGTTTCGTCGTTGTTAGGTCGATGACACTGAAACACATAGGCTTTGTTGGATATGCACGCAAGCATAATGTAAGCGGCAAAAAATACTCTTTTTAAGGTACCCGAATTCATAACACGGACATGCGAGTTCTGAATGCTTTTTATATAATTTGTAATATTCTCAGAAACATTGTAAAACATTAAAATCTACTATTTTAAAGAACAGTGGGGGATCTCAATTGTTTTCTTTACAAATTTGTACTTATACCATTACAATTGGCCGCGGTTTAGCCGACTTATTTGTGTCTCTTGGTGAATTGTTGACATTTGTCAGTAGGTTTAAATAAGTTTGTATTATCATACCAACAGACAATAAGTTTACAAACCTAACAATATCTAGTCTGAGAGTGCTGCAATAAATGAGAGAAGAGCCTCTAGTGAAGTGCCAGCTCGTTAGGGAGGGAGCTTAAATTATGCCACATGTCTATGGCCACTCTTATATGCGTAACTTGCTTAAAATGTCACAACTACTCTTCCACAATTTTTTATTATTATTTTTTTTGCTAAATCTCTATTTCTTTTCAAACGATACCAGTGATAAACCCAGTATTTATTTCAATTGTAAACTTTCGACTTTTATTACTCCTTAAAATATTTGTTCTATAGAGAGTAAAGTGTGAAATGCTTTAAATAGTTTTTACTGCTTTGTCAAGTTTATTGTACTACGTACAGTAGTTAATTTAAATAAAACTCTAAAGTCCAAGAGTATTCCTATCATAAATGTTTAGTACGTCCATAAAAACTGAATATAAAACAGTAATTTTATCAATTCATACAACAACTTATCTCTGTATAAAATTGATTTTCTATTTGGATGCATTCGTCCCATTCTTTATAATTTACATTAAACTCATACAACTGATGTAATTACATAAAGTTATAACCAAAAACCTTGTCCAATTAAGTATAAATGGCATTGTATACAGGGTAGGTAAGAATATCCTCAACTTTCCCCGATGTCTGCGGCTAAGTCTGGCGAGGGTGTTGGGAGGGACCTTCACTTTCGTTTCGCGCAAACAGCGACGCCCGTTGACCTTTCTTGCTATAAAATTTACTCATTCATTTTGATATTCTTTGTTTAAAATTCAAAGCCTGTCATCTGGGACTGAGACGGTCATGATGTTGAGTATTCCGATTCTGTAATTCGAATTTTCGATTGAAATATTGAATATTTTATAGCATAACATTATCTTTCTATTACGTGCCGTACCCTTAATAAAAGCGAATAAAGCAAGCAATACCACCGTGTAAACAGTAATTCCCGAAATGATTTGCTTTCTAATCTAACGCGGGCATCGTGCGGACGCTCTGTAACCTTTGTGTCAGCAGTATTAAAGGTTTCAGTGTTATATATGTACCTAACACAATGGCAGCTGGTCATCGAGCCCGCGTTCCATTATGGAAATTGACAAGTAAAGGGTAAAGTGATTATAATCCTCCGTTCACTTTGGCAGAATAGTCTTAATTTAAAAAAAAAAAAACGACAAACTTAAAAAAAAGTTATGAATAGGAGTGTATCGTTGAGAAAATGTAACATGAATTTTTTTGCGTAATTGAATACAGAAAAAACGTTTTCTTTTCTTTCATATTTTTTTTATATTCTGATGTAATAATTAATTTTTATATTGAACTAAAATTTGTAAACAGACATTTTCACCCAAAATCATAACGCTTTCCATTGAGGATGCCAGTAAATTATACCACACCCAACCGTAAATATGATTGGTATGGTGCAAGCTAACGTATGGTTGTTATATGAATCGTATGATAGTAATTTGAATTTACAACTACGTTTACAGTGAGCAAAATCATGTATTCCTTTCAGTGAAAAAATTAAAAGAACCAACCACGGAAGCTACTGTTGTAGATTAGTGAATATTTATTTAGAGGGGCTAAAGAATTTAGAGCACGAAAAGATTGAATAGAGTACCATTCAAAATCGAAAGTCGACATCCTAAACAAATTGACCGAGTCCGCGTAGGATTAAAATCTGTTGCCTTTTTCTCCGGCAGACAATTTCATGTACCCACATTCTAGCTTTACATGTATGCAACATAGAAGACATTTTGGGATTTGCTATTGATATAGGAGTTTTATTAAATTTTTTCCTGCCCTTGAATGCCTTTGAAAGAGTCAAATATGGCATATTTTTTTTTAATTTCGAAGAGATTGGATTGAACGTTAAATGACATAACGTTTGCTATAATGATAACATAAAACCAAAATTGCCCTCGAATTGACATCGGAAATTACAGAGTATGGAATTGACGAAATTAAAAAGGGCCCTAAATCATATTCTCTAACTGTATCTATAGTATGGAATTTATGTTCGGCAAATTAGTCCATTTTAAAATGAAATTGAAATATAAATATTAAAATTTAACTCTTTCACATAAAATTGGAACTACTCTTTCCTGGTTGATTTGTATTCGTTGATAATATATTTCTAAAATAGGTGAGAAAAGAACTTTTTAAGTATGCAATCAAACTGTCAAATTTCCTTCAAATTAATAAAAGAACATTAGTTTTTCGAATAAATAACGATTATATTACATCAATGTAAAAATGTAGCTCAATAAGGATAATTTGTTTTGTCCCTTTTGTGGAATATTGTCCATTCACGGATAATAGTGTCGGCCAGAATCCTAAGCAAATTGTCGCTACGGGCCCAATGTGCGTATTATTTACCTTTATCGTGAAATTGCTAACACAAGTAGGAGACTTTTCGTCGTCAAAAAATCAGTTCAGCACAATACGTGCACTTGCAGAAACTTTTTTTTAAATATAACACATTCTAGTTGCTTTACATCAGTGCTGCTGACAATTTCTTAAAAAAATTACAATGACGTATATAATTAAAAAAATATAAAGTCGTTATATTAATATGAGGGGATGACTCGCGTTCAAGTAATGGGATTTGAGTATATTTCTCCGAGTAATTTCTCGGCTGGGAGAGCTTGTCATTCCTTATATGTGTAAAATTTAATTTGCTAGCCTTCGTAATCCCTAAGTAAATGCTCTTGAGGTATTCGCTGCAGTGCACCGTAAAATTACAGCAAAGCGATATAGATTCAGTTTGTAAGTAAGCTGCAGACGAGCTGAGAGACGCTAATCGAGACGACTAGGTTATTATAATTGCGAGGCATTGACTCTTAGTGTATCAAAGGCTTTGAGATAAATTATTTTGAAGTAACTGAATGCGTCCACATGTTCTGTTCATTAAAAAAAAAAGTTTTTTTTTAGCAGGAATGTCTTTAAATATTTTAAAGGCAACTTTTGTGAAGGTACCGCTTTGATGGGTTGTTGTAATGGGCTCGGCGGCCATGTTCGTGGAAACTTTTACGGGACGTTGATCCACTTCTAACCAAAAGTATAAGTGACCTGTGTCCCTTCATTCTTTAAGGATCAACCCACCATTACCCTCGTGGATTCTTTTAACCTTTATGCTTTTCTATCTAGGAACAACTAAGTTAAGTGAATATTAAAAATAATATCTTAGTTCTAGTGATAATATAAATATAACTTCCCTTTTAAATATATACGTATGTAAATCGAAACCTCATCTGTTGCCTAATACCGTAAGCTCACTTGAAAGCCAATGACAGTTTTAGCTTTGTACCTAAGCTATTTGTCAGCTATATTTGAAATATATTGGATAATATAAAAATAAACTGACAAAGACTTATAAGTTATAACAGTTAATTATACGCTTTACGTGTATATACAGCACAAAAATCTATTGACAATGTTTATGGTCAAATAGTCGTTGACCTTATTCAATAAGTATTTTTAGTAAATACTTCAAGTTAACTATATTTTTATTCTATATATTTAATCCAGTTTCGATAATTTGAAATAAATTATTATGATAAGTAAAATGTTAAGTCCATTTAATCTTACGAGATTTTACGTTCAGAGGTTCAATCTTTTCACACTTCAGGACACGTAAGCGGATCATTTTCCTTCCCCGACTACAATAAAAATGGGATGTCCTTGGAAATATTTTGCATACGGCACGCAATTGTGCGCGTGACGGATCACGTAAATATAAAAAGAAATGTCGGCTCCCTGGAGATGTTCCTTAACACTATCGCATTCTCATATGTCTTTTTACCAGTTCCCGGTATCATCAGGGATGGGATAGTTTCGCAACTTCATTTGTTATTAAAATATTTTGTCCCTCGATGTCTAAAAAAACTCCACATGTCTTGTCAATTTATTAAAGATTTTTTGCATGCACTAACAAAATATTGAATATAACATAGAAGTCAAAATAGCAAGAACTTCAAAGTTGGAGGTGTGAAAAAAATTAAAGTAAAAGTTAGACTGAACAAATAAAGCTCATTTAAGTGGCTAGCAAAGTTACAGCTGACAATTTAAACTTAGTCTGGGGGAGGTGAGAAAACGTAAAAGCGCGAGGGTGTCTCACTGGACACTAACAGTACGAACACTGGCGACATTGATAAAGTTGTATTGGACTAGGAATAACTGACTTAACCAACGGAGACCTAACTTTGAACTAAGCGTTAATATTATAACAATGTATAACAGACTTGATCCGTAGGAATCCCGAAAGCGTTGTTCTTTCCGGGATAAATATGCGCAGGTGCTATGAGAAAAGTTTTATCCGACTTTAGATCATTTATTTAGAGTGTGTCGCATTTTATTTAAAATTTGTTGCAATAAACATACGACAAAGTGGATGTTCTTATTACGTCATCTTAATAACGTTAAGTCCCCCGTGAACAATAACTAACCAAATCTAGACACATAGAACTCATTCGGGACGCGTCTGGGAAGTTTACAGAGGAATGGAAGACGAACAGATTATAGCGATCGAAACGCGACTCAGTAATCGTTTTTGCATTTAACGCCCTCTGTAAACAGTTGCTTTTATATTAATTCTTTTATATTCGCAGATAAAATCATTTCCCGGGTCACAGAAGCCTCGCTTTTATTAAGGTAATTAAACAAGTATTAAAGACGTTTCAAACAAATGATCTCCGGTTTGTTTATGCTACAAAGAAACGGGATATTATTCGACGATGAGAAAAAACCATCTGCCTACGAACGGCATTAAAAATAATAAAACAAGTAATAGCTCTATCATTCCTGCACCTGTTCTTCGAAGCAAACCCTCCGCTCCCCGCCTATCCACCCCTAAAGTACTTTATGATGAGGGCAGTTTTGTCCCCACTTCACATCCACGATCTAAGCAGAATTTTGTACCTTAAGAAAAAATCCCTTACATTGCTAACGTGTTTTATATAAGCGCCTCAATAAATAAATTATTTAACTGTTAATATATAATGAAATTTGAGAAATAGCTTCAAATAATATAAATATAGCTAGAGAGATACTTATTTATGGAGTATCTTATGATTGTTATATAGCGGATAAATAAGAGTATAATATAAGAATATACTCACAATACCTCAAAGTGTTTTATTATTGATTTTAGTATATTAAATGTTTACATTACTATGAGTATAGACAAATATAACTAATGTATTATTTCTCCAATAATAATCTCAATACCTAACGGGGTAGCGGTAAAGCAGAACAATGCTGGATTTTTCTACCTACCCGACAATTGTTAACACTAGCTAGCTGAGACTTGAAATAGAGTTTTAAACTAACTGACTGTGTTATTATAATAGTTTATGTAATAGTGTTATGTGGATGTTTACTCACTCAGCTCCATTTTTTCCCCTGTGCAGCATGCCCGCTCGTGCCATTTCACGTCCACGCCCTGAAAATACGAACCATCCATTACAGTTCGGAGGTCTACATTTTCCTTATCGCACTTTACTAAATACCATAGAGACCGGCCTTAAAGATTTACCCGCCATTACAATTCAAGATGTCACAATTTGTAATTACAATTTAACAACGCTTCCTGTTTTTTTTTTTCAGTGGAATAGATGAAGCTCTTGGTTTAATTTGACTATTATTTGTTAACCTACAGATAATTAAAATTACTTTCGAATATAATAGATGAGAAATTTATGTAAGTTTTGTGTTTATTCGATCAATCACGCAGTCAGCACTGAATCGAATCGAAAGATTTTTTTTTGTATTTAGGAAAGTAAAGGAATAGTAAAATATTGTGAAATTGGGTGTGAAATCTAGAAGTAGGAAGTGCAGTATGAAAAAAATAAATAATTAAATATAGTTACAAAAGCTATCCCCGCATCGCCTGTTTGATAAAAGCGGTAATTTAGACGTTTAACAAGCAATCAATTCTGGGAGAGCTTGATGGATTGCGAGCGGGGAATATTTCATTGTCGAAACGTTGCATCCGTGTAAATCGCGACATCTTTAACCAAGGTATACATTGGAACCGGCGAGTAATTAATGAGACGAGACTTCGCCGTGGGTTGCGGAGATAACTTAAGTGCACTTTTACATTTCATAGAAGCGATTTATGTTATACGAAGATGGAATATAATTCTAAGAATATAATTTAAATTTGATATCTTCTAGACTCTAGTAGAATATTATATGAGAAAAATCTATTCGCTCCTTAATCAATGTTTATAACTGACTCAAGTTTTAATATAAAACAGTTAAATTAATAAATAAAATAATAAAAGGAATTTAAGTTAAGTGTCTAGTTATAACTAAAATTAATCAAACAAATCGCGAGGTCAACTTCTTTAATATACAATATCTGCCCGCCCACTACCAGCTACTAATTAATTATTTAGCCTTTAATACAATAAATGTCAAGTTAGTCATTTAATAGAATATATGTATTTCATAATATGCAAGGATTTAATTAATTACGTCATTTATACAGACAAAAAAATGATCACGTGAATGTGACAAGATTAATTTTTATTTTTCTATTTTTCCTTAAGTGTCCGAATAGAATTTAAAACGCCTTTCACGAAATAGTAGAGATACTTCTAAGCTATCATATAGTATATACTACCATGCATGTTAGGAAAATCATTTTAAATTACGATAGCTTTTTTTTACGTGTCAACAAATTATAATGCCATATAATGCCAATAGCAGAGCCATGCCCAAAAGCATAAACAAATATATTTTTTTTATTTCACTCACAAGACAAAATGATTTCAATTACTTAACACGCAATTTCGCTATTAGGTTAACCAACGTATGTCTAATATAATTGTATTAACTGTTGATTTCTGTTTCATTTGACGTATTTTATAAGGAAATAGGGATGCGGTTGGTTACTTTCATTCGGCCCCGTGGACCTCTTATTGTCAGCGCGCTAGGAACAGATATATATGATCCCGAGTCCGCAGAATAAAGGTTTAATAGGATACTATTAATGGAACTTCGAACGCTGAGCCGTGTATTAAAAGTAAAGGTACTGATAAACTATATAAAAATAATTATCTTCTTCGCGAAATGTTTCCTTTATGTATTTTATGTGTAATGTTAATTCTAAAGTCTCGATACCTACAAATTTATTTAGCATTGAATGTTAAACAAATCATTGTTAAAAGAAATTTATTTATCTGTACTGTATTAAAAGAATCCTACGTAAATGTACGTAGAGTATTTTATTACAGTTTGGTGTTTCATTTGTTGCTATTGGAATTTTCGGGTAGGGGAATGCCGGAACGATGGAATTACAAGCCACCCTTCTCATTCACTTTATATTCAGATCTCATTTCATGTATCTATAGAGCACTTGCTTAATGCAAAGAATGCAGAAGTATATTTTATATGTATATTATGCTTTGACGTCCCACTGTCATAACGTAAATATCAATGTCAGTGTGTGTGTGTGTGTTTTGTTTTCGTTCGTTATTAATTTATACAATAACTACAGAACTTATCAGGATGAAATAATGTCAACGTTGCTTTAATGAAGAGGTGAGATACAATAAAAGATTTCCAAAAATACTGTATGATTGTGTGCAGCCAGCGTAAAAAAACACTAACTATATATAGTTTTTTATGCTACATTATAATATTATTGATATACCTGGACGACTGGCCCGTAAGTAGGTATGCTGAATTAGTGCTGGTCATTCCAAATATCTGAAACAAAAGCACACGAACGTCAGTAATAATCAAAGCTACGTGTATATGTATATCATTATAATAATTATTTTCGACGTAAAATTTTGTATGAGAAGATTAACATACTGAATAATTCTCCTCTGTAAATGTCTCTCGAATTCATGTTATTTGCTCTCTCACTTCACATGTGAATGGCGTCTACAGACGTAAATATTATCTGCTACTGATATAACATGCACGAATATTAATGGTTAATAACTTATATAAATTTCAAAGCTATATTTTCCTTAACTATTTCGACTGATTGTTAAATTTATGACAATCCTAGTGTGACCGAATATTTTGTTATTATAGACCAAAACTATTCCAAAAATATCATGTTAAATAATTTTTTTAAAGTAAAACGAATTCTGTCATTCCGATGAAACACACGAAAATCAAGGTGTAAAATATAAGTTTTAAATAAATAGAATATCTCATTTATTTGCATATATGACTATTTTCTTAAGTTAACTGAGAGTAAAGTGAAAATAGCAAGTTAGAGAAAAATAATATATTGAAGAAAAATAATTCCCTTTTAATATTTATACATCAAAGTAAACTACACACATAACTGGAGAATAGAGATAAGGACTGAGTATTTCTTGTATAATCAGGAGTGCGCGTAGGAAAAGTTTTTGATGTAGATTTAAAACCACAAACAAAGAGAATTGAAGTTAATAAGGTTTTATATTAAATATATATTAGTGAGCGAATATTCATATATTAGCTTGTCATGCATATTAAGATGATTTTATCTCGTTTTAAACATAGAATATAATAAAGAAATAAGATACCATCCCACGCGACATAAAAACGTAGCAATGACAACCTCACATTAGTTATGAATAATAAAAATGCTTAAAATAGTCAAGCATAGAAGTTTATATAACCTAATTCTCTTTGTCATTTATGTTGCTCCATCATGAAAAGTTCAAGATTCCAAACGCAATTATAAAAAAAAAAAACAAATGTACAAAGATTTTTCACATCAAATTTGTATTTGTGTCCTGAAAATATGTCATTGTTTCCAGCGGTGCCTCGCAGAATAATTTTTAGTTGAAGAGATCAATTTAGCAGATATTGGGAACGGTTCGAGGCCGATAGGGAGGGGGAGGGGTGTCCTGATGACCCATATGCAAGATTCATCAGTTCACACATCGCAGCGCGGACACTAGTAATACTGGACAAAAGTTATACAGTGTAAAAAAATAATGTTAAAACGCATCATAGGGGGTAAATCTCAGATTGTTTTGAAGTAATCGGCGAAGTATTTATCAAACATTTGGACTAATCACGTTTGAATCTGAAAATATTGCAATAATATTAAATATATCCCTGTTTAAGGAGAAATTTACATACGTAGATCTATCCCACAGTGGACAATGATTCACTAAAATGATTCCGTGCGCAGGAATTCCAAGTTCTTCAATAGCCATATTTTCACCGATTTTGATTAATAAAAGGTTACGAATATACATATACGAAGATTTAAAAATGAAAATATTATATTAGTTGGTGTTTAGATAAACGTTATGAACTATCACGGGCACTTGTTTTCTTTATATTTGACCGAGTACGACTTGCTGTAATGTCAAATTAATGCAGTGACTATAATTCTTTTGGAGCTCTAATAGAAAAATACCGTAAAAATATAATGCGTTTCTATTTCCGTAACATAAAATCGTCAACGGTTTATGTTACGTGTTAAGTTTTACATTGACCCATTTATCGGTGAACAGAGTTGTGCCCGAAGCAAGGAGGACCGCATAAATGAACGTTTACGATCGAATGTGGTCTCCTACACCTGTGTTCGCAATAAAACGCTTTACTGCCTACGAATGGTACAAGTCCTCATAAGTTTTCAACGTTTTCAGTTTATCTGAACCGTGAATCATTTTAAGACGTGTGTTTATGTGAACCAGTTTAGCACTGGTTTTAAATATCAGCTAACATAGTGAATGCGATTCTTAACAGTACTTTGGAATTAGGATTTACTTTATATTACAAGTAATAACAACATAACATGTAAATGTAAATAATATATTAGTGATAAAACTATGTTATTCATTTTTAATTTGGTCTGGATGTTTTAGATTTCACAAGGTCTTATATTTATTACCAAAAACTTATTATCTACCTTCCTTCCGCCTAAATCTATTATTAATGTTGAGTGTTTTTAAAAGTTTGTTTTATAAGCCACTTGTCTGTATTGCTAGTGTTATTTGCCATAATAATTTGAAATTATAGAGCATTATCGATTAACTACATTATATGGGACGAAATGTTAGCTTATTTTATTTTTTTGTCTCTTGCTAATTCTTGGTCAAGGTTATACTTACATAAATTCCACTAATTATTGACCTGATATCTTGCACATTATCTTTATATGATCTCCGACATTTTAAAATTTTGTTGAATAAGAAAAGGGTATAGTAAGAAAAAAAAAATCCTTTTTTATTGAGAATAACTCTTAAAATTTTATATTTTAAAATATATTTTTGATTTGGATATTTCCATATACATGTTCATTTTAATTAAAGTCCTGAGTCAAGGGTTCCGTGTCGAAAGGTATTCAAACAAAACCGGAAGCCCTCGGACCGTTCGTCCAAAGTTATGATATTCGTAGACCGAAAGCAAAAGTTTTTCGTGAGCAATGTCAAAGGAAGCCTCATCGGTGCGGGTGAGTTTTGAATACTGACGTGGCATGCAAATCAAGTACGAAAGAAGATTAAATTATAAGTTGAAATTTATTCGAGAGGACGGTCCATGATTGTTGGTTTTTATATTATAATATAAATGTAGGGTGACGAATATTTAACTTGCATCAAATAGGTAACCATTTTACGATTCATTACCGACTGTTCTGTTATGTAGTGTTTTTGATACAAGGTTTTGTTTTATGTGCGTTCTGTTTATACTTACTTCCTTCAAGCTATTGGCACACAAAATTTTGATATGAATAAGTAGCCCGTCGTATAGATTGTAAATATTGCGTGCGTACACAATACCGCCTGTCGAATAAAGTATACCCGGTTGTTTATTCAAATGTAACAAATTTTCTCACATCAGTCCTGACTGAACCAAAAGAATATGATTTATTTATAAGTATAGTATAGATAGCAGTATACATACATACATACACTAAATTTATATTGATGTAAAATCAATTGTTCATTCTAATCCAACGTTTTTTAAGTTACTAAAATATTTTTTTTTTTCATTCTTTATACTTGTAGCCATTTCGTTGAGTTATATAAGAAAGTATGAAATTCCAAACCCGTAAAGAATAAGGTAGTCTTGAAAGATTCTGAAAACAACAGTTCGTTTGAAAGTTTTATAAATGTTAAACAAGAATTTCTATAAAAGTGTTGTTTATAAAAATGAATGAGCATCTAGGGCTTGATAACTACGCTGTGTCCCATATCCTGACACCCAGTGGCCCAGTTAGCGTTCGACAATGCAGAGGCTATTAAAACCGTCCATGTGTTAACAAGCTAAACGTATTCCTGAAAATAAAATGAAACGAAATAAACTGATGTAGCTCTAGGCCAGGTCTTCTCTGCTCTTGATAAAGCAAAACTGGGACAATTATAATTACAAACTAAAATGACATTTCTTTTTTTTCCCTTTTTTTTTTTATTTAGTGCATTTCATACGTACAAAAACCAGCTGAGAAACGCGATTCCGCTGCATTGAAAGCTATAAAATCTGGATAAATTTCTAAAAATAGATAAATTTATGCACTACTTTAAAAAACAACCTTCCTTATGAAGTTGACCATCATACACAAAAAACGCCACTTGTTCTCACATTAAACGTCTTCAAGTAAAATATACATTATATATATTTAAATAATTTATTACATTTTATCATAAAGGCTACCGTGACTAGTGCTGGTTAATGTTGAAATAAAGGCAAACTATAAGAATAATTAATTAGGGGTACTCCGTTTCCAGTGCAACGTAAATAATATTGAGGAGCGTTATTTAGAAGCGGTGAGCCCCTCATCGGCGCCTGCGATGCAACCACAGACTGATTGTGAATAAAATAAAACAAAGAACTTGACGTGAATAATTATGAAGTCTACTTAATAAAGTCAGTGTTGAGATTTAAAAGATATGAAGCGAGTCGTCTTCGACGCGAAAAACTGTATCATCTAACTAATATTTAATTTATATGACTTTAAATTGTTTATCGCAACAGATTAGATTAGTAAGTGCACAAACAATAATCACACGCGGATACAAATGTGGAAAGTTAAGTATAGTTGCAGTTCAATTGAGAATAATTAGATAGGTAATTCGAGTTTCGTTATAAGAAATTATTCTTAGATCGATATTAATTTACCGGAATGTAAATTTACCAAAGGTTCATTAGCGTTTTATGGGAAATCTAAAGAACGTTTAAGATGTTTAAAGATTAATCAATGTCACTAAGATAAGTCTCTGTCTCATTAAATTTTATGGGTAATGAAGTTCACTGCACTAATGTCTAGAATCGTGGTCTTTAATTTAAATTCTGTTTACTTGCAGTGCAATCTTCTCATAGCAAAAAATTTAACGCAAACTAACAAACTTGGCAAGTCTTATCTGATGACAAGAGGCGGCTGTCTCAAAAAGATGCTTGCTTACCGTTTACCGAAGAAATTTAAGTATTTAAATTTATCATAAAAGAATATTTACATTTAAGTTACACTGGTTCTTATATTGTATTTTATTAAAAACATTTTAATGTGTATCCCTTGCATTCGGTTATAAAATATACTAACTACATTTCAGTTTTAAAACTTAACAAAATAGTTATTTTTATTTTTGTTCCCCATTTATTTGTAAGACATTAAACCATATGGGAAATATAATTTCAATTTCAAATCGGTGAATCGATTACGGATACTGAAGGCGATCATATAGTTATCACACTTTTTTAAATCACTAAGATAAAGGTATTTATTATATTAACGTTATAACATTAAAGTCTTTGTATATATAAATATAAATCATATCGTACTCAAAGTAGACGGAGAGCATTACTCAAGTTACTTTCTTTGTAAGTTAAAAAAAAAAAAATGATCAACTGTTCGAATACTCCTTCCTCATCTTTATTCTAAGGTCTTCTATTTGTAGTCTGACTCAAAGATTGTTAGATAGAGCAATACTTAAGATATTATTTACATTTTAAATTACTTTTATTTCTTTAAAGCTTTTTCATGTATTTTATATTAAGGTAGTATGGCTTATCTATTCAGGTATTTGAGTGGCGTAAATAAATGAGTTCATTATTGTTTGAGTATGTGTGGACAAAAAACCCTTGCATAAAAAATCTCTTGAACTTTAACCCTACAAAAACTTTAAAATTTGAGCTCCAAAACAATTTTAATGTCACATCAACCAACTTTGTCTGAATATTTTTTTTAAATATCCTAACAATTTAGTTATTAATTCTCTCTAAATAAAAGTATGTACCCAGCGTCGTCAATCTTGATGACATTGCTCCCACAATTTATATTAGCATAATACTCTCTGCGATTGTGGAGAATACATTAAAATGGTAAAAGATTCAAGTTGCACTTTAAATGTTGAGTACGAGTAAATGCATCTCGCTAAATTATCATCATTACCAGGTAGAAAGGCCGCCTAAAAGTCCAATTTTATAGTCAAAGAAGGTTATTTTAGGTGCGGATATGAAAGTAGTATTGTGCGAGGCAGACATCAAAAGAGGTATATCAAAGAAGAGTGTTGGCACATAGGGTAGCGGGCGGGGCGCGCCCCTTCAATAACAGTAGGTACCAGCTAGTTCAGATTTTTACATGAAGCCAATTCGCCGAAATGTTTTCCTTTTGTTCGATAAGCAAATGATGTCGATGTAGCTATGGGAATGTTCAGAGGCATGTCTGATACAGTGCGTACCTGTGACGAAACCTACATCAATTATAAAAAAATATGTGTCCTTTTTTATTACAAATGTTATTTAAAATTTAAGTCAATTAAAAAGCAAATTTTTCATCAACTATTTATTATCGTGGTTTGAAACGTTTTCACTAACACAAAGCCTATTTATTATAAACAGAGAAGAATGTAGTGACAAAACAGCCATACGTTATTCCATACAACCAGTCACGTGTTTCAGAAACGCGTAAATCGTTTAAAAAATACGATTCCATGCGATTATTTCACATCATTACACTTGTTGTTTGTGAGTTCATCTGTGAATATTCGGCATTTCAGCACCTTTTAAGTAAATTACCCTTAAAGAGGATCTTATTAGAATTAATGAAAACAGGATTCATCCGAAATAGCCACATAAATTTCATGTCGTGATGAATATCCAGTCAGGGAACATTAACGAGGCTGTTAATGTTACTGCCAGCACTAAATGCAGTGTTATTAGATAAAATGACAAGGATTGAAGGGACTTTCCAACTGATTTACTACAACTTCAACGTGGTTTATTTTATTAGAAGTTGATGCTCTGTCATGTTAATCAAAAACTATCAAAATAATATAAATCAAATTTAACATAATAATAAAAGATATAACCTAATTAAGTGCTACCTAAATAACTTTTAAAGACGGAACTTAAAGTAAAAAATTTTGACAAGATTTTACAATTTTACATTTACCGGAGAATTTGAACGATTATACTAATAAAATAACGAAGGTGTTACAAATTGTTGAGTGTTAATATATTTGAAAGAAAAATATATTTCAATTTTTTATAAATTTAACCAAACCAAGTCACATGGACTATGTACATACTTTTGCTGATTAAACTAATGTAAGTGAGTTTCGCTGAGAGGGATAATGCAGAATGTAATTCATTGTGAATAATAAATAAGGCATCTCAAGGTGGAATTGTTACTTACGGAGCAGGACTGACATGAGTACTGTTACACGGACTATATATGATCCGTTTAATTGTGACCCGATTTGTGATTCATTGGAAGTCATCGATGACACGCGGGTTTTATTACGTTGAATATATTACGTTGAATATATATAGAGTGTTGTTGGGTTAGAGTAGACATAAAGCTTTTCTCCGCTGTTATATTGGTCAATTTAAAAATTATGAGATAAAAGTTACTTGTTAAAATATATTGGAGAAAAGATAAAGAAAATAAATCACAATGATGTTACAATAAATGTTTGGTGCTATATAAAGCCGTTATACATGAAAATGAAGAAGACAATAGACTAGTGATAGTTAATATCATATTTCAAACGAGTTATTCCGTTCAAAAAGCAAGATTTTCCTAACAATGGCTGACCGATACAGATCAAACCGTTTCAAAACTTAAACGAAAGTCCGCTGTGAGAGCGGCCTCTAAATAAATCGCACTTTACAAACAATACACGTATTGTTTTCTTGTGAAATAAGTTATAAGGGGAACATTGTGTACGGAAATAAATCAAGAAATTTCACTCTTAATTTACAACAGCGAGATTTGTTTTGAAAATATATACTGCTGTAATGTTAAAGTTATTTAAATTGATCGTTTAAAATATACTACTCGTCTGATGACTTGATAAATTGCCGCGATCTATCTTACGACATGAATCATGGCAAAGACAATGGAAGTACGTAGCCCGACTCTTATCTTATTTATTTAAATTTTGTCTGTCTTCAATGTTTCTATTATCTGGTTATAAAGTTCCTTAGTCTCGCTTAATTAATCAAAAAAAAACCGCTCGAACGTTTTAAGCATATTTGTATTTGGTTTCAAAACAAAAAAACCGAAAATCGGTAGTTCTTATCAAAATATGTTAATTTAAAGAAAAAATATAGCAGCAATTTTGAAAAATATATTTTTCTAAATGAAACTAGTATTATTCGGATTTACTACGCGGATTTTATTATTTAAAAACTACCTTAACTTACCTAATTTAATCTTAGATCTCAATATATTTTTCCTTTATATTGAATTTGTTAAATATTCTTGCAAAGTTAAATCAATCCCTTTGTTTTTAATGAGTTCACAAAACAGCGATGGTAATAAAAGACTATTGCATATTCGAAATTCAAGAGGAAATGCTCTTCTTGCATTGTGGCCATATTAACTCGACAACGGTATATCGGACACTAGCTTCAAAATGACCCAGATTCAACGTGGCTTAATGTGATAACTAAGGACCAACACATACTGGATTATTACAGGTAGTTGATTGTCATTTTAGATATATTTTTTATTTGTTGTGACAATTAAAAATACGTTCAATCCTATCTTAATGTAACTCCAAAAAAGGCGTTCTCTTCAATTTTCCGATCTATTTTTTATTCTTTCCAATATTTTAAATTTTTATCATTTAATATTTGATGATTTCACATATGTAAGTTGGAGTATACTAAAACTATTCTTATATCACTAAAGTTACTGCGCAGGTCTTTATAAAAATTATCACAATATTTATGAAAATCAAATAACTGATAATAGACATTGACTTGTATGTATGTATGAAAAAAAAATTATAATTTCACATAACAAGTTAGGTTTTATTATTATCGGACAGCACATTGTTATTACCGAATTGTATTTTATCAGGATGTGTATAATATTTTTGTTTATCTTATATCTTTAATTATAGGTATATTTATCTTTTACCAATTTTATATCATTAAAGTAAATCAAGTTTAGCCGAGTAATAAACTGACAAGGGAAGTGTTTAGGACTAATCTTCTTCTATAATTTGACGAGGGTTCCGCTTAGGTTGGTTCTAATGTCGTTTGTATTAAGTTATAGATACAGCCTCAGAGGAAAATAAGGTTTGACTCAACCTAATTGTTAAATACGATTCCTTGTTTAATATAGTTGCTGAGATTGATGAATTAATTGAATAAAATATAACAAACTATTTAAGATTATATTGTAATATACAAAGTTATTCGATTGTATTATTCAGTTATACAAAGACACGTATAATTATAACATGCGAATCAAAACAGTCGCCTCCAGCTATTAAAGAGAATGAAGAGTCAAAAGCTTTGTTGTGTGAAAGTCAAGTAGCGTGAAATAAGACTTGAAAAACGGATACAAAAAAAAAAAACGTTTTCATAAAAGTATAAAGAATCTACATGAACAAACAAAGCCGTATAAATTTCCCTCGGAAAGGTACAGGACTATATTGGAGGTAAATTAGCATTTCAGAGACACGAACGAGTTAATGAATAGCGAACATTGTCATTAAACGGCTCACGTAAGATGTACAGCTTGACGTATATGTATATGTATATATAACTTATACATATACATATATATTTATTGATAGGATAAAACCGAATAATGCCTGCAATTAAAGTCGAATTACAGTTGATAGAGACTCAGGATAACGAAGCTATCAGATAAAGCGATATATGTACAGTTTATATCACGAAGTTAGATTATACATTACATGTTACTTGTTAAGGTAAATGTGAGTATAATGGTATAACATAAAAAAGCACAATAATTTCAATATAATAATCTCAAAATATTAAAAATTATAGAAACAAATTTTATTTCAAAGTTCGAAGTGTTAGAGGGAGGGTCACTAACTCGCTCAATAAAAAGTAATGGACTGATGCCGATTGAATTTTAGGAAATATATAAATATCGTTTCATTTATAGAGGGCATTTAATTTATTTATAGTTATTACAGAACTGATTTGCTTTTTAATATTTTCATTATAAATCTGTGTGGGAAGAAATACATTGAACGGAAATTTAATTTAAACGAATGAATTGATAGTTTTATAAGAGGATAGCGTATTTCTTACTCGTAAACTATCAGCGGTAAGAGTTTGTCCGTGAAATGTTGTTAGATCTTTGTATGATTGCGAGATTCAGTGACACGAAGGCTTACTATATTTAATAAATTTGTTCAAACAGACGAATTTATAATAAGCCAAGATTCAGATAAAGTCCACTAACAATACTAATACTACAACGTAGTAGGTTATTAATATCAACATTTAAGATTTTCACATCAATTTGTTAGATAATATTAATTTTACCTAATACGACAAAACTTCAGGGTAAAATTTAAACTCTTATTCAGTAAACACTATTGTTATAAATTAAATGGTATAAAGTAAATAAAAATGACTAAAGAACCGGTAAAGAAAAAGCTCTAATAAAACCACTTTACGCAGTGAGTGCTGTGAAATTCCTTGAAAATCGATTTAATTGAAGTGGGAGCTCGTATAGCTGGATAAAGCGAGTATCAAAATGTCCTGACTCTGTTCCAGGATTGTCTACCCCTGGCAGCACGCCAAAGGCACCAACTTACATTTTACTATACGATCGGGTGAAACACACGGAATATTTATTGTTACAATTATGTTACTATCGATATAGTAATGTATTCGACTGCAGCGATTTCCTCCGTGAACTGATGGTAGTATAACATTTATGTATCTGCGATATTTCAAATACAACCGCATTTTGTATCGTTAGCTGCTTATATTTAGGTTTCTTTTGCTTTACCCTTTTTTTTGTAACCTAATAACATTATCTTAATATATGTAAAAGTATTATAATTATGTAAAAGCTGGTCTGTTTATCTCTTGTCTCTAAATCTAGCTACTACTAGTAAGATATCAAGGACGTAAGAAAATTTAAAATCAAAATAAATCACTGACATTTTAAGAATTTAATATAATTTTTTTTATTGAACAATATATCTGAAACAGTTACTACGGTATTATGCAAATATGATGAATGTAAAACAATTTAAACAGCCTGTACTCATATCTCTGTTAAGAAATTCTTTATACATACATATATAGAAAATATTTAAATCCTTACCTATGTACATTTCAGTGATTTATCTTTCAATACCTTTCAATATCAAGACTTAGATTTTTCTCATTCAGAATCAAGGAGATATCTCGTGGAAGAGGCTTTTCAAAAGAGCAGCCTACTATTGTAGGTTTCCTGAGGGAAATACACACGCCATCTTGTCGAAGTTTTAGCCACATACATTAAAGGAAATGGAGGTACATTAAGAATGTTACAAGAAATAAGTACCGGCCACGTTTTAAATAATCATATATTATTTTTAATTGCACAAAATTAAACTAAACTAAAAATAGAAAGTTTAAATTTAAACGGGACCGATATTTCGAGATAAAATATCGATACTGCGTATCAATATGGCCTAAATTTGTATTAGTTCAAATGTTAATATATCCGCTGATTAGAATATGCTTTATCTGATTAAACAAGAGTGTGGCTGAACCGTCGACATTGTGCCATAATTGACATAACATCACAGAAATAATCAATACAAAATGCATAATTAAACAGTCGTTTTATCGAAAGTTAATATTTATATTAAACTAATTAAATTCTCTTATTTGGTAACGGCGATATTCGGTATCTCGCAATTAGTCAGAGATTTGACAGAACTGTCATCAGATTTACATTAATAAATGTAAACATAACAGTATTAAAATAGGTCATTGAATAACTCTACGAGCTTATTGTATTGACTTCGGAAACTTGTTGTTTTTCATTTACCATATACGAATGCTATATGTTCGTAGTTATATGTAAATTTCGTGACGTTGCCCCGGATATATCTATTTCGGTTATCCAGGTTATGTAACTAAAGTAAACATTGGTATGAGTGTTCGGTAACGCGGTACGAAAAAGCAATGTTGGTTTTAGTAGCAGAAACTATCTAGATTTTTCTCATTCATTTAATATAGCATTTTCATGAAATTATACCTTTTATTAAAACTATTATGTGCGTCGAAACTTATCATTGTTTTTAATTAAAACTGTCTATAAAGTCCGTGTCCATTATTTTACTAACATTTTGCTTGGTAATTATAATTTCACGGGATGTACGTTGATACAAAGTGCCATGGCGCTCTATAGAATTTCCACGTTATTTTTATTATGACACAAATTTACGAAAATAATTTCTCGCTAATGGTACATATATGAAAGTTTTAAGTACAACGTCAGTTAATTTTAAAATCAAGTGAATGTAAATGTTAATTCGTTTCACTTATTTCTCTTAAATTTAATGTATTTGTTCGTCAACGTTTTAAGAGTTATGATAAATCATCATATTAGTTTTAACGACCAGTAAATAGAGGCATGAAAAAGCACACTGCAGTTTCATAATCATCATTCTTAGGTGAAAGTTCTTAGCACATATGATCTCTTATTATTCGATGAAAGTCAAGTTAATGCAATTTTATAATAAAAATGTTTTGTTATTATCTAGATATTTTTTTATCGAGTGTTTTAAGGAAATCCTGAGAGCAACATTCGCGAGTCCGGTGACGTCACCCGGATGCAGCTGGGCCTGGGAGAGTACAGCCCTCCTGGAAACTGGCTGACATTGAGCTTGACTTAGACACAGTTAGAAACATTTTCCCATGATTAATCAAAGCTATGAGGATCATTTATCTCCAGACTTGGTTCTTAATAATGACCCCATTTAATATTGTGTACTATATTTACGCCAGATTCTTTCTGTTGCTGATATTTTAACAAGTGATAGAACCAATATGACCTTTCGTTTCTTTCATATTAAATTTTCGATTTATTTTATCGAGGTAACTAAATCCAAAGTCATGCGGCACGTTAAAGTTGACCAGTGAAAGCGTACAATGTATTTGTGGCAAGCAAACAACTATATTATTCACCATTTTTGTAATTCACGTTTAATTTAAAATTGATAAGTCTGTTACTAATAGAGACCCGCATATATAGACAAGTCATTGGTAACATAAATTTCAATCGAGAGATAGTTATGTTCAGTACATATATCATTACATTTATTTAGGTATACATACATTTTTTAAGGTTTAAAAATAACGAAATTATTATTTAAAAGCAAAATAACAAAAAAAAAAATTGTGAATAAAATTCCGAAAAGAGTTTAAATTTTAATAAAAAAATATATAATAGAATGAAAAATCACGCAACATCTCAAACAAGACTCGAATCGCGCTCGTCCTTATAAATTCTTCAGTCTGTATTATATAAAAT
The DNA here is from genome assembly GCF_018135715.1 of Danaus plexippus. Lineage (NCBI taxonomy): Eukaryota > Metazoa > Arthropoda > Insecta > Lepidoptera > Nymphalidae > Danaus > Danaus plexippus. The sequence goes on along the minus strand of NC_083537.1, from coordinate 3,520,648 downwards.
TTTACTCAAATAAGCTTATACTAACTTTAAAACATCAGTGTAGAAATAAACATACTTCTTATTAAAACTAAATCCCACGTACAGGAGGCAATATACATATATTTTATAGTATTCATATACAGAACTGGTAATTTAACCTTTATTTGTAGTGAACGTTATTAGAGACCAACTAATTGCTTGTGACGTGTCGGTTACAACACGGATGAGCTAATGAATTCACGACTTTGACAACATCACAACCGCATAGTATAAACTAAATTTTCGTAACATTACGATGACGAACAGGTATATGGAATTGTTAGTGTTGTCATCATTATATTTGTTTTGTGTTACAAATTATTCGTTAAACGGTTCAGTATTGAATAATGTTCTTAAATTCTTAGAAAAATATTTCATGAGCTTAGAAATATTATTTGAAAAATATTTTCATTTATGTGTTTAATGCGAAAACTTGTCTAAGTAAAATATTTTTTGAATAAGAATGAAGAAATTAAATAATTAAATATTTTATAAAATTTAAGTATAAAATAACGTCACATAGAATGCGAAAAGAGGCAAGAAAATTCTCACAAATTAGGCGTAGACTGATCTAAAAAATAAAAATTGTAGGTAAACTTAATCGGTTATAACTTTACGGACCTTTAAGATGAAAAAACAAACTATAACACAATAAAGATACCAAGGAAGACGATTGGAGGGAAATCAGTTTATAATTAAAGCAAAATGTTTGGAAACGAATTATAGTATACAATTGATTTAATATTTTATATGCACTTGTAACGTAAACGTTACATCGCTATATACACAGAAGCCGCAAGATCTCAAAGCACTTACTACGTGTGGTGAGATGCTGTCACAATTTGAGTTCACGAGTTCGATCGAGAGGCTTACTTTAGCGGTGCTTTGAACAGATTTGTTGGCGGACGAATCTAGAAGGAAGCGAGGCAGATCGTTGTGATCGTAAGACTAGTTTAGGGTCCCCGTCGCGTCTAGACGGCGGGTCGGATCCCTATCGGTAACGGGGAAATTATGTGACGTGAAAATATATTTCGATCGGCAATCTACTTTACAGGTTTGGCGGATTTTTGATCAGAGATTTGATTGTTAGATAATAACGATTCCGATTGTTATATATAATGTTCTGTTAAACGTTGACGTGTTATAACGATAAATTGTGGTTACAATGTCAATTTATGATAATGTATTTACTACCATTAAATGGAGGTCGCATTATTTTATTTATTTTATAATATTCTTGCGTTTTAAGTTACGTAATATTTTTAAAACTTGCAATAGATCTTGGCTGAAGTGTTATGGGTGTTTGTGAAGTTTTTTATGGTCTTTATTGAAATATAATAAAATTTTGCCTCCAAACTCTGCCATAAACCAGCTCTCTGTATAAAACAAATTCTAAAACATGGTTTTCTGTACAAAAGGCCATAACCTGCAATGCGACATTAATAAAAGGCATTTTAAAAGCAGTATTCGAAAACACTTATTCGTAAATTAATTTTATTCTGTATAAAAACTATAAATAAACTCCACTTATACAACATGTTCATGTAGTTTTAAATTTCAATACTTCGACATAAAATTATTCTGAAATTTTACGCTGCTTATTTATGGACTAACGAGTCGCAATATACCTATTACAAGTAAAAATATCTAAGAATCTTATTAGGAAACGTTCAAAACCTTAAAATTCCAAAGGTCCCAAACACCTGCCACTTGAACAATGGATCCTACCTTAGTCCTTAATCATAAAACAGTATTAGGTTCGTTAAATAGATTTTGAAACTGCGAGACATGTGAAAGCCTGTACAAACAATAGCAATCATCTGATCTAAGAGGCTACACAATGCATTACAAAACGAGTTGGTAAATATGTCTCGGTGAGAGTGTTAAGTGGCGAAACTGCTCTACAATGGAGGCATTATCAGCGGTTGCTTGGCGCATATCAGCCATAGGTCATCGTCGCAACCTTTCACCGCTGTTGCTAAATAGTGTATTTAGCTAGAACTGTCTATTATACAAAGTAAACATAATAAAAATTTGAAGATCAGAATAAAGAATTTTTTTTTTTAAAAGGATTATTTTTTAACAATAGTTATATATTTCGCTTTTAATCAATGTTTTTGTGTGTGTTAAAAAAAAATTCATACGTAACTAAACTAAAATGATATTAATTTACGATAGAAGCAACTAGTTTGTAATGTATTTAATACGAGATCCCTAGACCAATGAATTTAAATATTTATCAGTCTCAGGCCTGTTTAAATACAACCCTATATAGTTAAAGAGTAAACTTTACGCTATTTGAAAATTTATTTACTTCTGTAATTGGATTTCAAGTTAATTGTTATTCAACGCACTTTTTCTGTCCGTTCGAAATGAAATACTGGTTCGTTATATTTTCTTTGTCTTTATTAAATTATGTAAGTTATTTAGCGTAAAATTTTAATTTAATATAAAGCTGTTCAATACGAATGTTTTTAAATTTATATATAATTTTTTTAGACATATGCAGATTCAGATAGCTTTGGAGATGATTTCGCAGGTAGGTATTTTGAAATAGGAAAATTATTTGACAAACAAAGGTCACGTGAATGTTGTAAGCGTGATATGTTCCAAATATAAATATTCAATAGAAAATAATAGAATGAGATCTAAGATTTTCGCGAGTTTTATTCATTTAAATGAAACTAGTATTATTCGGATATACTACGCGCATTTTATTATTTAAAAACTACATAATCCCGATGTTTCGGTTACTTTGCAGCAACCGTGATCACGGGCAGACGAGATCACGGATGATCACGGATGATGATATGTAGTTTTTAAATAATAAAATCCGCGTAGTATATCCGAATAATACTAGTTTCATTTAAAAGAAAATAATAGAATCTTTCACGAAAAAATAATACTGATATATATTTAGTACACAATTTGGTTTTGGCACTACATTAATTGGAAGTAACTCGAGATCCATTAACGACTCATGAAATGGTTATTCCGACCATTCACACGGGTTGTAACGTACCCTTTTTCCGATAACACTTGAATCGTTTAAGTTAGAAATAAGAGAACGTAAATTACCTATAGATACATTTATAATAACCAAGTTTTATAAAAGATGATGGCGAGAAAAGAAACTCAGAATCCAGAGTAGGAACGGATTACAGTAGCGGAAATCAAGATAGGCACACATCACTACTTTATGGTGACACAGGATCTGGTACGTGAGATCTGACACGCTAATATCAATTTGAGGTTAAGTTTACGAGACTGATAATCAAAAATCAATTTAATCGATATTAATATGATTTTATATTTAACAGAAAAGCGGTCTATTATGACTGGTGAGTATTTTACTATTAAATCCTGACCTGTTTTCCCGTCACATTCGTTTCTCGCTCCTGAATTCAATGAGATACACCGAAATAGACAAGCTTTGTATCAGCCATTTTTATAAATTGAATCCGTCAGTCCATAGCTTCAAAACAGCAAGATAATGGGCACGCCGCTATGTTTTATTTTATATGATACTTTATTTTGAATTTCACAGGCGATACTTTTACACCTCTCGACATGTTACCGATAGCAGAAAAATTAATAAAAAAAGGTAAGTAAAAATAATCAAAAACCTAGATAAAAAAATAATTGTATGATGCAATAATGATAGTTCATTTTTTTTGTCGACTGTCCAAGTAAAATAACAGATATGAGTAAACCATTCTATGCTTGGATAAACAAAAGGCCTCGTTTTGAATTTAAGTAATTTCAAAACCCTTTTTTGGTTTGATTTAGCGCACTATGTTACATTATTTTTAAGATACAGTCACAATTTTTTTTTTACTATAGGTAATAGGCGAATTAACACTTGCGATTTAACAATGTCAATTAGTATTGAAACAACGGGATGTGCTTATTGTTTCAGTTGAGGAGCCCGGATGTACGTATTTACATTACGTTATAAAATGACTGATGGGATTATTTTATTTTATAAATATTTCAATATAAGGACGGCTTTGTTGCAGCTGGAAAAGGCTTTGTCAGTTCCACGAAAGGTCCCCAGGAACTTGCGGATAAGTTATTCGAAGCATTCTGTATGTTAAATATATAATGAAATTATTTATTTACATAAATTGTTAGTTAAATACGTTTGTATACATTTGTATTATATATTCAGTTTTCAGCACCAAGCGGATTGTCACATTAAAAGGTAAAATCTATTATAAAAAGTATTAGATCCAAGTTTTATAAGACGATCCCATAATGAAGATTATGTTAACATTGATAATTTTCGTTTAGACTACGACATATCTGGTCTAGACGCTTTGCAAGCCCTGGCTATTGAAGGAGAACGTAAATATTATAGCAACATTATTTATTTAATTTAAAAAATAAACTAATTTGGCGCATTTAAAGACTTGGTACACTAAGACCGAATACGGATTTAAATAAAAAAATGATTCCATATGAAATAGATAATGATTTGAAAATGAAAATATAATTTAATTTATAATAGCTGCCGACAAAACTCTAACAGAGGATGTGACGGAACCGGCACAAAGGATGTATTTAAGAGGTGAGTATATTCAAAATAAAACTTATCACTAGTTAAAAATATAACTATTACTTTTTTTCGTTAACGACACCGCAATCGTTACTTTCAGGGCAGATAGTAAACATCAACAAACCAAGGAAAAGTCATTTTAAGTGTGAGTGAATTGTATATTCTAGAGATATTTTTTTTATAAAATAAATTAATGCTAATTTTAATGTCTTCAAGTGGTAACAAAAACGGTTCCGAAAAAAGTCAGTCAAAAAAAAATCACAAAAGAAAAAAGACGAGGTAATTTTTCTGTTATTATATAAACGGCTTTCAAGTCGCATCCTAAAGCTATATTTTTTTAGGAATTCTGCTGGCCAAGAAATTACCGAAACAGAGAAAACTGATTGTCAACCAACAGTCGAAACAGAGCACAAACAGAAGTCAAAAGATACGTAACAAAGATAATAAAAAGATAATGAGGAAGGGAAAGAAAATCAATAAAAATATTAAGATGAAAACAACTAAAGTGGGCAAAAGGTTGAAACCGGGTAAGGATATTAATTTCTAAGATTGTTATTACAACAGGCTTAGTGGGAACGTTTGTTTTTAATAATATTAAAGGTAAGGCGTCACCGAAGTGTCGCTGGAACTACGTGTGCGTTGACCCAGCCGACTTGGACACCTGCACGGTTCATACGTCATGTGGCGACACTAGCTCAACTATGTCTGGTAAAACTTCAAAACAATGACATCCAGTACAATGACAACTGGCAATTAATATAAATACATTTACAGATTATAAAAGAGAAAGAGAAACTAAAGAAATCAAAGAATTCCGTAGAATGCGTAAGTATTTTGTTAAAATATTATTCCATGGATTATTATAATATAATCGTTTTTCTATATAGTTGGTATCACTCGCGTTGACGAGGAGGTCGAAAAGATATGTGAGTTATTCCTTAACTATTGACTGTTAATGTTGCCATAAATAGTTGAGGTAATTATAAAATCATTTCAGTGGAATCCCGAAACATAAAAATACGTCCGGCAAATTTAGGTAAGAATGAAAGTTAATGAAAAATTTTCATTAAACATATTAAGTATTACGTACTTTTGAAATTTACCTATCGAAATTATTATAGCAATATATATTTATTTAAACTGTATAAGGTGACGTTTATGCAAATGAAAATATTTTGTCTCAATTACAGAAGCAATCAACAAAGTGGAAAGTTTATCAGAGTTCTTCAATAATATCATCGACCGTGAGAACACTGGTTAGTGTATTATTATTTAGTGTAGCTATAACTTGAAACAAAACATTACTATAACGAAAGTGTAAAAGATTACATGAAAAATTTTCATCGGATATTTTAAGTATAACATACTGTATATATATTCGTGAATAAATTTCACTTACAAATAATATTTCAGGGTCCACAGCACCGATCCAACCAGATGTAGTGGTGTAGATTTATATCCACTCGGAGGTTACGAGTTTATGTATTTTGTTTTGAATAAAAAATAAATATTCATCCGATTTCATAGAAGCGATGGCTGAATAATGCGTGGATTTCATTTTTAAGTATCATTCCTTTTAAAACTGGCACAGGAAATTATATGAAAATATTAGTTTTAATTCACTTATTACACTCAAACGTTACTACACATGAATCTCTTCTGTAGTCTGCAGTCAATTATATATATTTAAACTATTTCTGGATCTATTAAGTTTTAAATGAAGTAGTTATATATAAGTAGCGGTCCCTATAAATATGTTGTAATATAAAACCCAGTCAAAGGTTAGAGGTTACACACGAGGCTCCGTAAGTCGGACAAGGCCGACGTAGACACTAGACAGTAGTCTCAGTACGGAACCATCTGACACTCCAGCCATTCAGCCTTTATATTTCACAACAAAGAGAACAGTTTCATTGAGAAAGTTTAGATAAATGTTGGCGATTGAGCTTAGAACTGGGGTAGAAGTATAATGCAATTTTATTCTTTTTATTACAGACAAGGGCACTTTGTTAACTTTCTTAGATATCGTAGGCGGTAGACGTTTGAGAAGGTTGCGTTATAACAACAACGGCATGAAATGTATGAATTGTTTCACGGGTTTCAGAATTAAAATAAGAATAGAAAAATAATATATTCTTTTTTTTTTTGATCAGAAGCGTTTTTTAAGCAGTTGTGATGAGTTCTCTCTGAACGCGTCGCTTCTAAAGGTTTTATATTCAGAAAAATACAGCACTTCATATTTATAGTGTTCAAACCGTTTCTGTAAAGTTCAATGTTCAATCATGATTCATTTGACATTCATTTTCAACGATCAATTGTTACGTAATTATACAAAGGATAAATAATGTCGAAAATACTTTCAGTTTATTCTTCTGATCCGATAGTTTTGAGAAAAAATGATACAAAACTAAAATTTTGTGACGTTAAACAATTTGTATGCAGTCACTTTAATGACCAAAACGAGTATACTATATTAATACAGTATAAATTTTGATCTGCCCATAGTACCGTTGGCCCTATAAAATACGCCAGTGAAAGCTTTTAATATTTTAATGAATTAATCTCATAGCCAATGGGATTTTTATTTGATACGAGATTAAAATATAGATGATAAATTGAGGATTTTATGATTAATAAATATATAAGTGGTGCAATTTACATGCACTGTGATCTCAAGTCAATCTCATTTAACGTAAATTTTTTACCACTTTCGGTTCAATACTTTAAATCATATCAAATACTTGTCTTTCCGTGTTCCAGATATATAAATTAGAAATTCGATTAACACCAAGGCGTTTGCTTTGAACGAAGTTCAAATTTAAATGAAACAGTATTTTTCGGATAAACTACTCATGATTTATTTTTGTAAAAAACTACATACTCCCGACGTTTCGGTTACTTTTCAGCAACCGTGATCACGGGCAGACGAGATGTGAGAAGTTCACATTGTTATTAGAGTCGGTAACAACAGCTCATGACCGAGTCAATTATTAAAAGAGAGCATTACAGTTACACTAAATAAAGGAATTGAATTCATCAAAGAAGTAAAAGAAGATATAATAATGAATGACATCCACTCAAAAATTAAATTTTTAAAATTTCAAAGGACGATTCTCGTGACAGTAGGTATAAATATAAAAATTATATTCCATGGAACTGTCAAGTCGCTGACGACTAACGAGTCCGCACGTCATTTTGTAATCATATATCAGATATAATTAATCAAAAATACATCCGTCCTTCGTAATGTAAGTTTGCTCGCGGCTTAATGTATAAATTGATTTTGATTTCAGCGGAACGTGATTAAAATGTATGTATAAGTTTATTATATGATGAAAATCCCAGTCCGCAGAATTGTTCTGAACAAGAAACGCTCGTTTAACGCTTCATACAATGACATTTCAATTTGACTTAGCCGTGCTCGGATTCTGACGTTGTATGGTTAGTTTTGAGTCCAGGTATGCTAGTGACAGCTACAAATAGAGAAAATACATTAAATCTTACTTGAACTCTCAAATAATACGAGTATAACAGCAACAGAATATTATAAGGAATCTCGTACACGAAATGATTAATAAACGTAATTTCCAGGAGCGTGTCAGCATAGGGTTGCTCAAATTGTTATTTTATAATCGTTTATACGGCAGGTGAGTTCACCCAATTATGTTTCGATCAGACGCGGGCGGCGCGCCGGCGGCGTGTGCGGTCGCCTTAACCAGATTATTGGCCGGCGGCAAACAGCCAAAGCCATAAACTCACCACAGACTACTTTTCCAACGAAATGTTTCTTATTAAACTAGAACAGTAAATAATCTACCGACTAACTCTTACGTGCCCTCAACTAATACCTTTTAAATCGTTTTCTTTTCATTTATTATATTTCATTATCCAATTCGTAATTGAATTTAAATTTCAATACGCAATGTGTAATAACAACGCCAGTTTGAACGAGAAAGTATATGTACATAAAACATTAATGAAAATTATGATCAAATAAATTAAATAAATATTGACTTCGGATAAAATGACTTCGCTCCCATATAACTCGCTGCGACGCGACGTCGACTCGAGAATAACTTGATACAAATTCATCACCGCGCATTAGGGAGAAGCCAGAGTTACCATTGTATTTAATATTAATAACATCGAGCAATAGACATAGCAGAACAAAAATTAAAAACTTTTTAATTAAATTTATTTTAATATTTTTGTTGCAAATCATCTTTATAAGGAGAGAAAAGCTGTTACAAAATGACATTTTTAACCTAACTGTCGGTGAAATGTCTAGCATTGTATTGTTAGTCCAAAAGCTTTTGAGAGTGCTGGCTCATTGTCGATTTCACGTTGAAATGCTCCAAACTATAGTGAGTTGGATCTAACGTGAGATTATTGATGACTAAGTAACTATATCATGGAAAAAATAGCAAGACCAACTGACAGACATTCACATCTCGCCTGCCCGTGATCACGGTTGCTGCAAAGTAACGGAAACGTCGGGAGTATGTAGTATTTAAAATAATAAAATACGCGTAGTAATCCGAAAAATATTAGTTTCGTTTAAATGAACACTCGCGAAGTCTTAGATCTCATTAACTATTTAAAAATCACTTGCTTTTCATTAGAAAAAATCATTTATTATATAAGTAGAAATTACCATGAGGTTATATTAAAATGTATTGACAAATATAGATCGGTTTATTAAAGTCAGTACACGCCCTAACATCGTTCAATCTGTCAAAGGAAACTAACTGAATACAGTAATTAATAACCTAATAGATTCTGTGACGATAACTGACCTCGGCGGCTCAACGTGCTCCTTGAAGCGGTACGGATATTAAGCGGGGAGCACATTCGACACTTGTATAGGTAACATCTTTAATACACCACACCGGTATCACTTATAGACAAATAGATGGCTCGGTGCAAGTATATTGTGTATGTAGACATTACAAGGAACTCGCATTGCAGTAAAATATTTTTTGAAAATAATAATTTAGATAGGAATTGTATCAAGTGAAGTAGGCAACGTAAGGAAGTAACATTACATATAAGACTGCGGAAGAGGTGAAGAGATTAAACAGTTTGTAGGATGATTCGCGTTTCATGTGTTGAGAATGTTGACGTAATATGAGTACATAATTATAAGCAACCCTACCTGTGCAATAACAAAAATTAACACGTGTATAGTGTATACATGTTTAATGCTAATTTTAGGTCTCATGGGAAGGTAAAGTTAATGTTTGTTTTGCTTCCATTGGTTACAGAAATGGGAGGGATTTAAGTAAAAAATTTCAGTTGTCAATCTTTAAAAAAAGACTTCAAATATGATAACTAAAATTGAGAGAGAAAATTATTGTTCAATAATTTTGCATGTTAGATAAAGAACATTTCATCATGAAGTATTATTTATAAAATTTTAAAATTTTTAATATTATCATTAAACACACACATATATATTTCTTTTGTTATTATTAAGAATAAAATAACGATGAAGGTATTTTTTTTTGTTTACAAGTAACACTCTTCTATCATTATGTAAGTGTCAATGCCATACTTGTAAATTTGATTAATAAGGAAATAGACAATTGTTATCCTGTCTAGTACGGGGGTATAATATATTAGTTTGAAGGTTACGCTATTACTGAGTCGTTCATCAGATATTGGCTTCGACTATAAATACCACAGAGAACTCACAAAGCAAGCCTGTTGCAATCTTTTTAAAAAATAAAAGAGGAGGCGTCATCGATGCGGAAATTCTGATAGCTGGCTACATTGAAATACGACGTTTCTTTGTTACTTTCGGTTCGAGAATAGAAAAACTAACATCAATAGTTTTTGTTGTGTTTTATCTCAATATAGCAACAGGATATAATGTGTTTGCTACCAAAATGTTTACAAGAAATTAAGGAGTTTATAACATTTAAATGAAAAAAATATTTTACGGATTTAAATGAATACTAGCGAAAGTCTTAGATCTAGTTAATTTATAACATTGCTTTTATTTTATGTATTAAACATAAGATTCCTTCATATAAAACTATATTCAATACTGCTTGTATATCTAGGTTAGTACGTTAATATAAATTTAATATTATGGAGTCAGAACTTCTCTATATACTGTGATCCGATATTACTCAATATTCGTGGATTAGTAGAATTTCTCTGGGGCTTCACAAGCGCGTTACGACTCCCTCCTAGCTCCGGCATTTTCGATTTTTTTGTAGCCTAAAAAGCTATATATTTTGATTTTTATATATTTAGTAAGACACTCGTCTTATCTTTTATGATAACTTCTAGTTACTGTATAAACTTGTATAGCTCAAGAGTAATAGTCTTTGGAATGTATAAGAAGTTAAATTATTAAATTATAAATCTAAATGTCAAATATTTAGCACGTTGAAAGCCTTTAGAGATATAGCATCCAGCTAAGGCAATAATTTAACGAAAAACGTTCATAACAATTTGGAAGGCTTCATTTAAAAGCAGAAACTAAATGTGAAAAGGTCAACCTTTAAAGCGTATTATTTTCCGATACTGTAAGTGTAGAAAAGTAATATCTAAAATGTTATCTGTGAACTTGTGCTGCCATCTGTGATGGTTTAGTTAACGTCAAAACTACTTTAAATAAAAACGTTAGTTCTGTTCTGCACTAAATAGCGTTGTTTTATTATAGGTTATGGGCCCAGAAAATTAATGAAAAGTAGTGTTTTAACAAGTATTTCGTCACGGTACGAGTGTTAAAAAGACTGTTTCGACACGCGTTTACACTGTGTTGTGTAGATTGGCTGGACATTCGTGAAATAAAAGTATTTTATTCAGAATTACGATGGCGGCAAACTACTTGGTAAATGTACCCAAATTACGCGGGCGGGAAAATTACAGCGAGTGGAGCTTCGCGGCAGAGAATTTCCTAATCCTTGAAGGCATGAAACATTGTGTAAAGCCAGAAGGAGCTGTAGTAGGAGCTGCAGACGACGAGAAAACTCGAGCAAAATTGATTATGACAATCGACCCGTCTTTGTTTGTACATGTGAAAAGTGTAAGAACAACGAAAGAACTCTGGGATAAACTACAACAGTTATTCGATGACAACGGTTTTTCAAGAAGGATAAATCTGTTACGAAATCTAATTTCGATAAGATTGGAAAACTGCAGTTCAATGACGTCCTACGTGACTCAAATTATTGACACGGCTCAAAAATTAAGTGGCACGGGTTTTGAAATAAATGACCAGTGGACAGGCTCATTGTTATTAGCAGGATTGCCGGATCGATTTTCACCGATGATCATGGCAATTGAGCATTCAGGCATTAGCATAACGGCTGATTCTATCAAATCGAAATTGTTAGACATGGAGTCAACCATAGAGGAACGTGATGAAGTTGGCGGCGCGTTCGCAGCTCGTTCGAATTCTAAGTACAAGAAAAATAAAATGGCGTCAAGAAAAAATGTCAATGTTGGTAGCACTGCCGATACGTCAAAGTCAAACGTGACATGTTACAGATGTAAACAAAAAGGCCATTATAGAAATCAATGTACTAATAACGAAAATAACGCGTCGAACTTCAAGGAAAAACCCCGAATGCAGTCTAATGCGTTTAGTGCTGTGTTCCTGAGCGGGAATTTCAGTAAAAATGCATGGTATATTGACTCTGGAGCCAGTGTACACCTTACGGCAAATGAAAGTTTGGTTATGAATGCGTCGTATGATCAGAAACAGGAAATTATCGTTGCGAACAGTGAAAAGTTGTCAGTTTTGTGTTCTGGCGATGTGAAAATTATAACTACAACTGGTGATATTGATTACGAAATTATGGTTGAAGACGTTTATTGTGTTCCAAGTCTGGCGACTAACTTGCTATCAGTCAGCCAACTCATAAGCAAAGGAAACAAGGTATCTTTTTCTGATAGTAGTTGCTCGGTATATAACAAAAATAATAAGTTAGTAGCAACAGCATTACTAGAAAATGGAGTGTACAAAGTAAACTTACAAAACCAGGAACATTTGGCTGCATCAGTTGTATCAGGTGTTACATGGCATCGCAGATTAGGACACATTAATAAAGACTACCTGAATCAGATGAAGACTGCAGTACAGGGTATGTCTTTTGATGAAAAAGTGGATATTGGTAAATCTTCATGTGATACATGTTGCGAAGGCAAACAGTGTCGGTTACCTTTCAAGAGTATCAATCAGAGAAGCAGTGACCTATTAGATATAGTCCATACAGATATCTGTGGGCCTATGGAAAATATATCCATAGGAGGATCCAAATACTTCTTGTTGTTTGTCGATGATTGTAGTCGAATGGTGTTTGTTTATTTTCTAAAACACAAGAATGAGGCTTTGAGGTGTTTCAAAGAATTCAAAGCCCAGGTGGAAAATCAAACTAAGAAGACAATCAAAGTATTAAGGAGTGATAATGGATTAGAATACTGTAATAAAGAGTTTGACAATTATTTAAAAGGTGCTGGCATAATACACCAAAAAAGTAATCCATACACACCGCAGCAAAATGGATTATGTGAGCGATTCAATCGTACCATTGTTGAAAAGGCAAGATGCTTACTCTTTGATGCCAACCTAGGGAAAGAATTCTGGGGTGAGGCTACTAACACGGCAGTATATCTACAGAATCGAAGCGTGGCTGCAGCATTGGGTAATAAGACACCGTATGAGATATGGACTGGCTGTCAGCCCGACATAAGCCATATCAGAATCTTCGGTAGTACTGCAATGGTCCATGTAGCTAAAGAGAAGCGCAAGAAATGGGACAAGAAGTCAGAAAAATGCATTCTCCTTGGATATCCAGAAAACATAAAGGGATACAGGCTGTATAACCCAGAAACAAAGAAAATATTGACTAGTAGAGATGTGGTTATAATAGAGCAGGAATCAAAATCTGAATGTCAGATGGAAGTTTCCTCTCAGAGTTTTGATTCAGTGGGGGAAGAAGAAGTTAATATAGATGAACCAAACTCGGAATCTGACCACACAGATAGCTCAGAGGACACATTTCTGGATGTGGTTGATGAGACATATAAACCTAGTGATTCTGAAGCTGAAGATATCCCGCAGATTAGACCTCAAAGACCTACACGAGAGAGGAAGCAACCAGACAGGTTCAAATGTTCAAATTTTTGTGCTGGTGAGAGCACATATGATGATGTGACAGGATTGTCTCTTCAGGATGCCTTAGCCGGACCTGAAAAAGAACAGTGGAAAATAGCTATGGCTGAAGAGTTACAAAGTTTCAAAGAGAATGATGCATGGGAGATTAGCAATCCTCCTCAAGATGTTAGAGTTGTAAAGTGCAAGTGGGTGTTACGTAAAAAATATGATTGTGATAATAACATTCGGTTTCGTGCGCGTTTAGTGGCGAAAGGCTTTTCACAAGTTCAAGGTGTGGACTATACTGACACTTTCTCACCTGTAGTGAGGCATACCACATTGCGGCTTTTATTTGCTCTGTCTGTTCAACTTAATCTTGATATAACACATCTTGATGTGACAACTGCTTTCTTGTATGGAATTCTTGAAGAAGACATTTATATACAAATACCTGAAGGTTTTTCTGAGAAAGTAGAGAAAGGTCAAGTTCTTAAATTAAAGAAATCTATGTATGGTTTAAAACAGTCTTCAAGAGTATGGTACAAGAGAGTAGAGGAATGTCTTTTAAAAATTGGCTTTGTTAAATCTAAGATAGAACCTTGTATGTTTTTGAAAACACAGGATAAGTTAAAAACTATTGTTACTCTGTATGTCGACGATTTCTTCATTTTTTCAAATGATATTATAGCTACTAAGCACTTAAAAGATGTTTTATCTGACAATTTTAAAATTAAAGATTTAGGTGAAATCAAGAAATGTCTTGGAGTAAATGTAAAAGTAAATAAATGTGAGAAAACAATATCAATAAGTCAGGAAGATTATATTGATCAGCTGTTACTTAAATTCAAAATGAGTCAATGTAAAACTGTTCAAACTCCAATGGAGACTAAGTTACATGCATCTAAAGATGAGAATAATGTAGATAAGTTATTGTTTCCTTATCAACAAATGATAGGTTCTTTAATGTATTTAGCGGTTCTTACAAGGCCAGACATTGCATTTGCAGTTAGCTTTTTAAGTCAATTTAATAATTCCTATACCAAACAGCATTGTTCATATGTAAAACGCATATTGCGATATTTAAAATTGACCAAACATTATGGTTTAAAATTTTCTGCAGATGGGAACTCTGTCATTGAAGGATTTGTAGATGCTGATTGGGGTGGGAACACTATTGATAGAAGATCCTACACGGGTTTCTGTTTCACTTTGTCAGGTTGTGTAATTTCTTGGGAGACAAAGAAACAGAAGACCGTGGCTTTATCAAGCAGTGAAGCCGAGTACATGGCTTTAACTGAAGCATGTAAGGAATCTCTTTATTTAAGAAATTTACAGTTTGAAATAACTAATAAGAAGTACACTATTGAATTATATAATGATAACCAGAGTGCATTAAAGTTAACTCAAAATCCAATCTTTCATAAGAGAAGCAAACACATTGACATACGTTATCATTTTTCTAGAGAATGTGTAAATAATAATATTGTGAATGTTAAATATTTACCATCAGCTGAGATGCCAGCTGACTTACTTACAAAGAGCTTGTGCTCTAATAAGCATTATTATTTATTGGATAAGTTGGGGGTTCAGCACATATGTTAAAGTTAATAATTGTTCATTATACTGATTTTTATCAATATAACATTGTTAGATATAGTGGGGGTGTAGAAAAGTAATATCTAAAATGTTATCTGTGAACTTGTGCTGCCATCTGTGATGGTTTAGTTAACGTCAAAACTACTTTAAATAAAAACGTTAGTTCTGTTCTGCACTAAATAGCGTTGTTTTATTATAGTAAGTTATTACGAGTTTTGTGGGTATTTGTTTCAGATACTTTTGACATTGATATATAATGAAAGAAATATTTAATATTCTTATAGTTATAGCTAATTCTAAAAATATCATAACTTGATGGAGAAGTTTATATATTTGTAATGTGTAAAGTTAAAAAGTTATTTACAGATGAACGTAATTTACGTTTTTAAGTATCTTTGATTTACTATTCCAATTTCAAATTAAGAATATCATTTTATATATTAGATAGTAATATACATATCAACATTTTATGAAAATACTTTTATTACATTGAATGTAATAGTGAGCAAAATATCACGTTTTCCTTTTAGAAAAGAAGTCAGAGAGTTGCTGGTCCTAGATGAAAACGCTAAGACTATAACTTATAAGACTATTATTCGTCCTTCAAAGCAGATATTAGCGCTAGAAGCGGATCAAGCACAATAACCTACAGTACATAAAAACTAACAATATATTACAAGATCTCTTTTACCTTCCCAGACGTCTAAAATCATTCTTTCGAGCGCATTAGCTGCTAACTTATGCTATTACCCTTAATTACCTGCGAGATATTTTAACAACATAAAGGGACAAACACTGTTTTACTCTTGAAATATGCAGATCTCAAGGGTGACTTTCCCTTCACGAAAATGCAAAACGAGGAAGTTTCGTTCTAAATGAAGCAGGCAGCTCCCCTATGGGCCCGGACAAATAAACTTTTCGTTCACGAATCACAAGGACATAGCAAAAGTTTTAAAACTTTCAGCTTATGTAACGGGAAAGAAGGACAGTGACAAATTATTATTAATGAGCTCCTAATAGTAAATTTATATATTTCAGGATACAGCTGGTTATAAGGATGCAGTGAACCAAAAAATCAAAACTTCGTCTAAGATTAGAAAATAATTGATGCTGCCATGGGAACTCTTTAAATATACTTAACAATATAATTTTAATATATTTATTAAATATATTGTAGATAGCGAGGTAGATGAACAGTTTGTAATCATAAAACGTAACAATAATAATGTTAGTATATCGAGCCCAAGGCAAGGCGTCCCGCCAACGATTGGATTAAGTAAGGACGCCATAAGCCGTGTCCCTTAAATAACATTTAATATTAACTGCTCTTAGGATTACCTACAGGAACACCCTTAAATAGATCGGGTGTAATGGCGGCGATTTCCGCAGTGAGCACCAGTTTGTTCGGCAGTGTATGTGGTCAGCGTAATTTCCCCTTTGATATCAAACTATACAACTAACCGCACATATGAAAGTACATACGTAATAAGTTACTTCATTGTAATCTCAACTTATTTGACGATATATAAATATAATTAATGGGACATTTATTTTAAGAGTAGCATTTAACTAACTTTGATTTTATTTCAGTCTAGTTCGTTTTTAGCATAATTAAAACTATTATCACGACGTAATGCAAATAAGATTAAGTCTAGTGACAAACAATGATCTAATTTTAAAATAAATAATAGTTAAATTTTTAATTCAGATTACGTTATTTTACAATGGTCTTATTTGAAAACGTTATTCAGGTATTCCAATAACCTTCGATACTGTTTACTAAACTGGTGCACGAAATAGCAACAGTTTGAAACATCGAAAAAAAAAATGTTACCCAATTAAGTTGAAAAAATTTTTTGTAATAAAGAGTACACGGAAGA
Source organism: Danaus plexippus (assembly GCF_018135715.1). Classification (NCBI taxonomy): domain Eukaryota; kingdom Metazoa; phylum Arthropoda; class Insecta; order Lepidoptera; family Nymphalidae; genus Danaus; species Danaus plexippus. The sequence goes on along the minus strand of NC_083537.1, from coordinate 3,503,484 downwards.
GAATGCAATCGAAAAATAAACATTTACAGAACAGGCAACTATAGGTACGTGTACAACAATACAATCGGACGGCTCGTTTTGATGGACTAATACAGAATGCTGACGATTTTTCTTTCAAATCTATCTATCGTGATGTATAGTAGAAAGTGTTATTTAGCAATAATTGTAATTAAACCAACCTTTGAAACATTCGTTGCTCAAAATGTAGTGGAATCTGAAACAAAAGAATACTGTATCATACTTCGTATTTTCTTAGGTCTGTTATGCTCTCCAATGACAACATATTAGGTAAGTAAATTATGATGCGTTTTAAAATGAAAGTGAGTTTATTATTTTTAAACAATATGTCTGTTTGCGTCTCGATTCTGTTTGAGTCGTTACTTCCTATAACATAATTCCTTAACTAGTTATATAAGTTGGTTTGGAATAATGCCATATGAGCCTTCGCACACATCAGGCTAGCTACATCGTCTATCAATATCTGTCGGGCGCCAAGTACCCAAATAAAATTATCATGAATGGCCTGCAAATGACATATTCTGTTTTCTTTCTCGTATTTCATTATGACCTTATTCAATGCCGTTCGTTTTGAATAGATGTGAGCACGTTTAAGGGAACGTTTAATGAATATTTTATTGAAAATTGTAACACAGATCAGTGAAGAAGTTTGTTTTACAAGTATATATCCTATTCAAACAAATAATATTTATCCTATAACAATATTTAAAGTTTACAAGTGCAGCTAACAGTAAGGAATATTCTCAAATGATATCGCTGATAATCCAATCGTATTAGCGTAGATAAGCGGAAAATCACATTGGAAAATTCAAACACGGATAGCTGGTGTCATTATGAAATTCGTTATCATTTTGCTGCTTTCAGCCTCATTGAACATGACGGGACTGAACAAATTAATCATAAGACACATGTAAATAATTCATTAGCGATGGCACGGAGCCAATGCCTGCGTCCACTGCACATGCCCGTCATATCTTCTTTATGTAAGCTTAATTATGGAAATAGTTCAAGGGTTCAATATAAATTGGTGTAATTTGCATCGCCAGCGATCGACAGATTGATCAGCACTTAACCGCTCCTCTATATTTCTATTAAAATATTGAATTTTTATACCTATGATTAATTAATTATATTAAATTTAGAGATTTTGTTAAAATACTTTATATATACTTATCGATTTAAATGCAGCGCGATAGCATTAAATATCAATCATCTAAAAAAAAATATGATTTTATGATATTTTAAGTTCAAATATTATAAAGAGTCGTTTTGTAAAAAAAAAATCAATTCGAAAGAGTATATATATATTTTAAATAACAACCAAACAGAATGATATCTTCAACTTCTAAAAGTCATACTGTCTGGTGCGTATAACTGTCCTTGGCACATTATCTGTATATAAATCTAATCTATTACAACACTGACATCAAGTTAGCACATTATGATTCATCACAATTATCCCGGGATAAGATGTTGTTATGTCACTTATTACCGAACACACGAAATAGGAATTATAAAACGAATTCTTGAAGAATGATTGTAGTTATATTCATTGATAACATTAAATTAATACGATGACGCTGTTTAAAGTGTTATTTTCGATCGAGTATTGATTGCACTTAATAACAACGGATTTCATGTTATATATGGTACTGAAAGAACACGTGGCAGCAAGGGTCGGTCATTGACCGATTTAAGGGTACCGTTAAACACTTTCGCGAACAACTGCGGTTTCTCTAAAGGTGTGTTCCAGAAATTGTTTCATTTAATATTTATATCAATGACATTATATAAAAATAGGTCTCAAGTGTATTTATGAACCATATTTAAACTATTGAGACACTATTTAAAATAACGTTAAAGGAATGAAGTAAAATATACTTTGTTTTTAATAGACGCCTTATTTAACGCATAAGCCCTACTCTGTCAGCATTAAATTATCAATGAAGCGTAAACATATATCACATTTATATATTTCATACAGTAGTTTATAAACAAAATCGTTGATTCTAAAATAAGATTAAACTAGTTGAGTCACATTGTTTCGAAAATTTAGAGCTCAACTCTACGACGAAACCCACAATGTACCGAAAATGTGCGTCGCATCAAATATGAATGGGACGAGGTGTGAACCGGCTTTAGGTTACTCTGATCCACGACTCCTGATTATATTTTACAACCTTGTCACGTTGCCTGTCTTCCCTTTACTACGGTATCACAAAAGTAGAGGTCTCTAACACACTTTCCCGCTCCACAACGGTAATAATATTATATATATTGCAAAATACATGGCTCTGAATAGATAAGCCAGTTTTATAACATGATGAGAAAATAATTTTTGTCTTATTTTCAAGATTTCAAGACGTAAACGATCCATTTAGTAGCTATCATTGGCTGTGGATAACAGTGTGTGATCGTAATAGATACTATTAGTATTTAAAAAATATTGAAAGAAAGCATTGCATTATATCTATAGATAATAACCACCAAAATAAAAAAAAATTACAATTAAATCTCAAATTTCTATAGTTTCCTCCAAAACTTTCTCCACATTAATGGGAAACTTGGAATTAATCATGTATGTCACGTTGATTGATAAGTGCCTGATGAGATACAACATCGATGTGTTTGCATGTGTTAGCTAGCTCGAGATGTTACTTGTCATATTCGTGATGCAGACATCCTAAATGCCTCAATTTCTCCGGAATATGCAATGAGTCTGCTGAATTATGTTACGGATCACACGGCGTTGTTGTATATATGATAAATTGCATGGATTGCTGTAAGTTTACCTTATTCTGTTAAAGAGAAAAAATTAAGTTTAATATGTGTTAAATAAAAATTGAAAGAGCTGTTGAGGGAGGAATAATTTTTACAAAAATTACGGAATCTCAACATATATATTAAAAAATATGTATTTTTTTTGTTTTAATCCAAGTATAGTTCATATTTTCATGCACACCAATGATTATAGCGAGTTCAAAAGTGTATTAAAATTACATGGCAAAGAGGACAAAGCGAGTGGCGTACGAAGTTGTACGTTATAAATCACAAGTTTTGAGGCGGACGCGACGCTCCGGGGAACTACCGCCATAATTAGTATACCACTCAACTTTAGCTGAAGGATTTTCTTCGGAGATACGATATAGGCACGTGTATCTAATTTTCCATAGTATACGTTTTTGGGATGGCTATGTCAAAAAAGTCCCCTTGCCCCAGATAATATATCTTAACCAAACAGCAACTCAACGACTTGCAATGTTCTCATATGTAAGGTACTTAGCTATAAATTTTTATAAAAATATGTTTATTTTCTTCTCAAAGTCTAATAAATATCCATACATCCCTACATACCTTCGTATATCTTCTGATCCTCTTTGGAACATCAAAGCATACACAGAAATACGCCTGTTAAATTAAAAATGGTTTTCATAGATCATAAATATAAGAAAGTCGATATAAAAAGTCCCTTTTAAGTTTAAGTATAAGAAAGTGTACTTAAAATTTGGGTATCCCTACGATCTAACGGTCTTGTGCCATTCCAAGGCTCCTTAAGGAAATCCCTCTCCCTACGAAGGGAAGTAATGCATTTTCTTTTATCACAGCGAGGACAGTTTGCGCAGTTTCAGAGAGGGGTCCCTTTTACGATTATTGTATACACCGTAACATGCAATCTCAAATAAAGATTTTGCTCAAAATTCTCTAAGTTAGCTTATACATCACAAAGCACACAGCCAAAACTACATGTTCATGATGAATTTTGCCGTAGGCTTCGTCAAAACAGTTCGTTACATCAGATCAATATTGTATTTCATTTTACGTTTGTACTATTATATATATTTGTTTGTATATTTTATCTGCAATTTGTCTATAACATTGAATATTTCCTATTTAACTTCAATGACTTTTGATTTAAATACAAGATTTGTTACCTTTAGAAGGATTCATTTTTGATTTGGGTTCCTTGATATTTTTGGGGTAAATATTCGGTTATATGTTCGAAAAGAAACTAGTCTATCAATATTTTTGCACCAAACATTACCCCTGATAAGACGACATACTGACAAAAATTTTATAAACTTTGTATTTTTATTAAAAACAAAATAAGGGTAAGTAAAAATGAGGGAGGAATAGATAATTAATTCTATACTCTTGACAATTTATATGATATGCTTTTACATAAACTTAGTGTTGAGACTGATAGGAAAAAAAGTTAAGACCTCTTCAAACACGGTCGCTTTGAGACAAAGGGAGTAATGATATTAAATTTTCAGAGCTTAAACATGATTGACAGGAATATTTACATTAAAATCTTCTAAAAATATGAGATAATCTGATTAATAATTAATATTAGAATAAGTTATTTTTAACCACTAAAACTACTAATAATTTTTCCCATAAACATATGAAGTTGAAGACATGTTAGGGAGATCTTATTAGTCAGATGATGTTTATTATGTCATTATTACATGATACATGTTTCACATTTGGGCAAACCAAAATGTCTGTACGGATTTTTTTTTTAATCTTTGCAGTATCATGCATACAAAACAGAAATAACGAATTATTTGCGAGTATATTATTTTTGTTACCGTAATTTCTGTGGCTAGACTTTTATGTTAGACTTTATATAGAACTTAACCATTATAGCGAACTGCTAATACGTCGAACAGCTCTTATACGTTTCAGTTACATTTATTTACAAACATTTACCGTTAACTGCTGCAAAAATAAATATATGTAGATAGAAAAAGATTATCAAAAAAAAATCACCTCTTGCCAAATAAAAACTATAACATTTTAATGTTTCTATCACGAGGTGTTATTCAAGTATACTCCGGCATTAACAATCCGATATACAATGTTAGTATATTACTGCAACATTCCCGAGAAAGAGATATTTCAAGAGTGAATGACGCAAGCAACGATCTAAAAATGTCAAAATCGTGTTCACATTTCGCCTTGGGAACGGAGTCGTCCAATGCAAGCTGCCTCGGACAACCGCGGATCACTTGCAGCGTCAAATAATGCACATGTCTGTTGACGTTGGCCATTAATATATAGGGAGACAGCGACTGTTCTCAAGCTAGTTAGAAGCAAAAAATCATATATTAGATAATAGTAAATTGAAGGGTTCGCGTGAGGGTGCGCGAATGTAATTACAGGTGGGGGCATGACCCCCGCTCCCGGCCCTCGAGCCGCATGGCTGCGTGACGGCATGCGGCGTGCATGCACATGTTGCAACTTTCGAGTACATACACTTCACTGTATAGCTGACCTCATAATCGGATACAATAAAATCGCAAGTACAATAGTTCGCAGGTATGCCTATGTCGTCTACATTCTCATGATCCTTCTGTTTGTACAAATAGAATTCTCACATCGGAGTTCAATGCGCTTAAAGATTATAATGATACTATACAGATAAAACTGTCGCTTGGATCGTCGACGCAATCCGTTTTCTAAACGTCGTATACTTATTTCCATGTATAGAATGTAGAAAGAGACGGACGTTTTGACAACGTTTCCTGGGAATATTTCTAAAATTGGATACACCTTACATTTTTAGAGCCGGCTTTCAAGTACCGCTATTGGACGTTTAGCGGCCTTCGACAGCGATGGTTATATGAATTGAAAGTTTGATTTATACTAGTGTTATAATATAGGCCAGTCGTGATAGAAAGTGCAACGTTTTCGTGACAAAACAAGAACTGCTTATGAGAGAATCGAAGGGTCTCAAGACAGTCTTGACTCGTAACTTGAATATAAACTAAAATACACTGTGACAATAACAGATCTATTAAAATATCGAATGCCAAAACATTGATGCGAGGTCACGATTTAAATGTTGAGCGACATTTAAAGGATTTTATTAGAAAGCTCCGAACAAACTGAGACACCACTCCCGTCTTATTTAGAAATGTAAATTAGGTCCGACGGAAAATGTTAACTTTTTACTCCTCCCGAATATGCAATTCGTTTCATTTTTTGTTGCTGTCTTTGTATTTGTCATTGCCAGCGTTTTAAAAATTCCATTTCCTTAAAATCAACAGTATGAATTTAAAAAATCATTATGTCTTACTATCTGAGATTATAAATAGAATAAAATAGAATCGGAATAGAAACATCCGGTGGGAAGGCAATAAACAATCAAATAGTGGCTCCCATCACCAGACGTAATTACCATTTGGTTCTTCTACATTTCTCCGCGCCTAATGAATAAAAAATAATAAATGTACGCAGATGCGGTTTGATATTGTTCTGTGTATTGTATATTTTATACAATAAATAAAAATCGTCACAGCTACACGACAGGATATGTTTATTTACAGATCGCAATGCTTTCTCTTCATATGGAACGAGTGTATTTTTTTTGAAAAACTTATTTTATAAATATTTAAAGATCAACGACATTTGTCTGAAGAACATGATCTATACTGTATAAAATATTATGACAAATCTGTCTCCAGCGTTAGTACTAAAGTAAAAAACCAAAACTACCCAGTTTTAAGAATTCTGGTGCAGTTGTGCACACCCGAGACTTTAAGCTGTGAAACGTATTTTAATACGATAATGAAGGCCATATTTAAAAGAACCAACAAACAATTCACAAAACAAAAAAAAAAAGTAATGCTAATATTCTAGAGGAAGCTTTTGCAACAGTATGTACAAGTTAAATCAAAACAATATGAAATTAGTGCCAAATATTGCACGATCCGGCCCGGGCACCGAACCCATGAACCGGGCGTTGTCAGTGGGAACGTGACCTCACTGCACTACAGAGGGTCTTTCATTATTCTCTCAGCGCTCTCTTGACCTTCCGTGTGCAGTTTCATATCTTTGGCACATCCTGTTAGGTTTGTTCGAAAAATATGCAAAGATAAATAAAGCCTGAATTTTGTAACATTCAAATGATTTATTTATAGTCATTATATAGCATAATATGTTATTCTAATTACGTATCACAAAAGTATGCTTTAAATACACATTTTATGGTTATCTGCGTGTGGGAAGCTTTCTTTGAAACGAATGGTCAGAAAGCATTAGAGGGAATTTAATTTCAATACATATGGTGAACTTCATTACGTTATTGTCGGCAATAATAATGAAAAAAAAAACATACGTGTTCCATTCGCGGAATATTTAACATCTATTGTTTTAGACTCCGTAGTAACAATATTGTATAGTCATAACTACTTTCTTCGTACAATAACTTGTTACTGTTAGTTGTCAGACAGGATGCCGGATCTCGCTTCACGCGGTCTCGTCCCGACTCCGATATAGCAACGAAATAATAAACAAGCGCCCAATACAAAAATAATTGATGACCTCAAATATTTACAATCAGTATTATATTTGGAACGATATATGGGTTTCGAAATATATAAATATTTACGTAATAAGTGTGTGTAGAAAACTTAAGTACATTACCAAAATTAATACTTTTTTAATTTTATGAAATGTACAGAAGATAATTATCTAATAGTCACAAAATAAAGTCGCTAATACCGTCTCAAAATACCTGAAGTTACGGCATTTCAATCGATTGCCGAGTTCGACCACAGACTGGCTTGTTTCAATTTCCTGGCTATCGTTTCAAAGGTTAGCCTCAACAATTTGGATAAAAGCATCTGTTGTGACGTCACTTTATAAGGCTTTATCAAATAAACACGTCGTAAAAATATATTTCGGCCACAGTTACGCGATGTTGTTCGATAATGGATATCAAGTGATTAAAATGTGATATAATTAGTAGGTTATATATATTGGAAAAACAAAATAAATCCTTCGATAGTTGGAGCGACGTAAGCATTATGGTAAGCAAGAAGAATGTGGCGATCAGTGGGGTTAATCATTGTCGGCGGTGTTACCTATCAAGCGGGATAAGCGGCAATTTGTCAGTCACGAGAATGCCTTACAAAAGCTTTCAATAAACGCCTCTTCCAGCCGCGTCATCGTCATCAATCTCTGCAGTGCTTAATGCACTTTTATATTACATTAAACATTTTAATACCGCTGGGTGATTTCTAGACCGCTGAGTATCATAACGAGATGGCACTAGTATTAACAGTGCTACAAAATTCATTGTGAATACTCGTGATATAAATTGCAGCGAATAAACCTTGGGCTAAAGTCGGTTATAATTTATTATGGCTTGATAGACGGGCTATTCGCTTTCTCATAGCACATGAAATATGTCTGTAAACCATTTTATATTTATGGATTCATTAATCTTTGTTTTACTCTCACGTTATAACATGTTGTATCATTATTATGACATCGGCGTAAACAGAGATTGTATACCTATTATAGCTGGTATTATATTTTTATATTGAAGTGAATGTACTGTAAACTGTAGTGGCGTTGAAAGTAGTTTAAGCACTAAAAGTACTTTCGTAGAAGTACCCTTTTCAAGGTCGCACCTACCTCCGTAACAAATTTCCTTAAAATCAATTCACTTTCATATTTAATATAAATTGTATAAAGTATAAATCATAGACTGTAAATAATTAAGGCTAACGAAACTTCTCTTCACTTTATGTTTGAACCAACATTAATCATAATATTATGTCACCAGTACGGACATTTGTAATCAGAGCTTGATTTACATCTGAATGACTTCATAGTGACCTTGTCCCGCCCATACAAATGAAGTGTGTGATGTACGGACATGTCAACAATTTTCGGATCACAAAAGTTACATTACATACGGATAATGCAAAAAAAAAATGTTCAACAACCATTGGAATATGGTAACTACATTTTACATATCCCTCTGCAATAATCCTGTTCACTGGGAAAACTGGATACAAGAGTCTTTCAGTAATCAGACATACAATAAAAATCATACAGAATAACGTGAAAAAAAAATACGCCAATTAATCCTGTAAAGCGAATTTCGAATACAAATTAGGTACTGTATCCTGTAAAACAGATGCTGTTGTCGTCGAAACAAAGTTATCCTAGTAATTTAGATAATTATTTAAGCGCATTAAAACGAAATTACGTCTGCGATTGATCTCATCGACACCAAATAAAGGCGATCTGAGATGATTGCTTAGTAGGACGGGTTTCAATTAAAAGAGCAAACAATGCCAACGTAACTCGCTCCAATAGCTACGGGTAAGGTCGATGGAATCGTCTGTCTATACGTGTCACATAACTATCCGCGCACCGTTTTGGTTCCTATGTATTATTTGAAACCTTAGTAAAACATACCTGTACTATATTAACACCAAAATTTCCTTCGCTAATGGGATTTGCTGGGCGTCTACTGGACACCCCTGATATGTTTAAACCATGTAATTTGTGTTAATATTGTTTGTATGTTATAGTAGAATAGTGACAATATATAGGTTTATATTATATTATGGTTTATACACGTAGCTACGTGGAAGGCTCTTCTCGTATTAACTTACAATGGTAAATTTGTGTGTGTCCAAGTCATGGTAATATATGTAATGTTTACTTCAATTAATTTGATATAAAATGCCTTTGTGCTTGCTATTCCTTATTTTCCATAAAAATGTTTTGTGTATTTTTCCACGTTTATTGACGAAATTCTCTTAAAAAAGTAAACAAAGTTCTCTATTGATGTATTTATATTATGATAAAACGTTATAAATTAGATTACACTGCGAAAAGAATTATTGCATCTTTATTGTCTTTAAAATTATGATATCTATTTGTTAAGTTGAAAAAGTTAAATGAGAATACTAAAAGTCTAGAATTCAAATCATAATAAAGTTCAACGAGACTTTAATAAAACTACCAAACTATTGAACGGGTTATTTTGTATTCGTAGTAACTATTGTTTAGTTAATAAGTTTTTCGTATAACCACCTAATTGGCATCGGCTCGGCCGTGAAAAAGCGAATTTTATTTCTTTACAACTCGCTATCAGCACTAATGGCTTCCATTTCATGATTTTTACAATAGACTTCCTTTACGTTTAATGGATTTGCTTCATCAATATACCCGTATATGGTAATAAAATCAATATCATATTTGCGTATAGGAAACGACATAATAATTTTTATTCCAACTCATTTTCGACGTCATTACATGTATTAGAATATTCATATCCGCCATTAAAAGGACATAAAACAGGACACATTACAAACAGGATCTCAGGATATTACAGTTAAAATTATAAATTGACTCTATTTGAGTTAACGAAATTATCGATGATTGTTCAAAGAGTAGAGTTTGTTGAGATTAATGACTTTAATACACACGAAGGAAATTGAATCTTTCACCAAATCGTCAATAAAATTACAAGCATCGCGATATTAAGTATAAAAAGCGTTCAGACGAGTTATTGCTCCCATAACACTTGTTTTAATTGATCTCTTAACTATGATTATTTATGAATAGATGAAGCGTGGAGAATTAATGATGTTACGTGTCGTTATGGTCACGACAGCTTAATGGTTGGATCACAATTTTTCTTTTCATAAGACTCTAGTTCAATAACCTAAATAACTAACGAATATCAATTACTGTTTCATATATAATGATGTAAGACAAAAACAGATTCTGTTGATATCGTTGGAATCTTCATATCACTGGAAAGGTATTTTTTAATTTCGAACTGTCAGAATGGACATAAAATCTATAGACGTAATACTGTCAGTAGAGTTCTTATCATTGTAAGTTTGTAATGTAATATCGATTCAAATGAGAATGAACTCAAAGTTTATGACATAAAGTGTTATTTTAAATTCTTTGCTTTATATATTATTTCATAAAGTATTTTTGTGAGGGTGGAAAAACAAACTGAAAATATGACAACCGTATAAATTTTGATTACAATAGTTACTAATGTCATTGAAATAATACAGTTTTTTTACATACATATTTAAATTTTAATATATTTAGTTTAAACTATAAGCCGAACTAAACATAAAGTAAACTTCGTAGACGTAAATTTAGATGAATCAGATTTATAGTTGATATTTGTTAGTGAACTGATATAACAAAGGATCACTGATGTCAGTCACGAAGCCGATGATGCATTCAGACTTAAAACCAGTCGACAGGTTTGTGATAAATATTTTGGTCATATAAGTAAATATTTCATACTACAACTAGGTATTTAATAGGTTCTTTTTATTTTTCTCAAAAATATTCAATATATTTATTGACATTGACAATTCTAGAGGTTTTTGACATAAAAAAAGGTGTATACCTCATTCGTATTTTATTTCCAAATTTCAATTCTTTCAATGGACTTAATTGAATTTCAACCAGGGCTTTTATTTGTTACAAACTGTGCATCTAACCAAAGCGTTACGCATTTATCATAGACAATTTATCGTAGAGTTGATGAATAAATCTACAAACAAAGTTTTCTATGGAGTTAACAGTATCGGAAAATGTGGTACGAGCGTTTCACACGGTAGCCATACAAGCTCTTAATCATACATCACCGTAGTTGCCACGCTTATTGTTTTACAGTTATTTATTAGATTATATACAGGTTTCCTATTACCTGCTGCGGGAATTATGATTTGACAGCAATATTTTGTTATATTAAACCTTATTGTCACGAATAATGAAATAAAATGAACGAGATACCGCTTAAAAAAGCAAGTGTCTGTCATTTGAATGATTAAATTAAATATCAATATAATTATAGGTTAAACAAAAATTACTTTTATACACTGCCACACGATTTCTTCATATCAACGGAAAGATATAATAAAGAACAACTTACAGATTCGAGCCAAAATAAACTAGCGAATCATAACACAAAATACAATAATTTTTAAGTAAAAAAAAACCGACTTCAAAAAAACAACATAGTAAATGGAAAGTAAAAGTAAAAAAATATATATTTTTAAATACTATCCATCCTAACGTATCTAATGATACGTTCTAAATATCTGCACAAAAATCGCATAACCACTTAATTTAGATAAACGAGCACTATTTTTATGTACTTTCCAATAATATAATTTAATACCAAACTAATTATATATAAAATTTCGTAATATTTTATCACTTTTTTAACTCGGTGGCTACGGTTTACGGCTACTATATCTATAATATAAGTTTTAGTAAATAGACTAAAGATCGCTGCCTGTCAGCCTGTCATATAAAACGCGCTGACATAACTATTTGTTTTGTACCTAAATACGACATTTTTCTATTGCGATATAATTTTTAGCTAAATAATATTGAATCGCGTATCTTGTAGTCTTAATTTTGGTTGTAGTTACATACCGATAACTTGTTATTTATTGAATTTATCCAGTTATATGAGAATAAATGTAGTTTAATTTAGGCTAAGATTAGTTCTAGAACTAGGTCGTTCTAATTTAGTATTCTGCTATTATATATTAGTGTTTAGTCACTTAATCTGTAGACGTTACAGACTCCAAAATTTCTTAATTCGAAAAATCAAGGAACATACTTAAAAAATTACGACGAATTTAGAAGCTCCTGCTCTTTTGATGTCGGTTAAAAACAGGATTACGTAATCTGTCTTCCGACAATGAAGGTCACCTCATATACACCTTAAGTAATGCCATTTATTAATGTGTATGTATGTGTATATACACACATATGTACGTATGCCTACACATTTTGAGGATTCTCCTCAATTTTCCCAGTGTTTCATGATTAGGTCTTGTTGTAATCATCATGGAACCATCAGGGAAGTCTACCCTTATAAACAAATAAATCAAAGTCAGGTGGCGTTGAAGATACTCGTTTATTTGTCTCACAAATACTTAATGCTAATTTTGGGTTAATATGATTTTCTCATGGCTGCCATTGTCAGAACTGGACTAAATTGAAATGGGACCAATCAGGAAGCACTAGCTTTCAAATAAAGAATAATTTAAATAGCTTCTTCACCCAGTCGAGAGTTATAGGAAACAAATATTTAAAAAATACAGACGAATTGATACCCTCCTCCTTTATCCAAGTCGGTTGAAAAGCGATCAAAGTCACGTCACAAGTCAAGTTAGATTTTTTTTTAATTTCATGTTTGTATTTTCGGGGATCGTAAATGTTTATTGACTTCCAACGATTTTAGGCGCACCCATGAGAATAACCGCAAAAAAATCATGTACTACCCTCATATTGCATTCTAAATTTGATTCATGCGATATATAATATCATAAAACAGTATGTACATAAAAAGTTATTGCGAAATTGTGATAATTTCAAACGTTAGCAACATTGTTAAATAAGTCGTGTGTAATATAAGGATTGCATCACACTTACACAACATCCAAGTAATTGGAAACTATTGTGATTAACAATAGAAAGTATGTCTGGCTGAATCCAGTGACACCTACATGGAATGAGTCAACGACTCCGTTGTCATGGAGACGAGATTATTTTACTAAAAAACGGTACAAGTATAAATAATTTACATTAGTATTATAAGTGACGTTGCGTGTTCAACATAACGCTTCTTTATGTATATGTATTTTAATATAATCGTATTTTATATCTTAATCCTTATATTAATCCTAAACATGATTTTTTATGATCTTACGGCATTTATTCTTTACAACAGTTGTTATAATAAGTTGTTTTAAAGCGATGTAATATTGTTTAAGACCTAACACGCTGAAAACAACATAAAAATAATATATTTTTTATGAAACAATATAAACTTGTCAATAAAAGTGTATGAATAAAGCCTTTTTTATGGTATCCTTTGTGGTAAAACCTTATATAGGGCTATGGGTAGTGCATATCTATAGGTACATATGCATGCACTCACACTCGCTTGTCAATAGATCGATATTTGATATGACTATGAATGTCGCTCGACTCTTGATCCATCGGATACTATACAAACACATCGATAGCTAGAAATGAAATTAACATATACGACCAAAACTATTCAATTTACAATTACTAAATCAATTTTAATTGTAAAATCTCGACGAAATACTATCACATTGTAAATAATATTACAGTTAGTGACAATTGTATAGTATAAAATAATAGATCTTTCCACAGATAAATAAAAGTCGAAGCTAATACAGATTATATTTCTCTGAGGAAAAAAAAACAAATGTAGAGTATCACGGATTAAGTGTCTGGTTAAATCAATTCTGTTGCACGTAAATTTTGCATTTCTCTTTAAGTGAACGAAATTTCTAGACGCTTTTAATTGAAATCAAGAATTTGAAATTAGAATCTAGATTTGATTATTATAATTACATATTTATAACAACAGAATAATTGTTGGTTATTCAACAAGCCTAAATTAAAACAATTAATATATTATCTATTATAATTAATAACACGAAGAATAAATTTTTATATGTTTATTATTTTCGTATCATCATAAATTGTATCTAAGCAATAAATCTTACGGCGATTAAAAAAACAATTTAAGTTGTTTCAATTGGTCACAAATCATCATTAAGATGGCGCCGTTCCTTATACAGATGACAATATTCAAGTGAAATGGACAAATCAGTCAAACTTTCACTCTTATTATAATTAAATCGTAAAAAAAATCCTTTCTCATACATTTATTGTATGAAAGTTAAGTACATGAATAAATACATGAATCTTTAAGTTTAATTCATTGTAAACAGTGCCGGAGATGAAGAATTTTACCATTGGATATTTAATTAAAAAAAGATTACGACAGACGAGGAAGCAGAAAGAGTACATCGCGTGTCAAGATGAAGTTTTCTCCTAAAACATCGAGACTGAAACCAAAAAAAAAATTAGGTACCCATCGCGTAATATTCATGATTAGAAACAATCTTGGTATATTTTTTCGTAATTCGTACAGAGAAATCTTTGTGCCACCGACACGAGTCACGCGAGTGTCGTAAACATCAATTTGAACAATTTATTTAAGAAGGTTTTTTATAGTTGTTTCATCATTTTATAACGATTTCAGAGTGATGTTAAGTTTATATGGTCACAGACAGTGTTTGTCGTTATAATGTATAAGACTAAGTTGCTTTGGGGTCGCTCATTCCTCTTCAATGAATATATAATAAAATGGAATCATTTTCCATAATGAACCGTAAGCTACGTTACGGCCGCTGTGCGTTACGCTTCATTTCTCTATCGATTAGAAATATTGATAACGTTTTCCCGTTCTTAATTTCACATACAGCTTTAGTTGATAAAGTAACTATGCAATACTACAACTATACAAGTGTTTACACACACACACATATATATTTATATGTGTATATGTGTGTTCTTGTACGTGTGTGCATGAGTGTATTTATGTCAGTTTGATAGTACACATGCATGTTTGTTCGTTAACTTCTAGATGCTTGCGACCTTGATTTGCTCGGCTCACTGCACTCGACGTACATAGTTCCGGT
This sequence comes from Danaus plexippus, assembly GCF_018135715.1. Classification (NCBI taxonomy): domain Eukaryota; kingdom Metazoa; phylum Arthropoda; class Insecta; order Lepidoptera; family Nymphalidae; genus Danaus; species Danaus plexippus. Next base: position 3,488,140 of record NC_083537.1, on the reverse strand, counting down.
TAGTTCCATACATTACACCAGACATTAACACGCCTCTTCTTCACGTTCACCTCATACATGCCTGTGGGAAAAATATATCTGCGATATTCGCAAAGAATTATGATATTGTTCTATTGTTACGATATAATTAAGTCATGACTTCGCAACAATCGGCATGAAAATTTTGCTAAAATAACAAAAATAATTAAATTATTAATCCAATCATTGTTTCAAGATCAAATAATACAATCAAACAGCAAAACAGTATTGTTAAAGAAGAATTAGAAGTTTGTGTTTTGGAATACCCAATTCCAATTGGAAAAATTTCTTACTAACGGTTGTGTTGAGTTTTTTGGCTGGTCAATGTCATAACGTGTTCCAACAGACAAATCACAAGCAAGTGAACTTTAAAACAACCAATGTGTTATAAGCAGGTTGTCTCGATGACGGTAACAAAACACCAGATCCAAGTCATGCTTTAATGAAAGTAATCTTAGCAACCTCGACCTCATTTAAACAGAGAAACCCAGCATTGAGAACATAAAGTCGCTTAAAAAATCATTAATCTTTGACCTGCACTTACAGGTTTAATATGCGAGGATCTTAAATTGGACGCATTACCAGCACATCTTCCAGAACATAACAAAAACGTGTCTTATCTCACTAAGATTATAAATACGTATAAAGATAACTTTATTTATTTTTCCAAGTCCTATCTACTCAGAGAATGGTTATAAAATAAAGAAAATTTTATTTAAAAAACCTTAAGGAGGAAGGGGTAGTTTAAAATAACAGAATTATCAAATTTTAACAAAGAAAACGCAACGCAACCACAGAAAATATATATAAAAATAAAATAATAAATCCGATAAAGAAAAAAATGTTTATTAAGTCGAAAAGTTTGTAAGTTTGTCAGTCAAAAAACCGATCATTTCGTTACCCTATAATAAAATCATTGTACTTTATGAATACTCCTAAACATCATAGATAGTAACTTAATATATATCATCGTTTTACACTTGAAGGAGATCTTTACATTTGAACTTAAAATAATATTCCACGTAGCGATTCCAACTTTACGATTCTCTTTAAAGGACTTCTTCAAGACAAAAGGAAACGGACCCCTTGAGCTATAAATAATGAGATTTGGACGTCAACACCAAAGATGTTTGTTGTGGAACTGGAATTTTGAAAAATATTCACTTCAATGTTATATAACATAATATTAATATTTTTTTCAGTATAACCTTATTATCAATACGTTTACAGAGAATATTAAATTATAATATGATCGGCAAATGGCTCCACCGAGTTCCTGCATCGTGTTATAACGTATAAAATAGCAAAACAAGTTAATCATCATTTATAACTTTCAGTGCGTATAAATTTATTACTGCAGTATAATTTCTAAATGAGTATGCATTTTTTTTTTTTTTTTTTAAAAAGTACTTCTATGCTTTCCAGCGCACTAAAGCTCAAAAACGTCGGACAGACTCATAATGTTATAAAAGGTACAATAAAACATAAATGAATAAAAAATTCAATTAATTAATTCAATGTTTTTTTTTGGCTGTATATTTTAAACCTTATTCATTATTATGTCACCAGCTAATCAATGACTTAATATACAACAGCTTGTGAAATGTGTAGGTGGATGACGTAAGACTTATTTAAAGTGATTACAATAACAATTAAAAAGAACATTTTGTTTCTCAAAGATGTATTTAATATCTTGTATATATAAAGTAAATATTTGAATTATTTGGAATTATTCAAATTTTTGTTTAAAATTAAATTTTATATAGTTTATTTATTTGAATTTGAAATATTCCAATGTCCGTATGATTGCATATGCTAAAACAACTAACTACCACGTGATATTTAAATAAAGTGACGGGAATGCTTTACGTTCCTCATTACACGTATGTGAAAACGTAGGGAGAGAACAACAGTTTTCCCTTGAGAGTACTAAGAGCGACGTAGATAAGTAGGCTTTGCATTCAACGCACATTAGCTAGATGCTGCCAGCGACGAGACAGAACTACTATAACATTATAAACGTATACATCTATATTCATATTTATGTAATATAAATGAGAATAAATTAACAAGTTGATATATCTTGGATGGTTTTGAGATATAAATAGCACTTTTTTAGCACGAGCGATGGCATCATACTAAGACGATCTGAGTCATACCGATGTCGTTTATGACATAAGAGCCGTCCAGTCAGACTTGTTTACAAACAATCCCATCATCCACAACATCAACTATATTTTGATGGAATATATAAGTTACTTCGATACACATAACATAATAGATTCAGTCGGTTTATGGTTTGCCTATTTCGCCATATAAAACTTTGACGTTGTTTATTTTGGCGAGGAAAAGTTTTGGCACGTTATATCAACATTTCCATTGCATTACAATAAAAGTTGTTTTCGCTTAGAAAAAACGAACACTTAAATAACCACAATTTGGGTGCTTCGTCTGTCTGTATTCATATTGGTTAATTTATATTATAGTTGTAATTATACTTTTCAATCACACCACCTTTATGTGTGCCGTACTCTGAACAACTTCTAATATACTTCTGAACGTGTGCCCTAACAGAATATATGTTCGTATCTAATTCATTCTAATTTCCCAAGCGGCTAATGATATCCTTCGTATTTCGTTTCTGGAATACGATCACTGGGAATTAATTTCTTTTCTTTTAAATCAATTATGAATTTTGTCTGTTACACGCAAGAGGATAACAAATTAAAAAAAAAATAACTACATACGAACAATGTCCGGAATTAATTACGCATAAACCATATTAGTTCTCTTAAGCCAATACTACGGCGTTTTGTTTTTAAAAAGCAGACTTGTGTATGTAACTAGAAAGGTAAAAGCCGCGCTAGTCCGTCGACCTCGTGCGACGCCATTGTGGCTCATACCGGCTCATGAAATATGAATGCATCGCCTGAAAGAACAGCTAGTCCAGCTTGTTTAAACTATAGCCCATAGACCACCAATATGAACGTAAATGGTCATCAAAACATCTCCCATAAAAACGGGTTAGTTTTTATTAAGTTATAACCCGTCTTCATTGTTAATACAAACCAGTCAATACATGGGGTACATGACTCTTGAATAGAGCTCGCTTCAAGGTTTTGTTTGAATTATTTTCAAGACATTGTGATATCTATAATCTATATATTGTATTTGTTGCTGCATTAATTTTCAAGGTTTCGTTATTGGTGGTAATGAAATGTATTTAGGTTTCGAGAATATTCGAACATTTAAACGGTTTGTTGTCAATGATAAATACCAGTCTTAAATTAAAAAAAATACATTTAAATTTATAAAAGAATAAAAAATATATATTAAAATTCATTACATATAATGTATAGGTCTATTACAGAACCAGTTTTAAGTACGTAGCTACATGATAATATGATAGTGTTACATAAAAATCCATCCTTCAACCTTACTTTTTAAAAGCGACCTAATACTATAAAAAATTAGTACAATTATTTTATAATTCAAGAACTTTCAACAAATGAACATTTTTATTACGACAAAATCAAACATGCCTAACTAAATAAAACGTAAAATACAAGCGATAAAAAATACTTATTTCTTAAAACTCACAAATACGTTACACGGCTTTTACGGTACTAATAATATTTTATGTAGTAATACGTATACACAATACTATTGTTGTAAAATAGAACAAAAGTATATTTATAAGAAACCTAATAACTAATAATTATACACTAAATACGTTAGAGAAATATAGAAAATACTACAGGGTTGCGTTTGTAAACAAAGAATTCCCACACTCACCCATACACTATCGGCGGCTTGAATGAAAGAGATGTCAATGACGTTGAATTAACATGTATCACAGCAAACTGATACGGTGCATATCCCCAAGGTAAACAAAGATTACGTAAACGGAATCCCACGCACGTCTCCCGATCGATTATTAAACTTTTGAATACGCCCACTTACATTTTAATATTTACTAAGCATCAAGATACAAATATCCAGCCAGCACATACATAGGACAACTAAATAGCGCCCTTGAAATCATACATTAGAATATCGATGAAGCACAACACTGACAGTTCCAACAAACATTCACAGGTCAAGTTCGGATCCGGTAGGGCGAGAATGAACGGCGGTGTGGTTTGAAAAGTTTGTAAATATGAGCGGTTGTATTTGAAAACAGTATATACGATACGAAGCGCTCGGAGGCACGCCGCGGACTGAGCCGTAAGGAAGCCGCCGACCGTATGGCGTACGACGAAGGACCCCGCACTCCCTGCCGCAGACCTCGTGCGCGCGCCTCTCCACGCATAATACCATCAAACAGAAAACATTTTCTCATGTAATTACAATTAGTGGATTTCGTTATTAAAAGTTAAAATTTTAACCAATTAAATATAATTAATATGAAATTTCATACGAAGTGTGCCTAGTCAAAATTGTAAAATTTTCAGCTTAACATTAAAATATTGTTTCACAACTCTATCGGTGTGACTGGATGATTTATTTTTCATTCGCCTACTCAGACGTAACAAGAAATCGGTATCTTATAAAAATACATCCTTCAAGCTTATCAAAGTCTCACACTCTCGGCTGTAAAATGATAGAATACCTACTTCTTATTAATATTCTGATACGATATATACACAATGGAGCTGTCAGGGGCAGGATTGAATTCTTATCTCCTGGGAACTAAATTAATTCTGGGGTGAAAAGTATACCGTTCATACGACTAAACATTTTATAACTCGTTTTATAATTTGTAACATACCCAAAAACATCCCGACAACGAGACAAAGGCAACGTAAACATGACGGCGGAGGGAATCTTTGTGCTTGTTAATTGCTCATAGCATTCATTTAAACACTTCCAGTGATATAAACGTCATTCAATTCCTGTAGAAAGCTGAAAAATAAACCTAGAGAAACTCTCCGAAAGGTAATTGTTTTAGGTACGAGCCATTAGCTTTAGCTTGGTGTTTTGTTTTTAGTTTTCTGACGGCAGAGCCGTTGATGCTAATGGCAGGTAGACTAGAGGGAGATAGACAACTTTAATTTTACGGAGTAGGATAGCCCACTAACCTTCCTTCCAAGAAAGTCGAGACGCGGCTATTAACTTTATAAACGATGCAATATTGCCCACTATAGCTCATAGCTTACTTTTTCTTATTGCACATAAATGTCTTTAATGGCTATTCCTATCGTATTTAAACGGCTAAGATTAATATGCAAAACTAATAAAATATATTCAACTATAAACATTTGTATATCTTCAATAGGATGTATATTTTTATACTTTATCCGACCAATAATTGCATCAAGTGTATATTTTTTTAATTAATTAATTTTTTTATAGGTGGTATAAATTGTTAATTAATGGGTTGAAATTTTTATTACAGCATGTGCTGTTTGGTGTGTTCGACGGTTTTGGTATACAGAAAAAATACATAACATAAGAAAGTAACAGTATTGACTTCAAGCGAATTAAATAAAACGAGAATTTTTATTGCTGACACAAGCCATGCTCCCGATATTCGAGGCCAAAATAACAATAACAATACAGCAAACATATAATATTATTACGGATATTACGAAGTTATTTTTTATACTTTGAGGGAGAGACGTTCTAAATTTTTATAAGAATTAGTGTTTGATCTCTTTTTTTTTTTTTTTGGTATGCAATATTTTTTTATTATCTTAAGATATACCAAAAGATTCTTTAGGTTTCTTGAAATATACGTAAATATAGGGTTGAATGCCACTATCAATTTATTGTGTCACGAATTTATGTATTTCTACGAAATAACACTCTCGTATAGAACCTATAAATTAATCCTTTCAGTAACATATTATATTTATTGTAGAGCCTATTTAAAATTTATTATCTTTCCAAATCCCATTTAAATGCGTAGAACCATACAATTAATTTTATTAAAAGATGGCCTGGTATTTGTTAGGATTGAGGCTTAAAACCGTACCTAAAAAGAATCATCCAATCTTTTTGACCAAAAAAAAATAAATTAAAAAATCATGCATTGTTTTTGATTCAGAAGTAAAACAAACCTCGTATTATGCATGATAATCTAACTGCATGTATTAGTTCTCAGTTAGTGACAAGTACAGTTCACACTGTTTTAGGTCTCGCTTAGGATTGTTTTGAGATTAAATTAAAATTAATGAACAGACGTTTTCCTTACTCCGTGTGCTTTAAATGTTGCTAATGAATCAAAACCTAAAAATAAAGAAATTAAAATTAAAACAGTTAATTTGTGAAAGCGACAAAATCACTATTTGACGATAAAAAACATACTACTGTTTTGTGAACTACCCGCTACTTATGTCAATATGTTGGGACAATACTTTTTCTAAAACAAAGTTAAGTACTCCAACAGTATTTGTAAGTAACTTTTATTCGGGATCGAAATTTAAATTTAGAATCACAGGTTAATATATTTTATGATGCAAATTGCGGGTTAAAGTTTTATCACTTTTTTTGGATAATGCAATATTTGCAGCGCTTACTAATTAAAATATATTGCACAAATATTATCTGTGGGTATAAATTCAAATAAATTCTATATTATTTTTATAACGCATTGTTTGTGCATTAAAATTATAAAAGCTACGTCCATCAACATATTTACTTTGTTTGTAAAATTAAATATTAGTATAATCTGTCAAAATATATCAACCTATTGGAGCCTTCACAGATTCAAAATAGCTTCTACAATTTAAAGTAATACATATTATGTCAATAAGTAATTCAATTTCTCGCTGCGTGTATCTGTCGGCATATAAAATGTCAATTATCGCAACTGTATTAGTAAATACTAAACTACTGTATAGCTGACTAGACCGACAGTGCTAAGAGAATATTCACATAAGCGGTTTGAGTTTTTATAAATAACGAAAAATATTTAACTTTATAAATCCTGTAAGTGTGTCAGTAACATGAATTTGACGTGAGGAAACTGTTCTGAATTCGAAATCCAACGTTTGAAAAAGTACACCGTAAAATTGAGTTAAAAATATTAGGGGTACTCAGAATTTGTTTTTATTCCTTTAAATGTACACCAAGGCTAAACTACTAAAACACATACTTAACGTATGTCGTACTATGTAATTCTATTTTGTCACTCCTGAATTTTGTGCCAATAATCCAATATATTTTATCGAACATGTGTCCAATGTGCAAGTGTCTCTAGCAGAACCAACCGCCTGTCACATCTCATCTGCGGGCCATTTCCTGTTCAGACGGGGATCAGACGTGGTCTTTAAATATACCATACATGGAGCGAATATGTTCAATGAATCAATTGAAATACAAACAACATTTAAAGAAAGTTACATGGAAAAAAAAACATTACATAAATATTACGTTAGCTTCCACGCAATACTGGTGATAAAACATAAGTTAAAAGAGATAAAACACATTTAATATTATTATAACACGTTCTGTGCCACCGCAATTATTTAAACAGATTCCGAGCATGTAAAACTAATTTCATAATACTATTACTGATATATTCGAAATATATGAAGAATTATAAAACCATTGAATTATTTTATCCATAAAATAGGTTATATATATCGTATGTATTATATTACAATACATTTATACACTAACAACTAACCATTGAAATAATATATTTATATAAAATTAAAATTATCCATATATAAATATAATTTAATGATACAATGTAAACACATTGCACGTATTGCTTAAGTAGCCACGATAGGCTTTACAAGTGTAAGCCTTAACCAAACATAAACAACAGTCGCTTAGATACAACGCAGACTGTTTACATTCGCTCAGCAGAAATAAGTTGTTTCTGAACTGTTGTTGCATTGTGAGTGTACCTCTCATTCATCTTAAACCTTTTCAGATGGAAAGTTTAATACTCGTCGAGACGAATGCAGATACTCGCCGCGCCACGCTGGGACATAAAAACTTTCATTTGCTTTGGCCCTCTCGACGTAGACCTTGTATTTATCCAGTGTTACCATACCGCATAATAAAAGAACACCGCTTTGACGTATACCCCTGAGTCGCTTTAAAACTATAATAATCCGAATAAAGAAATCTCGTTTCAGCTTTTTTCACAAGTCTTAATTAGCTTAAAAACATTTTGTTACGTAATACGTTAGTTTCGTTACATATGAAAAAGCCAGACTAACCAAATAAGGTAATGTAAGTCAATTGGGTGTTAATAGATACGGTATTTGCAACATAATTAGATAAACATAGTCAGCAATCACTAATCAGACTAAGTTTGCGAAGGCGGGATATAAATTGATTTATAATAACTATATAGGAAAAGTAACTTTTGGGTGAGTGAATGTATTTTTTTCGATCTAAGACTCATTTATATCAGTTATTATGGAAACCTTTTACCTCATAAATCAGCCTTTTAAAAAAACGTCAGTAGAAAAATCTACTAATCTAAAAATTTTGATATCTTCTACTTCACTATTGAGATTATTGAAAAATAGTAATGTTGATTAAAAGTTATAGAGAAAAATTTATAAAGTTATTTGTCGCACTCTAACCATTAATTAAAACTTCCCCTTGCAAAACAAATAAGAAAGATTCTTTCGACTTATTCACCATTTTTCCATGAATTAATCCAAGTATTCTTGCCTCCCCTTTTGTTTGAGCTGAAGGTAATACAACAAAATGCAATAACAACTTATCTTCACCGTTACATTTAGTAACAAAGCTATCGCCACTTTTCAGGGCTAACTCCCTCACACTCGTAAACTTCTACGTAACTATTAAGTCACATTGTCGGCCCATTACTTCCGTCCGTAGTATTGTTATCATGAGCCTGTTAAGAGGCAATACCGTGTTTTATGCACGAACGAAACATGATGGCATATAATCCATTGTTTCCTGTCCTGTCCCGTTCCATTTTACGGACAAATAAAATGGTTATTGTTAAATTCTATTGAATTAATGATATAGCAAGTACATTATTTTGTTTATGAGCTGTACATTGTGGAATATCGAAGCTTATTTTGATTCTGTATTGAGTAATACAATCAGAAGATCAATGAATATTTCATCTAAATATGGTCTTATTGTGATTTATTAGTCGTTCAATAAAATATGAATGTAACCGTATTGTCTTTGGGATATCGACGATCACGCCCAGCCCAGGCTCGGATGTGATTTAGAGACCATTTTTCATATGTATTGCATGAACCCGGATAGAGAAACCGTTTTTCGTGCAGTTCCCCCGAACGTAATCAATCGGATGTTTTTTTTTATATCCCCCCCAACCAATAGTCGTGCGAATCAATCAAACAACAAATAAATCATACCATCTCTAACCCATGTTCTTTTTGTATTCGTGCTTGCATGTTAATTGAATGAACGTAAGTCACTAGCAATCCTATTTATGTTATAAATGGGAAAGTTTTCGAGTATGTATGATTATATGTATCTATAGATGCTTGTAGGTTTTTCATGGAGACACTTAACGAATTTTGATAAAAATTTACAGTAATATATCTTAGACATCGGAATAAAACATAGGACATAATTTATCTCCGAGCGCTTTTTAGTTCCCGACACATCATCATAATAGTTGCTTTATGAATGAGGTCACGTCAAACAGAATATAGATGTCGCTACCGGTTGGTTACTATATTTATATATTTACCGACCGGTTTACAAAACAATTTATTGCTTTCACACAATTTATACATTCCTCTCTTAGCCAAATTCTGAAGTTCAGGCAGATGAAGGCGTTGGCAAAAACTAGTATGTTATAAAATTCTAAAGAATACAGAATTTTAAAGAATTTTCTTTTTGAGATTAATCTAAATGTTAACAAGAGCGTAATTACTAAAGATGTAATGATTAAAGAAAAAAGGCTATCTGTAAATACGCGACTAAAATTTACGCAATTTTATTTTCATTGCGTAAAGAATAGATACGAATAGATATTTTTAGCCGTAACCGTCAAAATGTCTGAAAGGGATCCCAACTGAATAATATGTCGAAGGTAAAGGGAACACATGGAGAGCGCGCTATTTTATTTAAGGTATATAAAATAGCGTCTAAAACGGGCAGTGGGTCAAAAGGTTTCGCTAATGGCAGCCCGAAAGCCAATTATATCAATTAAATACTTTACGCTAACCTGGACCTTTTTTTATAAAAATCTTTTACATATATTATTATTTAATATGACAGTATATTCAAAAATAACTTTTTCGAATAAAAATACACTTATGTGACACAATTGTCATTAAATAAAATGTTTCTATTAAAAATTAAGTCTCTTAGTTATTAATAATAGCACATCAATTCTACTAATTCATTTTAGTATGTAAAAACTTCTTAATAATTTCTTATTAAACATTAAAAAAATATTTCTAAATCATATTTACGCATACACTGAAATTTTGAGACAATTTATTTGATTTTGAACTAAAACCGAGGGAATCATATTGTGAAATTAAAGCAATATTTAAGAGATCAAAATAGAAATGGGAAGAATGAGTTTGTACATGCGCAAAATTGTAATATTGGAAACGAACTAACTGATCCCCAAAATATTAATTTCAAAAACAATTTCAGCTTTAATATAATAAAGTCCGAGCAATTTAGAAGGTCTAATTCAAGTATGTTATGTCCGACGGTCCATTGTATTTCATAATAATTAAATCTAAGTAAATTTTGATTATATAAATAATATTAAATTAAAACACAATCTGCAAAACATTAAAATTTTAATAGAATAAATAAGATCTCGTCTGCCCGTTATCACGGTCGCTGAAAAGTAACAGAAACGTCGGGGGTATGTAGTTTTAACAAAAAATAAAGCACGCGTAGTATATTCGAAAAATATTAGTTTCATTTAAATGAATAAAACCCGCGAAAGTCTTAGATCTCGTTAAGATCTCGAGTGGAAATATGCTTTCTAAACAGCATCAATCTACCATGAACACGATCTCGTAAACTGTTGACATTTACTCGTGTTAGTAATTGGTTACATTTAATCAAACGTACATTAATATTAAAATAACATTTAATTAACCTGCATATAATATTTTATTAAAATTTTCATCTAGATATCTATGTATCCTGTAAAATTAACCGTGAATTAGATTTATAAAACACTGGCCAATGAAAGGGTGTTTACAAATCAGTGAAAGAGACAGGTAAACAGACAATGATCATTAAACCTGAACAAAGATTCCTGTCGTTTTATTAAACGGATATAATGTTATATATTTATTCAAACAAATTTGATATTGCCATGACCATGCTCTCTGCGTCTTCTTAAAATCCCAACTACGTTTCTTTCAGAACAGTTTCGGCAATGAATGGATTGAACTAGAATATTCTATTGTAATTTTTTTATGCATAAATAATAATAACAATACTAATAATAATAAACCCTATATATTTATCTGTGATCTATGAAGACGAAACCAAATAGACAAAAGTAAATTTGTATTAGCTTATAAAGATACGTTTTCTTTGAGGACTAATCCCTCGACCAGTGGTTCGTATCGTAATACGCCCTCATATTTACTAAGTTAACCTCTTAATGATAAAATATTAAAACAATATTATACAACTGTATATAAGTTATGTTGTCACATTTCTGATTACATTTTATGAGAGATTTTTGGAGTTTGAAGCAACAAAAATAATTTTACGTTCTACACATTTATTTTTTCTGTCAGACTATTGACACCAAACGTTTGCGTTTAGTGTCAATATTCCTTTACCAAAGTTCATGTTTTTATTTATTTCCCTCCACCTCAATAAATATACGTCTACCCTCACATGCGAACTAAAATCATTCATTATTACAGTTGCTATTACGAGTTGATCCTGATTGTGTTATGCAATGGAGTTCATACATTTACAGTATGCTGAAACAGGTTTTAATATTAAACATACTATTCATTAATTGGAATGAAGTTACTCTGAAGTTGTTGATATTTTTCAAAACGAATAACTATGGAATTCTTCATTCCTATAATAAGTTTTAATTAACACCGTGCTTTGGAAGGTTTTTCCGTTTTTAATCTATAGATTCAATTGATACTACAATGTACGAATATTTCTAAATTAAAAACTACCAACTGTTCGCATGTAGTGTGACATTACGTACTTGGGGTCAGCACATTGGCTTTGATTTTTTTGTAACAAAAAGAGTTTCTCATCCGTTAAACTTATTTTTAGTTTGTTATAATTTACAATTGGAGGTCCCATTTAAACAAAATCTAATAAAAAGTCATACATAAACTTTTATATATATAACTAAATAGATAATAACTTTTGTATTGGAATTGGTAAATACACTTGTTTATTTTACGAATAAACACACTTCATTAATAAAAAAGTCATATATCTGTTAGTTAAGTTATAAATAATAGCGATCATTATTGCAGTTAATATTTTATTATCAATAAAACTAAAGTGAAAAAATATATAACACTATTTATTTCACAAGTTAAAATAACAGTATAATACTGTAGTAGGGAATTTAATAATTGCCTACACTGGTACAGTTGCTGTGTTGTCTTGTATGACGTCAGAAGCGACACATTGAGCAAATCACAAAGAGAACCTGGTTGCTTTGAGTTCAGATGAATGTTAGGAATCACAGCCTACGTTACATGAATGCCTTGTAATTAAGACGTCTTCATCACTCCATAAAGTAACTCTCACTGTAAACACATAAATAACTCTGTCGGCTTAAAGAAACTTGCGACACTTGCATTTTGTTTTATAGATACTTTTAAAGTTGTATTGAATTTTTATCACGGATATTAAAAAAGTGTAACATGTAAATAGAGAGGGTCGTGTTATTGTTCACACAATATAAAACAGTTCTAAATTAACCGGCAGCTTTACCACACGTTTGCACGTCACACTACAAACGGATCGTTTCAGGTTTCCATTCATTAATCTTAGCACATTTCTCTATCAATGCACTCCTATTAATGAAAAATTGGAAATACTCGGTAAGTTATATCGTCACACATCGTCGCGTAAACCTGTGGTAACAGTACGGGTTCACATAAATGTCGTTCACTAAAGGTCAAAACTGATATAAATATAGATATGGAACCATAGTTTATTTTTGTTACAAAAGAAAAAAGTTGCGCAATTTAAATGTCATCACAATAATTTCAAATAAAATAGGTTTGGTTTTAAATGATTACAGCGATAGATAAATTACAAACGGACGCTTATTAGGTATTTTGTTGAATAATTAGTATGAAATGCAATGACGACACTTCATGTATAAATAAATTAATATTTTAAAGTTCCTATTCCATATGGTTGAACCAAGTATCCCAATACACAGGTGATAAGAGCTTTTTCATAGGTCTTAACACATTATTGTATTAATTAAGATTATTGAATGTAGTGTGAACATTTACGTTACGCAAAAGTCTTAAGTAATACTTATAAGTTTAACCTAAATTTCACTCGGCAGCAATGATGATTGTTTATTATAAATGTATTCACGTAGAAACGGTCTTAAAACGTTTGCACTAAGAAATTAACATGCAACTTATGATATTGTGTCAGTGCACATAACGCTTAAACAGCTCGTCACACGGAATCGCTAACTAAACTGAAAGTTACTATTAATACTAGAAATCGCTGACCTGATTTTAGTCATGCTTTAGTGAAATGAGTTCAAGTAAACATATGCTAGATACAATATTTATATTTTTAATACACAAAACAAGGCTCGCCATTTTTGCTCTCGAAATATCTACAAATTAAATAACTGTCCCAGAGGTATTTTCAGGTTTAGTATAGCAATAACAACCAAGGAGTCATAGTTTTTTTTTAAACAAATACAGTTTTATTCAAGTAGGTAACTTCTGGAACGTTTTTTATCCTTTTATTCTTAGTTTATTCTTCCTTATCTTAAAAAAAAAAAGCTTGTTATAACTGTCTCTGAAACACGCAACGCTTAAAAGGCTCATACGAGATTACACATGAGATTGCAAAAGCAAAACAATAGTCGCCTATTCAGCACAGCGAAGACGAAGAACATTTTGTGTACGCCCTGTTGTACGTTAGACATAGTGTCCGAGAAGAAAAATATGGGGCGGGGGCCCAGAATAGGATGAGGTCAACGATCTCCGAGGCGCCGTCTGCACCGCCTTCACAAATCTTACATTATTTAGCAAGATCCATGATAACTGCCATACAGTCACACTGCTCTTACATCCATTACTGTTTGAGAGGGATACTCAACACATATAATGTGAAAAGAGAAAAATACGACTCTATTAAAACGTGTTTTATTATTATTTATACAATTATATCAAAATTGAATAATCTAAAATATTATATGTTTATATGTACTTATATTCACATTAACCTTACAATATTAACGGAACTTTCCAAGCGGGTACATCTATTATCCTAGTGGACAACTCAAGGGGTTCGGAAAGGTAAGACAAACGACGAACGGAGCAGAAGTTATGGCACCATGAGAAAGGTAGCACGCCAAACTAATTTTATCCCTTTCAAATAATAATAGTTTGATCTCTATATAAAGAAACATACATTCACTACTTATACTGGCGCGTAATCCATGAGACCAGTCAATTTAATATTCGCTTTCATTTTTCGAATAATATTCTTTTAATATTTAATACGTAGTAAAAACAAGTGACATTTTAGTCTGTCATATTTTATCTATATAAATTGTACCTCTGGACCTATTTGACTATAACAATTTTGAAAGCCTGACATCTATGCAATCAACTGTACCGATAAAATCTCCTAAGTTCAAAGTTTCTGATAACTTAAATGTTTACTTGGAAATAAAGCCGAAACAGCGTTCAAAAGTTAACGGTGACTGACTGACTGACAGTAATGAAGCCTTAACTTTGAACGATGTAATCGTTATTAGTTCATTAATTATAAGTTACAAGGCTGTCGGAACGAATTACTAAAATTATATCATAACAAAACAATACGAAGAGTCGCTGCCCAGTATAGGTTTTGTAACATTGATTTATTTCACTGTTACAACTATGAATACGTCTACCAATTGTGACAAGAACATTCTTTATAAGAAATCCCTAAATAAATCAATAAATAATGATTATAAATGAAATTTGAAAATTATGAAATTAATAATTATTATTTAAAGTATTCTATATGCTATTGAAATATTGCTATATGAATTGAATTTTAATAGTGACTACATAAGTAACGTATATAAGATTTAAATTTAAATACATTAAAATGTAGTTCGCCTCTTGTTAGTTCTTCGTAAAACATTTCACATCAGACCGGATCTATATATCATTAATTAAAAAATGTAATTGAAACTCGTTCAATGGAGAACCGGCCTCTGCTATCAGATATAATCTTCCTATCAAAGAAAGATCCTTTCAAAGACCTATTAAATATTTAACCCCTAGAACAATGTTTTTTTGCTGAATTTCGACCAGACAATTCCATTCACTGGCCGCCGAAATTCTATTATATTTTGACAAACCTTTTGTACCAGATGACAATTCATTTCTTTTTTTTTTTTTTTGGTGCCAACAATATTTTTTAATCAAATACAATAAAATAAAGCAATCTAACTTCCAAAGTCCTCCTTAATTATACTGTTCGAAGTCAATTGACGTCTGACCTAAATTTGCATTAGAATAAGGAGGCTGTCATCCGACAAGTTCAGCACAATCGCTGTTCCATCTTAATAATACCAATCTCTCAGGCTGAATGTAAACATAGCTGCAGCCTGGATTAGGTTGCGATTTAAACAAAGTTTTCCGCTTGGCGCCGTCTGTAGGCACTAGATATCATCGCAAGTTTTAAGCACCCTTTATCAGATCAAGTGGAGTTGCAAGATTTATATTAAATTATAAAGAATAACTTTTATGGAGAGATCGTTATAAAAGTGTCATCGAGATTAACTCCAGTGTGAGATTTTTAATGGTACGCTTAAAATATCATTTGTTAAGACGAAAAATATAGACTAATAAATGGTGTGAGCTGTGACACGATCCTCGATAGCCAATAATGCATTCTGAGCTCAATCTATCTTATCCGTTTCATAAAACTTTCCCCGAGCCAGGATCGAGTTACCACAACTTTTTCTTATACGAGATTTTCTATAACACAATTCAATTTTTCCATCAATATTGTTAAGCTTCTTTTGTTTTGTATTCTATCGTAGTTTTTATTCCAGATTGTTAACTGATTTTTATAGTCGTCAAAATATTTCATGATAAATAATATATGCATATTCTCGGTTCGTTCTATCATTTTGTTTATATGCAAATTAAATATTTGTATTCGTTCATTACAAAAAGGAATCCTATAATTAATGTAAATTAAAAAAAAAAAAACCTATCAATAACTGACGAAATCCACTCAGAAATATATAAAACCAAACAAATACACTTCCAATCTAATACTTGAGCTTAGGTTCAGTGGAGCGAATTGACCGATATCCAATTACATACTGAATAACGAGCATAGTGATCCATCACTGAATGGCCTGTAATAGAGCCGTATCAAAGCGCTGTTAGCTCACTGCGATACACTAGAAGCAACGAATAAAACACATTAAAGCTATATATGTATTAATATATATCTGTCACGTGACAATAATTTCACAACATATAATCCAATTTAAATATAATGTTCTGATGTTATGATTCGACGTAATTTTTATTACCGTTAAAGTGACAATTTTTAAAGCGCTTCATTAACTTTTATGACGATTATTTGCGTGCCGGTTGGCGTAAAATCATGTAAAACAAAGTGATATGCTAGAGATAAATGACCTGTGAAATAAAGTCCTAAAACATATTGTGGTAGTTACAAGGTTTAAGATCTTTTGTTTGTAAGCCATTTTAGTGCATGTTTCAGAGAATACTTGGAATAAATAAAATGAATTGCATGTTATTGCAAAGATTTCTATGTTCCTAATGAGTTTTATCATTAGTGGAGATTGGTTTTCAAATACTTTTATTTTTATATTAATGGCCAAAGTCTAGATTCTGTTTTGAGAACTCAACCGGTATGAGACTATTAATTGCACGTAGTCTCAAGATTTTTCTACTATCTTGTTATGAAATCTACATATTTTATTAGTTTCTAGAGTAATTAGCTTCTAAGCGGAGATAAATTCTTGCAATAAATTACATTAAATGGCAATATTTTTAGGACATACTATAAATATATGCATTAAGAACTAAAAAAAGAAATCATAGAAAGAAATAAATCTTAACTTATCAGTTTATTTCTAAGCGAGATCTCGTTAGCCCGAGCTTTTATTTTATCACCGTTAGACTAATTAGTCTGGATTAATACTTCAATCTCTTGCTGTAAGAGTACTCTGAAACTAGGAGTCAATATACCTACTTTATTTCTTGTTTTCTTGATACATCTAAATAAAACAATGTAATGAAAAAATAGGATCACTTACGAAATATGTAACTAACTCATCGGACGTTACTAACGTAATTTGAAATCTTGAAATGAAGTCTAAATTGACATCGAAATATCTCCTCATAGCGAACAATGGACATTTAAAAGCGTAATATTATTACATTATGACTGAACATTGTCTACCTCTTTAACATGCATTTATAAAATAAAAAGCATTCGAGTCTTGAACAGTTGAAAGTCACTCAGCAATTGTATTTTAAATGTACCAATAAAACCATTAGGTCGAGTTTTTTCTGAATACGTTGTTCCTTTGCTTTAGTAAAATAAATTTAATTTAAAGATAATAAATGTACAGTTTCGTTTTATTATAAGTTTATGTATTTACATTGTTGTTGGAGGAGAGGACTATTCAGTGCTTTTTTATAATATATTTTTAACAAGCACCTACAACTTTTAGTATATTTTTAACAAATCTTATACATAAATGTCACCTGTCATTAAGTATTATTGAGGGATGAATATTATGTGTATATTCAATATTACACTAATACAAACATTTTTTTTATTTATCTTTCCTTTGTCATTTATCTGAAAAATTGTTCTCCTGTACACCTACAAATTCACACTATTGACTTTGATGGCCCGCTCAATATTATTCTGCCAATATCAATAAAACAATGAGACATTTCGTTTGTAAGCATATACTTTATTTTCAGCATCAATTGGTCTGATCTAATAACGGATAAAAATAGACTCGTTAAATTCCAGTCCATTTATAAGCAGCGCATGTTAAAATTTAACTTTAACTAAATTTTATATAAAAAAGTTTTTTTTTTTAATTATTATCAAATCCAAGGAGTGATTTTTTTTTATTTATAAAGGTGGCACAGTTTAAGCTAAGAAAGGTCTATTTTTCAAGATTCAAATTCGAGCTGGCATTTTCAAAACATTTATATTAGAATAAAGTCATATGTACTCATAAAAATAAATAGTACCATAAAAAAATATCAAATTAATATATCACTGGAATTCGTTATTTTTAATTGCAAACTGATAAAATTTAACTTACACTTAGTAGTTCAGTTCATGGCAACACTCAGCCGTGTTTATTTCCAAGCAAATATGTTTCACACCCAACTAAATTTTAGACAATACAAGAGAAAATCGGCTTATCTTACAGAGGCAGGCACTAAGCTGCGTTCTAGCAGTGCTGAGATGATAACATTATTTGACATTACATTAATGTTACTAGTTTTATTATTTAGCTAGTATGACTTCTTTGTCAGTTAAATTTGAATAGTGGTAGGATTTTAAATGAAGAGCTTCGTTTATTAAAAGATAATGTTAGTAAATAACCGTTATAGCTAGGATATTTTTTTCAAAATAGGAACTGCTTACTTGATTACATAAAAAATAAATAAATGATTGCATGTAACTTTGGTAGTACCGAGTAATTTAATAACGTATTAGCGAGAAATTAATCACTGTCACCACCTGATGTTTAATACAAATATATCATTGCTTTTTTTTTTTGCTCACGATAATCCAAATTCTATAAGACGTTAAAAAAAAACATTAGATTTATATCTTTAACTTACAATAATTTCATTAACTTGCAAAAATATATTCGGGCGATAAATATAAATGAATTAAAAACTGTAACATCATAATTACAGCTATCCGGTTCATAGTGTTAACGGAATTGCTTTTGTAAAAGTCATTTTTGCGAATCTCTCTTGTTAACTCGATTAGGGCAATGTTCATTTAATTACATGATTGCACTCCCCAGTTTGTCGTGCCGATTGCATGACGATGGGAATTTTTCGTATGAGTAAAACACGGAAAGATTCATTTTTTATTTGACAACATGCTGTTTGAAGTGGACTAAATAAAAAGGAAACTAGATGAAGAGCAAAAACCAATTCCACGCTTTAATTGGCTCGAAGATATCGGCGTACGAATATTGATATCATATATCTTGTTCACCGGCAAGATACTGGTATATATACCGGCAAGATAGCGATATATACATATGTATATATATATATATATATATATATATATATATATATATATATATACATATATATATATATATCGCTTTACTAACCAAGTGATTCCATAAAATTGTAATATTGAGTTATTTTATATATGTACTTCAATAAACTTCAACTCAAATGTGATCACTTTAAGCGTATCAAGCATCATTGCAATTAATATTGTCAAATCTTTTATCATTGATTACAGCGCTGATCTGGGATATTGTAGTTTAAGAAAATTGAAAGCATTCTTTGTCTTGTTTCAAATCTCAAAACTTTTCTCTATGATTCAATATCACTTAGGCGCAAGTCCTATATATCAAAAACATTATTATAAAGCAATTGCCGTTCCTTTGTAAATAAATTATTTCACATCTGTCATTAAATCATTACTTCTAATGGAGCACAGCGATTAATACACATGAAACAAAAATATTATCCAGAGGCATTTCTATTGTGAATGAACAAGAAAGGTTTTAAGCTCTCGTATTTAGGGGTAACATTTAGATCAGTTAAATCTTTTGATCTTACTATACACAACAAACGTTAATAAAAAGAAATCACTTGAGATTGATGTATCAAGAGTGTATGGCTCGGATACGGAGACGTATCTCAATCGATAATGCTATACTGTCGATGATAAGACCCTGATGTTCTTAAAATAAACTTCTGACAATCACTCTATTATATTAAATATTATCTCACTGAAATATGAATTCCATATTTATTTAAGATAAACCTTAAATTTCGTCCATGTTGTTATGATTTGTTATAATTTAAATCAATATAATATCCTTATTGAGTGTAAGAGTTCCAGCATTATTTTAACTTAGTTTGTTTCTTCAGTTTAGTTTCGTCTACCATTCAAAACAGTCGCGTTGCGCGTATGAGCTAACTGCTAAATAATATCTTCAAGTGCAAACGCTGCAGAACGTCGAACGTCCAACGTCATGATTGACTCATCATTTTGCAAAATAACATAAATAATAATATTTAAGGCGAAACTATTGATTAATTTTAAATATGGCAACGAGTCAAATTAAACTTCAAACTAATCAACATAACTGTACATCTAAAAAGTTCAGTGAAACAAAAGCTGAAAATGACAATCTTGGCAAAATAATAGAGAACGTGCAGAATCAACTCGATGACCTTTCAAATCAAATCATGATTTTCACACATGAAAACAATGTCAGGAGTACTAAAACAAAAGCCACCCCTAAAGACAGTTCTACCAATGTCTCGGAATCTGCATAAATGAAGAAGATCTGGCCAAGGAAATCGAGTGTATACGGGTTAAATCCAGAAAGAAAAGGAAACTGAGCTCGTCGCTTTCACAAACGGAAGAACACCAAAAAACTAAAAACTCCAAAATGCATTCAACACTAAAATCTTTAATAGGAAGTGTGTTAAAATTAATGCCAAGAACGAGTACTCTTATAAGGCCCACAGAAGTCAGAACAATATTATCCACAAATGGCCATCAGTGGTACTCATACGAAAACAAGCGGGAAAATCTCACGATGTTTTCCTTCACCGTCAGTCAGTGGTGTCTAAATACTCTTAGAAAGTACATACGACTCGTTGAAGATCACATTGGTACTTGCCAGGTTTCGAACCCGCGCCCTACCGTATGAGAGGCGGGCCTATAACCTCCAGCAACTACGACTTCCATGTATTTAACATATATAGGTTATCTTAGGATTTATTACTAGTACCACGAACTGGTACCACAGTGAAAAAAGTGTCAGGTGCTTTGTGCATGAAAACACCTCGCTCAGGACTGCAAAAAACCAGCAGAAGAATAGCCACAATGTGTACATAGCGGTGAAGCACATCCAGCTTTTTAGAGAGGATGTATAATAGCTAAATGTAATACATTAAAAATAAAAGCACTAATAAACTGAAACAAGTGGATTCACAACGACCATCAACACGTGACAGGAGAGAAAAATCCTATCCTAGAGCACAAGAAGCTGCTAAAATATGTATACTGTTCAATTCAAGAAAAGATCGGAACTAAAAATGCTTTACCAGAAAACTTACTGGCTGCTTGAGAAAAACTCTCCTATATTATCAAATAACAAAGTCCTGTTATATAAACAGGTATTGATGCCAGTATGCACTTACGGTATACAGCTGTGAGGCTGTACCAGTGAAAGCAATAGCTAGATTATATATTGATTCCAAATTAAGTGTTCAAGGATATAATCAATGCACCAGACATTCGTAACTGTGACTCACATCGAAATCTGAAGATGTTGTCGTAGATCAAGTCATACAAAAGTATTATGAAGCCCATGAAAAGATACTGATATCATCACGTGAATTTCCAAGCAATCCAGCTCCTTTATCACTAATATAGTGAGAAGACTGAAACGAACAAGACCGTTACAGTTAGTATTGTGTTTTTACTGTCAAATAAATGCAGTGATAACTGCCGCGCTCTAAGAACACATGTTCAAAGTGTCTTCGCCTTAACGAAGACTAAGAACGTACTGGACATAGAATATTTGTTAATGTAGTAATTTATGTCAAATTTATTTACTTAAAAATCATAGAATAAAGTAAAATAAATAAATATTTTGTAAAAATTAAATAAAATAAGTATGTTTCTTATTTTTTCTCGTATATGATTTCATATATTTTGTAATTTTTATATACAATTTTCCCAAGCCAAGTATTAGCATCTTTTTTTCCAATTTTAAAATATTGGGGTCTAAAAAGTATTAATACTTATTTGTTGCAAACATTTACGTTTTGTGATGTGTATATACTTTTATGTTTATACCTTTACTACTATTAATGAATGATGTCTTAAGAAAAAATAAAATTATTTTAAACATTATATATCTCAAGTTAAATCAAAAGTAATCATATAACTTTATCTTATAACTATATAATGAGTTGTCATAAACTGTTAGAAACAATTTACAAATATTTATCTATATTTTGAACCTCACGGAAAGTACAATGGTTAACGTAAAATATAATAATTCATGATCAAAACGTCTTAAAGAATTGCGTCAAACGTTATTTTAACTTGCTACCTAAGCTTATGCCGAAACAATACATTAACAATGTCTAAAACAAAATGACAGGTCGAAGAAAATAAGGTAACGTCAGACAAAACTGAATAAAACTGGAGGAGGACAGCTCTGAAAGTACTTCGAAAAACTAAGAACTTATTTGGGGGTTTTAATAAAATAAGTAATAATTAATAAATTATATTGTTTCAGCACAAATCAATTTAATGTAATATAAACGACTCAGTCTAAGGATTAAGGCTCTTCTTATTTCTTTATTTTATGATTATTCCGGAGCTTCTTTAAAAATATTCTACAAAATATATAAAATTTAAACTCTAACAAATAATTTAAAAATAATCTTTAAAAACGAGATAAGTTTAAAATAACATAAAAAGAATATTATAAAAACCTCATCCTCGTTATATATAAACTAGACTGGACTGAGCGGCACTTAAAATGATACCTTCCTTGGCATGTCTATGACACTTGCTTCGTTTCATCTAACATCGGTCAAAGAAAGCCGCTCGCATGTTTAATGTGGGGACAGCAAACGCCAGACTTCAAACGAACGGTGAGAGAACGGGTACTAACAATTAGTGCACGCTGCGTCCTAACGACCCTTCAGAACCTGACTTCGCTAAAAGTTAAAAGTACCTAAACGTGACAGAAAAGCTATTGGAACATTAATGTCAGGCCATACAGTGTGTCCGAATGCTGTTGTATTTAATTTCTCACAACAATAAGTGAAGACATTATCGTAATAATGACTCTATTATAAAATAAAATAGAATATAATCACATTAATTTATCAATCTAAGTCCTCAACACCCTTAACATTTCCGATATCTTATATTTTCCCATTCTGTTATCTCACCACTTCCTATCTCTATCCTCCTAATAATGAGTCCTAAAGCAATATTCCGTTGGAAGGGGACTAAAATATCGGCCTCTAAATATAATACAGAAATTGTTCGGCCGTTGTCAATCTGGGCTTTGATAAAGACTTGCACAGTGATAAATATACTAAAATGAAAATGATAATTAACAAAAATATACAAAGGGCGGCAGGAAATGCGGCATTGGGCACCATTGTTACTTTATGGTAACACAAGGAACGTTATTTTTGATCTTCAGCTCCAACCGTGCCCATTGTTGCCAATGCATTTTATGTTTTAATTAGACTGAAGTCAAAACGTTTCAGCCCTCGCGGTTAAGAAAATATAACTTAAAATGACATCAAACATTTGACGATCAATACGAAGTGTGTAGCTAAAGTACTTCTACGTCCTAACTATTTATTATTTCAATTTTCATAACATTTACTTTGCGAGAAGTTTACCTTTGAATACACATATTCTATCTTTTGTTATGTTACTTTGTTCATTATGGATTTCTGCGGTCACGACGCCACCAAGGCAATTGTGAATTAACTAATTAAGTCCGCTGATTAATGTCAACAATCCCAAGATATATTAGGTCGTTACATATGAGATTATTTTATTAAACGGACCAAGGAAATATTGTGTTTTTGGTAAATTACATTTTTAGGTAATCAAAGTATAAAATATTATTATCGAAACACTTATAACATCTTAAATCTAATTGATTTAACCTTGATGGGATTGATCCGTTTATACGGTCAGCTTAAATTCTTCATTGTTCTGGACTTACAGTCGTCTAGAAAGTTTTATTTTTGCGGTGTAATTGAAGAAATTTTAAAACAAAACACGTGTAGTACATTCCTTTACTATTATATTACGTATTAAGTATTAATCGCTCGAAATATATCTGCGGTGTTAATAATAGAGTGAAGTTAATTTTTTTTAAAGAAATTTATATTAAAGAAAAAAATATGAATTTAACTAGATCATACCTAAATCCGTAACCCAAGTGTGTGCCTAAATTTGAAATACATTTGTATTCTGAATTCCTAATCACACACCAGATTATTTCAGATCAAAGTATCCAATTCGACTAAACTGCAATTTCACATCTAATACTACTAATCTAATACTAATACGTTGTACTAATTTACATATAATAATTAGTGACATTACGTTATATACCTGACCTTAGATATAATAAAACAATACTTCTTTATGCAATCAAATCTTACTAATTACTTTAGACTTAGTCAATATGGCGACATTCATAAAGTTATTTGACCCCTATAACAACCTAACTCGTAGTTTTGACAGCCTCAACTGTAACCATATCTATCAACGTCACACTACAAGGAAGGTTTTTCAGTTCCTCATTTTAAAATTAGCAATTTATAAGATAATATTATAAAACATAAACTAAAGTTCTATATTAATATTGATTATATTTAATTGAAATGTTATTTGTCACTCAATTATTGTCCTCGCTGACGACAACATTATAAAATTATAACAACCTGTGTTCCTTAATTTTGGCTTTGAATACGGAAAGATTTTCCTAAGTTTAAAGTTCTTTTTTATGTGAAAAGTGGTAAACGAGCTGACGGCCTACTTAATGGGCAGTAGTGACAGTCACTCATGGACATCCGCAATATAGATGTTGCGGATGCGTTGCCAACCTTGGTTTTTGATGAAAAGGAAGGGGTAGAAATATGGAAAGGGCAAGAAAGGATGGGAACAAGGAAAGGTTAACGCGCGCTCTCACTCATCGGACGAAACGCAGCCATTAAAGGTTACTTCACGCCGATTTTTGTGAGAGAGTGGTACTTCCTATGTTTCTAGCCTATAAGAGCCTATTTTCGACCTGTGGTCACTTTACCACAGCCAGGTTCTACCACCGACCGTTAAAAATAGGTCAAAAAGGCTATTTAGAATATAATATTAACCAAAATTATAGGTATATCTGCTCTGCGAAATCTTGAACTGCTATTTAATATTAGTTACACATATAATTGAACCAGTTATAGTTTGAAGATATTCGAAAACAGAAAATCTTTATCTATATTATATCTTTCAGTATCTACTTCTGAGCAAACTGAATGTTTTAGTAGGCGCTTGGCGAATACTGAAGACACAGGAGCGCTCTATTTCCGGCAAATTGGCTGACGTCGATCTTAACAAACAGAACAACGATACTGTTTTAAAATAGGATACAACTTTACCAAAGCATTACGTACTTTAAAGTAACACAAGCTTCGTCCGCGACTTCGTTCGTCTAGATTTAAATATTAGTTGTAAATAAAAACAGCAGAATGAAAACATTTCATTACGAGTTGTGTTTAGAAAACTTTATAAATAATATTTTTTTAATTCATTTGAATCTCGAATTACTTATGACTATGAAAAAAGTTCTGATATAATGAATTTACAGATTAATAAAAAGAAACGATTGAGACCCAAAACCGGTATAAGAACTGTAGATAAATAGAAATAAAATAATATACATTTAATTGACTAAATATAGTGGTAGAGCGCTTCAGTATTTTTTTTTTTTTTGTAATACTAGTTTACAGAATACCTACAAAAACATTATTTAATTACGATAATTTTACACACTTGGTTAAAATGTATCACTTTAATTATCCTAGTAAAAGGCGTATCTAAGTGTATGTTGAATATTAGGTCTGGTTGAGAAAGGATTCGGAAAAGCCAT
Organism: Danaus plexippus; assembly: GCF_018135715.1. NCBI lineage: Eukaryota > Metazoa > Arthropoda > Insecta > Lepidoptera > Nymphalidae > Danaus > Danaus plexippus. The sequence continues at coordinate 3,462,051 of NC_083537.1, read as the reverse complement.
TTCACGCACGATCGCTCTCAATCATACACGGATCATCATAGGAAATGTTTAGTACGAGGATAAGACGACGAATAAAAATGGATTCTGCTTATATTTTAATTCTATCCCGGCATTACGTTCTAAATAGATACATACCTAATAATTTTCCGACACGTTAAAATAACAACAACGAAGATAATTCATCATTCTTATTTGATATATTACATGAAATATATGATATATAAACTTTTTTTCATGTAAAATTATGTATATTCATAAATCATACGCATTACCTCGTAATATTTAGATTGTATTGTTAAAATTGAATCAAGGAAAGCGACGCATTTCTTCTGGAAAAAAAATAATCTATTCCGTGAGCGAAATTGCCGAGAATCAAATTTTGGGAAATGCCGCGCTTCCTCGTCTATAATGTATGTTCATCTTGATATCCATATGGTGTTGGAAAGTAATGATTCCTACTTCGACTCAAACTGACGTACATTAAACAACCTTAATTTATCACATCAATTGAAATTTTTTATATAATGAAATTATTTACTTTATGAATGCATTAACTATAAGTAAATACAAGTTAATATTTTAATGAAAATATTGGTATATATATAAACATTCACTCCATAAATTTAAATTCTAATGGAGGCTTGTTAAGAGGATTAAACCAATTACGCATAAGATGAAGGTAGAACTCATTACAATTGGTTGCATGCTACCATTACCATGTTCATATCAAAGAGCATGAAAATGGCTCCGACATAAGAAATTTCTTTATGACAAGTCGTTCTTAATTTCCTTGTTACATGCTCTAACAGATGAACGTGCCGCGCATTCTCAAAGGAAACAATCTAGCATTCTACCGCAAGCCGTTTGAGATCGGAATATTCAAGCGGTTAGATTTGTTTATGATGTTCCAACCATACTTCACGGCGGTTTTTACTAATGATATAAACAAAAGAAATGTATGCTGCCTGTTTCTAATATCTAAAGAGGCTTTATTTGATTTTTAAAATGTTTATTCTATCCTACCAGCTTAATAAGTATAAATTGACCTTTCCATTCTAGTTTTAAAACAGCGTTGAACTTACATCTTAACTGTGGGTAGTTTTAAACTTGTTTCGAATTTACTAAACTTTTAGGCAGACTGAAACACAGAATTTAAATTTGTAACAGCGGAGTACTAAGTGGAAGGCCTAATTGTTTTGTGAACCTTTTGTTAAAAATAAATATATGAGATGGCTCAGATAGCTATTTTTACTGAGCTGCTAAAAGATATCCATATATTTTTATTTGTCTTATACTCAAAATTCAAATCAAAGAATAGTTATCCATTATTATAAACTTGAAACAAGCACACATCTCACTTAAGGACAAGTATTTATAAGTAAGTATTACCGTTATCAAAAAACACGCTTAGAAAATTATAAATTATGCTTTTTCGTATGTAGGAAGTTAATGGACGTAGAAGAGTGAGTATTGACGATTCAATGTCTCTGATTTAAAAACGGAAGCCGTTTTAATGTTTTAGCTTATCCAGACACAAAATTCTTTGATATGTAATAAATTTTGGGCGAAGAACCCATGGTCAGTCATCCAAATGAGAAAATTCAATTATAAATATTTTAATCTATAATAAAATTAGAATGTATAAAAGTCATTATGAAGAACCTTTCTTCATAAAATGGTTTTATATATCTATTAAATGATAAAAACAAAATTATTTAAAAATGTTTTTCAAAACCTTCAGGTTTTATTGGATAGAAAAACATTGATATCGTTCGTTTGTTATTTATGAAAAAAACGAAATGAACATGTTAAATTCAGAACGTGAAAAAGTCAACGAAACCTTTATCTATATTAAACTAATTTAATATAAAAAATATCAGTCAGTTTAACATTACCAGTTAAAATTTAAACGTGAACTTGTAATAAAATTTAGGTATGTTAAAATTAAAAATCATGTCTTTCAAACGTGTAATTGTTAAGTGTTTGAACATATTTTGTTATTAAAATAAAAATTCAGAAGGTTTTCATTGATTTTTTTATAAGAGCAGATTAAATTGAAGATCTGTGTTTTTGTTACTTTATTATTTCCATGAATATATACGAATATCTATTTTCGACCTTTTATGAAAGGGTTAATATAATATGAATATCTTGCTTTGTTAGACTATCTTTTGAAAGAGCCAAAATTAGTATAAAACAATTCTTCCTTTTCTGGTAACCCGTTCTATTAATCTGCAAATTTATATCAACCATTATTGATACTCTTAATATAATTTTAATGAATACTTGTTAATATTTTAGAAAATTTTATAAATCAGAAATTTATTTATTTATAAATACTTATTTCCATCAAAAGTATTTTTTCTACAATTCCTATTTTTTTCACTATCATTTCTTATGTTTAAATAAAAATAATAAAAATCATTACATTTCCAATGATCAATTTATTAATCAAGAAAAAGTATATAAGACGAGGATAAAATCGGAATTACATACATATTTCAAATATTTATTATCTACATTTAAAGCGGTTTATGAACGCAAAGTAAATTTTGACACTTTGCAGCTGAATGTTTGCTGAAGTTCTCTGAGAATAAAATACACCTTAAAGCGCAAATTTTTATAAAATAAATGCAGTTGAAACCTCTACTTATAAAATCGCTTGAAGTGAATAATAAATTATAAGCCTTCACGAACTTTCAAAAATATGATTGAGGTAACTACCATTGTTTATTGACACATAAGCTAAGACTAATCGACAGATTGTGTACATTATTTTGACCGATACACTTTCGACCTGTGCTTCAGTCTAATGCTGTATTTAGAGAAATATATTGGTTATTGTATATCAACCAAAGGTTTAAAATATATAACCATTAATTCAATATGGCTCTCGGAACATTTACTTCTATATTTATATTACAATATGATAAAGGTTACAAATTTATCCGTATATATTGTAATATAACATCTAATAATGAAATAATATGAACCTTTAAATAATTTATATATAAATTTTGTATCTAATGTAATCAATCAATATAATATACAGAGTTTATATAATTTACAATAAAGAAACAGTGTTTACTCTATTGATAATAATAAAGAAAGTGTAAATATCTTCATATATTCAATAAATTTCTTTTTCAGATTTCTCACTTTTCTTATTCTTCACCTATCACAATTTAAAAAGGTAACTATTAGATCTGGCTGACCATTGAGACAGTTGTATGCTTTTTTTATATTCAATTTTAAAAACATAAACTTTTCCACTTCATATTGGTGTAAAAAGAAATCAATCTTATTCATCAAACATTAGAGTAACTTTTACAACCTGCTGATATTTGACCTGATATTATTGACATCTAACTAAAGATTACATAATAAAATTATGTCAAGGTAATGGATCCAGTTATTGACAATGAATGGCTGGGATGTAAGAATGATCCGATCGATGAACCACCGACATTTGGCAACATAGCACGGAGCTGGCAGTGGCGGGAGAGGGGAGTCAATGCTCCGAACTCACCGTCAAACAAGACAGTACTTGAGAATGTTGCTGAGGATGTACTTGTACAAAAGCCTCTTAAGATACGAGTAAGTTTTAATTTAAAATAAGTAGAACTATTGATAAAATATCAAGTTTCATGGTTTAAAACACATATATATTTAACTTAAAAAAAATTGATCATAAAATATTTCTTTTCTTTCTTCATAATATGGCTTCATTCAGATTGGGATATATGTTTAGAAATTGTGAACATTTTATTTAATGAATGAACTATTACATTATGGATACTGTGTGGAGAAGTCGTGGAACAGTTTAATTAATGGAATAATGCCTTTTAAAGACTCCACATATATTTTTACCAGCACATAGAAAAACACAAGAAATATATAAACAATAATCCCAGCGATTCAATATATTGTTAAAGATAACTAAAGTCTTAAATTATTCAGTTTAATGAATTAACACACAGACACACATACACACACATGCACACACATACAAAATAGCCAACATTAATTGGTTGTCGCAGACTATTAGGGAAAACATCATATAAATGATAAGTTGTTTTTGTACAAGAAAATAACATATGATAAATGGAACCCTCAATTAAGCCATACACCAATATATTAAGTTTCTTTAAAATTTTATAACTCGAAATAGCAATAACGTATCAATACCCAATGTTCTTACAGCAGTAATAATGTGTTGACATAAGAATGATGTACCACTCTTCTAGACTTCTTCTAGACTTCATGTAAAAAGATGTGTCTGTGTTTCATTCTTTCTATCCGGATTTATTCTGATACTTGCTTCACGATAATTATCTCATTGTAGACTTTGCTCTATTCCTTAGAAAATAAATAAGGTTATTATGTATGCATATTATGTTCTCGTTATTTGCAGTAGTCTTCTTCTTCTTCTGTCTCAAATGTCAGCAAATATCTGACCCAGGCCATCTGAAATGCCTTTCACAAACTGTTTGTGATAGTCATAAAAAACCTCAAACAGAATACACTTACTCTTTGAGAATAAGTCCTCCTTGAAAATGTTCTATCACTCAATAATTTGTTACTTTATTGGTTAGCTGGGTAATGGCTGTTACCCATTTGGTGACATAACTTTTAAAATTATTTCAATTTTAAAAAGGTTTATAAATTATGATGAATAAATATATAACCAAGGTCGTATATACTCCCCAGACAAGATAAGGGCAATTAATGTTCCCCGATTTTTAACTGAAAGAATTGTCTCATCACTTCTTGTGGTGATCTGAAAATAGTATGTTTTCAAGTAGAAAACAACTGTTAATACCTTTTTACATAAAAACGCGATCATTTATTATTTACTTGGTTGATATTAGGGGGAGTTTCCACTGATAAATGGCAACTGCTTAGTGTTTGGTGCCTTGTGACCACAGCCTGTGCAACTTGGGCCAGTAATAACAATTATTGCCTTGTAACAAATAGTCCATTACATAATATAGTACTAGTGAAGGGGCTCAGCTGCCGCCCATTATTTTAGTTGAGAATATATTCTTGAGGCAATATGAATTATTTTTACAACAGTCAACTAGCCAAGCTTATCAGAGACTTTTAAATATTAAACTGAGTTATCTGAATTGGTTTTTATTAAGAAATAAAAAAACTACTCTTAAACAACCTTAACATTTTGAAAGAATAATATAACCTCTCAGAACTCAGTAGAATATTTTTATGTTTGAGCAAAAAAAAAATATTACTATTATTTAAGGTACATTTTGTTGGAATCATAAGCATAATAGTGATTGCTTTATATATATATATATATATATATATATATATATATATATATATTATTTTTTTTTTTAATTAATTTCTTTTCTTACTTGCCAGGTATCCTAGAGGTTACTGAATTTTAATTTATAGAATTGTAATTTTGTCTATTTACAGTGTTGTGATTTACCAGGATATCCGAGATCCACATTTCTTATGGTATTTAGCCCGGATGGGTAAGTTATACAATATGAATTTAATATTTTTTCGATTACATCTTATGCCTCAATATTAAACTGTGTATTTGTACATGGCCAAAAATTATTTTATTATATATCATAATTCATATATGAAATTTATTATATATTTTTTTAATTGTGAAACAGTACCAAAGTTGCATCAACGCATGGGAACCACAATGTCTATGTATCAGAATTAGCTAGTGGGAAACATGTGAGGATTTTGAAAGGTCATCCTCGGACACCGTGGTGTATCGCTTTCCATCCATCCCATCCGCAGCTCATAGGATCCGGATGTCTTGCCGGACAAGTTAGAGTGTGGGATATATCGAGTGTAAGTATATAAACTTCATTCATCATATACGGGAAGTATTGGTATAAAATCTTCAGAATAGGCAATAAAATTATAATAAGCATATTGGAATTAAAATAAAACAGTATTTACTACTTAATACATATTCTAATTTATTATGTGGTTGTAAATTTTATATAAAAGTCAGATTCAACTGTGATGATCCGCGAATTTCCATATATTTATTATTTATTATGTTTTTGTATAAAAATATTTAGTTTATTATTAATTTTTCAAGAGTCCCTTATATGTAGGGTGGCAGTGAAGTGTGGAATGTGAGGAACGAGACTGTCATAGCCTCGATAGCTTTCCATCCAAGGGTTCAGTTGTTGGTGATTGCTACGTACAATGAGCTATACTTCTGGGATTGGAGCCAACCAGCACCAATGACTAAGGTCTCCACCAATAACATCAATGAAAAAGTCAGGTGTGTTTCAGAGCTATATTGTCAATGAATATACAGATATGTATATACAGTTTATTGTTTAATGAAATAAACTTCATTGCACGTATTCACAAATATCATCCCCAAAAAAAAAGAGACTACTGCTTATTTGCCTTTCCCACCAGCTAGTCTTGACACTTGACAGAGTGGAGGTAGAGAAAAAGTAATGGGTTTGGCAAAAGTAACAAGAACATGAAAGCAAAATTAAACCAAACAGATATAAATTAAATGTTTGTTAAAATACAGTCCAAATGCAATAAAAAGAAGCTATTGATAAACAAGTATTTTTTAGTATGAATTAAATGATATTTCTGAACAGATACGTGGCATTCGATTCTCTCGGCTACAAGTTAATAACCGGCATATCGTTGAGCGCGATAAGGGGTGGTGTAGACGCGACCGTTCTCCAGCACGCTCCGTCAAATCCCCAAAACAACAGCAACCGTAGTCTCCACCCAGATGATAATGACGGCAGCAATAGACCAGACACGGCTGGGGCGACACAGGACGTTATAGTGAATTCATATCAGTATCTGGTACAGAGGTACGACAGTCTTGTCAGGAATTATCAGAGACTGTTCATGGTTAGGAACCGGCTCGCTGTCACACCGCCGCCTAATACGGTGAGCAGTTTCAATGTATTACATAATTGTTTTGTCAAAAACTTTTCTGGGAATAATCTCATAAGGTTTTCAAAGAGCATTCGTAAAAGCAAAATGCGGGTGCTGGAAAGGCTTTACTAAACTAAAATTTAGTTAAATTCTGTAGGATTTAATTTTTTATTTTTATTTTTATTTTTAAGAATTTTTAGTTAGAGGAAAATTTAATGGAATTGATTATTCCTGTAACATTAATAATATTTGTCGACGGACGTTAAAAGAGGAAACGGTTTTATAATTTAAATGACAATTTCCAGACGGACAGAGGAACTGATCCAATGGAAACAGACCCAGCTCCAGAAGCAAATAGCTATACACGCACGGCTCGCTCCTATACAGCCACAACACAGTTGGATGACGGTATGATTAAATAATAATACTATAAAATGCCATCAAATGTTTTAAAATTAATAGCCCTAGTCCAAGCCCTAGCCAAGCTAGTCATATTCTGAGGTATGCTGGGGATGGCGAAGTCGACTAGAGCCACATGACTCGAGGACAGATAAATCTCTGGATAAGCATACATACATAGTTATTGTTAATTAGTTATCATATAATTTTTTACAGAAAACCAAAACTCGAATACAAGTAATAGTAACACCGCTGAAGACACCGCTGACGCTGCTGAAGAAGGGAGTAGCGGTCTTCTGAATCTTGACGCCCTTTCCTTTGATAGGGCACCTCCTGGGTAAACACTAGTTAGTGACAGAATATTATTATGAAGGTAGTATTTAATACATATAAATCTCTTACAGAGAGAGAAACATGTCGAGACTGGAACTTGCTATATTCGGTGCGCGTCCGTCAGCTTTTCATCCGCTCACCAACGAAAATCCCGGACGATCTTTCAGAACGGTCGATCAAAATGAAAGAGCCTCAAGACTTTTGCCAAATCCTTTTTCAAACACAAACGGTACACCACGACCCAGCCGCGTCTCATTCGCCAGCAGTCCGTTGACCCAACAATCAAACAACGATAACGCGCCAAATGCTTCTCGTACCAGTATTTTCACGTCATACAGACCTAATTCTCCGTCTGTGTTGGATTTATCGTCGCGCAGGTGGAGTGGTAATCGTAGAGTATTTATTCCAAGGCCCAGCGACTCACAACCGTCGAATAGCAATTCGTCTACAAGATCCCGTCAGGAAGATGCTTCTTCCAACACAACAAATAGGAACACAGCAACAAATACCAGTGCATCTTCAAATTCGAATTCTATTCCAAATGTATCTTTGAGTAATAATTCATTATCCAACGGCAATACGCCTACAGATACAACCCCCCCTACAAATAATTCAACCAGAAGAACGTCATCACCACCTCAAGGCTCGCCAGTTGACGCGCAGACGATTAACGAGAGTTTAGATTTAATACGAGACATTCTCAGAGATTCCGGAACGAGATTGTTAAACTTAATCACAAACATGTCCGCTTCAAGTCTACCTCACGTGGGTCCGGAAGTTCCGAATAGACGCGTCAATATAAGAGCCCATTCGGACGATAGCGGTGAAAGTGAACGACCGAGGGGAGCACGACCACGGGTTCGCCTATTCAGCTCCAACTTGCAGCCCGAAATACTATCTTCGAGTTCAGAATCCGATAGTGACCAATCCTCAGAGGTAAATATTCTTAGGACTCCGAACACGACGTTCAGAGAAGAAGACTCGCGAGAAGAATCGTCTCGAACTACCGAAATGCCGGGACCGTCTAACAGATCAGCGCCTCCCTCTGATAGAGCAGACTCCGAGAACGATGACAATACACCCAACACTGGCATTGATACTGAGAGTGTTTCTACAGCAGCAAGTGCAAGTAGTAGTCGTAATCGACCGAGAACACAAAATAATGATGCAGGTGAGGGGCCTAGCACATCAAGTCACGCATCTGATGAACCAGAGAACTTAGCTCAGAACAGTTCAAACTATTTCGATTCTAGTAGACCTTCCACAAGTGGAAACAATATATGGACGAATGGGGCCACAGTGCCACCAGAAGAAGCGTTTAGAAAAGTTCGGGGCGGTGTGAACGCGTTACAGAAACACACAACTCAACTGACTAATATGTGGGTACGCGGGAACCGCACTACAATGCGAGAATTACGTACCATGTGGGAGAATTTACGTAGACGAATCATAATGTTACACAGGGAAACCGGCCGACAAGACTTACCCAACTATTACACGAGATCTCTTTTAGAAAGATGTATGATGTTGACTGAAATGACAGGAGAAGCGAGTCGTAATGCCACGAGAAATTATAGATCGCAATCTAATATGTCTTCTTATGAGCCCAGGCCTAGCACGTCTAGAGCTGTTCCGGAAGACAATAGACCCTCACTATCAGGAAGATCTCCATCAAAAAAAACACCCCAACGATCCTTATCGTCATTATTATCAAAGAGACTTCAAGCAGCTTATTGTAGATGGCGGCCAGAAGACCGAAGACGCAATCCAATTTCAAGTCGTATGTCTCAACGATATCTACATAGACCACGCAGGGAATATACAAGGTTAATAGAAATAAGTGCGACAAGGCATGAAATTCGCATGCGTGCTATGCAAGTGTTGTCCGTTATGTTTAACATGATGATGTTGTGTTTAGAGGAGCGAGGATTGAGTTCGCTGATCATAAATATGTTACGCACTCTAAAAAAGGCGCTGGCATTGACATGTTTGATGCTAATGACAAATAGGTACAACCCACGCTCCAATAATAACGATTCTCCGCAAAGAGTTGATTCAATGAATGTTATACGTTTGCAAAATGTTGATCACACCGGTCCCGTTAATGTGGACGGTCCAGATGAATCTCCGCATCATTCAATATCCAGCGAAACGGAAGAGGATCGTCAAAATAATCCAAACAAACGTTTAAAACGTGATAGATCGTCTTCGACTACACAATCTGTAGCTACAGAAAATCCTGCAACAGATGACACAACACCACCGACGGCACCCGCTAGCCAAGAACCAACCCAAAGATGGAGCAATCGGTTAGCAGTACAGATTGCCGCTGCCAATCGAAATACTTCAATGACCGCTAGAACGAGACGAGATTTGTACGTAGAAAGCAAGAGACAAAAAGCACTACATAGAACAAATCCGTTAGCCCATCCGCTAATTAAGAAAAAGGTGCTACCACCCGTATCCACATACAGAATTCCTTCGTTGCGTTTGACACCTCGAAGATTAAGTGTCAGGAATAGCGCGTCCAGAGCCAATCCAGCAAATGGAGAACCAATAGCTGGGCCGTCTGGCATTCTTTCTGGCACCGGTACCGTTCGTGGCGGACCGTCAAGGCTCCCTCCGGAAATGAGTAATGAGTTTGAACACAGAATCAATTTAATAAGAATGGCGCACATGCAAGCTGTAAGACTACGTAATGCTGCTAGAAGTAGATTTCGCCGTTTGCAAACCATCCGTCTGTATACCCCATCTTCAGTGCGAGAGATGTTCACCCTGCAGCCTGAGGGTGACAATCCCCACGAAAGCCGACCATTACAAAATAATTCTGAACCCAACCGGCGATCGCTCACGTCCTACGACTACAGGCCTCATATACTGACTCGGGAGAGAATCTTCTCTAGAGGAGCTGCTAATAGACCTTCAGAAGATTCAGGACAATTTCACGCGGTCATCAGCAACACGGGTATGCCACTGATGCAGGTCAGTGACCTCAGCATCAGCAACCAAGATGGTCAGGGCAACCAGAACCAACGGCTACCGAGAATCCATGAATACCTGCAACCGATTATTTTGGCCCAAGTGAGTAAGCAAAATTGTTATTTTGTACATAATTATGTAGAGCGATTTCTTTTTAATACAACTTTTTGATATTTTCCTGTCAACTAAGTTCCGTTACTTGAATTATCAAATAGATTTTAACTACGATTAAGCCGGAAGCCATAGAGTTTAAGCAGAGTGAACAAGTCTACCGTTCTAATAGATGTAATGGAGTTTTTCATTGGTAGAACGCAATGGTGGTTGATGAGGAGAGGGGTGAGGATGGGCCTGGAGGTCCGGGAGGGCCGGGGGGAGGTGGGGGAGGCGGCGGTGGTGGGGGTGGGGGAGGTCTAGGAGCTGCCAGGCGAATGGGGGGAATGGCGGGCTTACTGGACGCAGGGATCATATCGGAAGCTTTACCCGCGTCGTCACATCGCGTACAAGCATGGGACTTCACGACTGGCGATACACCAGATATCTCCAATAGTGGGTGTTTACTTAGTCGTCCAGTATAATTATATTTCTATACAATGTTAATATAAATTTTGTATGTGAATTACTAACGGTAACTGTACACTTGCAAGTAACGTACTAGCTATTTAAAACTCACTAAACTCATACAAATGAAGTTAATCTTCACACTCAGCCTGTAAGGACTCGTCACATTATTGTTTAATTTTAAATAAAAAATTATTTGATTATTTAATTCTTGACTCATTGGAAAAAAGTTTAAGATTATTATTTTTTTGGATTTCATGAACTTGTTATACTTAAAAAAATTATAAAGAAAAAAAATATCTTCACGTCTAATAGTATGATAAATATACCCAACTGTTTGTATTAATACCAAAGCTACAAAAAACGTGGTGGTTCAACGTTGCCGTATCCACAATGACGCGAGCATCGACATATCCAAAGACGGCAGACTGTTGGTGGCTCTCCTACCAGTACCGCGGCTCAGGAACGCGAACCATTGGCTTGGTATGGTGTATTTAATTAAGTAATTAATAAAATATTCATTTTTAATATAATGGGAATATTTTACATATATACACACTATGACATTATTACTGAACGTCACTGAACTGTCCAGGCAGTTGTAAAAATTTGCGCACATCTCGAAGTGATTCAGCCAATCACAGTTAAATTTACTTGGTACCTAATAACCTAATTAATAACATTCTTTTGGGTGAGAAAAAAATTTTTATAACAGGACATATATACGTACTCAATATACAAATATACCTAAGGTACATCTTTATCTTAAGTATCTTATAATTAATAGCTATACTAAGTAATTAAAAGTTTTTTGTAGTGTAAGAATTATTTTAGGTGGGATATAGACTGAAACAACATATTACTTATTCCATATAACATTATTTAAATTGTATGCAAATAAAACTTTTCATTAGTTTTCGCAACTTCACATGTGGCTTTCAAAATTTTTTTGTCATTTTATATAGAGGTCCCTAATTAAAGATATTTATGAGACACAACTGCAGCGAATTATAAATACAAAAGTTCCTTAAAATCGTTTCAACGTTTATCTTTATTTTTTAAATGACACAAACATACAATTCCGTCAAAGTTATCAGAGGAAAAGCTTAAAAATTAAATCAATCTCAAAAAAATTCGATACAATAGAGTAGTATGTGGCCAACATTTGATATATATGTATATATATATGCCATCTTCTGCCATACTAAATATATCACATGTACATATAATAGCTTTTCTATATTCAACCAGGTGTTTATTCCTTGGAGTGGTCCCGTCTGGGTCAATGTCTCCACACAGCGGTGTTGGAACAGAATGCTGTTTCAGTGGCACTGTCACCAACAGCGAGACATCTGGCTGTAGGTCTTGGATCTAGAAGATTCACATCAGCAGCTCACAGTAGGAACAATGTGTTTGCACTGCTGTACAGATTAGACCCACTTGGTAAGTTGATATTAAGGAATACTTAAACCAGCTACAGTGTAGACTTACTTGAGGAATTTGAAAAATATAATGTATTTTCTACCCCACTAAACTATTTTACTGGTTAATGTTAGGGTAACAATAAGCCTGAATAATCGAACCATGTGTTATGGTATCTTGTCTTACCAATCCCATACTCCAAAGGTTTTTTCTTATAACAGGAATGTGGTTTTATAATTTAAAATGTTTCAGAGAATTCAAGCCGCACTGGTTTATCACCTATCAAAGAATTGGAACAGACATGGGAGCATGGCTTCACCAGCCTGAATTGTCTCCGTTGGGCCCCGCAACCCGGCCAAGGACTGGTATATGCCAATAATACAGGACAACTGATAATTATGAGCTAATTTACATGCCAAAGGACCCAAATAAAACACCCCATAGACCAAAACTTATTTGACTGAAATTTGTTTATTTTTCAAGCATTTGATATATTAAACAACATGTGTAAATAAAAAATGTTTTAGATGAATTCCAAAAGTAACAGCTTCCAATTGACGAAGTGTGAATCATGCTTTATAAATTGTTTGTCTCATAGTTTTTTTAGTAATGAATGAGCGTGTGGGTGAGTGTAAGATTACACAAATATATGTGTGTGTGTGTGTGTGTAATGTTCAATGTTCTCACTACAGACTGACTTGTGACTGTCACAAGCACAGGCTGCACAAATTCAACATGTGTACATGTGTTAAATTATGTGCACATGTGTAAAACATGTACAGAATATGAATTTATGTTTTAGTATAATTGATCTCTTAATATGCATTATATGTAAACTGAAATTTCAATAAGTAGTAACCGTTTTAAAAATCATAAGTGTTTATGTAGATGCACCCAATATCTTGCTTTACAATGACATAAAACACAAAGAATACTTAAGTGAAATTATTAGATATTATTGTAATATAGATAAAAAATATATATCTCTTAGTGTTGTTTTGCTTCACTGTACCTAGACATACTTATGTATGTATTAGAAACACGATGATCATCACAATAATATCTGTGCCTAAAATTTATTGAAACTGTTTTGTAAAGTTGTATAATTTTCTTATATTTATTTTAAATTAATATAAATTTTTAGCGATAACTTTTTATTCAGTTAATTGGCTTACAAAAGTTCTGTGTTTTATTTTTAATTTTTTTATTTATTTTTATTTAAAAAGATTATTTTGCATTATTATAAATTATATGCACTCTACGTCTGGCCACATGATACATGGTCATAGAAGCCATAATATAGTATTAAATGTCCTAAAATTATTATTAAAAAATATATATTTAATGTAAAGTCCTTCTCTCTCTATTGAATTATCATGAAACTTATACAACTGTGAAGAATAAGTACTCTTATTTAAAGCTTTGTTTTATGTTTGTCGATACAAACAGATGAATATTGTTGTCTGACAATCTCAACAAATTTTATTGCCCTTATATAAGAATTGTAGTTCCATTCGCTGCGAGAAATTAAATAATTGTAAATAGTTTTAAAAATCTTTTTCTACTTCACCATATTCTTAATGTACCTATAAAACTAGTTAGGAGGTTTTGATTATTTAAATAATGTTGCTAAAACACTTGTATAATAATTCTTATTTAATTTTGAGACTTAGAAACAAGATGTTCCTCTTCTTGAAAATGATAATTAATTCCATGGATTTGGATAAATCTTAAAACATAACTTATGCATTCTACTTTAATACAATAACAGAGACAAATGATAAATTTGTCACAATATCAGAAATAATTTACCGACTCACTTCATTCTCCCCTTACTCAATTACTTTCCCGCTGTGTAATAACATAAACATCTTGCAATACATATTATTTGTGTATCCATTGTGTTCTTTTTCATATCATGTACAAGTGTAATATTATTTGGTTTTATGTGATAAACATGAAATTTTATTTGCAAAATGTATGTATACTTAATGTCAAGCTGTACAGTGGATTGTTGTCTAATAAAAATATTAATATAGTAGATAAAGCAGTTTGTTTTTTCAATTATACCTTTATATATATATTATATGTATATATATGTGTGTGTGTGTAATTAATTATACATAACATACAGAGGATAAAAGGAAAATCAAACATAACAATAATGGTAATGATACAAATATTTTATTCAGTTTCAATAATGTTGCATTAATGATATTGACAAAATAAAATAAACTTTAACATATAAGGTAAAGTTGTATCGAACATTCATACAGATTTGATCAAATTAAAAAACAGCAAAATTAATGATGATATCAGCCGCCAACAAGTAACTACAATGCAAAACAAACCATCTTAAAAAAAATTACTAAAAAACATACCAGAAAGATGAAATAATTGATTGGATATCAATAATTATAACATGTTAATAATAAACGACACGCAGCTATACTTTTGCGCCCATCGCGGTCATCGGGCGGAATGCGTAGAAAAAAACTATGAATACATTGAAATGACAATAAACATTCAATACAATAAAATGGTTAACTAATTTAGTTTTTGTATCTGAACTACTCTATAAAAAACAAAAACATGAATAAAAAAATTACTTTGACACGCAAAAACTTTCAAGTGACTTTTTCTAGGCATGCAGTCTGTTACAATATTCAAGCAATCAGAAATTTATTGAATCATTACAGAACATATAATATGGGACAATATTTAAATGGCGTAATAAATAACCAATACTGACAATATATAAAATATATTTCCTTCATATTTAACAATCTATATTTTTGACAGTGACGTATAAAAACAAAAATTAGATGTCATAATATTATGTACATGTCTTTAGATCTTGACTTTCCGTATTTTCAAATTCGATAGGTCCATTAAGGTCATATACTAATGTGATAAAATACTATATATGTATATACTATGTATTTTCATTGTGACGTAGGAACTGCCACTAAACAGGTCATAAGAACTAAAACAAATGGTTTAAACAACTTACAAAAGATATAAGTGAACCATTAAAATAACACTAATTCCTACAATTGTTTATTAAAAGTGTTAATTTGCTCGTAGCACAAATACCAATGTTCAACCCTAACACATCACAGACCGAATGTTATACTCCTTTTGAATTCCGACCAATTGGTTTTATGTTTCCCATCTCAAACCTTCTGGTGACTTAGAAGCATTTAAATATAATAGCGTTTAAATACATAACTAACTTCTTTTGAGGAGGAAGTGGCGATTTATTAAAATGCAATTAAATAAATGTTAGTGTTCTAATGGCTTAAGCTCTTTGATTTGCTTTATTAAATAAGCCTTTTCGTCGTTGAACTGTTCATCCTCCGAACGATCTGTGTGGAACTTGGTGAGGAAGTCGACCAACTTGTCCTGATTTCTTAGTAGTATATCCAATATCGGCTTCGGCTTATTAGGATTAGCAACAAACACCTGTAAGACATATGACAACAGACATCAATTATAATCAAATTTTAACGCTTGCATGTGAAAATATTTGTTGATGTGCTCATTATTATTTACTCGATAATAAGACATGTTTTATTAATGTTTCATGTATGTTTGTCTGACGTTCTGTTTGTCGGCAGCATACTTTGTAAGATCAATTGATTTTAATGAAACCCAAGCTAAATAATAAAGTCATTTGTAGGGAAATTTATATCCAATTGATATTTTGTCCATGGAAATTCCATTACTAAATCCAAAAATCTATTTCGTTATACAAGATTTGGAATTCATATAAGTTAAAAATATACATCTTTCTTCGATATGAAAAGTTCGGTCAGAGCATAAAAATAGATTACATGCAATGTTTAAAATAAACAGAAACAAGATTAAAACATAATATAGTGTTTTTTATTAAAAACTAATTTAGCTTTATCCGGCTCAAGTCATGCTTCTAATTAGGCAAAAAGCTTAGAAGAAACCATCTAATGGATTACTAAAGTATAAAGACACTTAATTCAAACATTGTTGAAGTTGAAAAATAAAATCCTAATTACCTTAAATACATGGAAAGCTTCAAATTGTATATTACGTGATTTCTCTTTAAGCATGTTCATCATTAACTTGAGGTTATCTGGGTTGGTGATGTAGCGCGTCATTATAGAAAAGTTATGCCGATCTAATAACAGTTCCCCGAGCAGCTTAAGACTCTGCCGTCGAGTTACATAGTTTTCAGAATTCAAAAGCCGCTGGTAGTGACTGAACACCTTATCATAATTTGCTTCTAGAAACTCAGCGCACAATATTTTATGCCGAGTTAATAATTCCTAAAAGTACAAATATAATGATTACATACAATTTTGAAAAAAGAAACAATACGGTTATTGGGATTCCGTTGCATTGATATCTTTAAGTACATATAAAGAAATTTATTTATTATTTTTTTAGGAGAATTATGACCTAATTCAGAACAAAATATTCCTTACTGACTTTAATATTAATGTTCATAAATTTACAATATTATTATAACACCAACCTTAAATGTAGAAAAGGCATCCGAGGCGATATCAAAAGTGGAAACCTCTACGTAACGAAAGAAATTGTAAAAATCATCTGAATATAACATTATTTTAGCCAGCGCTTCATATCTCGCACACTCCCTTAACATTGTACCACAGTTGGAAGCTATCTCTTGATGTTCATAGCTATAAATATCAAGAATATAAAGTTAAATTGTAAGTAACATGTATATAAAATAAATCTATCATGACCTTGGAAAAAAATGTAAGCTGTAAAGCACTTACCCAGACATTAAAGTGAACAAAATCTCAGGCTTTGTACATATGTACTCAACTGTGGGGGAACGAGTGCCAATTTGACGCCTCAAAACATTATTGAACACTTGGGCAACATCTTTTTTTCCTTCAAAGTCGATGCGGTTTAAATTCTAGGAAAATTTTTTGTTTGTTAATTACCATATATTTTAATAATTAAGAAGATAAACAAGACATATACTTTACTTGAATCAGAAGAAGTAGCAAGTTAGTGTTGTATAACTCCTGGGCGAGTTGAGCTACAATGATGTCAGTTTGCGGCTCAGCATCAGATGTCCCATAAAGCATATTTTTGATTAACACCTGGACAAATACAAATTATAAAAATCTAATTGCTAAAGATTTGAAATTAAAATAGAATTATTTTGTGGTATGTGATATTAGAAAAAAAAATATGACTCACCAAATTTTTGCTCACATCTTCTTGCGCTTTTTCAGCTTTCTTATCGCCTCTTTCTAAAGCTGTAACCGCATCTTTTAATGATCGCACTAACTCCGCTGGGCTCTTCTGAGATTTACCAAAAAGAGGCATAGTATTTTGATAGATTTCACAAATAATCTTTATAACAACCGTCTACATAAGATTGCCTGCAATAAAGGATAAGACATAAAAACAAAAACTGACAATCACTGGATCACAGTACCAAGTACATGCACTTGATGTTCACAAGAACGCAAGAGATATAAAACAAGATTCGACTAATTTTAACGGGGTTTGCCAACCTCAGAAAGAATTTACTGCGAATGGAAATAACATATGTGTGATTTAATTTTCTAGTTATATATCAATAAAACGAAATTTCACTCACTGTCTGAATATTTAATAAAATTCTATCTAGCAATAGCGACACAGATCACAAGCAGATGAAACGAACAGCTGTGATGTCAATAGAAATGTTGCCAGTCTTTATATCAACTGATATTTCATATAAATTATAAATCAATTTAAAAGTATATAATTTAATAAATGAAGGCGTCTGTTATCGATAATATAAAAATAACTTACATTTAATGTTTAATAAGCTATTTAACAGATATTAAAAGAATAATAAGAATATTTTGCTATTCAGAATTAAACAACTATTGTACCAAATACAGAGTATCCTTTTTAAAGTCGCCTGCCGCAAAAACTTATTATTTGTAAAAGTTTTAAAATTATATTTATTTTAAATGTCTATTGTCACATATTGATGAGGGTGGATTAAGGGTGCAACATATATTATACGGCTATAATAATTGTAACAATTTGACTGACATTTCTTGTCTACGTTCACCATTTACCATATGGCCCTAAGTCTGGATTATACCATAACTTATTTTATTTATGAACGTGTCTAGTTCTTACTGCTTTGCGTGTTAGGTTATAATATTAAATATTTATTATTTGAATTAAAATAAACGTTTAGATAAGAAATGGCAGAAGCCCCGAGTGAAAAAATATCTAAAAAGTGAGTATAGTGTGTTAAAAATAGAGACAGTCATGTTTATAACAAGAAGTTTTTCAGTATTGCATTCTACTTTTGTCAAGAAGAATTTTAATCATTTTAACCAATTGGTAAAATATTCATCGGTGATAAAAGAACGGTTGGTTTTATTTTCGTCTGTATGTTTGTGCAGTAAATCTAGTTGCAACATCTTTTATGATTTACAGTGAACTGAAACGTCGGCTCAAAGCTGAACAAAAATTAAAAGAAAAAGCGGAGAAAGTAGCTCAACAACCTGTAGCTGCTGCGGAAAAAAAATCCACTAAAGCTGAGGAAGAAATCAGTCCGAATGAGTATTACAAATTGCGTTCTGGCGCGATCGCCGCTTTGAAAAATGGTTCCAAAGCAGATCATCCTTACCCCCATAAATTCAACGTCACATCTTCTTTAGAAGACTTTATTAATAAATATAACGACCTAGGCAGCGGTGAAGTACTTGAAAATGTTAATTTGTCTGTGGCCGGTAGAATTCACTCTATACGAGAATCTGGAGCTAAACTAATATTTTATGATGTTAGAGGTGAAGGTGTCAAGATTCAGGTATTGTCATTGCAAATTTTTACTGAGATACAAGTTTTTATTGTTACATATTTTTGACAAGAACTAAACAATTTCATATCTTAGGTGATGGCAAATGCAAAAATGTATGAATCGGAAGAGAAGTTCATCACAGATACAGATAAACTAAGAAGAGGTGATATAATTGGCATTGTTGGACACCCAGGCAAAACAAAGAAAGGGGAATTATCAGTTATTCCCAAAACTATTAAACTGCTTTCCCCTTGCTTGCATATGTTGCCTCACTTACATTTTGGTCTTAAAGACAAAGAGACCAGATTCAGGAAGAGATATTTAGATCTCATTCTCAACGATAAGGTATATGTTGCTAAATTTGATAAAATATTTCCATTTCTCAATTATCAAGACTTACTTTTGTTAAATTTGATGACACAACAAAATAAACAATCTCTTTTTATTTGATAATTAATTATTAATGTCTGCTTTTGTTATAAAATTTTCTGATGTAATATACATATTTTATTGGCTATGTTTATACAGCCGTATATAAATTTTAAAATCAATATTTTTTCAGGTTCGGCAAACATTTTATACAAGAGCTAAGATAATTTCATACATTAGAAGATTTTTAGACAATATGGGATTTCTGGAAATTGAAACTCCAATGATGAATATGATCCCTGGGGGTGCTGTGGCCAAACCTTTCATAACACATCACAATGAACTCGACATGGACCTATATATGAGGATAGCACCGGAGTTATACCACAAAATGTTAGTCGTCGGAGGTCTAGATCGTGTGTATGAAATCGGCAGACAATTCAGGAATGAAGGAATAGATATGACACACAACCCTGAGTTTACGACATGTGAATTTTATATGGCTTATGCCGATTATAATGATCTGATCACTATAACTGAAACTATGCTGTCAGGCATGGTAAAAAGTATTCATGGCACTTACAAAGTGAGTATAATACCTTATTAAAATTAACATATTTATAGTCCTATTATTATTTATACTGTATATATATTTATAATATAACTATATACTTCAAAGTATGTGTTTTATTAATTAATTAATTATAATGAGTGCTACTAGCTTAAAAATATATTTAACAGGTGAAATACCATCCCGATGGTCCAGATGGTGAAGAGGTGGAAATTGATTTTACCCCACCATTTGCCCGAGTGCCGATGATTGCTACTTTGGAGAAGGTTTTGAATGTCAAACTTCCACCCGCGGATCAACTCAATACCCCAGAAGCTAATGAACTACTTAGCAAACTATGTGAAAAACATGAAGTAAAATTTATTTAACTACTCAAAGCTTATTTATAGCCTTTTGTAAGGTTAGCTGTCATATGTTTTTTATAAATTTTCCAGGTTGAATGCCCACCACCTAGAACAACAGCCAGACTGCTGGATAAACTTGTCGGAGAATTTCTCGAAGAGAAATGTATTAACCCGACATTCATTTTAGACCATCCACAAATAATGAGCCCCCTGTCCAAATATCATCGTGAGTTACCTGGACTTACTGAACGGTAAATTTGTCTTTTTCGCCAAAACACTGGTTTACCATGTCAGTCAGCAATCATGAAAACAAATTAATAAATTACCTTCATTCTTTCACAAATAATTATTTGATCTGGAAGACTTGGTTTACTAATCAATAAGTTAAACAAGAATCTATCAAATACCCCCCTCACAAGTTAATTAACAATTATACACATACATTTTGGCTATTAATATCTATAAACATAAAAAATAAGGTTTAACAGCTAAGTGATCTAAAAAAATAGAAAATAATTTTCAATTATGAAGAAATATATTACAGTAGCAGAAAGCCAAACGATCATTTGTAGTTAATCAAATCAATAAAATTTAAACTTATTAACAGAATAATTTAATTCAGAGTAAAAAGCGTGGGGTGCTTGATATTGAATGTTACAATCAGTCTAACGTCAACTATATATGAGAGGAAAGCTATGAAATGTGTTCAAATGCACACGTGTTAAAAATAAATAAAAAACAAGGTCATTTATTCAAGTGTCTTATTTACAGTTTTGAACTATTTGTTATGAAGAAAGAAGTTTGCAATGCCTATACTGAGTTAAATGATCCGGCTACTCAGAGGGAAAGATTTGAACAACAGGCTAAGGATCGTGCGGCGGGAGATGATGAATCCCCACCCACTGATGAGGCATTCTGTACGGCACTTGAATATGGATTGCCTCCAACAGCTGGTTGGGGTCTCGGTATTGATCGGTTTACCATGTTCTTGACGGATTCCAACAATATTAAGGTATGCCATAATAAAATCGATCTTACAGATTGTTACATGAATCAAAATTAAATTATATTATTTTCAGTTGTCTCTAGGCTAGATATATTTTTTGTATTATAAAACAAATAATGTAAGGTTCAGCATTTAATATATATTATAAAGACTGGCAACATTGTTAATACGTAATTTATGTCGGGATCATACCCGGATGTTACTAAGCTGAGAACAATTTTTGTCACAGTAATGCTCTAATTATGATAATTTCGAGTGTATATAAATTACAATGATTATTAACTTGCAGGAAGTGCTGCTATTCCCTGCCATGAAACCTGATGACCCAAATAAACATCATAATGAGGAAGAAGGTGCATCAAACGCACCTGCAAATCAAAACGGTGCTTAAGAACCCTGATAAGTTTTTCAAATGTTTTAACTGTTTTGTTCACAAATAAACTGATCAATAAAAATAATTTTGTATTACTTTTTTTTATTATCATGTAATTATTTTGTATTAACTATAAAATTTTGATAAACATAAAACGAGAAGTTTTTTATCTACATATTTTTTTAAAGTGGTAACATTTTCTACAATTTAACTGACAAGTAAAAAGAGTTTAGTCTAATTATTAAAAAAAACAAAACCTTGTTATATTTGAAATATTGATTATAGAGCTGTTTACTGCATCTATTTTATCAGCTATAGTCTGTTTTATTATTAAAAGCTTTTTAAGGTAAAATAATAAAGCTTGATTTAACATACTATATTTGTTACTTATATCAAAAAATGATTAGGAAGCCTCATCCAGTTCTTCTGTAGAATTATAATGCTCACCTAGGCTGTACATATGTCTATGATAAGATATTATTAATGGGGGACCAGTAAATTCTGACCCTTGCTCTATTGCCTCGGGGCCTGTGGCCTGGATCACAGTAATTGGGTGCTTTAAACAATTAGCCAGCGCTCGTATCTCTAATTGCCCTCCCCAGACTTTAGTATTTTTTATTTTATCACAGTATTCTTCAAATTCCGTTTCTGTTAGCATTTCATATGTCTCAGGGTTACTAAGAAATGGCATAAATTCATCTTTATTTTGTAATATATATTCAGCTACTTTACTTCTTAATTCATCAACAGTAATTGATTTCTTAAATTTTGTCTCTAGTTGATGGGAAATAGCTTTATATAAACAATCACCATCTGATGGTATTAAGAAAATCTTGAGGTTTCTCTCTTTTAATTTTGAACACAACACTTGGTTTTCTAAATTTCTGGGCCCATTGATATTTTCTTTTTCTTGTAGCTTTATTAGCTCTTCACGTTCTCTCTCCTGTTGCTGCTTTTTATCTCTGCGTTTTTGTGCTTTCGAAATTTTTGTTCGTACTTCACCATTTATATTGTCATTTTCTTCGACAAACTCATTGACTTCCGTGTCTAGTGGAGTGTTTTTTACGTTTTGGATAATTTCCAATTCCTCTTTATGTCGCTTTTCTAATTCTGATTCTAATCTTGCAATTTCAGCAGTAAGTTCTTTCTTTTTCGTTTTATCATTTTTTGCAGTTTTCTTTAGACCTTGGATTTGGGCTTGAAGCTCTTTTTTCTCTTTTTTATGTCGTTGTTCAATAATAAACACCTCATTCTCAACTTTATTTTCCATTACTTAAAAATTCATTGAACTTATTCGATGTAGTAAAATAAATTGATTTTATAAAAGATTGATTGAAAGAAAAGACCTAAATGATGATTTCTCTGAGCTTACGGGTTACTATAACTTCCAAGCTATAGACAGTTCATCTAAATTAACGCCAGTATTGTATTTAAAGAATTAAGACGGCTGAACCATTAATACTTACTAAAATTTGTAATTTTAGGTTATGTTTCAACTTGTCATTATGAAGTAATGATTATTAGATGCTGGCCAAGTGGACCAAAACTAAATGATATCTGAACATATATGTTCTAAACTAACTAAATGATATCTAAATAAGTTTATAAATATAAATTTGTATTTTGTAACAACAGTGAAAATAAGATAAATTTATCATTTGTTAAAAGATATTTCACTGAAAACAGCATTTTAAGTATAAAATTTAAGTGTGAATAATAGTAAAATAACGTTTTTTAATTGTAAAACTGCATGGTGATCACTGTATAACTATAGAAATAAAATCTATTTTTATTTAGGCTACAAAATTAAAATACTCTGCAATGTCAATTTTTATCTGTCAATAAGAAGAGCTGTTGGTTCGTTGGATTTAATGGTTGAAAAGTAAAGAAATAATTTAAAGTGAAGCAATTCTAGGGACACGGTTTATTCAAAGACTATAATATTTTTAAGACACCCTTATCATGAATCCCTGTTCCGTGGCAGTTCCGCAACAAGATACTGATGGTGATGGACGTTGGAATAGCATCGTAAGTTGTTGTTTATATTCAAAAGGCATCGACGTGGTTTCAACATTTAGTAATTATATTTACATTTTACGCTCAGGTTTTCTCTTTTACATATTTATAAAATCGTAACACAAGTCTCTTGTATGTTTGAAACACTTAAAAAATTTGGACTTTCCGCAGCACAATAGATTCCTTTCGGACGCAAAAGGAAAGGATGGAGATGTTATATTCATCGGTGATTCTATACTACAAGCTTTAGAACATACGGAAGTTTGGAACCAATGGTTTGCACCACTTCACTGCCTTAATTTTAGTATTTACAAAGATCAAACTCAAAATGTTTTGTGGCGTATAAGAAATGGAGAGCTTGATCATGTTGACCCGAGAGTAAGCATGAATGTAATATTTTTTAAGTATCTTAGACTATTTTTTTGTTAGTTTATCAATTTTCCATATTTCAGGTTATAGTTCTGCATGTTGGAACAAATAATGTTGAGCACACACCTGAGCAAGTATGTGAGGGAATCTTAGAAATAGTTCACACAATAAGAGAAAAGCATCCAAGTGTTTATATTGTTTTACCTGTAAGTATAAGCAATTAAACAGTTATAGCAATACAGTTTCTATAAACAAAAATAAATAACTTGCAGAGTCTACTTCCTAGAGGACAACATCCAAATGTACTGAGAGACAGGAACTCGAAAATTAATCAGCTTTTGAAAGAAAAAGTTGCTAATATGAAAAAGGTTGAAATGGTGTCAATAGACAAAGGGTTTATCCAGAACGATGGAACAATAAGCCATCATGATATGCATGATTACCTCATACCGACTAATGCAGCTTGCAGGAAGGCCTTCGAACCTGTTTATGATCTCTTACAACAAATTTTATCAGAGGGTGAAACCGAAAAGGATTTGACGCCCTCAGAATAACATTTTCTACATACACCCAATAACGTAAAGACACTTAGCTTTTTATTGCGCAGCAAGCTTATTGTGATTGAATAGTGGTACTTAAATTTAGCTTTTTTATCTTAGGTGTAAGCCATATATTTTATAATAATTTATTATTTACTTTTACTATTTTACATTCCAAATTTGTGAAATTAATTGGCTGTGTTATTTATTAGGCCGATGATATTAATGGCAGCTGATATTTATTAAAATTGTTTGCATCGATACACGCATGGAATGATCATAGTATTGAGGTGTTCCAACATCATCGCCAGCCAGTAATAAAAAAAATCAATTTACGAGCGTTTAGCCCATCACAAATATGTTTTCTGTGGAACGACTATAATTTTTTAAAATATTTTTTGATTGATTTTAATTAACCGAATCAAATTATTTTTATTATTAATCTTTGTTGTTTGGTGATGTATGGTGTGATTGTTGTGTTATATATTTCTTAACTTTAATAACTACTTTTTATTAGAAGGGTAAATTTTTATATGAACAATCTTCTGATATTTAAGTATTACAAGAAATTAGTAAGCCAAAGACCATTTTACTCTGAACCAAAGGTAATGGGAATAGTTGGGATTGAATAAAATCTAAGTCGTCTGACCAGTTGTGAGACTGGTAATCTTTTTCTTGTTATAATTCACACATCCAATAGTGTTACATAGTAGGAATTTTTTTACTAAGTTATCTAAAATATATAATATAGAACATAATAATATAATGGATCTTGTAAACTCATGTTGCCAAACCGCTTGGAATCTCGAATGTGATTATTTATTTGCATGAATGAGTAAGCTTATAAGTAAAAGTGCAATTTTCTACCAAGGTCTTTTATTTAACTGGCAAGACTAATAAAAAAAAAATCATTATTTATCTGTGACAGATACACCAAAAACACTAATTGGAATTAAATAAAATTTTCTAATATTTATTTAATATTCTTTTCCAGTATAAGCTAATTGGTAATATAGGGCTGCTTAGCATTAATGATTTGTTGAAAACATCAAAGTTTACTTTTTGAAGTTTGTTCAGGTATCTTTCAATGGCTACCGCTGGCAGAAACATTTGTTTGGTTATCTTTGGTACGTTTATACTCCGACCCTGAAAAAAAAAAATTTTAGTGATAGAATGAGGAGTCCAATAATTCTATTTATAAATAATTATATAACATAACCGACCTTCTCTAAATGACTGTTTGCACGTGATGCTATTTCAAAAACAGCATTCCTTATATTCTCACTATCCTTTCCTCTTAAAACAGATTCTTGACTTACTTGGTACTTCATCAGCACATCCATAGGGAGAGATACTGATTTATGATGACTGAACACGTGGACAGATCTTAAATATACATGATTTATAAATACATGACATATTACTATGCAATTAAATCATGTTACATCAAAAATGAATTATCTATGTTCATATACAAGTCTGTGATAAATTAATACCTTAATATATTAGCTATTCCTTGAGCTTTTCCTAAGTGTGAAGCTGCATGATCAGCATGAACATCAGTTACACCGGCCACACAGAGAAGTAAGTAGTAAATTGTTGAAACAGTGTTCTCTGCATATTTCTCAACATCCTCTAAGGTGCTAAAATGTTTCATCTTCAACAGTCCATTCCGTGATGAAATTAATCTTTCCAAATATCGTTTTGGTAGTTTATAACTTAAGCAAACCTTTAAAAATTAATTGCATCCTTGAACTTTTCAATTTGTGGACATAAAGTACTAAATGTCTCATATTTTTCACAACATACCTTATGAAGTTCTTGGGTTATTGGGTTTGCGTTTATGTTGGTAGGACTTGGATTATTACTATAGAGAGAGTTTAGTGAATCTTGCCAGAACTGAAGCCTCATTGCTGCAGTCTGAGGATCTTTTGTTTGATCCTGTACTCTTGCCACTTCAGCATTAAAAGCTCTTATAACAAAAGCGGGCGATCGAATAGCTTTCGTCATAAGAAGAGTTGCCAAATAATTTTCATAATCATGCTGTCTATCTGTAGAAGAGGATTGAGTACGAGTAACGTTCTATATTATTAGAATTCAAAATGCAATATTAAACCGATTTTTTATTACCTTACGACGTTTGCACAATACTGAAGAGAGCTGTCGCTTGAGGTTTGTTGTGACACAAACCTTTTCAACGAAGTGATTGCTCGGGTTCTTTTTAAGTGGCACAGCATTTTGGCTTAGAGATTTAACATAAACAAATTTTAAGCAATCAGCTTTTCCTTACATATGTTTTAATATTTACTAAAAACTATTTTCATTGCTTCAATTTAAGACCATTTAGCTCATCGTATTTAAAAAGAAATAATGTAAATTATTCTAGTCACAAACTTTAAGTAAAAACTTAAGATCTTAAATTTAATACGATTATGCATCGACCATAAGAAAATTTAAATGAATATGACAATGTCACAAATTTTTGACAGCCAGTCAGATGGGGTGCAATGAAAGATTTTCAAGCAAATTACATAATTATTTTACTGTAACCTTTTTTTTGTGAAATGAGTAATGACTAAATACCCTCAAATACATACATTCAAATGTTTGAAACTAACCAAGTTTAATTAAGAAACAAAAATATTGATTTAATAAAATTATTATAAAAAAAATAAAATATTTTATTACGAAGTGTTAATATTTGACTGATATAAACAAAATTTTATTTAACAACTAATAAATGCATTCATAACATTTTTACACATGAATGATACTTCTATAATATTTACTGTAAAGACTGCGGGCAGTGTTGCCAGAATATTTTTTTCTCGAATAGACTTGCCGGAGCGTGCGTGTAGCCCCGAGATAGACCTCTCCTGGCGCACAGGTACTTAATGAGGGTAAGTCTCGCAATACATAAAATGATGTACCTCCGTGTGTATTGCAAGAGAATTAACATTTTAAAATCCATACTATAACGTACATAAATACTATTGAAACTGATTGTTGCTGTAAAAGTTCTATGTTTCTGCATAAAATGATTTGTAAATTAAATATTTCTGAAAGAAAATATAGCCAAATCAGCTACCTGTAGCCAGTGGATAAAATATTATCGCCGCCGTTATAGGAGATAGTCCCATCGGCGCTAAATGGCCCCATCTGGCAACACTAACTACCGGATCCAATATTGCTTTTGCGTTTTTAGATGTAAAGTTACCATAGCCTTAGCTCTCCAAATGAAAGCTTAGTATAAAAAAAAATATATAGTAGCAGGTACCATACAATAGATTTACATTTATAAAAATAAACATAACATCAATCTAATTTATGACTATACTGAGTAAATAAGAAAACGCTTATATTAAATCAATATATATTTTTAAAATCTGAATTATGTATTGTCTAATTAAGAGGATAATTCATTAAGGAAAAAAATATGACATGAATAGTGATATTAGTAAAAAAAGAGATTTAAATAATAGCGTTATAATATAGTTTCAGAATTTCAAATTTTTCCTTTACATCAAAAGTTTTTATACTACAGAGCACAAAAAATACGATTTATTATATTTATTTTGTTGAATTAAAAATTAGAAACTAACGTAATGTTTCAAAATCGCTTAATGGTGTTAAGTAGGTTCTAGTTTAATTCACAATAGATTATAATTTAGTATTAAGAAAGGAAATAAAAATAGATGATATTTATTTTATAAATTGACACTGCATTCTTTTTTCTATTAGACTATAATAAAAAAAATGAAATATAAATTTCTTATATTGTTTGACAATCTATCTTTGCATGCACGCCTGCAATTTTAACCTAAGATAATGCGGGATTGATAAACTTCCAACACATAAATACGGTCCTTATATAGTTGTGATAATATATAAAAAAATCGTAAGAAATACATTGTTTGTTTAAAATAGGCATTCATGCGTGCAAAGACGTGCACAGTATATTCTGCCAGTGTCGTGTAGAATGAAGGAGACACGATCCGGGATTAACTTTTGAATGAAATAAAATTTTACAGCCTCGACTGCAGTCACAATTAGGAACTTTGTTAGCAGATCTAAAACAACATAAATTCAATTAGATGCAAAGAAATACATTAAATATCCATAAAATATTAAAAGTTCAATCTGTAATTCAACGACTTTAATCGAACGTCACTGGTGACTTTGACAAGTGTGTAACCGTGATAATATGAGGTAGCATATGGTTTTGAACAATAATAAGTAGGTAATTCTTGTTAAGAATAGTCATATCATATTGTTTTTTTCAAGAATTTTAGAATTTTTGGTATCTTTGACATAATATCAAAACCCAAGGCTTTTTATCAGTCTGTATATTTAAAACATCTAGAACTTTTGTGTTACCAATTGAATAACAAAATACTAAAATAAGTTCCAAGATAGGAACTCAAATATTACATTTACCTTTAGCTAATGATTATTAAAAAAAAATTGTTTGGAGGCTTAATTTTGGTACGGCATAAATGTGGGATCTAAAATTGAAAGTATTCTTTTGAAATTTTTATGTATGTCTAAAAACAATAGTGTATATTAGTAATATATGTATATAAAATATTGTTTCACGTATTTAATTCGACAATTCTTTGTGTGATAATATATATATAATTATGCAAATTGGCTAATTTATATTCAAAATGTCATGTAATTTAAATTATTAATTTAAAAATCCGTTGGTTTTATGTCAAACCTTTTTCGTTTCATTCAAAAAAATATTCACCTCTTTGCTTACAATAGACCCTGCTATCCTGTTCTACGTTTATTATTCGGATATAAGTCCTTAAAAACTTTATCGTACAAATAATATTTAACTTTTTTGATATAAGAAAGATTACAAATACAAAAGGTTAAACAAAACAAACTTTTTCTGACTTCTCGTCTCTTTTCTTTCGTTCGTTTCTATTTACATAGCTAAACAACTAAACCATGGTGAGTTTCATTTATTTATTACCAGTTTTAAAAAATTCTAATTTGATAAGAGAAACTGTAACATTATTATTTTTTAATTTTCTACTCGATAAGGCTTAACTTTCATTCCATCCGTTTTTAGTTTATAATGAAGGCGAAGGTGATGAACGTAATATCTCAGTAACAGCTTAGTTATGTTTTTGTGCCCGTGAGGAAGAAGGTGGTGTGCAGTTTCCTCCAGATGCGAGGAAGGTCTGCAACAAAAGAATGGACACCCACTGTGCGTCTTGTTGTCTGATGATACGAAGGGGATGTAAGATGTAATTTTTGACCTCACACTTCATAGTGCATATCAAAGAATACAAGAGGCTGGATACTTTTCGCCTGTGCTCAAGGTTGACTAGATTGGTTTTAACCATGTGGTGGTTACCAATAAGCCGTTTTGTATGTCTCTTCGCGTAATCGGAGCCAGGGAAGTGACATTTGATAGCACCTGGCTAGATATGACAACAGTATTTAAAACACGACCTTACCTGTATAATGAAGAAACCGACCTGGTGTGAAGACTTTTACAAGGGCGCCAAGTTTCCTTGCAGTTTAGCTTAGCTTTGTACTCAACAAACAACGCAAAGAGGATTAAGATAAGATTCGAGGATAACTCAATACCTATTCCGAAAGCTGCAATGAACGGATTCTTCTTGACGGCGAAAAGACGAGCTTGCGTTTTATTGGAGTTAAACTTTACAAGATTGATATAGTCCTATTCAGAGACTGCCTTAAATGTGAAATTAACTCGCTCCATTATAGTGGAGGCTATAGCCTCTTTTTATTACTCTAATTGATCCTGTTACTGGCCCTAGGGCTGGATCATACAAAATCCAAAGTTATGTTGCGTATGCGGAACCTTAAACCCCGGATGAAAGCAGGTAGTTAATGTGCAGCAAAAAGAGAATGCGGAGAGGACAGATCCTTGAGGAACCCCACCATCAATCGGTATTGGCTTAGATAAGCTTTTAACTCGTAGTTCAAGGACCCTCAGAAAATCATCATTCTTGGTCTTGGAATCAAATAGCAGGTGACTATATTATGACTCACTGAAAAGGCTGTTTACAAAACAAAAATAATAATTTGTTTGTTTGTATTCAACAAACGTAAACACTGTTTTCAAGAAACTAATAATAATAACCTATATTACGATATATGTTTAACAATTTTTCCTAAACGTATATTCTATTTTAAAAAAAACTTCAATTTTAAGTTTATTTTCATATGTTATTCATTTTAACACATTATTAAGAAGTTATTAAGTGGTTCGATTGCATTAATTTATTGCCAGAACTTAATAAAACGCATGCGTAAGTTGCAACGTCAAAATCACCATTGTACTTACTTATTATATTATCATAATACGGCTATGTGGCTATTATAATTTAAATACGACATGCATATTATTAAATATATATATATATATATATATATATATATATATATATATATATATATATATTTAATAATACAGTTATATATTTAATAATACAGTAATGTAGTATATATATACAGTTTCCGTATCAACGTTATGGTCTGATTTATGAGTTTCAAGCTTTAAATTGTATGTAGGTACAAACCATGTGGGTACTGCAGGTCAAACAGCCTAGTACAGCCAAGCGTACTCGGAGGTTTCGCCTTGTACGAAATCGAATTGATGTTTATTATTACGTCGTAGTATTGAAGGGTGGAATGTTAAAATAACAGGCTCCACTGTCGTCATCTCATATACATTTTCAAACCAGTTCTGCGACTTGGAAGCTAGTGTTTGTCAAATGCCAATATTCATACAAAACCGAGTTGTATCTAATGGCGAGCTCTATTCTTAATCGAATTGTTGACGAAGCTTTCAATATTTCATAAGTTTTGTGCCGATGTCGCGTCGGATCCGAAGTTGCCAAGAGTGGGAGGTGCGTGCTTCTGCTTTTGCTTTGAAAACAACAAACCCTATACGGAAAATCGTAGAAAATTTGCAAGTTGAACCGAATCCTGAAAAGGAATTCATTGCGTTATCCATCGGTGAGTTCACGTGCTTAAATACCCATACGTAGTATAAACAAAAAAATATATTAATTGTCATTAGTTGTATATTTTTAGGGTTTATGATTTAAATAATTTACCTGGTTATTATTATTATTATTATTTTTTGCAAACGAATAGAAATTTATGTGATATATTTTTATAATAGTTTGCGAAAAACTACTTCA
This sequence comes from Danaus plexippus, assembly GCF_018135715.1. Classification (NCBI taxonomy): domain Eukaryota; kingdom Metazoa; phylum Arthropoda; class Insecta; order Lepidoptera; family Nymphalidae; genus Danaus; species Danaus plexippus. The sequence continues at coordinate 3,429,848 of NC_083537.1, read as the reverse complement.
ATCTCCTTTGTTTTTGTGTCAACTAAACTCAACCATACTAAAGGGATAGCAGCGTTACAATACTTTTATCAGTTATCCATGTTTGTGTTTTCTTCTACATATTTGATTACTAAGGCTTAACAAACTAACTAATTAACTATTTTTATTTGTGAAGACTTGAGTCATCATAACGCGAATTGCTATATTTTTAAAGTTGAAACTGTATATTGATAATATATTTTAATAAACGACATATCAGTGTTACATCGGGAAAAGACTTAATAGGTAAAACGTATGTATAATTTCATGCTAAATATTGTGTAATAAGAAAATGCAAGTCATCACAAAAAAAAATACTCCTCGATTTAAACAGAAATACAAATGTCGCTTTATAAGAATATTAAAATCAAGGTTGTCAGGATTGTAAAAATACATTTCTTGATTAACGTTAATATATTTAAAAATATATCACTACGTTTTTCTTATGTTAAACAACGACGTGCTATAATAATAATAATAATAATAAAACCAGAAACCCAAACATCGGTGGTTGGGTAATAAAAGTTACCGGTTAATTTTGGGATGCTAATTAACAAATTTTATCAGGTGACCCTACAACTTTTGGAAACCTTAATCCCCCGGAGCAAGTTTTGCAAGCTGTGAGAGATAGTATAGAATTACATACGAGCCGAGGGTATGGACCTTCGAAAGGTCATAACGAAGCACGCGCTGCCGTTGCGAAGTATAGTGCCCATCAGGGTGAAGTGGATCCTGATGATGTGATTCTCACGAGTGGAGCTTCTCATGCTATCGAAATGGCCATAACTGCGATCGCTGACAGCGGGCAGAATATTCTGGTTCCTCGACCTGGTTTCATGATATATCAAACTCTAGCGGAAGGTCTTGGGATAAAAATCAAATTTTACAGTTTGCTCGTTAGTATTATATATAATATATATTTTTTTAAACAAAATTTTATGTTAATGTTTTTGAAAATCTTTTCTTAGGGTCTTATTATAGACACGAACAAGTTATTGACTATTAACATTTGACAAATATCTGCATGTTTCTTTATAGTAAGTACAACTGAAATGATGAAAATTGCAAACAGTCTAGTGTACGGAAGCGTACTATTTATAACTAACGTACGTAACTTTTGAAGCTTTTCCACATAGATTACCATATGAATGCAATAGACATAAACAATAAACACACAAGGTTAGCGAGTCCTTACTACAATAACTTTATTAATACATATTTACCACTATCAAACTGTACGTTTGAAATTAAAACGATGATTATATAAGATAATCTAACCCGAATTATATTATTAATCAACTTTGAAGTTCATGAAAACATGTTTCCAGAATATGAACAGGTTTTTAATGATTTGTAATGATTATGCTTATAATATATTCAGATATTTTCGTGATCATGGACCACAAACATTGTTTAAAACGTTTCTTATTCAAAGGATGTTGCTATGGACTATGGACATGCTTAACTTATTTCGAACGCTTTGTTTGCTTAACAGCCTAACGAGCAGTGGAAAGTTGACCTTGATGATTTGGAGGGCCAAATTGACGACGACACCGCCGCTATGATCGTCATAAACCCCTCGAATCCATGTGGCTCAGTTTATGACAAGGAACATTTAATAGAAATTTTAGATATAGCTTCTCGAAACCGAGTACCGATCATAGCTGACGAAATCTACGAGCATTTCGTTTTCTCTGGTCATAAATTTACACCGATCTCAGCGATATCGGAGGATGTTCCTGTGCTGACATGCAGCGGCCTCACGAAGCGGTTCCTAGTTCCGGGTTGGAGGATGGGCTGGCTGATCATACATGATCGCAACAATATATTAGGAAAGGAGTTGCGTGGAGCGTTGGGCAACATATCAACCAGGATTCTCGGTCCCAGTACTTTAATTCAGCGAGCTTTACCAAGCATTCTAGAATATACACCGCAAAGTTTCTTCGATGACGTGTTGTTGTTTATCGAGGTGAGTGGAAGGTTCCCGGTCATTGCTTGTTTGTTTCTGAATATTAAATACGTTCTAGATTCCTGTTCGTCGACAATATAATATTTTGAATATGACATATATTTTTTTATATAATTACTATACTCAAATACTTTTAATATTTCATTATTTAAAGCGCATTAAATGTTTTCAGAACCAAGCTAAATTAGCATATAAAGAGTTATGTATGGCACCCGGATTGCGACCCATTATGCCGCAAGGAGCCATGTATATGATGATCGAAATAAAAATGCAATTCTTTCCAGAATATAAAAACGAATGCCAATTTTTAGAAAACTTAGTTGCGGAACAATCGGTCTTCTGTTTACCTGGACAGGTGTGTGAATTACAACTATATGTAAACACGACTGTTTTTGTTGTATATTTCAATTAAATATAAAATCTCATTGAACTTGTGTGATGTTTCTTTAAGTTTGATAATTCCACATTTTGAAGTGTAATTTTTTTTGACATTTCAGTGTTTTAAATACCCCAATTACTTGCGAATCGTGTTGACGGTCCCAGAAGATAAATTACAAGAGGCATGCCGAAGAATCATTATATTTTGTAAAGAACATATCGTTCATGGAGAGAAACGGTTGGACAACAAGATAAATGAAGAGTCCAATAATATACAAATATGCGACAGAAGCCTACCTCAAGTCTCTGACGTCTGACGTCTGACGAATTATCAAATATCTACCAGATACTTATTATTAAAGTGACTGTTTAACCTTAAAACATATAATAATGTTATATAACTGTGCACTTTTATTAATTATAAAGATATGATAAATTGTAATAAGATATTAATACATATGTATATTATTATACATGAAAAATTTAAGTAAATGTAAAAAAAAATATGTAAAGGGATGTATGTTACTAATTTGTATTTCATATACCTCTCGATGTTATAGAAATATAAATATAAAAATATGCCCTAAAAACAATTATTTTTATTGACTTTATATTACTAGCTTTACTTACAAAAACATTTTTGGAATAAACTACAAAAACCTAACAGCATGATACGTCCGTCAAATCATAAGAACGCTATACTCGTAAACATTGTTTTGAATAACTAATTTTCTTTTTTCATGAGAGTGAAATATTACAGTTCCTATCATTACTTTAAATATTATATTAATAACTTGCTAAAATTCGATTCCAGATTTCTATTTAATATTTATTAATATTTTAAGCTCTTGATTACTAGTAAAAATAAAAAAGACGAATAGCCAAATTTTTCTATATTTTGAAACCTATTTTAACTTTTTTTATTTTATAAAGCTAATACCAAAAAACCTTTGCCTTTCTGTATTGGTAAAATAAAGATAATTTTGACAATGACAGATGATAGTTGATCTATCTGTGGGTTGTTAATTGGTAATTTATCAAGTTTTGCCTTAATCTCCATTTATTTGGTTATTATAGTCTCGTTATAAGTAAATAATTCAATTATTTTAAAGCACGATGTCTCAGGTGAAGTCCAACAAAAAATTTAAATGGGCCTTAGACTTTAATCCAAAGTGAGTGCTAATCACTGCATAAATTAATATATCGTTTTAGTATATTTTAATAATAAATATTTTTTTTTCTTTAGAAACAAAAGTCAGACCTCAGAAATACTCTCGCCTCCTGGATATAGTCAGTCTACTAGCGTCAGTAACGCGGAATCCTCAAAAGATACAGATTCTAACCTTCTTTTGATAAAAAAATTGTGGGATGTCGCTCTCGGACCATTAAAACAGGTGCCAATGAATCTGTTCATAATGTATATGGCGGGTAACTCCATATCAATATTTCCAATCATGATGGTTGGCATGTTAATTGTGAGACCAGTGAAGGCTCTGTTTTCTACTCAGGGCACATTTAAAATGGTAGAAGGCACTCAAGCTGCTGGTCAAAAATTTGTATACATAATTGGGAATATAGTGAACATACTATTAGCTCTATATAAATGTCAAAGCATGGGTCTTTTGCCGACACATTCGAGTGACTGGTTAGCATTTGAAGAACCTATATTGAAAGCTGAACACATAGGCGGAGGATTTTCAATGTTATAGGACAAAGTTTTAATGAAAAATCATTATATCTATTGCTACTATTTATTTAAGATCATTTTATGTTAGTTATTTACAGGAAATAAAATATTTCAAATCTGTTCATGTGTTTTCATCTTGCTCTTTTCAATCTCCACCTTTCTTGCCATCGTTGAATTCTGTCAATTTAGCACAGATAAACGCTTTAGCCTTTTCATATAGAACTTTAGGATCCTCGACTTTGTCAATCTGAAAGAGAAAATCTTATTGAAGGCAATGATAGATTATGAGGACGAGTGAAAAACATAGACCTCAGTCTTTTTGTAACTTAATAGACCTTGAACAACGATGTTACTATCAATGAAGGTTGAATTTTAAATGTGTCTGTATAATTACATAATTGCTTAAAAATTGCTATATAAAAATGTACAATCATTATTTTGTATGTGTACTCGCCATTAAGTTACTACTATCATTCAATACACTATTTTAATGATATGTATATCAATCTAAAAAATAAAATAGTTTTAATTTTATTTCCAAGCAGCAGTTTTCATGTTTTATTTAATGCAGTATTTAGAACTAGGTACATATGAATTTTAGCATTATATCAAATGTAGTAAAATCACACAAAACTACTGAAATAAACCAAAAATAGCTTCAAAAGATTATGAGATACAAACACTGGAGATTTATTACATGAATATCGTAATATAATAGGTGTGGAATGTTCTAGAACGAGGCCTAAGGGAAATACAATTGGCAAAGATAATTTTTATTATTCCTGGTTTAAATAAAATATCAAAGTTGAGCATCTCAGTGTTAAAATTCTGTTAACTAAATATTTAATATAAATATGAGGCTTTAATCAAAAATTTACAGCCAAAGTATTATCCTATTCAATATTACAAAAGATAGATGGCCACATGATATATTAATATTAATTTAACTAAAGAATGAGATAAAGAAAAAAATAAACCAACCATTTCTTTTTATCCAGGGCCTTGTCACATTCCTGTCTTGTTTTTTGACAGACAAGTGAAACTGCTGCCTGTTTAAGAAAAATATGCGTACAATAAATGTAATCATTCTACCAGAAATGTGACAAACACAAAAGAGGCCACACATGTTTTGTATATTTTATTTGAACCAGGAATCTTTAGAAGGAATGAGAAGTACACAGATTGCATTATAGAAGACATGGCCTCCTTTGTGAGTCCAGTGAGAATGGAACCTAAGCTTGATAATATAAACCTTTTTTAAAGGTCAGTTTTTTTTCTTAACATTTGGCTCTCCGTTTCGCTAACCTGATAATTCTGTGCTATATAAACGCCTGTGTAGATGCCACCGCCAAAAATTATCTGAAAATTTTTTAATTACATTAATTTTAATTATACTTGCTAGAAGATTAAATGAAAAACATTCATATTTTTTTATTTTATAATATAGGACAATTATATCTGCTATAAGAAATTTTACAATATTGTTAAAATGATTTGAAAAGCCTTTAATTTACATGTCAACAAAGATTTTTATTATTGTTTTTGGAAAACATACACTAGTTTTGAACAACGAAAACACAAAACCCATAGTAATATAATTGGTCAATATGTAAATTGACCAATTATGATATATTTTTAGATTTAATACATTTTGAAATAAAAAATCAAATTATTTATCTTTGAGTCTGAAAAAAAATTGATCTATTCAAAAACTAAATGATTTTCCAAATTTGATTTATTGTCAACAAAATAGACAAAGGAAATTTTCTTGTATCTGTATTTTTATCAATATACAAGTGTGCAAAAAGGTTTTTGTTAATTTTTCAATTACCTCTTTTTACTTTTACATTAAAGAAATATTATTTATTTATCCATAATATTTAAAAAAGTAATGTAAAAAATAAATGTTTTTTTTTCCAATAAAGAAAAGTATTGCGAAAAATGTGTACGATGCGATACTACATATAAAATATTAACTTACTATTCCTTTCAACATTGTACTGATCATATATTTATGATTATATTCACAGAATAAATTAACAACTTATGTAATCGCTTAAGGACTCAAAAAGAAGTTTTTTTGGTATGTTGATGTAGAATTAACGAGAAGTAGTATAAATTTGACAGTTAGATTATTTTACTTGTTGACTTGACAAACTGTGTTGACATTTCACATTTGGCAAATTGTGATGTTGCTACTTTTTAAAATTAATAAAGTCAATTAATTGAAATAAGATATATAGAAAATTTAATACATTATAAAATAGAATTGTGATGTTAAAAAGTTATGTCTTGTAATAATTAATATATGCCTTACATTTACCTTTATTTTTAAGCTATTAATAGGAGAATTAATGATTTCATTATTGTAAAACTTATTCATCATTATAAAACAAATCAATAATCTTTTCTCGAAATAAGAGCAGCAAAGTTTTATTCTTTTATCATGGGAGTTTTAATAGCTATCGACATATTAAACAGAGCTTGTTAAGAAATATTATACCTTGATAATAATTGAAGAAGATTCCTCTGTAACTCAGTATATGTAAGTAACTTTATGCGACACATTGGAATGAAGATTTTTCACTTAATTAATATCAAATTGATCTTTGAGGACCTGTCATTTAATGAAAAAGTCTCACGCTCATCCCGCGAAGAACCATTCCCTCATTTCTCTTACTTTTTTTTATCTATTATAAAACTGTGTATACTATTTTTATAAAGCATTGTGTACGAATATAACTTCAACGACGTGTAAATATAATTTAACTTATGTAATTTTCAGATGTGATTTAAAATCTTATTTACCTCTTTATCGATATGTTTAACGAAAATGTAATAGAAATAATGTTTTAAATAAACAAATCAGAGAGTAGTAACTAACAAAACAAGATTTTTTGTGTGACATAGTACTAAAATTAAAAAATAATAATTTAAGTACAATATGAAAATAAATTTCGTGTTGAAAGAATAATGCGAAAAAGCTTTTTTCTTAGGTCCGTCGATCACTTGTGTTTTTTTTATAGCTATGATCCTATCACAAAGTGAAACCTATTTGCTCTCAAATAATATAAATATAGCAGCATTACCACAATGAACGAGGTAATAAAATTTGTGGGTTCATAAGTAAAAGAGCATTATACAATATAAATATCTATAATATTTTGTTCACACACGCGCAAGTGTTACCATATAAAACATAACCCTTAAATATAAATCATATATTTACATAAAACAATATTTAACATCCTATTGACATATAAACATAAGTTTAGATTTTTTTATTTAATATTTTTAAACTTAACATTATTACTTACAAAAAAAGGAAGTATAAAATTATATTTTTTATATTTACCGAGGCTTTAATCTGGGGTGGCCATAATATGATTGTATCATAAATATATTACAGTCTGGGACGAACATTTGAACAACCATAAAAAGGCACTAGGTACCAATGCATATTTTATCACAATATTTTGTACATCAAAGATGTTCACTTTTCGGTATTTCTAAACAGATATTGAATCGAATCCTCATGAAGTGCAATCATGAGCATAATGACTCCACCTGTTAATATCCCCAAAATTGCTAAAAGTAAATGAACGCTTTTCCCTTTATTATTTTCATTTATTTCTGGCACTAGGTCTGCAAGTGCTATGTAGAAAAATGTGCCAGCCGTAGCAGCGTAAATCCATTGTGATGCTGATTCATGATCTTCCGCTAGCCATATACCACCTGCCATGCCCATGAAACTGAGAGCAGAAGACAGGAGGTTGTAATATAGAGCGCGCTTTATGCTCATGCCTGAGCGAAGAAGTACAGCAAAATCTCCCAATTCGTGGGGTAGTTCGTGGCAGAAAACTGCAAGAGCTGTCGCAAACCCAGTAACTGGATCTCCACTGAATGCTGCTCCTATCGCTAGACCATCAGTTAGATTATGTAAGCCATCACCAACTATGACCATGAGAGCTGTTGAAGACATAGGACGCTCAACTGGTGGCGGTGGAGATCCAGGCATTATAGCCCCTAATTCTATAGTTTCTATTTGTTTTGCGCTTTCCACCTTTATATCTTCTGCCGTCTGGGCATCGTGAGAATGAGCATGACCGCCATTAAGAGTCTGCATAATGGCTTCCACGGCATAAAATAACAGGATCGTTAAGAAGGTTACACTGCATTTTAAGATTACTTCAGTTTCCTCCGTGGGTTCGTTTGGAGTTCCGTGAGATTTGAGAGCATGTGGCATTAAATGCAATAAAGCGTCGCCACATAGAGTGCCTACAGCGACTGCAACCAGGAAATGTATCACGTGGCTAAAAATTGCTGATTTTAGCATCGGTACAATAGCTACTCCCAAAAGTCCAGTGGCACTTATGACTAAGATACTTAAACTTGCGTATATCCATGCTGTAAAGTAATATAATTTTTAATTACACATTTTATTCAACAATAAAAATAAAACGTCCTTCAAATAACTGAAAAGTTATATCCTTTAGTTAAATTATCCTTACGAAAAAACATTCCACTTACTCCACAGTCTATTTAGTTTTAAAGCCGGTGCCTCTGTTTTGTAACAAGATTTCTGATCAAGTTGATAGACCAGCGCTGGGCACATTTCCAGGAATGTTTTTGGTTCGATTGTTATGATACCCGGTTCGTTTTCTATCCCATAAACTTTTAGAATTTCTTTCGGTGATAGACATGATTTTTTCAGTATCGGAGTCACTGGAAATAAACGACAAATTTAAAAGGCTACTACTTTTAGTTTAAATGGAATAACCTTGTCATATAAGAATTGGAGAGGTTAAAAGAGGGAGCAGACAAGTCGAGTACTGGATAAAGAGAGGGGACAAATACACAAATTACACCGTACACTTGCCCAATACTCATAAAGTCAAGGAGCTTAAAGGATCATAATAGGATAATAGCAGGATCATAAATATAATGTACTTAGCTTCTTAGTACATTCTTGAATGGACGTCATAGTTTATATTTTTTTAAAGTATGTCCGTTTATAATGTAAAAAATTCTGAAACATTTTTCTATTTTAACATTTAAGTTGTTATGTTGTGAACATCTTTATATTTCGTTATATTACGTATGATAATGTGAGATTATTGTAAAGCATAACTTGATATTTAACAACGTTATACATAAAAATATTTGCTCTACTGACAATATCGGAATATTAGCAATATTTCTCATTTAATTGGTATATCATCTCATGAAGTGAAGTTTCGTACCACGCATTAATTTGACAGACATGTCAGTGTCATCTTACTTATTAGAAAGTTATCAGTTGTAATACTTTCCAAAATACTTGGACTTGTTTACGAAACGATAAAATATTCAGGTTTGCATGTTCACATAATTCTTACAACTTTAATAGACAAATAAAACCTTTATTGTGAAAGAAGATTCGTCTCTGTTTGGTGACGAACAAACTAACTGTTATTGATATTGTTATGTTTTTTATATAAAAGCGGATAGGAGTAGTTTAGATCATCGACCGTCATCGAGGACATGGAGTAATCATCGCAGATTGGTCACAGCGATGAAAATCTAGCGTCACAATACCAAGTTATGAAAAAGTATTTAAAAAAAAAGTTTTATTGTTACTTTTAAGGTCAAATCAAAATAGCGAGATGTTACCATAAATTGAATTTGCTAATTCATTGACTCATTTAGGTGAGTTAAAAACAAAATTAATAAACAGTAATGTTTTAAACAATTTTGTCATAAGTGAATTAAAAACGAACGGCTTATATTTTAAAGACATTCTTAAACAATTTGTTTCGTTACAAATATATGAAAGAATCATCCGTATCCAATCCCAATCGATTACGTGATTTATAATAACACGCAGATATGGCGTCAAGAAAGTACCGTAAAACTATTTGACAAATATCAAACCTAATGTGACATAGACGCGAAGGTCACAAAGCGGCAACCGAACAGACGTTCTCTCTCAAGGATTGATACAAAAACGCCTGATTAAACCTGGCTTTTATTTATTATTCTTATTTCCGTTTTCCATTCACTACTGTCAAGGCAGGCATTCTTACAAATGTCTGGTGAACAACGAGTTTGAATACAAAACTGTTATAAATAATACGACATCTTTAAACAGAATACAGTAAATCAACTAGTGTCAAATATTAAACGCAAAGGGTTAATAAACTTTTATTTTGTTGACTGATTTCTTTAGTTTACAGGACACACAAAAATCGTACACTATTCGTATCGATTTTAAAGAACATAAAAATACTAGGATATAGTAAATAAAAAGTTAAAAATAATATAATAACGCGTAGTAATCCGAAAATATTAGTTTCATTTAAATTAATACTCGCGAAAGTGTTAGATCTCATTACAATAAAGTATTTGGGTTCGGCACCTGCACTAAGAGATCTTTTGTGTCTGTGCTGGGTATCGTGTAGTTGTTTGAAGCTGCCATTTATTCTGTGCAGTGCCAAATCGTGTGGGGACGTAAAGACGCGTCCTCCCAATCCGAGGCTGTCCAGCAAATGTTCAAATCCCTGGAAAGAATTTTTACATTTAATTTCTTATTATGTAATTATTTTATACCTTGTAAGCGATGGGTCATTCAAAATGCCATAAGAATGAAAATATAAAAAATATCGTGTTTTTTTTCATTTCCATAAATCCAAAACATGTTAATGAAATTTGAGAATCTAATTGCCATATAAAATAATTTTTCTTTTGACAAATAAATTATGCTTAATTTCCCACAATTATTTCTTTACTTGAAAATGGGACAAATCATGTATTTTTATAATTAGATTTCATGAATGAAACTTCATTTCCATAGCGTCTATGTATGGCTTTTGTAAAGATTAAAAAATTTGATAACCAATATCAGATATCGGAGCCTACGAATAACGATAAACACCAGAAGTACATTTAAGATATCATGTAGGTTCAACAAGATACTTTATACAAGGTTTATCAAAGTTCAGAAACCTTTTTTCAAGGGTAGACGGTATAAAAATTCTCCGCTGGCTACAATATTTACTCTAAAATTATCTGTATGATTAAAACGCTATTAAACAGACTACGACTATTGACAAGATCCCGGACTTACATTATTTTTCTAGCAATAGAAATATATATAAAAAAAATAAATAACCGAAATAAAATTGGTAGCATATGTTACTTGCTTCTTATTATAATCTATGGCAGATATAATTATCAGTCAGATTAGTTAGTTTTTGCACCGCCACACTACACACGAAGCGTTTCCCGTTTATCATTTACTAACCTACTAATGATGAATGAAAAACTATAAGAACTCGTGTGTAGTGTGACGATGGTGACTTGGACTTAGCTAACTGCAGTATTCATAGTATACACATTTGACACAAGCTCGTCATTATTTAACGTAGGTGCAGCAGAAGCATATACATATTAATAAAGTGTGATATCTTGAACAAGTATTTTAATCCTAGCATTTTTCATCTAAAGTGTTTTCTCAAGAGAATAATATTCTTTTAATCAACTTTTTCATTAATAACGAATTTTCATCTATTATTTTTCCAATTTAATAAAAAAAAATAAGTTGGATGTGGTAATTTTTTGGAACTGGCAACAATGTTTTTTTTTCCGGCATCCACGTAATTTGTACATAATTGGCTGTGACGTTTTGTAAATTTTATATTAAAGTAGAAATTAAAATTTGATAAACAAAAATATTAAGAATCCCAAATATCTTAACATGTAATAATGGACAATGTAATCGCTTAACTAGCCTTAATCTAAATGGGAATATTTTTACGTTACATGTATTGGTAAACACATACTATTGACAAATGCTTAAACAACATGCTACTGTTTGTGTGCCTTTGAGACGTTTTTATCTACTTTCATCGCAGGAATCGTAATAATTGTTTGTGATATACGGTATTTGATTAATACATTGTCAAGTTGTTAGGATTGAGTAACAAACTGTTTTATATTATCAGTAAAACTTACATGCATAATCGTCAGGCTTATTATTATTTACAATATAATATTTATGATTCAAAACTTTTCTCATCATTATTATTATTATTTCATTCTTTTCAAAAGAAAACGATAACAATACGTATACTAAATGAGTGTTGTAATTTTATTTAATTCGACTTTTATGAACACATCCCATTTTGTATCGAGAACAATGCGAATGTGAGTTAGAAGATTTCAAAAATAAAAGATAGAAGTGCGCACCTGTTGACTGCAAATACAGTATCAAAATGTACTATGTAATGACTTTGAAATGTATGTATTATTAACATAATTTATGTCATTAAATATATATTATATGAAGAGGTAAACTATATGTATATTAAATTATTACGTTTTTTTATTTTTTTATTATATTTATTCCTTCAATCTCATTGCATAAATCAACGGAGTATAAGTAGTTTAAGTTTTTTTTTTAAGCACACTGCACACACAGGAATTGTTCCAGAAACTTTTCTAATATTTTTTTAATAGCATTAATAAGTCAAAGCAAAAAAGTCAAAAAATATGTTAGTAGCAGTAAGAAATTGTACATATAATTATACAAATATTTTTATTTAAGTCAGAGAAACCAATTATTTAACAAAATTGGAATGGATATAGATAAAAAAAAACGCTTAACTAATTGTTGATACTTTTTAACCTACACAAATTTAAAAAGATTATTTAGTATTTATGATATCTATTAGTTAATTGCGTATTTCAAAATAACAATAGAAATAGATACTTAAAAATATTATAACGATGTACATTTTAGAATTGAAAGACTTTAACTTATTTAGTTACTCATATTCGTATGTGACTGCGTTTCTTGAGCATTATTTAAATATTGTATTAAAAAAGATTGCACTTAAAAAAGACAGAACTAATATTTGAAAAAAAAAATAATTAAGACATGTAGAAATTAAAAAAAAACCATTAACCTCACCTACTACCATACTTAACGTATTTTATACTATTCTTTAGTTAAGCTAACTATTAGTCAATATACCGACAAAAACATAGCTAGTACGTTTCTTCATCCTGCTTAGATTTAAATTCGCAGCATCCTTTTCCGCAATCTACTCGACATGACGTATAAGTCGCAGTATAGTTCTTGTTATGACATTGCATCGTCAACATAAAGACCGCTCGTGCTCGTCTATACTATAATTTCCACAGAAGAAACTTCATTTAAGAAGTTTTATGAATGAAAACGCATGCCGCTTCCGAGAAGTAAAACTAATGTTCAATACTCAGTAGCCGTACTAAACGTTTGCGTCGTTAGTATATACGGCGCGTTCTCAGTTTTTCGTTCAATAATCTACGTTGATACTATTAAGTTGAAAGTTGAATGAAGTTTTTGAATGAAAGAATAGAAACGCTCCGTTTGTAGTGCGTCTATGCAGACTATTTTTAAGCGTACCTACAGTTCTACATAATATTATAGACTATAGAGGACACAAGTTTTACAAACTACAATAAAGGTGTTTAATAATATTGTTCATAAATGTAGGTGACACAGGTGGCATAATAAGTACTAAAAATATCAACTGACGTCTACAATTACGAATTTATGAACATCCGTGAGTTATTATAAGTTTTTTTTTTTTTGTAAGCAAAATGTTGTTACCTGACATCGAAAATACCAACACACTTTTAAACACATCAATATAAATAAAACATAAATTGTTTAATAGGTACATTATAAATAAACTCAGTATTTATAAGAACCTACAGAAGTTCTAGCTTTTTAAGAAATATATGAGAAAAATAATTAAAAAACCTGTTCTAATTATTTCATATTACAATATAAATTGTACTGAATGTTCAGTTACGGTTGTCACAGTTTTATTTGTACAAATTAGTATGAAATATATCTATTGGAATTGTACAATAATTTTGTCCTACTTTCGTTACAATATGGTATTAGGTAAACGATATACGAGGAAGCTAGTAATGTCCGAATTTATAGATTAAAGTTAATAAGATAAGCAGTTACAATTCAGATAACCAAACGTATTTTACAATAAAATCAAAGTTCGACGAACTTGTTCACAAAACAGTGAAAGCTAAATTGGAAAACACGTATATCGACAATTTTTTTTACGTTAAGCTTGAGTGGGAAACCGTGAGAATCACGTTTCTTATATCAAGATTAGAAAATTGCTTTCAATATCACTTATCAAAATGTCATAAATTATATTACGAGCAGTTTATTGCTGGTGAGTTTTAATTTTATGCAATAATAAATAAAGATTTTCTTTTTCTTGTCACATACCTCGAACGTGATGACTCCTTTGTATCCATACTTATCGAATATCTTGTCAATGAAGTACTGTTCAGCGGGTACTATGTTATTTGTGTTCGAATTAATCGATTGTGTCTCTGTGTCTGCGAGCGTGCATGCCGCTAGCAAGATGACGGCGCACGCCGCGATCATTGTAGCGAATAAGTGCTACTGCGCCGGCAGTCTATCGCCCAAGCACAACACTATTCAACTATCGACAACACGCCTGCCCTCACACAACGTTTATTATTCAATCACGCCACGATATTTGTTTGTTTATCAAATTTAATATTTATCGCGATAGAATATAATTTTTTAGGTGGCGTCTTCGTAACTCAAAGTCGAATATGCGTCTGAGACTTTCACCAAGCGTGCGCTGGTGTCATCGAGGCCGGTCCTAGCACCTCTACTGATAAAGAGGTATATTTACGTGGTAACTCGTGGCCACACTGTGAAGCGCAAACGTTAAAGTGTCTCCGTAGAGGACAGCATTAATTGTACGTACTCCAACCCATTTTACACTTAGCAGACGGTCATTTTATGATTATCATTGAACAAAAACTTGATATCTTAAAACTTCTTTACGGATAAATTTCCTTATATTGTTACGATAAAATATATTTGCTGTACTATTTACACAAGCGAACAACATTCTGCTTGACAAATGTTTGCCGATCTCCTCAGTCTCACAGCTATGTATATGTTTGTTAAAACATTATTTATTCAACGTCACTAACGTGAAATATATAAACAAAATTTCAAAGTATTCAGAGGAAATTGTAATCGTTTTGTTATAATAATGATAAATAAACAAACAAAATTATTCATTATCATTAGCATATAATGATAATGGCGAGACTATGAATGGAAGTCCTCGCTTCCTGATTGAGTCCGAGTAATGACGAGCTGTTAAAGTATAACTCGATAAGTCTTGAAAATGTGGGGACCTAATTAACTTAGTTCAAATGACTTTTGTTTGATCTGTTGATTGTTATATATTTACAATTTTTTTTAAATTATCATGTATAAAATGCTTGATTCTTATTTATATGTTAAGTTATTAATATTCAACTCAGATTAAGATGAGTGTTGCGAATTTAAAAACAATCTAGTCATGGTTTAGCATCTTTTGTTTCGATTCAAAAGCAAGCATGTGTCTTGAGTTTTGATGTCTTTCCGATTCGATGTACATAGGTACAGCTTTTGATGTTTATCGTATTGTAATATAACATATTTATATGTTTTTCAATAATATTTAAGATGTTTACATTAATTATAAAGTATTATTCATAACAATAATTCCGTTTTTATAAAAAAATCCTTTCACAGCTCCTGAAGTGAAGAATCATTATCAATGTCAATTATTTCTCAAAGACTTTATTATAATGTTTAATTTTATTGTAGGAAAATTAAAGTAAATATCTCGCATAAAATTATTTAAATTCTCGTAAATAATTACGTGGAACCAGAGCGCAATCAATAACATAATACATTTTATTATCAATTTGTAACGTCGTAAATTATGATTAAGTTAATCACAAAAAACCTATGGAAAACAAGAAAAAAATCATAAAAATATTACTTTGTGTTACACTGTGTTTATAATTATAAATAAATTTGGAAAGAATTTTATTCGTTTTTCTTAAATATCATTAAACGAACAGTATATATATGTTCTATTGAATTATATATATTTAATAAATGTAGAACAAATAAAATACAAACATAAAACAATTCCATCTAGAATACACCAATCAAAGTTTTGCCGAAGTTTTCCGGTTTAGTGATGTACCCTGCATTATAATTTTCAGATTTTCTGTCTGCCAATTTTTTTTCAAATTAAGTTCATCGACTTTATTCGTTTTCAACAATTATTAAAGATTTCCACTATAAACTTTAAGAAACGTTTATCAAGTGTTCATTCGGAATATTACATTGTTTTCTTCTTTATAGGAATATCTAATCTATGATTTTAATACAAATATCTGCTATTATTAGGCTTTTATTGTCCGTGACTCGACTTGTAACAGATAACAATGCAAAGTCAATGTTAATAGTAGGCTTAAAAAAACACAATGACATCAATGGGCCTTCAAATTATCGATGGTGAAATAAATAAATTTGTCATAGATTTGATATAAGCATCCAAAGTCACAAATTTTTAATCGTATTTAAACTGACTCTCCGTTTACTTATACAGATAACAAATTCAGATACCACGATCGTGATGGATACAGCCAATAATATTGTCGTTTATATTTCACATAGCTGTGTACTGTTTTTGATTTCTGTGAGAGAAAATTTGGAGATTAATGTACCATTGTTCTTTGTAAGTCATAATTTCCGGGTTTCTTGATCTTGTTGGGAACGTCCTTGGCTGATAAATAATACATTTTTTAACTTGGCTAGGTCGATATCTGTTGCTGGGATTGAAAGTTATATTGAGGGGATCCAATTGATAGAAGGTGCCTAGACAGAATGCGTCTATCTTTGTCTTTAAATTGTCGAATGTTTTTCCATTAAATAGCAAAAGAGAATGGAAGAAACAGAACAAAGGCGAAGGTCTTGAGGCTTCCGTGTTGGGTCTTTTACTGGTAACAAAATTGAACTGCAAATTAGATGGCATTTTGATCACCTGTATGCTGGTGATAGTGCTTCGACTGAGCTGGTTAATTTGGTGTCCTACTTTATCTAATAATCTTTTCAGTCTAGAGTCCACAGCCGATAGTAGGCCTACCTCAAAGCGAACCAAGTGTCCGGAGCCTGGGCAGCCTTTTTCGTTTACTTACCCTTTTTCGTTACCTTTTTCAAATCGTCGGTCCATCGCATGATACAACGACTGCATCTAATCTTATTTTTCAAACTATCTTCTTTTATTGTATCAATGATAGGTAGTGGTACCATCCCAAAATCCAGAGGACATCAATGCAAATGTATGATATGTTAATAAAATTACATCATATACACTCATAATTAATTAAATTAATGTTGTTTACCGATTTCATAAAGAGTTAATTTAAAAAATCTGTCAAAGTCAATTACTAATTGCCTTTGAGAATTCTTTATTAAAACAAACCAAGGAACAATTAAATTGAAAAACTAAAAATTTTAAACCCAAAGTAAAAACATAGTCAAAATATTTTGGGTGTCTGTCAGACAATACAAATCTTTTTATTCTTTTTCTTTTGTGATTTTTCACAGACTTGTTGTAAATTTTTTACAAATACACATTCAAAACTGCGGTTCACGGTTTGGCTTTGTTTAATTAACAAGTGAAACAAATTAGGTACGTTTCGAAATTGATTGACATGTTTCGCTTCATAAATATAACTTCACTATTTATACTCTACTTCAAAAAAATTACCATACACCTAAGAGTGATCAACGTTTCTATAATTTAAAAATATTGTGTGTTAGCGACTAGCGTATTTTAATATTTATGACCCTACGTTGTTAGTAGAGTGCGCATTAGGTATAGTGCATATTTAATAGCTTGCTGTTACTGGGTTCAATGGAAAATGTAACAATTGAGACAGATTCACATTAAGCAATTTCTTGTCGATTTCGATGACATTGTCAAAGTCAATATATATACATGTATATTTTTATAGTTTTTCTATCTATAAAGATTAATTCTATCTTTAAGGTAGTTACAAAAAAAATCTATATCTCAATTGTTCGTGACTTATATATTGTAAATTTCTAAACGTCCAACTCGTTTGGAAGTAAAGTATTTCTTAATAAGCTCGACTATCTGGTTATATATTGAAAGTAGATCGACATCCCAGTAATTATGTATTGTATCAGCTACTACTACGACAATTTAGGTTACTTACAACTAACACAATTAAAAAATGTATTTATTGTTAATTTAAGTGCATAAAATGGTATTTTGGACTCTGTAAAAATAATAATTTAAAGTTTCTTTCTTTCTTCTAGTTCTTTATTCAAAAATATTGCATAAAATGACAAAAGGAATGTTTTGCTCTGTTTTTGAGATTTTTGACACAAAAACATTACATACACATTCATACATACACTCGAACACAGATGTTCCCAATATATTACTACACCCAATATGAATACATAATTTATCTAAATATTTCTTTGTTATATTTTGTTAATATACTTATATACATATATTTCACGTAGTCTATAATCTAAACCAGAAAAAAATCTTATTTGGTTTATTTTTCAAATGAAATAGATTTTATATTTAAAATTATTTATCATCGAATCGATTAAAAAATATATTTATTTACAAGCCTCACCTAACATACTCCGAGCCGACGCAGATAGGTAGAGCAAATATTTTATTATGACATTAATGAAAATAACCGATAAATATTGAATAACCAACATTCAAGTGATTATATAACAACTGAGAAGGTTACATCTCAATGAAAAACTAAAGTTATAAAAGGATATATAAAAAAATAATAACATATACGTAGATAAAAAAATATGTTTGAGTTATCTGTTAGAAACTTCAAAATATAATTTGTATTATGGATTCTACTTATAATAAAAAAAAAAAATCCAATCTCTCGTATTGAAAACGAAAAAGAAACTTATTTTATTATTAATTTTAAATCAAATTAACATAACAAAGAAAAGTATACATATAATTATAAATAAATAAAATATGGCAACCTTGTCTGATCGGTTACATAAATGATTCCACTTCCGGCTAAAAGAAAGTTCGGTAACTCACCGGAACATAAATTCTATTTATCTACAGATAATACAAAGCTTATCTATTTTAAAATTTGAACATCTAACTTCAAAGCACCTGATTTCTGGTATTAAGTTAAAGGTTACTTTGATTGCTTATTGATAAGAAAGGAATCGTTTTTCTAGAGTAAAAAATGGTAAGAATATGACTGAGGTAAATAATAAATAATATACGAGCGGTATATCGAGGCTAGCAATAGCTAAGTTAGGTTAATTTTTTAAAAATATTTTTTTAATTTGTTTGTTAATTATCTATAATTAAGTCCCTTTATCACGTTTTTATGTAGATAATTAAAAAAATTATGGGCTCATGTTATCAGAAATTAGAATCTTTATTGTGTTACTGATTATTACCGAAACGTTTCATTACAAGTCAAAGGCACAATTTTATTTAGCAACGAGAAAAACATTTAATAACATCTTTGATTCCTCTAAGGAAAATATTTGTTAGGAGATTTTACGTTGCATAAATTAACAAAATAAATTTAGGCCAAAATTAAGCTACTCCGTGATTTGGAATCGTTTTGGGCGTTTTGTTTAATGGATCCAGAAATTACACATATCTCATTCAATGCAAAACGAAAATTTACGTAGATTTTTTTTTTTGTAAGTTTTTATACTATATAGTCATTAGTGCCACAACGATTTTGTCACCGTCCGTGAAGAGGCTCCAGTTCACGTTCATCAACAGATTGGTTAAATTACACAGATAAAAAATACAGTCTACACCCTTCTAAATATTTTTAAACTCTATGCATGACATTAAGAGCGGTTATCTTCCGATATGCATTTTAACCGTTTGAATCAATAAATATTTGTGTTGACAGTTATATTATTATATAAACAATGACATCAGAACGTAAATGTTTTAAAAATGATATTTTTAATTACTTTTTTAAAGTTATACAGGCTTATAATGTAGTACCTGAATTTTTTTAATCATTCATTGCTCGTTCTTCCAAACAAATACAGATTTCAAGCTACGGACACTCAGCAGAAAAAATCGAAAGTTATTAATATAGAAAGATTATTTACTAATCAACCCCTTAATGTTGTGTAAATAGAAGCCTTGAGAAAAACGAATTGTATGTTTCTGTTATGATAGTATCTACCAATAAAAATAAATCTAATCTTCTTAAATATTTTGACACGTATTAATTTTATCAAATAATTGAATTTCATTTTTTTTTTACTGAAAACCGATTATAGTGATGTTCTTGAAATGTAAGCAAAAGGTTTTTCCTAGATCTGAAGGCACGTAATTCAGCAATTGTTGTAACACTTCCATTTATATTGAGACAACGTGCATGGCCAGAATTCGTGTCACTGCTAAGCTTCATTGCTTTTGCAGTACCGTTTTTGCGATTACGTACGTTCAATACTTCAAGGAAAAGCAACTAGAAGACGTGATTGTTATTTAATATCTATTGGATTATCATGATAAGGCCGTTCTTTATTAAAATTGCTCTTTATCATATTTGAAGTTCATTTTAAACCAAAACTGATTGTAATCCTGAAGGTGAATTCTTAAAAAAATTAGTGCTTGAGTTTCAAATATTTATTCAACAGCGCCATCTTGTATGCGGTAGGTAAACTAATTCACAGTACGACATTAACAATTATTGTTATAAGATTTGTCGTGAGGGTCTGTAATTTATATAAAATTCCCTAATTATGAGTTAAATTCTTTAAATATACATGAAAAATCTTTTTTAAAATCAGGCGTTTGTAGGCCTTGATTTTTTCATGATTTATGATTTGTTCATCCTCTTTTGTACTTTGTACAAATCATAAGCACTCCTTAAAAAATCATCGCCAAAGTAACATTTTGGACAACTGTTAAATGTGGCGTCATCCCTGGGGTACTTATTACAATATTCTATAATCCTTAGAATAATTTTATTGGCTGATTATAATTAATGTACCTGAGGATATTGCCGTGATAAAATTTGGGTAACCCGATACTAAATTTAAGTTATGTAGTAAAAATATAAATATATATTAATTATATTAAACACAATAATAGTAATGACATATTTATAATTTATTATAATACTGAAGTAATGTTAATTTTGTGATGACAATGTTTGAATGACAACTTGTATTTGACAGCTGTGAATGCTGGCTTCAGCCATTTTGTAGGACATTACTAAAATAAATGCCTAACATTAAGAATTAAGACAAACTGTTTCAAAACACAAACGACTAAGAGCTTCTTCAGTAAATATTTGGTCTTTTCTTTATAATCTTTTAACTTGGGTTTATGCTTAACTACGATGTTTATTTATCAATAATAAAGAAACGAAATATATATTAAAATATTTTTTAATTATCACATGATCTAATTCCAATAGCAAGACCAATATTTCTTGCCGGTAATATTATTTATTTCCATAATTAATATATATTTATATACTCAGGCATTTATTTGTTACATAGAATTGCATTTATTAGTACAAATGGGTCTTCAATCAAAACAAACATTTGATAATTTTAAATGTAAAAAAAAACATCATGATCTCAAAAAATTTATTCATTTAACCATTGTTTTGTATTTAGAACGTTATTCACAATTCATACAAAACATATCTTCAGGTTTTTTTTCAACAATTTTAAGTGACCTACTTTTTTAAACCAAGTGCTCAAAAAGATTGCATAGATATATTTTGATGGTGTAATTTTAAAATCGAGAATATGTATAAACTATGTAGTTTTATACCAAAGAGTTTAAATAATCATATTTTAAGACACTACTTATAATGAATATATTTTTATAAAGCATAAAATAAGTGATAGTATTAATATAGATTCCGTATTTTATACCAAATAATATAAAAACGACATATGTAGGACTTGTTTCAAGGATCATTTAATGTCCCTATGTTACTCTCTAGGAAATCTCGTTATAGGAAGTCTAATAATGATGGTAATTATATTTTTCTCTATGGTAGTAAATCCAAATGGTAGTGCATCATATAGGAAATACTTTTTTTTAATCAAAAATTATTAATTTTAAGTAGAATTTTAAATTAATAACATATTTTGCCAATAAAAGCGCAGTGCATATTATCGTCTAAGGAGGATATTTTAACTGTCATATTATGACGGTGGCGCCATCTGTTAGGCTTTTATAAATTTAATATCACAGCCAAAACTGTAAGAATATTTTGAGGTCAGTATCAGTTATTAATGTAAATTAATGATATATTTATCTTTTCTTTTTTATGTGACATTGTTGTTCTTATAAAAACAATTTAAGCTACATTTTGATTTAATGAGCGTTAATAATAATCTGACACCAGTCAAAAAGTGGGAATGATGAAGTTGAAAGAATTATACAGAATTAATATTTCAAACATGTAAAAACTAAAATGCTCTTCAATCCACGTATATATTGTTTTTGATATAATTATTTGTGAATGATATTGATTTTCTTTGCAAAACAGTAAATAACTTTTCATTAAGCTTTGACATATGTATGTATTGTTTTAAATTTCCTAATTGTATATAATCTAGAACATTCTAGAAAACTATGGAAAGCTAAACAACATCTTTAGATTTAATAAAGACATTTATGACTTCGGTTTTTAAAATAACATTGTATAATCTGTCATTTATTACCGTCTAATTATATAAATTAATGAAAGGAATTTTTATTTAAATATAAGAAATTTATTACAATTTCGATGTCTAATACAAACTTAGTCATTCCTAATACAGTTTATTCTAAAATTGACAACAGATAGTTTAAAGGACTATACAAAATTATAACTCCTTGGAGTTCTCCGGCAGGCACAGGAACATTTTAGAGCAGGCCACGTTGAAGGAATTGCACACATTCACCATCCAAGATGGTTTATTTTTCCACATTATGAACACACAGAACACTGGTACACCTAAAGCTATAAATGCGACGCCGACGCCGACCTCTACCGGCTGTGTGAAACAAGAGAATACGACGAGGCACGTGACTATCACGAGGAACGCTATCGGCAGGAGCAGGTTCACTTTGATGGGGCGTTGAGCCGTCGGCTGGGTGTACCGCAGCCATAGCAGGCCGGATATAGAGCAGATTATGAACAGAGCTTCCACACCCGTTACGTACACTATCAGGGACTGGACGTTGTTTGACATTAACAGCACCAATGTCACGATGCACTGGAATATAAAATATATTGTTTTCAATAAAATTTTATGTAGATAATTTAAATCAGACATAAATATATATCGTATATTTGCTTAGAATATAGATAAATAAACTTAATTTCTAGATATAATAATCTTATAAGTAATTTTCAAGCTAAACAACTCTCGGACTCGTGGCCAAAGAAGTGTTCCACTAAAGATTTGATTAGAATTAGAAATTTACGAAAACCTCTTTGGAAAATATAAAACTATTAAGAATTACAATATACACATTTACATCAGTGAACAATATTATCTTGTTTTAAAATATTCATGCTACTAAGTCAAGGATATCAAAACATCGCAACAAAATTAACATAACGAGTGTGTCAATATATATAACTTTTTATTATTCAGGTTTGTACATATATATATGTATATATATATATATAAGCATCTGCTATACTACGATACTAGAAAGTTAATTATTTTTTATTATCCATATAGATCAAAACGATTAAGTAAAAAGAGTTTTTTTGCAAGAACAATTTTTCAAAAATAAATATCACCCTGTATACTGTGTTCTTTGTAGTTATACTTGATTCTCTTGTTTAAGAGAAGTAAGAGAAATTTTTCAGTACTTAACAATTTAAAACATTTTAACTAATTGATTTCGTTTTTTTTAATTTTTAACTTACCATAAATATCAACGAAGGCACTGGTGTCAGTCTTTTAACGTCTATCAGAGAAATTGCTAAAGGAAGATGTCCATTGCGGGCTCCGACGAAGAAGAGTCTGGAGGAGGCATATATAGCTCCGTTCAGAGATCCGAATGTACATAGAGCGACGAAGATGGACATGATCCAGGACATGACTCCCAGTATTTTATCACTGAAGGTCACAGCCACGGCGTTTGAACCTATCATCTCGTTGTTGCTGAGAACAGCGAAGAAGGCGAAGTTTGTTAGCGTGTAGACGAGCGTCACCACAGGCATGGAAATGCAGATCGCTCGGGGCAGGTTCCTGGAAATGAAGATGAAAAATATATTTAAATCATTTAAAGCCATGCGCGAGGATTACTTCAATAAAATAAACATCTCAAATAATATACTTAGGTTCTTACTACAATTTCAATAAAAAAAAACTGTTTCCGGCTTCATTCTTAAACGGAAGTCGGTTAAAATATTCTACATAACATGTTATTTTATATTTTAAGTCCTTTAAATTCTTATTACGTTCTCTTTGCGTGGGCTCAAAGTTTCTAAGTAAATACCCAAAGAAACAGAAAGGTAGACAAGGAGAAAGAAAATAAAAAAGTTCGTGATGTGCTGAAATGACTTACATAACCAAAACTGCTATAAAAAAATTATGTACCTTTAATTTGCAAACAGATATATCGTTTTCTTTATATATAGATTAAAATTATGAATCAATAATTATAATACAACTCACTTGTAAGGATCTTGTAATTCTTCAGTGACAAAGTTGAGATAATTCCATCCTGAGTACGAGAATAGGCCCGCGTAGAAAGCGATGGCTATACTACCCGGCTCCGTGATGGTACCCTGCATGATGTTTTCCAGATTTTCCGTGTGCCCAGAGAACAAGTACACTAAACTAGCTATGAACGTCAACAATAGAGCCAATATTTTGGCAGCTGTGAAGGAATCTTGAACACGTGTCACCCATTTAACATTGTAGCAGTTTAAAGCTGTGAGAAAACCTGTAACAAAGATGTTATAAATAATTAAGCAAAAATAATTTATACAATTACAAAACAGAAATAGAATATTTGTCAAACCTAAATAAATAGGTCGATCGAAAGATAAATAAATGATACCTTAGTTAAAATTTATAATTGTCTTTCGCTTATTCGCTTAACTATTTTAAAGCTGGAGTTGTGACCTAAAAAATTAAGGAACTTTTCGAAAGTAGCCAATATATATGATTTGATTGAAATATAGGATGCTTTAAAATCATTATGCGCCTTTATTTCGTTGTCAGTTATTTCGGGCGGAGTACGTGTTGGTATGAAGCGGTAGGATGTCATTATCCTGTCAGGCACAATCAGCACCGTGCCAAGTAAATAAAGAGTTGCACAGACCCTGGATACATTCATGGTTATTGTCATGTGATATGTATTGTGCGAGAAAAATATCCATATAAAATATTGACGCTGTATATCCAGCCATAAATATTACTGCGTGCTGATTTTTTATGTGATTGATGCATACATTTTTTATTTTTCTCTTAATATTACAATCAAGAAAACTTCTTCGAACCGCGATACCGGGAAGGCTCGATACGTTTCTTACGTATATATGTATTATGTAAGTTGTCAAAAAAGTAATTGATCTCCGTACGTTCACCTCGAGGCGAATATCTTTACGACTTTAAAATTAAGTTTCCATGTGCACAATGATAATAATGATTAAAAAGAGATGGCAAAAATTCTTGGAATCGAAATGTTTTATTTCATACAACGTGATGTTTTCGGCGGATGGTATTCTTAAGTCATATTTCGAAACATCGAACTTATATACAGCCGTGTTTAAAGACCTTTTATTATTATTTTCTCTAGAACATTCCTTATGCCAGAAGACATCATTTTAGTATATTGCATCAACCTTAACTTATTTTTAAACACTGAACATTTATTGTTTTATTGCAATCCACACGAATTACAACAAATTTAAATTATTAATTTCAGTGAGGTTGAGGTTATGTTTTAGTTTACAAAATACGCAACAAATTTCTCGTGAGTGGATCTCAATGTTGAATCAAATGATGCAACACTGAGAATTGTTGCATTAATGCTTTCTAGCGAGGATTGAGAATATTTTTTTTTTATATATATAATATACTTACATGTGACAATAGCAGCTACAAGGATGACAGCATCCGATGGTGGTTCGCAGACTGGCCAGAAAGGTTTCAGGATATACTGCGCAAATGTTAAGGCTGTGATCGCATTCCCCGTTGGAACTAAGATAAACAACGCCACCCAGAGGTAGAGGAATGCTGGTAAGTCACCAAAGGCCTCGGCGATGTAAGCGTAGTCTCCACCAGATTTGGGAATCATTGTTCCTGGAATATAAAATCTTTATATATTAGTGTGGGCTTAATCAGATAAGGTTATACCTATACCTATAAGTGTCACAAGGTCCTATAATGTATGGTGTTTAAAGAGCTGAATTTAGTGTTTAAGAGTTTATGAATTTTCAAAGGATATTGCGATTTAGACACGAATAAAGACATTTTTAAAATGGAACGTTTTAGACAATTAATTATAATAAATTTATATTCAATAGAATCATTATATAAAAAAATCTTGCAGTATAAGAGAAAGATAATAAGGCATTCGGTGATAGATCGCAGTAAAAAAACATTATATATTTAGAATATTTTTAACTATATTGGATTTACAAATGTCGTAAAACGAAACGCCATGCAAATAAAGAGCCTCAATAATGTAGGGATTAAACTCTGAATCTAACATAAAAAATTACGCAATTATAATCTGTTTTATTTCATTAACTTCAATTTAGTTGTCAGAATAAAGAATCTTATGCCAAAATGACCTAGTCGAGTATCACTTATTTGATTAACATCGTTGATGGGATGTCTTTAACCCAGCTTATAGAAGGGAAGCTAAACGGTTCACGATCAGAAAAGCAAAAAAGCTTTATGTAATTTCAAAAGACAGAATAGATAATATTATTTGCTTTAAGACACACTCCAAGTAAATATACATGGTCACTTCATGGACAACTCGTCAACACGAGTAGGATGCTCTGCAATCTCCTGAAAATCGCGTTAAAATATATAATAAAAGATTTATTACCTAAAAAAAATTAATTCAATTAACTCATCATAGCTTTTATTAAAAATATGATTATATAAATGAATCGCTACTACTTATTGTTGCGGTGTCACCAAGCCACACTTTGGTTTCCAATAAAATTATGAATGCCAAAAAAATCAATCTATACGTAGTCTGGAGCTATACACATCTCCAAAAGCTTTTATTATATTCACTACAAAGAGCTTTGTATTCGTACACTGTGGGGGTCGAAAGGGAATAATTTAAAGGAATTCCAGTTTTCATTTGAATAAAATAAGGGTTATTTAGATTTTTGAAGGTCATTACATTTAACATCTGCACAAAACAAATGTGAGAACGCTATACCTCGTTTGTATGTTTGTTTTATACTTGAAGGAATAATATTCCACATACAGAATTTAAATCACTTGAATAATCAAGTTCAATCTTATGTTACTGTTTCAAGAACAGGCTTCCATAATTAACCTTTTTAGTCCCGACTCCAGACAAACAGGTTATAAATTAAAAAGTAAAAAAAAAAGTATAAAAAAGTAAAGAAACCGTTACATCTCACGGAAACTTATTTTGAAACGGGAATGGTACAAAAAAAATTAGCGTCCATTTTCTTTTGTGGACCGTGTCTTAAATAAAATATTTATTACATTTGGAAAGTTGTGTAAATGTATAATAATGTGAAAAATTTATAATGTCTAATCTTGGAAGGGTAAGTATTTTTTGACTGGTAGTAGATTTCGCATAAAGTAACGTGGAAAATATTATTTCAGCAACATCGAAGACCGAAAAGAGAAAACTGAAAATAAGTTCCTCCATCGTTCGCTATGTTATACTATAGTATAGTAGTAGTATAGTATAAATTCAGAATATAAACCATAAGTAATGTCTGTTACGTACTAATTTACCTAGTCTAAAATGTATGCGGTTGCTTAGCTTTTGGAGTTTGGACTTATCAAGTTAAACTCTGGAATTGCTGAATGTCAAAAAAAAAAAACGAGCATTGAATGTAAGGAAAACAATGTTTTCAGTATAATCATTTACACATAATCTTTAACAGAATAACTGTCTGATGTATTGGCAACGAGCGTTGTAGGCGAATGTTTTTTTTTTTTTTATATTACAATGTTACTACAAATTTTATATTTTTTTGGTAGCATTTAATTTGCTATATGTTATTAAGTCTAATTTAAAAAATTATAAAAAATTGCTACAGGTATTTTTATGATCTTATAAATACATAACAAATTTCATTCGGATTTTCGATCTATTACGACCTTTATTGAAATATAAAGTTAATGATAAAAATCAAAGGATAAATATTTCATAAAAAAAAGGTAGGAGTAAGTATTTGAATCATAGTATGTGATTTACGAAGTGTTGTAGCATTTTAATTGACTTCCAGCCTATTAATGCAACACAAGTGCTTCTTTTATCGGACATCCCGATAAGGAATAAATCGGTTATTTTATGTTCCTTCTATTTATGATCAACACCGTAAAAAAACAAACGTTTAAATTAAAAACAACAACAATCAGTTAGTACTTAATCTTTTATCTACACTTATTTAGAATTCCTGTGATATGAAAACGGGTTGAAATAGTTACTGTAAACTTATATGCGATAATTAAATAGAAAAATACAAGTTATTTTTATTCAAATGCCTGTCACAGTATTAATACTACAAGTACTGATAAGACGAAGGGAAATAGGTAATAGCTGCCTACGAGGATAATTCACTAAAGGCTTCAAAAATATTACCATAATTATACTTTGTTTAAGCATTCATGTCGAGTTAAAATGTAAACTAATTACATATTTTGAATATACATCCCACATTATATTCAAAAACGATTAATAATACACAAGAATCATGAAAAATAATTCCATATTGCAAATATACTGCATTTGTTTCCGCTTCGCAAAAGTTAAATAAATAAAGGCTTAACGATTTTTATACAATACTTATTGACTGTCAGTACTGAGTACTTATTACGATATACTCAGTAGTACTTACTGTAAATTTCCAACGAGTAAAAGCTGTTGGAAAATATAGTTGTTAATAAACTTTCCTCAGCCATAATGTAGGTTGATATTAGATGCAATTACCTATACCTCTACCTATAAATATTCTAACCGTTTATTATAAATATTACATTTCTGAACGTTTTCTTCTCATACTGAACTATTCATTTCTTTTTTATCTATATTACTTTTTAAATATGTTATACATCTTTCGATTGGAAGTGAAATAAGATTTGTAATCGAAATAACCTTATAAAAACTGACTTATTGGGAAGAGTGACGACAGAATGTGTCATTTTAGTCACAAAGATCAAGTTGGGAATACCCACTTACGTCGAGAGAGTATAACTATATTAGTAAAACTTCAATGAAGATACAGCCGTAAGGTTATAAAATGGTAATAAATTAGTTCGACGTTTCTCACTTAACTATTAGTTTTTGAAAAAAAATTCAGTAATAATAGATTATTTGGTCGAAATTCCTGTCTTGCTTACTTTTACCACGACCACGGGTTCTTGTACTACTAAGAAGTAATCGTTTCTTAATTCTGTACTTAAACATATTCGTATTTTTTTTTAATAGATACTTTGAAAACGACGTTTTGACTTTATCAAACTTAGTTTTAATATGATTCATTTAATTTTAAAGCTTCAAAATGTTATATTTTAATATTAAATGTATTTATTTGTTTACAATGGTCTAGTAAACAGAGAGTATTTGAGTTTAATCGATTAATTTTCCTTTGGTGATAGACGGCTGCAATAACTGAGAATTATGGTAGTCATTTAAACGTCACTAATTTTATATTTAGCGGTACGTCATGTTGTATCTACCCCTGTTTTAAATATGCAGTCTAAACATTCCGTATTTCAATCGCCAGTATCATCGTGGTGGCCGATGACTCAAACTGTTTATTTATTTTTAACATTACGATAAAAATATAGGCCAAGATCGAAATTCGTATGGGTTTTATGTATTGAGCGTTTACGCATTGTTAATGCATGTCTCGCGAAAACGAGAGTTGTTGAAAGCGATAATTATATTTTGTAAATAATAAAGACAAATTGAAGTTAATAATTTTACAAAAACTTTGTGTTTTTTGCAGTCCAATAGGTAACTATATAGAATTCAATAAGCCTGGTGCCGGTCATCGTTAAAAATTTAAGCGATTCAAATAAAATGATTCAGGATATCATCCATTTAGATGATATGTATGTTTATTAATTTTTGAAATTATAAATTAATTGTAAGGTATGAATTTTACTATAAAATTATCCTCATTATCATTTATAATTAACATTCATTTACAATTATCCTCGTCAAATGTGATTAATTTGGTATACATATGTATGTACACAATAAATTAAATATTCAATTCTTATTAGAATTCTCTAAGGTGGAAAATTGGAAAATTGTGAAAAAAAAACTTCGAAAATAAAGACATCGGCTACACATTTTAAGTTCATTGCCATGTACATATAAAAATAATATTGAAATTTTTTAGGCATAGTACATACATAGTATACCTAAATTCTTAAATTGTGCCAGAACACCTTATTCACACTCCTCTTAGTGATAGCCAATAATTAGTGTTCCTAATTAAATGGAATTTTAAAAAATCACACTTACCTAGTTCTGCATAGCAAAGTGCTCCAATCATAGACAGAAGTCCTGAAAGAACCCATATTATTAAGGACATGCCCTTTGATCCCGCACGTTGTAAGGCATGACTAGGGGACACGAAGATCCCCGACCCCACTATCACTCCAACAATAATCGCGACTCCATTCAGTAAACTCAATTCCTTCTTCATACGAACTCCTTCAGTTGATTGGTTCTCAGCGTTGTCTCCCCTTTCCCCAACGTCCATGGGCTTGGGAGCCAAACCTTCAGTAGCCGAAACTTTTGCCATTGTATAAAATAAAATAAGGTCAACGGTAACAAAATAGTCCTTAAGTAAGTAAAACTTGTAGGTCAACTCAATACGGCACACACATGGCCTAACCGCAACTTAAGTCTGATGCGGAAACTGTTTGCCCGTCATCCAAATATTGCATCACACTGCGCTAAGCTGCCGCGGGAAACACCACGTGGGATCCCAAAAACAATACAAACGTCCCTTTAATATTATAAGTCCTGATAACACGTTTATATTGCGGTGAACAACAGAACAGCTGTTGATAACACGACTTAATATAAAACACAATAATTAATTATTCACACGTATGTAACCTACTTTTAAGTTTCGAAAAGGTTAAAATATTCAGAATTGTTAAATATAAATGCCTTTTTTAAATATATTTGGACACATCTAATATAAAAACGATGAAATTATAAAAATAAACTGATTAAACACAGGATATATCAGCGCGGTAACGATCGTAATGACGGCCTGTCGCGGCCGGCGGCACCGTGAACACGTTCTACAATCCCCGTCCCCACTATACTATTCATTTACTTTGCAAGTTAACCACGAGCCCGCCAGTCTACCGTCTAAATAAGCCTCGATGTCAAGAACGGAATAAATATAACGGCGCTGTAAGCTATTCTCAGTCTTTCCACTTTTAGAGTAGAGTTGATTTTAAATTTCAATAGCATCCCACGAATTCATTGCCAAGTTTGAACAACGGATTCTTCCGTCTCTTTCATGCTCCACAAAACCACGTGTGCGGTTAGCACACTTTGGTATTGTTCCTTAATTTACTATTTTAGATACTGATAACAATCTTACATCCTTCGTGATAAGACTTACGAGACTTAAACTCTGATGTATGAGTGCGGATGTAAGCTATTTCGTTATAATACGAGGTGAATGACTGAACCACATCTTTCGAGCTCGTCCCATATGTTAACGATAATATATGTATCACCTATCAAAAACGTATGCTTGAATGATGATTCAATTTACTATGACAAATGAATAAAAGAAATAAATAAATATGAACGTAACAGTGTTTATTAATATCGCATTATAAACAGAAATACATTGTATGTATAAAAATATATTTATAAAAAGCAATTCTATTCGGTTTTTTCGTTGTATTTGAATATCCTCGCGGTGCCGTCATCTGAGGTTGTCAGTATGAGTTTTTCTTTTTCATTGTAAGTAAGATCCAGTATTTCCGACCAGTGTCCCGTGAGGACGAGTCGTCGATTGCCGGATCGCGCTTCGTACACGCGCACGGATCCGTCCAGACAGCCAGTAACTACTTCGTCTTTGATCCATAGCATTTTAGTGACGCCGTCGGACTCCTGCGATTTGGCGCAATGGTGCCGTAACATTTGCCGCGCCGTGTCCCATATCGTCACCGAGCCGTTAAGAGTACCTGGAAATCGATTAATTACAGAACATATGTATTTGTATGTCAATAACGTTTTAATTTATATAGGTCTGAATTTTTTTTTTAATGAATAACAATGTATAGGTTATGTATCATCAACTGAATCTGATTAAAAAAATATATCTTTTTTTGGAATTTACAACAATAAAGTACCTAAAGCAAAATATCCAAGCTGTGGGTCCGGTGAAAAAGCAACAACTTCTAAATCATTCTCCGCTTCCATCTGTGCAACAACTTTGCCGTTACTTGATGTTGTCATGACTGCTTTACCTGTAATGCAATATATTCATAAAAAATTCTTATACTTTTTCTTAAAAGTACGACTTCATCTGAAGGAGAGGGCAGTTAATTAAAAATTAGTATACAAATTTTAGTATATATATATATATATAATTATTTTCTCACCATCAGTAGCTATAGATAACATGAGACTGTTATCTGGATGTGTATCTACAGCTGTGACTCTTATTTGATGGATTCCAGGTGGTATCTGTGATACAACAGTGGCCGTTTTGAGATCCCAAACCTTCACAGTACCATCTTCATAACCAGCTGCAAGACGGACACCATCATGGAACATCTGTACATAGTTATTATTGTATTAATATTGGTCAAAATTTATAACTAGTAAGTGCTTGCATAAAATGATTTATCTATTCTATTCTTGGAATACTATAGTCAGTGCACAGTTTTAGAGAAATGTATATAAGTACTAGAATATAGTGTTAAAGTGGTGATGGTTCTAATATCCCTGGTATTGGTTTGATCATTGTAACAAAAAACAAAATTTGTTAAACCTACCTTCCCACATTCAGTTCTGATGTTGTGCCCTTGTAGAACCTTGGTATCTCCAGATGGAATTTTGAAAATGTATATATCACCTGTAACTGCCCCACATATGAGTACTCTAGCTCCAAAATGCCATGAACCCCAACTTAGATCATCCGCCTCATATTCAAATACCACAGACCATGGTTCTTGTTGATTTTCTTCCAAATTAACCTTCCATACTTTTATTAATCCGCACATATCAACTGTAGCTAGAAAGGTTCCATCAAAGCTGAATCCGACGAAGATAACTGAATCCTTATGTCCTATGCAATCCATTAATACATCCCCTGTTTCTGTAGACCACACGTATGCTTTGTCATCTTCCCCACCGGTTACAGCAATCTTACCATTTGGATGAAAGTCACAACAAAAAACTGAACCGTTATGTTTGTTAAACACTGTAATGGCATGGTCTTCTGGTCTAATCATTTCCGTATCCTCCTCCTCTTGGTCATCAACCATTTCCTCATCATCAAATTGTATTTCTTCAATCTCCTCGAAATATATCCCGTCGTCATCCATCCCGGTGATTTCATCGCCATTTATAGAGGATGGCGGTGTATCTTCTGATAGTCCTCTCATAATTAAATCTATACTTTAATTAAGCTTAGGTATAATTCGTACAGAAGTCTAACCTCTTAAACTTTTAGAAAAGGCAAGTAAGTGATAAATTCAGTTTTTGATAATCAAATTAAATACACTTCGAAATATTTTTTGTGAATTATTTTCAATTACCATTCTTGTATGCTTTAATTAAAATATCTGAATCACATGTTATTGTTATTATTAACGATTGTCATATGTGACAGTATTTTCTTCCAAAGCTACTGTGGTTTAATATGTTATCTGTTCCAAGTACCAGAAAATTGTTGACTATTGAAAAGGTACCCCCTTTATTATGCACGGAATAAATAAAAAAAATAGATTTTCTATTGTTGAAACGACGTTTAGTCTATGTTTTCTATAAAGGACGTCTCTCAACTTTAATTAAAAATTTAATATACAGATGTGGTCATTAGACCATGTCCATGTTTGATAATGTGTTCATATAAAATATAAATGATCTAAATCTCATTTGCAATAAAACGATAATCTTTATGTAAGTAAAGTATCAGCATTCAAAAATACTTAATGCTTTTATTATATATTATTGACATAAGACGAAGTTGTCAAAAGTTAATTGTCATAAAATTTAAGGTTATTTTATGAGTATAATAATATTATTTAAATAGCAAAAACCGCTTAGATATAAGACTTAACAACATGGCTCTAGTGAAAAAAGGTAAAACTTGTGTGGCATAGACTCTTAAAAAGTTGACATGATAATAGTATAAATAAATGTTTTAGCGTTACTGGAGACACCTGCTTCATTTTTATTGGCAAAACGATTCCGGGGAAAAGTTAATATCCAAAAACCACGAAAACCTCACTTTGAAAAGCAACTTTTACTCGACTTGACCAAACCTCACTATGGACCTAAAAAGAGCTCTTTGCCAGATATATTTCTTTGTGATAAAGGAAAAGTCCTCTTTTCAAAGGAAGAAATCGATAACCCTTTTGAAAGAATATTGGCTAGAGAATGTTTGAACTGGTTTAACACATCGAAAATGGTGGTGTTTCTCCACATGAACTCAATAAGTATGGAGGATAAAACACCAGTTTTTGCTGCACTTAAAAAGAATAATATGAATTTAAGAACTTATGGAAAGAAAATTGTAAGCATGGCAACCAAAGGAACTCGTTATGAAGCTGTTAATCACTTGTTTACATGTCATCAAAATATTATATTTGGACAGCCAGAAAATGCAGCAAAGATGTTTAAAATCCTCAAAAAGACACCTCAAATGGTTGTCATGGGTTGGTAGTATAATCAACTGTTTAGAGCATTTTAATTATCTGTTATTAATAAATAATCATATTATTTTCCAGCGGGGATTATTAATGATAAATTACTTTCAAAGAACGAGCTGGTCCAGTTTAGTAAGTTGCCGAGTCTGGAGGTAGCAAGGAGTCAACTGTGCTCAGTTCTACAGAGTGCTGCATCCTGTCTTGTTGGACAGTTGAACCAAAATCAACAAGTGTTGGTGTCTCATCTTGAAAAGCATATAGAAGTACAGAACACGCCTGTCAATAGTGGAAATAAAGATAAAACAGAGAGTTAATAAGAGTAGAATTACTGAATTATTTAGGTTTATAAAAAATAATAAAAATATTAGTATAGTCATCTTGTTTTAATTTCAAATTACTGTAAATACAATTATAATCTGTGATCCCTGTCACT
Source organism: Danaus plexippus (assembly GCF_018135715.1). Lineage (NCBI taxonomy): Eukaryota > Metazoa > Arthropoda > Insecta > Lepidoptera > Nymphalidae > Danaus > Danaus plexippus. Next base: position 3,394,333 of record NC_083537.1, on the reverse strand, counting down.
TATAATGATTGTGTATCATTCAAAAACAGATGGACCTATTTGTATTAGTCAAAAAGTACATATAGGTAATTTTTTGTTACATAAATATCTAAAATAGTGCAGTTTACGAATGAAGTTTGATCATGCATTAGAAATTTTATTCCAGTCTTTAAAGTTGGAAGAACATTTTATTATTAATCTTTACTATTATTATATAGTGTTCAAAACTAGGTTTTAAGACAAAGCAGTGGATATTTGCGTACTAATTTGATTCTTATTTTACGGTTTTTAACGGCACATTTGTATCCTCTCTAGAGAAGTTATAGGGATGGCAATTTTAACATAGTTATTTAGAAAAAAAAAATTTTTACGTCATTTCAATCACACAAAATTTTCTAAAAACTGCTCATTTATAAATAAGGCTACATTATAATTTTCTACATAATTTAATTGGTTTACAGGATATAAATTGATAGTCTTCATTTATTTCAACAGAAATGGTGTATTTAAAAAAAAAAACACAATCTTTGGTATTTTCTATGACTAAAGATAATGTTAAAGAGATCAAAACATTCGAAATTTAAAATTAATTAACATTAAAGATATTATATTCTTAATTATGTCACGGTTTTGAGCAAAGGGATTATAACATTAATTTCAATGAGGGAGTAGCTTTTCCTTATCTTGGAATATAAAGGAATTTTCTTAGGTATGTTAAATGTTTCATCATATATAGCTGATATATAAAACATACATTCGATATGCATAGACAATCATAGTCTATATCGCATTCAATATATTTGAAATGGTTTTTAAATTCTTTGCATATTATGGAGCGGTAAGACAATTAGCTGATGCCAACGTTGTAAGTGCCATCGCTGCTTCGACCTCATCCCTGTCATGTTTTATTGTGTTTATAACTATTCTTTGGACCTTTTGTTCTTGTTTTCGTCTTCTCCCATCCGCCCACCAAGAATAATTAGTTTCGCTTGGTTGGAACCGAGCTGCGCTTTCCAGCCATTTGCTTAGAAGTACTGGACTAGTGATGACCTTATCGCAATTATTATCATCGCATCTCTCTATCTCGTTGGAATTATTGTTGAAGCTTTCGTATTTCTCGCAGGGCGGTGATGTTTCTTCTGTGTCTTGTTTATACGAAGTATTCGAGTCCGGGCTGTTTTCGAACCTCGCGTCGTAGTCTTGTTCGTTGTTCGGACTGGATTGTTCTGGTTCGCTCCATATGCTGTCGTCTGAGCAGATGCTGAATTGCTCCACGTTGCCCTGGGCGCGGTCGTTGTATGTACGTATTAAATGACCCCACGTGAGTTGATTGCGATCAGCATTCACGTTCTTTAATTTTCTTCTCCAGTTAGCAAACCAGTTGCAGATCTAGAAAAATAAACGAAAGGTTGGATGATAGAAATCTTTGACAATTTTTTATTATTGTCCAAAATTTATTTGTTCCGTTTTGACATTAATGTGTCCTTATAATAATGCAATGTTTGGTCACTGGTGGTTCGGTGACGTTTATCCAATGTCTACACATTGGCATATTATGTTCGCGAAAAGACAATCGTGTAAAACATTAAAGTTGGCGGTGACAAAAATAGTGCCTATTTAGGTACAGATAGCAAATCTTGGCAGGACGCCAATTAGGTTGGATACAGCTTATAACATGCTTGCAAGAGGGTCCCTCATGATGCTTTGTGTTTAAATATCACCATTAATATTGCTTTATACTGACTTGTATGTACGTTAATCCCGTCTCTCTCGATAATTGTTTTTTTTCTTCGCGGTTCGGGTAAGGATTGTCTCTTCTTCGGACGAGCCAATCTTTGAGATAGCGTTTTATTTCTGGAGTGAACAGCCTCTTCTGAGGACGCTGGCCGGCCACTAAGCATCTCCTGCAAATGATACACAAGGTTCATTTTACCTTGTAACATTTTAAACAAAACATGTTTTCTGGTAAATATAAAGATAGGAAACGTCATCGTTACTACAAAACTTGAGACAAAAGGAAGTTGATGGTCCTTGAAACTTGTGTGACGCACAAAGACAATTATTTATGAAATACTGAAAGTAATGATTCATAAACATTGTTCTAACCGTGTGTATCTCCTATTCCTGACTGGTCTTGCTGATTTTGCACTATCTTCTTTCGAAGTACCATCCATTTTTTCCACTTTTGCCGCACTAGTCCTTTGAATAACTGTCATCTAGCAGGATCTTTATGAAATAATTTGAAACTGTCACGTGATATATATTTCTTTAGGTGTACAAGCACGTGCGACGAGCAGCGCTGCCTACGACACAACTCGTTCCTCGATGCTCTGGCGTTGCGGGGGATGGTTGCTCATCTATTAAAAAATAAGGACATCATGACACAAATAGATCGTTAAACAGGGAATACAATCCAACATCTCTAAATGTATCGAGCGATCATTGTTGGTATTCAACCAATGCGTTGATGTAACAGAAACATGACGGTCACATTCCTTTGAATCTAGATGTTAGTGTCTCTCAGTTATAAATTAATACATCAAAAATATATATAACCGCGTCTAACGTCAACTGAGTCGATTAGCTATGTTTTTATGATAGTCCAGTTAGAATCACTGTTCTGGAAATGTTCAAAAAAATAAAAAACATGCCGTGTATTACGTGTTGTCGAGGTCATTGTTCTCGAATGTAATGAATAATTTGGAATTATATGATTTTTAATTGCAATAAAAAAATTGCAATTATAATAGCAACGTTGTTTTATATTCAGTGTGGAATGTTATTTTCATAAAACGCTTACAACATACCTGTTTGCGGGAAAGCTCGCGCGGTGTGTGAAAATGGCGGCGAACGTGTGACGACAGCGCCGCGGCGCGGGCGCGATACTCCGTTCCTATACATGTTATTTCAGGACGTCTCCCGCGATGTCTTCAAACATGATTACAGAAGCTGTCACTACACAAACAATAAAGATTTACTGCTTTCATTGCTTTCTCGATTAGATTGAAATCGTTTAAACTATTTATAACTTTTACTCGAACTTTAGTCTGTCTGATTGCGAATGCACCACCATTTATTTGGTAATTCAATACAAATGTTTAGAAATGAAACTAGAACTGTTATTTAAAATTGTTGATTCTTATATGGACTTAAATAAATGCATTTGATTAACAATCTGATCAGGTAAGTCCTCCTTCTGAAATATATGTCTCATTAATATTAATTACGTCATAATTACAATATTGATTAGAAATTAGAAGTCAATGGTTTCGTTTTTCCAAGCTAATTGCAATAATTAATTTATTATGAGGTGTAAGTAATTACGGAATTGTAAAGATCAAGAATAGCAGAAAATTAACCAAGTTATCTTTTAATAAAGTCTCTATATTTATAATTCTTCAAAATAATTTCTAAAAAAGGATTCCAGGCTAATAGTAGTTTGTTATTAAATATAAATTAATGTTATTTTATAACTACATTTTTTACGTAACATTACTAAGATTTGCAGCAATAATCCATTAGGATTATCTATTCAGTCATTAATAATGTATTAAACAAGGAGTCTGTATTATATTTAAAAATAAAATACGTTTTATTATTACGCAGTTGTTTCAATGTATAATAAAGAAAATATGATTTTCTATGTAATAAAATTGCATCTACTTATTAGGTACAAACAAATGTAGGTCATAATACCTCACTCGATACATTAAGATATTAAATTGGGTCGCGCTATCTTCATATATTTATAAACTATAGCATAAACAGAAAATTTATTTTTCTTTAGATGACAAATTAATATTAATAAAGTATAGATTTAATCTTATACGGAGCTAGCAATCAGAAAATATATTTTTTATTTTGGGCAACACTAATTAGCTCCTAGCTTGATTATAGAATTTAAACATAAAGTTACGAGTAACATTACCTTTAACACTAGTTTTCGATCGTTAAACTGACAGACAGTATAGTTTTTCATTCATAAATCGCCACACATGACAGTATCTTCTTCTTCTTCCTGGCAATTATCCCAGCATTAGCCAGGGTCTGCCTTCCTGCTCAAACTCCTCCACTTTGCACGGTCTTTAGCATCCGCGGTGGTAAGTCCATTGGCTCTCATATCCTGCTTCACGGTGTCCAGCCATCGCTTTCTTGGGCGTCCTGGGGGTCTTGCTCCAGGGACCGACATGTCAAGGCAGATTTTTCCGACGTAATTCTCAGGCCGGCGTGCAACGTGGCCATACCATCTCAGGCGACTCTCTTGAAGCTTATCCGCTACGTCACGAACTCCAAGACTACCTCGGATAAATGTGTTACGTATACGGTCAGCCCGCGTTACGCCACACATCCACCTCAGCATCTTCATCTCCGTGACGTGAAGCTCCTGAGTGTGCCTGGACAGTGTTGGCCAACATTCGCTTCCATATAAGAGAACCGGTCGGATTATGCTCTTGTATATTATTCCCTTGAGCTTGGTAGGTATTCTGCGATCGCAGACCACACCTGTGACCTCACGCCATTTCGCCCAAGCAGCGCTGATCCGGGCTTGGACATCGTGATCGATGCCTCCGGACTCATGCAGAATAGATCCAAGGTACCTGAACTTTTCCGACTTAACGGCTGGTTCAGGACCTATATGGATAGTGCAAGAGTCCGGGCTTCCGCAAGCCATGTACTCGGTCTTCGTCACATTTAGTTTAAGACCACCGTTCTCAAGCGTACCCTTCCAGAGGTTCACTCTTCGCTCTAGCGTCAACCTGCTCTCATCAATGAGCGCTATGTCATCGGCATACATCATCAGCCATGGAGGCTGGTCCTGGATGTTAGCCGAGACAGTGTCCAGCACTATATTGAACAAGAAGGGGCTAAGAGCCGAGCCTTGGTGAACCCCTACTGAGATCGGAAAGGGTTTTGTATCGCCAACAGCAGTCCTAACCATTGAAACGGAATCGCGGTACATGTCTCTGATGATGTCAATATAGGCCTCAGGGATCCCTTTGAATCGCAATGCCCACCAGATACATTGACGAGGCACGCAGTCAAAGGCCTTCTGCAGATCTAGGAATGCGACATGCAGAGCTCTCCTTTTTTCCCTGTATGCCTCCATCAGAGTTCTGATGGCAAAGATGGCGTCCAAGGTGCCCGATCCTGGCTGAAATCCATATTGACATTCCGAGACAGTACACTCTCGGCGGAGCCTGAGGTCGATCATACGCTCAAAGAGCTTCATGGTGTGACTCATGATCTTAACGCCCCTATAACTACCACAATCTTGAACACTGCCCCTGCCTTTGTATATAGGGGTAATGTAACTATAACGCCACTGATGTGGCATAGTCCCAGTGTTCAAGACGCGGTTAAAAAGGTCCGTCAGTATGAGCACGCCAAGAGAGCCCAATGATTTCCACGCTTCGATCGGAATATCGTCAGGTCCCACCGCTTTCCGATTCTTCATGCGTCGAAGACAATTCCGAGTTTCGTCAGGTGTTATCGGGGCAATAAGTCCAAGATTAGGAGGTATTTCGGTTGGAAGACTGCACGGGTGCTGAGTATTTAGCAACTCCTTGAAGTAGCATCTCCATCTCTCCTTCACAGAGGCATAATTACACAGCAACGTGCCTTGGGAATCTTTGACGCTAAGACATTTTGCGATATCTTGCGTCGCCTTATCCCGAGCTCGTGCCAATTTGTAAATGAGCTTCTGCCCCTCCGCAGTTTCAAGTGTATCATATAATGGTGATAACCTATCACTGCGGGCTCTGGCAACAGCCCTTTTACTGGCACGTTTCGCTGCTATGTACTCTAGTCTGTCTTCAGGAGAATTTGATTGCTGCCACTTCTTAAAGGCAGTCTTCTTTTCACGAATCACCTCCTGCACTTCGTCATTCCACCACCATGTCTCCTTGTCAATGACCCGTCCTCCCTTAGAAAGGCCTAGAACTCGTTTACCTGCTGTGATAATTGCTGACTGGGCTCGATCCCAAACTTCCTGAGCAGTTTCGGTATTAGTCGACAGATTATGACTCTCAACCTCTGCCCGAAAGCTGGTCTGCATCGTTCCATTCAGCAACCACCACCTGATGCGAGGCTTACGTTTCTCGGCCACTTTCTTTTTCGGGGTAACGACATAGTCCATGACAAGAAGTCGATGTTGGGCCGTCAGGCTTTCACCAGGAATGACTTTACAGTTAGTCACCTTGCCGATATGACACCGTCTGGTCAGCAGATAATCTATTTGGGTTGAGTGGGACCCGCTCTTATACGTGATAAGGTGCTGTGGAGTCTTTTGGAAGAACGTGTTCACGACGGCTAAGTCAGACGCAATACAGGTTCTGAGAATATTTTCTCCCTCTGCATTGCGGCGACCATAACCAAAACCACCGTGTACACGGTCAAACGTTTCCGCAGCCCTACCTACGTGGCCATTTAAGTCCCCCCCAACTATGATTACTTCAGCAGCTGGTATAGCACGTAGAACCTCTTCAAATTGCTCCCAGAATGACTCTTTTTCGGACCCGCTACATCCAGCCTGAGGAGTATAAGCACTGATCAAGTTAGTAATCACTCCCTCGATCAGTACCCGCACCCGCATCAGGCGGTCGCAGCGACGATCAACTTCAAGAAGACCATTCCGAAGCTCTTCAGATAGCACTACCGCTACACCAGCTTTACCTGAAGGCGACCCAGTGTATATCAGCCGGTAACCCTGTCCGATGTTCCGAGACTTATTGCCCTTCCAGCGAGTTTCCTGGAGGAACGCACACTGGACCCGACGTCTCATGAGTACATCTGCGAGTTCTCTGCATCGTCCGGTTAGAGAGCCAATATTCCACGTTGCAAAGCGGAGTTTCCTTTGGGGTACTAACGTCTTTAACCGTGCCCGTACTTGACACGGTAGCCCTTGCCCACTTATCGCAGGTGTAGGGCGATGTGCCTGCGCGTCGTTTATCGGCGACGCCCTAGCCGTACCCAGTCCATAAACTTTTGCAACCATAAGAGTGGCGGGAGTGGTTTTAACGGAGCGACTGCCGTCTGACCTCCAAAACCCCGTTTTACGGGTAAAACCAGGAAAGGAAAAGATAGAGAAGGGGGGAAAGAGGCTAGGAAGGGGAATGAGGGGAGGTACAGGACACCACCTTCATGGACTGAGGATAAAGGTATGAAAGTGGTGGCTCGAGGATCCGGGGTCGCGTACCCGTATGCCCAAGGCTAAATATCGGAAAAATACTTAGTAGGACACCCTCTGGACCAGCACATGACAGTATGAATGCATTAATTCTTAACCAACGAACGTTACGTCCGTGTTTCTTATTACAGTTAATTAATTAATTTATTTATTTATTTTATACCTAAATTATATATAAATTAATAAAGGAATGAAAACTTGTTTTAGTTTCTTTATGAAAACTATAAGTAAGGTTCAGCATTCATTGGATTTTAGTGAGTGACTTACAGTGACTTACAACATAACATGCATTTGAAACGTGTATTCATTTAAATAAAACTAATATTTTCGGATGCACTTCGCGTTTTTTACTTTTTTTTTTCATCTCGTCTGACCGTGATCACGGTTGCAGCAAAGTAACCGAAACGTCTGGAGTAGGTATGTAGTTTAAAATAATAAAAAACGCGTATTTCATCAGAAAAAAATTCTTATATTAAATGAGTAGGTACCCGCGAAACTTTTAAATATCATTACATTTTGAATTGGCGTCGATGATTCAATATTAATAGCACCTATATAATAAATATTGTTTAAAACTATAGAAAATATAAACAATGTAATTATTAATCTGTAGTAATGATTATATCCTAGACTTGATTTCGTATGCTAATACATTTATTTCAAAACATAGGTACATAAGTAAATTTTTATCTGATAAAACTATAGAATTTTTATGATTCGTAATGAACATAAAATCATCTAAGGCGCTCGTTTTAATATAGAGATTAGAAATGAGATAATTCAATTAAAAATGTTAATATTTTTCGTATAATAAATTGACGATATGAAAATTTATATAATTCTAATTAATTATAAAAGCAACTGATTAAATTAAAATAGTTTTAAATCTTTTTTAAACTTGATGTGATAGCTGAAAGATTTGCATGGACTCTATAAATACAACTTTATCGCGGATAATGGACAATGGGTAGAGTTTTAAGAGAGACCATACTAAAGCTTTAAGAGAGAATGTTAATCTTTTTTTTATTTTTAAAAATATATTAAAGTGTCTATAAAAATATTAGATATTTTTATATAAAAAGAAGAACTATAATTGTAAAGCCTACTATATAATATTTTAAGCAGATAACACTTTTACTAACGTGTGTGTGTTAGAATTAATTAAGATGAACATTTCTTTGTACTTTACGAAGCCTTTACTGTTAAGTAATTAATTTAAGTTAGTAAATTAATTTAGCCTTAAAAATTATGATCGTTCTAGCGATGTGTTCATAGATCCTGATGACAAAATAAAGACATACACTGATACTACCTCTGTACATCATAAAAATCAATGCCTTTGCCGATGAAAACGATGTTTCGGTTCGCTCATAGAGTTTTAGTGTTCCGCAGTCGAAGCATTGACTTGCATGAGGAAAATTTCGACCTTTCAACGTCGTCTAAAATCGTGGTAAGGCCTCGGGTAACCTTAACAGACGTATCCGCCGAGATTTTTAGGTCCGAATCTCAAGCATTGTACCAACCAGGATTACCCGCTCTTTTCAGTAATGTCTTAAAAGTTAATAAAAAAATAACAGCAAAACAATAAAGTAGCATTTTCTTTTCATTTTATATTAACAGATGTTGTTATAATGAAATACGATAAAAACATCAGCACGTGTTATTCTGGACAGATGTTGTAACAAGTGGTAAGAAGAATTTGAGAGTTTACTAGATTAGATCCTAGGAATCCCGAGCTCTACGACAGCTCTATATCATATGTATATATGGAATATGAGTTTTAAACCAATCCAATTTTGGTAAATAAACATTTAGGATTAGGATTCTTCATGTCTTGTTGATATCTAATAACGAACTTATTACGTTTTAATACTACTTTATCCTAACAACTATAGCGTAGCATCATAGGGCGTGTGGGCGCAGTCGTGCGCCGCATTTAGTTATAAATACTTAAAACGTTTTTGTAGATAAAGTACAAAATTTCAGTCAAGACATAATATTACATAAATATCAGTTTACAATTTTGTGGTTTACCTCATTATCATGATAACTATTTCCTCTATTTAGCCGACGATATATGTATGACGTCATAAAATTGTATATGGCAAAGTATAAAAATGCGCTCTATTGAATCTGACGCAATGACTTCTTTGGAATACGTCATTTAGCATACAAAACTGAAAGAACTGAACATTCTCGTATAATGAAAATATGGTATTCGAGAGTTTTTTTATGAATAAATAAAAATAGATTTTTTACTTAAAAATGTGCTGTCTTTCTAAAATTGTAACGGTCAAAAAAGAATTTTATCACCCTAAACTTTTAAGAATCCCCGGCAGTAAAGTTTGGGTAGACTACTAGCGCCATCTCGTTCTATCATAAGCGGCTAAGGCATGTTGTCTCTCTCTATTTGTATTTTGCGACGGTCACGATCATGTACTGTAATCGCATTCATAAACTCAGAAGGCACATGCGCTCAGCGACTGCTCGGCGTGTCATACGTTCATCGTGTTTCGACTCTTCCAGTCTAGTTTAGGAGATCGTAAAAATGGTAACAGAGAGTGATTCAGTCGTGGAATGAAAATCGAAAGGAGCTAACAGGTTGCTGTCCCGCGATTTTTTACCGCGTCTGTTGCCACGTGTGATTTGTTTATTGCCTGTGATTGATTTTTGAGACATGGGTGAAGAAACTCAAGCCGGCGACGGAAAAGTAACATTAAAACGTAAAATAACATTGTTCAATGGTGTCGGAATTATTATTGGGACGATTATTGGCTCTGGAATTTTTATATCGCCGACCGGTGTCTTCCGGTATACTCAGTAAGTGACTATTAATTTTCGCGCCTCCAAATTTATATTAGTGTTTAAACTAAACGTACAAACATATGATTTGTGAAACCTGTTTTTAGCACTATTTATTCGTTGACTCACTATTTACAGGGCCAGTTAAAAAATGGTCATTAAAATGCTTCAAATGTAACATGCGACTTAAATATTTTAATTTTAACATGTAGATTGTGTTTTGACTTTTCTAAAATCTTTTCCGAAATTTTGGTGAACTATATTCAGATTATCATTGGAGATTCGTAATTAATTAAATTATATATTTCATATTAATTTTTATATTATTATCCAACATTATTACTTTAGCTTTGAATATGAATTTAATGTATAACTTTTGTAAATGACACCCGGATGATCAGGTTTTCTATTTAGTTCCATTAAAAATCTTTATAATTTCACATTGTTAATGAAATTATTTTTACAATTGTACGTAAGAACATTTGTTCATGCGGAGTGAATGTTGATACGGATATGACCATGACATACATATTATACACATTTAATTGACTTTTAATACTTAACAATAAGACATATAATGTGTATATGTTTTATAGATGTAGGACAAACAAGTTTTTACCCGTATTCAAAGACGGTCGGGTAGCGGTTTGAAAAGGGAATCGTTATACATTTTTTTTTTAAAGTATTAAATCGATTTTTTATCATTTTTTCGTAGCAGTCTGTACTGTGTATATCGCAATTATATTGAATCGTGTGCAAATGGTTAGCAATAAGTATTGTTAATTTATGTTCTTATTACTATCGACGAATACGATTAAGTTACATGAGGACAAATCGATTTTATGTTTTTATAAATACATGGTAAAGATGCAGAACTGCATTTCAAAGAATTTAAAATAGTGTAAAAATTCTATGTTCATTCAAGATACCGTTTTGAAAGTATTAATGGGTTACGTTATCGGTTAGTCCCATAGTTAATAGTTATATTTATAAGTTTTTGAACTTAATCTATTTCTTGATGACGCTATTTAAATATATGTATATATAATAGGTCAGACATAACGTGTGAAGTGGTTATTTTCCATTCAATTACGACGGGAACACGTCTTCATTTGGCGAAAATATTCCCATACGCTAATAAGCATATTATTTTTAAGACGAGTTCGCCGATTACTTAAAGACATACAGTTTTCATGTGACATTCATAGACCATAGTATATATTATTAACATTGTCAATATGTGAATGAACAAACTTTCATTCTGTCGGTTGAATGGTAGAAGTAAAACCTCGTACTAGGATCCCCGGTGTCAGTTTTCATTTTCGTTCTAAATTACTACAATTAACAATAGTTTATGGCCGGTTGTCTTCAGGGGCTTTATTTATGCAAGTGTTCAAGAAATAAACAGCAAATACATATTTTAACAACATAATCTTTGCAGCTGTTTCCATTTTAAGAAGCGAGAATTTTTTATCGATGTTTAGCTTTACTCTATTGGTCTAAAAAAATATATTTTTCTACAAAACCTTATTGTCTTCTAAGCTTTAGTTAATTATAAAACAATAACGACTAAAACAATGCAACATTAGCTACACCGTACACAGCAACGTCGTACTCGTAATCGTATAAAGCAAAACGTGTTTGTAAAATTTAAGAGCAGTTTTTCTTAAAATAAATCTTTTTCTTGAAGGAGGATTCAAAAGCAAATGAATACAACACGGTTTATAATATTTTGAAACAAAGAAAAAACATCGTAAAATCAATTATAAAGCAGATGACCTTCGATTGCGTACTAACTGTGGATTCTGCCTGTACAATATAAGCAACTATACCTAACACTTGTCAAATATTTTGGACCACTAATATTTAAAGCTATAAAAAAGCATATTAATGTAATTCACATAGAAGTAAATATTTTTTTTATAGAAAATTACTCGAAAAATGAGCAGTTTAATGAAGATGGTAAAAAGTGTTTATTTTTTTATGTGTAAATAATTTGACTCTACGTGATTTATTTGATACTTAATATATCTTGTTGAAAACATGTAGTTGCTCTATAAATCAATAGGATCAAGGTTTTTTAACTCAGTTGCAATACATTTAGTTAGTTTATTATACACTATTTGTTATACAAGCTTTGCTCACAGCATCGCTGAAGTAAAGGTCCGCGTGATGTTACTACTGTATTCTTAGCAAGAGTTCTCATAGTTTCACTACACACGGAACGTTAATAGTATTTCATGCAAACATCATCGAACAGAGTCAAAGTATATGAGAAAAGAACGGTAGATCTTACTCACTTATTTTAGTAGGTTGTAGAGAAGTTTTTTGTCGTGAAAGTAACTGAACTTAGATTTAGTTGACAATAATTTAATCTCATTCTTCTACAAAATAATATCTTACATCAGTGAGAGACATTGAAATACTTCCTAATAGTATGTGTTTGCAATACACTATACTATTATCCGCACTTATTTGTATGGCCCAAATGCAAGAACAAGACGAGACTTGGCCAGTCTTGGTCTTGGTCTTACATCACTACACACCACAAAACCAGGGTCTTGGTTTTGGTATTGTACTCCCAGTCTTGGTCTTGCAGCAAGAGTCTTGCAAGTCTTGCGTTTACTTATTGGCCTGTCACTATTTATTAAACGTTACATTAGATATTAGAACAACGCAATTGTGAGCTTGAATTAACGTAGAAATGGTACAGACCAACCAAATTAATAAATGTCTAAACATTTAAAAAAAAACAACTGACACCGGTTGCGGTTTGAACCCACGACCTAAGCGATGAGATCAGATTACGCATATTGTATATCGTTACTTTTTCGTTTTTATTATTTCGATACTTCAATTAAGTGTCATATTTGTTATATTTTATGTATAATTTTTATTTACTTATTCAGACTGCGCCAATTCCTTCATCAAGGGAAACGCACTGATAGTCATTTATATTATATCAGCATTTAACGTCTTCCTACATATATTCTGAATATTTTCTTCTTCAAAATTCTAAGTACTGGTACTTTCGTTAAGTTTCGTTTGTTTTCTATGTGTTAATTTCTTGTATTATGCAGGATAAGTATATAATTTAAACTAAAGCTGTCCGGTTCATTGACTCTGGAGTTTCCTCCTGGAGTTAAGATTAAACCGTTCTTTCATATATTAGTATATTCGGGATCCTAAACAGTACATAAATCTTATTGCACGCTTATTATATTATTCGAGCCCATAAGCGTATACTCCGAACTCCTATACTTACACCCTGAAACGACACTCAGTCCTAACTGCAAGACGCAAGAGTCTCGCACGCTTGTCTTGTTCTTCCTTAATCTTGCACAGCTGACTGATGTTGGACTTGGTCTTGCTAAAATTAAGCAGTCTTGTTCTTGGTCTTGAAAAAATACGAGAATCGGACCAAAACCGATTTTGGGCAACACCAACACTTATACCGGAACAGCAGACGGACATGCACTTAAATTTATTTAATCGTCAAGAAATATTCAAAGTTACGACGTGTATATAAAGTTTTCTCATATATTTTTTACAATTCAAACATTTTTAAAACCAGTTGAAACAAACTGTTTAGACATTATCGAAAATATACTAAGAATTAATGATAAATATTTTTATTTAATTCAAAAATATAGGCAGCAAGGCCTACACTTGCAATTTAAAATCTCATATGTAGGTGTGTAAATATTATGACAGCTACCCAACACCGTACAAGGAGGTTTTGTGGTCATATTACACTGCGGTTTCATCCGTGTTCTATATAAGCGGTATTATAACGCCTCAATGAATTCGGACGAGTCTCCAACAACGTAAAATATAGTAAAGTTTCTTAAAACGTAGAATATGTAATTATTTTTCTTTAAGTATTAGCGAATTATAGATAGGTATATATATTTTTGGTAATGTTAATTTCATCAAAGTATACCGTCGGCACGTTTTTATATGTTTCACTTCATTTACATCACCCAGTTTTATTTAATTTAAATAATAAATTATTTAATTAAATACGTTATAAATTTACATTACTTTAAACTGCAGTTTATACGAAGGACCGTTTCTTCCCTACATATATAAATAGAAAATTATGGTAATAGTTATATGTATCGTACATATTTTCTGTATCAAAGTTGAGGTCTCTTTTTCCTCATCCAGGTCAGTCGGAGCCTCGCTTCTTATATGGCTGATATGTGGCCTGCTCTCGACATTAGGAGCTCTATGTTACGCAGAGTTGGGAACTTCGATATCAAGATCTGGGGGCGATTATGCCTACATCTTCACAGCGTTTGGACCTCTGCCTGCGTTCTTGAGAATGTGGATAGCGCTCCTCATCATTAGACCGACCACGCAAGCGATAGTAGCGATAACCTTCGGCCAATACGTCGTTAAACCTTTCTTCCCCGACTGCGAGCCTCCAGAAAACGCTGTGAAACTCCTAGCAGCGGTGTGTCTCTGTAAGTAATATATATAATATTTCGATTAAAACCAGCATACTGTTGACCTTTTTATTATTATTGTATAATACAACGATTTGCTATTGATAAAATTTGTGCGTATTAAGGCCAATGTCGGCAACATAGCAACGAGTACATACGTTGCAAATCAAACAGAACTAGATATCTTGTGTGCATCGACAATATTATGTGACTATTTCTTTAATTATTTTCTTTTATTTTATATAAACACATATTATAGGAAGTTTTATATTAATAATGGTTTATAATTTTGTTGGTAGTTTTCCTACAAGTGATTGCGTCCGAGGGAAATCCTAGTGACACATAATTATAAATAATAAATTTATCAAAATCAACACCCACGTATAATGAAGAAGAAAAAAAACGGAACATTTAATACATGATAATAATATATTTATTAAGTTTATCCAATTATATGTTTCAAATAAACGTTGACGTCTGACGTCACACTAGGCTAAGCCTTTCGTGATCGTGAACGAAACATCTAAACAAGAAAATAAATTCAATTAATAAAAAAAAATTATGTCAGTACTCAAAAAGAGGTTTGAAAGTTAAGTCATTTCTATCGACATCCAATGATAGAAATAATATTTTTTCTCTCTAAAGTAATGTAAGAGGATTTTTGTTTAAATAACTAAAACAATAATATTGTGTCATAATTAGTGATTAGTTATGACTGTGTCTATATCCAGCCTCCGAAGTGTTAAGGATTTCGTAAGTAAATTTTTATACATAAATGCTATAACTATGCTCATAATATATAAATATAATCGAGTGATATATGCGACTGTTTGTAAGTTTGTCTAAAATTCTTCAATATGCTAAACATTAGTTTGCATCGTTACACTACGTACGACGCGTTCCCCGTTTCTCATACAATGGTCTACGAATACTATAATGACCAACGGGCTCTTCGAGCCCGAAATAAACAGGTAGGTCTCATCGGGCCACCCACCCCTCCCGGTGACGCTGTAAAAGCCAGTAGGAGGCTAACAGCTCCAAACAAGTCGAAACATAAAAAAAAACCTATAATGACCAAAGATGACAGTGAATAACTAACAACTTACAACTGATTAAAAGCATTAAATAAAGTCCTTAATATAGACCAATTAATGTAGTAAATTTTGTGACGATAACTTTATGACCTTGGTACATACTTTCACTACACAAAGGATAGAGGTTGGTTTATTTGTATTAGAGAATGTTTGCAAATCAAAAGAAGCTCTGCTCTTTGGACATAGAGTTCAGACCTTAACGCCATCTAGATTCGTTGCTAGTTATCTTCTAATTCGAATGCATCACTGTCATTTTTCAACCTTGATCTCAATACTAAACAAATTTTTTTTAACCTAAAAAAACTATGTGGTTATGACTATGTTCGTGTTGTTCGATAAAAAGCATTATTTCTATAATAAACTCCTCACAGAGATCATTATTAATGTTAAAGATAAATTGTATGCAAACTCCTTATTAAAACCTCTTTTGACGAATAAAAAGTTTATAGCTCGAGCCGTAACTTTCTAAACAAACAGGATACTTAAGTCAATTTCAGTTGACTGTATTAGAGGATACTGTTAAGAGTATGAAATTATGGATAAGAGTAAATGAGTCTTGACGTCGTTATCTGGCGCCGGTTTGACGACGGGTTACTTGTCCACATACTATTCACGTACTTCGGATCATATGTCTTATCATAAAGAAATACATCCTGTATAACGCGATATTTAAATATGAGAATTAGTGCTATTTGTTTCATCATTATAATTAAAGCAAAGACTGAATGTTTTCAGCCTGAGCGAGAATAAACCTTTTTGATAATAATTATTGATTATATTACTGGCTGAATGGATATTAATTAATATGGAACAATGAGCTTTAGAGTTGGGAGTGAGTTAATTTATTTGTATCGGCTTTATTATGTTATTGATATACAATCGTTACAAAAATAGTTATTTTATTAAACAAATCTATATTCTTTTAACCGTACTTAAAACTTAACCGTAAAATACGTATATTCTCACACATTTCCACACACACACACAAATGTGAACGACATTTGTGATTTTTTTATTATAAATGCGGCGTTCAATAAAAAATAAATAAATAAACAAATTATGAATGCAAACAAGCGATAAGATTTTTATTACCTCAATTATGGGACAATTTACTTATATTATAAATACACACACACACTCGTGTTTTTTTTTAAATTATACTTACTTAAATATGACAAAGATTTGTTTGTATTCTGCTTTAGATTATTTACATCTAGTATTAGACTGGTTTTCTTAAAGGCATCTTTTGAAAGATCCATTTCAACAAAGAAAGAACAATATGTGTATAATTTTTATATTATCTGTGCATTAATCAATATAAAATAAAGGAAACTAATATTTTTGGGACACTACTTCGGATTATAGCAACCGGTTTGTTGAAGAGTAACCGCAACGTCGGGGGTATGTAGTTTTTTTAAATAATAAAATACGCTTCGTATAATCCGAAAATTATTAGTTTCATTTAAATGAATACTCGCGATAGTGTTAGATCTCATTAATATAAAATAATTTATTCTGTATCTAGTCTGTGTGATAAATTCGATATTTTTATTTACATCGTGATATTCTGCTACGGTAATAGATATTACTAATAAAACATTGTTTTCGTTATAAACACGAGACCTCCGGGTCGACGGGTCACTTAGCAATTTTATCAATTTTCTTGTTATTGAAATAATATAGATTAGAAGTTATAATGATAAAGATTTTTTTATTTCTATACGCATTTTTTTCATACAATTCCTCGTTACTAAATATATCTTTCATATATTTTGTTAATTAATTTAATTCATATTAAAAATAATATACGTATATTGTTCGACAGAGACTTCGATTTAATTTATATGTATATAATTTATATGTATATAATTTATAAAGAAACTAAGATAAAATATTTTTTTTGTATTTAAATGTATAATGTTTTTATACTTTTTTAATGTCAAATATTTTCATTAACGTGATTAGATCCTACCACAAGTTTGCACCATACAAAGCGATTCACGTTTCTCAATCAATGATCTACGTACTTTCTTTAATACAATAACAATAAAGTAGTTACAATAACGCAGCATGGCGAATGGCGACAGAAACTAGCAGTAAGCATAAATAGTTTTACACGCATCGCGGAAAAGTAATGGTTGTATTTCAATGAAAAATTTCAGATTTTCTTTTCTAACACTACGTGTTGAGTAAAGATTATACTATATTATATCTGCCTACAATATAATGTTATTCAATATTAAAGAAACAAAGATATTTAACATAATTAAATATTCAGTTAAACGTGTTGTCTCCTGAATATAGGAAAAATTTAGTAATAGGTACATCAGAAATGCAAGCGAAGTCACGAGTATTAGCTACCTTAATAAATATTTCTTTTCCATCTTTACAGATAGCGAAGTATTAAAATGATTTTTTGGGCAATACGTTTGATATAATCTTTCGTATAAAAAATAGTGAAGTTATGAATTTAACAAAAGTATTGAAAGGAAAGAATTTGCTTTATTTATTTAAGAAAAAAAATATATAATTCGGTTCGAGTTGACGTCAGAATAACAAAAAACATAGTTCATTTGTGTTATCATTTTTTTTTGTTGTCAAAAAGCAGATAACACGAGTCCACATCATTAAGGCTTCATTGACAATTGAAATAGCTTTTTGTTACACTTCACAATACTTTAACTTCTACTGTTACGTATCTACGTAATTATATATTTATATGTAAAATTAAAACAACAAATATTAATCTCGTGAAACGTAGTTTTAGCTGTACGTATTGTATCTTAGTAATGAATACAATCTTAGCCAGCGGAGACCCTTTTAGGAAATGTCCACTTAACCTCATAACAGATCGAAGGGAAGATAGCTATATAGCATATGCTTATCATAAGTTTTTTGCCATACATACATACGAATCGTTTCCCGTCAATACTGAATAATACAAGTTAACGTTTAAACCATAGTGATCGAGGATTTATGAATAAAAACCTTCTAACGCTGGGTGTGACGATAGGCACTTGTCATTTTATTATTCGATCTTATATATACAGTCTCTTATATATTTCGTATAATATAATATATAACACATTAAAGTATATATAAAAACTATAGATTAAATGAGAGTAAAAACTCGTTTGATTAGTAATAATGTCTCGATGCAATCAAATAGCGTTATTGCAAGAGATAATTATGGAAATTTCAACTAATGATTAGAAAGTAGGATATGACTCGCCTTACAAACTATTCGTAATATTAAATAATTAATAATATATTCCTTGCCGATATGTGATTGGCTGAAGCGACAGAACTCTCGTATAATTATGCAGGGAAAACTATTTCCTTGTAGCCTTTACTGTCTTAAATATTATAGAGGTTGTATAACGAAATTCTTACATCAATCAAGGAGCATTTTCAGGTGCATCATTTTTCATTCATAATATCCAAATGACAATTATATCATTTCACAGCCTGTACTTAACTTGTTTACGACAGTTTGACGCTTCTTTTTTAAAGCTAAGGCTTCATTCGCATTCTAATCCTGCAATAATTTGACAATGTCAACCTTTTTATTTGTTGGAAATTATTGGCGGTAATGCTTTAATTTACGAAATGTTTCATAACGCTCTTATATGTATCTGACTTTGACACAGCTTGTATACCTCCCCACCACGAGTAAAGGTTGGATAAAAATTCCTCGAATATAATGACGTCATAAGTATTATGATCCCCAAACTAAAATGACCTCTCGTATCTAATAAAATCAACGATAAATTCGGTATATATTATACCATTTCATGGATGAAGGAGATCTAATTAGTTTGGGTATGTTTTTACGTTATATTCACTTCTCACCAGGTATACTGACAGCCATAAACTGCATCAGCGTCAGATGGACAATGCGTATTCAAGACGTGTTCACTTCATCCAAACTACTGGCGCTGGTCGTTATCATAATATCCGGGATCTATTACATAGCGAGCGGTGAGTAATGTCATTTTATTAACTTATACTCTACTTACAAATTATTATTCTATATCATGTAAAAACAAAAAAAAAATAGTACCCAATTAACCTCTTTGTATTCAAACTTCTAAGCGTAGGTAAATTATATCAATCGGAAACATTGAAGTTAGGTTAATATTTTCTTAAAATTTCCTTCACATATATATGCGACTATAAAACTTGTGTTATCTTTGCGATCTGCTTAATAAATAAATGTACGATATCTTTACAAATTAATAGTAGAATTATCAGTGTTAACGTTTGTTACATCATATAGTCCAATAAACACGTCATCCTAAGACCTAAAAGTGATTATCAGAACGTTATCTCAAATCGATAACCGCCGATCTGTACCTATATTGGCCTATTTACGTCGATTTCAAACGAACCTAATAGCTCCTATCCTAATGGACAATCCATTAACGAGCAATTCAAGATCTCAGCACACTAAACGGCTAACGCTATCATTACCACAAGACACAAGTTACATCGGAACTGCGTACGGAAAGTTTGCAGTTTCCAATGAATAGTATTAATCTAAATATTGTATGAAAAACTAAGCATATAGTTGTCTGATGTCTTTGAGTGTATTAATTAATCTCCTTTGAATATTATAAAGATTACATACAGCCGTTTCAGAAAATTATGTATTTTTGTATAGTAATTATAAACAAATAGGAATACATGAAAAATACTATCAATGCGTTCCAAACAATTACATTGTTATAAAATTCATTATCACTATGGAGTTTCAATCGCTATTGTTTGAGTATTGACGGTTGCGTCGTGGGAGTTAGGATAAATGTGAGAATTACATCCGCTTACCATGAGTTTGAATCGTCAACGTATACACTGACAGTTTATAGTATTTCATTCATATCTACGCACATGATAGTATAGTTAGTATATGAATGAAAAAGTGTACGTTTTCTGTCTTAAGTTTCATGATATTTACTCTGTCTTGGTCTTCAGAGCGTTGTTTGTTATTTAACCTAATGCTAATCGTTTTGAAGTCGTTTCATTGTGTAAATGGCGACAAAAATTTAGTCCAGGTTGTTTGGAAGTTCAATGACCTAGTGCGATATTACAATTTTTGAAAGGATGTAACGTAATAAATTAATACATGGTAAGAACGAAGGATTATTCTGTACAAATATTTTTATTTATCTAAAAATTTTAACAATTATTCTTTGTATTTATTAATATTAAATTAACTCGGTTAAAATAAAAGTATAATACGTAATGACCAATCTACAATATTAATAACGTTTCAATACAGGACATACAGAAAATTTTGAAAGGGCATTTGACGGTGAGTACAGCGCTGGTGACATTGCCTTGGCGTTCTACTCTGGTCTGTTCGCTTTCGGTGGATGGAATTATCTCAATTTCGTCACAGAGGAACTCCAAGATCCTTACAAGTAAGTAACATTGCTTGAATATTTAAAAAAAGAATATATGTCAGTTGCGAGCCGTCAAGGTCAACGTCAAATATGACATTGACAGTACATTACTGACACATGACAGTAGGTAGCTGACATTACACAATAAGTAAGGTCCAAGAAGTTTGTTCTAAGTTTTTCTATTATATAAAAATATATAATAACGTATAAAGTTAGGAAGTAAAGAGATTCTTTGATAGGGATAGTTAGATGGAATCACGAACGTTCGTGACAAAAGAGATCAAAATTTTCTCGTCTTTGCTTCGGTAGTTTATATTTAATAGCAGATATTCTTAATATAAGTTTGCTGTAACTGCATACGAAGCGTTTCGCGTTTCTATTTTCATACCCTATGATAACACTATTCTTTATATATTAAAAACTGTTAACCCTCTGTGTACTGTGACTATATAACCTCGGCTTCCGAAAGGAAGTAAATGATTCACTTATGTAAACGAATCAATCAAGTTATTCTATTTTAAAGGAATTCTCTACAATTTTATGCTAATCTAATCTAGCTCCTGCATTTTAAATTAATACATATACATACACACAGACACATAGACACACACGCACGCACGCACGCACGCACGTGCACACACACACACACGTACACACACATATATATATCTTTTGATTTTACTTTGTATGTAATACATTCACTATGTGTTATCTTTGTATGCGTGTAGTTTATGTTGCGAACGCACGATGACATCGGCGTTTGATAATGTTACCGATAAAACGGTAAATTGTTAAAATTCCCAGTTATTAATTATGATTGATATTCAATCGTTTTTTTTAAATTATAATTGCACACGTTCATATCCTGCAATTCTAATCGTGAGGTAAGGCTTTTCGTGAAACTTTAGAGTTATGTAAATAAACCTTAACGATCGCAATAGGATATACACAATTTTTCCCGGAATACCTTATAATTGTTATTTTCTTTTATTTTAATATATTTTTTTACTTCATCCATTTCCATCAAAGCATCATTCCCAAGATTCAACTGGTATAAATAAATGTATAGCAGTAGACGCCTTAATTCAGTTAAAAGCCTCTTGAGAGTTCCTCAAACAGTCCTTTGTCGTGAGTTAAATGGAGCAGACATTTCAAATAAGTCTCGAGATATATCCTGGGACTGAGAATTGATCGTTTCTCTATAGGTTTAATAAAATGGATATTAAACTTACATTATAATATACATTTGTAATAATGATCAAGTCATGTGTAATTCTCGGTTGTATGATTTTAATTAAGGCTAGAACAAGTTTAATTAAAGTTCATACTATGCCGGTATATTTCTTTATATAAATAAAATAAAATTATCGTATTTACGATAATTGTTAGCGTCAAGTTGACTGTATGTTAAAGATATATTTTTTGTGTATTATCCAAGTAGATTTCATATATAACAAACAAATATTATAATTCGTGGAATTTACTTTGGTAATTATGAAAAACGTTGCACTGTCGGTTTTACGTCTAATAGAAGCTCGCACTAGGGGTCAATTTAATAGAATGTCTTACATCACTGTGGGTGTGAGATATATTAGTTTTCTCAGGATCTCCGCTTTTATCGCATTATTATTTATGAGAGTACGTTTTAGTTGTTGGTGAAATGAATAAGAACCGTGATACCGTTAATGATATTCGTATTTCTTATAAGAAATGACATATATAAATAGTAACTACGGCCTCCGCTTTTTTTGGAATATATATTAATAAAAGATTAAATAAACTATTCGTAATAAAAGTGGTCTAAAGTACCTACTCCTATTATCAGCTGTCAATCAGTAAAAGTCACATCAAAATCGGTCCAGCGTCTGACATTAGTCGAATATTAGTGGAGCAAAAGCAATAAATGAAAACAGCATTAATCACGCAGTTTAAAATAAACGTACTGAATTTCAAAACAATTGAATTTATTATATTTTTCTAACCTGCTTCTAATTTACTGTTGGCATCTAAGTTGTTATAGAAGTATTGGTTTTTTGAGAAACGTCTTCTCTAGCGTATGATGTGTGGATTAGAGTGCGTTTTGTTACACAGACACGCGCGCACACACACACACACATACAAGCACACACACACATACAAGCACACACACACATACAAGCACACACACACACATACAAGCACACACACACACATACAAGCACACACACACACATACAAGCACACACACACACACATACAGAATTCAAGACCAAAAAATACCGTAGAAGTCATACAATGGAATGACCAGATGAAATATCCCATTGAATATGTGAGGCTGGTTTTGATGAGTGCTCTGGTATTTCAGGAATCTCCCGCGAGCTATATGGATAGCCATGCCAATGGTGACCACTATTTACGTTATGGCCAACTTGGCATACTTCGCCGTCGTCACCAAGACGCAATGGCTGGACCCGAAAGCTGTTGTTGCAGCGGTAATTTGATTATTATAATTTTTTTTATACTTATATTAATATTTTTTTTTATTAGCTCTATGTGTATATATTTTAAAGTAACGCCGAGATGATTATTGTCTAAATTAAACTGATATGAATGATAACATTTAAATATTTATTAAAATATACGAATGGGAAGTTAATTTGCGATTGATTGATTATCGGATTTTTTGTAGAAGTTATAATATAAGTTAATATATACATTCTACATTTCAATCGCAGTATCGAGAGATTAATTACTAAATTGATAATAAATACATACGAATAATAATAATAACTAATAATTTTAATATAATATATATTTTTTTTTTTAATTATAACAGTATGTTTCAGCTAATTTACATTAATGTGATTTTAACACGAATGTTTAATTATTCAATTTTTTAAAGAACTTAACTAACGGGTAGGAATTAATTATTCATAAAACGTAAATTATTCAGCAAATCTGATAAAACCAACACATAAATATATTTACCATTCATTCAAAATATACAGCAGAAATAATATAATGAAACCTCCTTTATAACGAATATAGAGCAACATAAAGCAACGATCAATACTATACAGCCAAACTAATGTAATAAAACCTCTTTACACCAGATCTTTGGGGACCAGCTGTTCGGTAGCTGGAGCTGGTTGATTCCCGTGTTCGTGGCGTTATCAACATTCGGTGGAGTGAACGGGGTGCTGTTCACGTCAGCGAGGCTGTTCGCCACTGGGGCCCAGGAGGGTCACATGCCTGGCTTCTTCACGCTGTTCCACGTCGAGAAACAAACTCCCATACCATCACTTATACTGACAGTGTGTATTAAAACTTATATATTAATTAAAAACATTACTTATTATCTACTTTTAGACACCTAGAGTTCTTAAGTATGTTTTTTTAAATAGTTAATGGTTCCATATATCAATTCAGTATTTGTGATGATATTATAATAGTTTTGTATTTGTATATGTTATTAAAAATCGTTGGTAAATAAATAAATAATAATCAATAGTAAAAAAAAACCAACGGATCAACAATTCTGAAGATTTCTCGGAACAATCGGGGAGACAAACATATAAACATTCAAGTCTTACTCGCATAAAAACCTCTTATAAAGAGAGATTAAAAAAATCACTATAAAAAAACTAACAATTTCATATCATGTATTTGATGTAAGAAATTTATAATTATTTCTTAATATTCAAATTATATTACTGCTTAGAAAATATATGAAAAAAAAATAAAGTGAGAAAAATTAGTAGGAGATTGTAATGAGTATGGTACATTTCCATCGCTGTGTCCACGAGACTAAGAATTTGAACCAACTATAGACAGTTGTAGAACGTTGCAGATAACAAGCAACAAGGGTTTTTTGTATTGAATATGACAGTATAGTTTTATTATCAGTGGGTTCCACACAAAAGAATTCATTAAGTTACATCTTATATAATACAATGCATTTAATGTAGCATTTATTAATGTGTTTTGTATATTGTATTATAGCATAGTATATATACATATATATAAATCTAGTGGTAAAAATGTGTTCTGTATATACAAACATAAATATTTTATAACACTACAGATGTCTCAGTTTGGATTTATTAAAATCAATAAAAAAAAAATTGTCTATGACACTAACATGCTTTATATCATTTCCAGTGTTTCTTCTCACTTCTCATGTTGACCACCAGCAACGTCATCGAGCTCATAAACTATTACTCACAAACCCTGTGGCTGTCCGTGGGTGCGTCAGTCGTGGGCATGTTGTGGCTGCGGCGGACCAAACCTGAAATGTCCAGACCGATCAGGGTCAACATCGTCATACCATACCTGTTCCTCGTAGCTATCGGCTGTTTAGTCATAATTCCCGCCATAACTCAACCTAAAGACACTGCCATCGGTATTGCCATACTCCTGTCGGGGATACCAGTTTATTATCTATGCGTCAAATGGCAGAATAAACCTCAATGCTACAATACGGCTTCCGGCTGCATACTGAGATTCCTTCAGAAGTTATGTTCCTGCGCTTATGTGGATTCATCAGAAAAAATAGCGAATTGATGATCTGATTAGCTAAATAATTTATTAAGGACCAATATACCACAGTGTAATGAGGAATATTTATTGTATTTAATATATTAAATACGCTATGGTTTCTGAACTTTCTAGACAATTTTATATACCTGAATATTCTAGGTACTACTATATTATCTTAATTATAGACAAATCTTTAATCATGTATTGACTTTTAACTGCCAAGATATACGTATACTGTACGATTTTTTTTTATAAATAATTTAAGTAAGCAAAATCAAAGTGTATACAACCTGAATCATGTGTAAATATCCATTTTATTTTAAAACGATTTCAATAAAAACAGCAAAGTATGTACGGGTATTGGCACATCGAATTGTGTTACACAACTTTTTTTTCTATATAAAATAGTTAAATTTTATTTTATAATAATATATACATTTTATTTTACGTATCCAGATGATTCTCTCTATAGAACGACGATAAATATATATTTTTTATTTATTTTGGGGCAACATTTTCGATTTATATCTGAGCAACTTGGCCACTAATAAAACGAGTGAGAGTGAGTACATTTACGTACACAAACGCACGAAGTTATCAATTTCAATCAAGATATCACAAGCTAAATCATATATTTTTATGTTGTATTATAATTTATACGCTACACATTTTTTATTTACTTTTAAACATTATTTGAAAGAAGAGGATGATTTATAATACGATTAAAATAAGTTTTACCCTCATTTGCCTCCAAAAAATCATTCATTAAATATTTGATATTAAAATTTTTCTTCATAGAACAAAATAACCAAACCTCTGAAGCGTTAAAGTATTAAATATATTGTACTGCAAAACAGCATCAAGCGCTTCGTAATAGATTTGGGTAATTCGTCCAACAAATCAAAACGTTGTCATTGGCAAAATATTCCACGATTCCAATGCGAACGAAGCCATAGATTATAAATATATATAAGGGTAAAATGAAGTGATTTCAACTGTCACAATGTCGCTTGCATCTGACAAAAAGTGCAAAAATCACGAATGTAGTCAAAATATAAATATTTTAATAACCGAAATATAATGTTATCTTTTTATTGGTAACAATATTTATTATTATAATGTTATTGACATATGTACTGCTTTGAATATATATAACTAGATGTTTACACTATACATTATACTTATTGTATAGACAATATTCTTTCTTATATAAAAGCTAAATGCTTTTAAAAGCTCGTGATAAAAAATGTCACTCAAATATAACTATCACTACAGTTTTGTATTTTCATTTGTATGTATATATATATCACAAATTCCTTATTAAATAAACAATCGTTTAGGAGTCTGAATGCTATGCTATGATCAATAACTATTTACTAAAGTATCACTTTTATTGACTACCTATGCTGCTGCAAAATAATTTATAGAATATTTTGCCTACTGCAACTCCGGCACCTACTTTTGCTATTAAATTTTTTATTAAATTGCAACGAGATTCTTTTAGAATGGATCTGTGTAAACAAATATTAAACTGAATTTTCCTATTATTTAAGAGAAGAGCTGAGATTTCAGTAAATCATAAAAACATTAATTTTACTCAGATTCAAACAAACAGTTTTTGCTCTTTCTGTATTCTCAATTTTAAAATTAAAAATAAATACGCATAACCAAGTGCCGTAATGTGGTATTGATATCATGTAACAAAATATGAAATGATAAAATCGTGAAAAAAGACAAATAATAATGCTTAAAATTATAAACGCATAGTTCTCAAAGGCCAAAAACTTTTTAAGAGATAACGTTTTGTATAAAATCCATATATGAAGTAAATTGAATGGAGATATCTAATGTTTTATATGTGTTTCTGATAGTAGGACAGACAAAAGTTATTTCATCATAGTTTATAAAGTTATTCTATGAGAAGTTATGTTTTTTCCGTTGTCTTGATAGCCTTGAGCTCAGACCACAAATATTGTCAAACTTGACACTTGTGACATCTTTGTCCTTTGTTATTATCAACTGTCATTGTTAGCATTTGTCATTTCTTAATCATTATTTACAATCTAATTAAATGGCATTCGAATCTTGAACAGCTAATGCTGTAGGCATAATAGTGTTTTATTGATATTTTTTTGAACGCAGTAAGTCACTAAAATGTTAAAGTTTGAAATAGTTTCCTCTCGTAAAGTCGAGGGCGTAGACAATGAAAAAAAATTTGTATCGTACATGTTACAAGTAAGGCAAGATTCCACGGAGTCCAGTGTGTTTGATCCGGATCCAGCGAACGTAGAAAGACGATACACGCATTTTTTAGATCTTTACACAGGCCTCAAAAAAGAACACCCGACAATAATGAATTCTGTTACATTCCCAAGAAAGGTATGACTCATTATTTTGTAAATATTGCTGCCGTAACATCCTTTGCTTTGTTTAATTTGTTTTTCATGTTAATGTACTACTGACATTGGTAGTATTGGTAGCACTAGTAGTTTTTTTTAATCAACTTACTTCATTATATTGATATGAGGCATTATATTATATAGCAGTCTTTTCTATATTCATGTAAGTTAATACCTTCATTCAATTACGACGTGCGTCACTGTTCCACATATTTACTTTGTGTAACACGAGTATACTAAGGAAATAATGTTTGCTTGTCATGCGATTACAGATAGTTGTTGGAAATTTCGACCCAAATTTAATATCATCCAGATGTGCTGCGTTTGAATCATTGTTAAATTTGATAGCAAATGAGTCACGACTCAGGGATGCCCCGGCTGCTATTGCATTCTTTCAGAATGTTGAATTGAATGAGTCCAGGAAATTGATAAACGAGGGGAAGTTTGACCAAGCGCTGTTTGTTTTAGAGACAAGTTTTAAACTGTTGAATAAGGTCAGTATAGTTTTAAAAACAGGTTTCTTTGTTTCAATGAAACTCTTATTTTTTGGATTACTGTGCATATTTGATTATTTTAAAACCGTGATGACGTGCAGAGGGTTGGTGCAAAGGAACAGAAACGTCAGGAGTATGTAGTTTGAATGAATACTTGCGAAAAACTTAGATGTCATTATAACACTTTGTTATTGGGGAATCATAGACAAAAATATTTAAATTAATATAGGTTTGTTTATGGAATTAAGTAATGATCTTCTGATTCAATTTTAGTTAGTAAATGTTAGGAGTGTTATATAGAATACACTATATTTTTCTAAGATCTGTGTGTTATTGTAGTAATCAGTATTACTTGTGATATTGATTTGATCATTTTTAAAGTTTATACACATTTTTCTACATGGATATTAATGTCTGAATGTTTATTTTTATAAATCATTGTCATAATTACATTTCAAATGTCATTAACAATTTTTAAACTTTCAAAAATTTTACTGTAACCTTACTTTAAATTAGTTTTTCTACCTATTTCTTTCACTAAAGTGTCCTTTGAGTCTCTTTTTATCCACAAATGTCATTTTATAATGCAACTACAATATTTATAAGTTACCGACCTCAATATTATGTATGCATATTACTAGAGCAACTTATCTATTGGTGACAAAATTCACTGCGAGACTTATAATTATACTTAATTTGAGTAAAATCCTTAGTATAACTAATATTTTGCATGAATTTTTCAGGTAGGTGATTGGTCAATTTAAAGATATGTGCAAGAATGACCTCTCAATATTCATTTGGACATGAATCACATAGTATTAAATGTCATATATTGGTTGAAACATTACTTAAAACTATCAGATGAACTAAATTAGTTAATTACAGTCTATTATAAGTTATTTGATCACTAAATAGCCGTAATGACGTTGTTTTGCACAAAATGCTAGCAATTTAAGGACAATTATGTAAAATTCAAGAAGATTTGGGTGATATTTGTTCTACTTGGTTGAGTTTATATATATATATTTACAGGTATACACAGACAGATCCAGAGTTGTACTGAGTGTGCTATGCAGGATTGTAGCTTGTGCTGGATACAGTGGAGGTACTCTGGCTGGGCCGGTGGAGAAATGGGCCCAATTAGCTCTGAGAAGATACGAAGCCGTTAGTGATTCAGACTTGTTGATGATATATGTACCACTTTTACACACCTGCATATCCATGTGGTAGGCCGTTTATTGTTCTAGTGTATGTTTGAGAGTTCTTTAATGAGAAAATGGTATTTGGATTGTTTATAATGTTCACGAATGTCTTTTAAAAGTCCAAAATATTATTTATTTGCTCTTAAATATTGCTTAAAATTAGAGTTAGAACAAAATGTGGCTTGTATTCTTTAAATGTGATGAAAACGGAATATTTTTTTCTGTATTATCAAAGCATTGACCCGAATATAAGCTGTTAGTTTGGGAAATATATAATAATGCGAGAGTTATAGTAGACAAGATTATACAACGTTTAATTACAATTACAATTAGATAGAAATACATTAAAAAATAAACACAATATTAAAATCTCTTGTATATGAACATATAATACTTGTATGAAACTAAGCATATAATAAATCCTACTAATAATCTTAGTAATATGTATAATAATTCCATACATTTCCAGGGACACACTGGGTCGTGACAAAACAAAGTTGGTAGAGGAGTTAAACAATCTGAGAAGACGAGGTATGAAAGTAGATTCAGTACCGAGCCTTATGGACGCCGTCGATGGCTTAGACACAAGCCTTTAACACTGACTAACTCCGTTAAGCATAAGTTTTATAGTATTATAAATTATTATATAAATCGATTATGTATATAACAACACATTAATAATAATGAAGAAATGTATTTATGGCCTTAGTAACAGATTAACTTTACAGTTAGTTACCTCTTAGTGTGTAGCGCTGTTATTTGATGCCAGAAGCCAATCAATATATTAAATCATGATAAAAAATATATTTAACATTGTATAGTCTTAGTTATTAAGTATGAAAGCTTTATGACTTCTTATTGACAAATTAAAAATGTTGTACATTTAATATGTGAGTATGTTTGTATGTTACAAATTAATGCTAAAAGAAAAATGGTCTAAAATACATAATATATGCTTTGTGACATTTGTTGGAGGGCACACATTGTGATATCTCATACATTAAGATTAAATGTATTATAATGAATGACATGATTTCAGATCTATTAACATAATTTAAATCCTTATACTCACTGGTGATAGAATTTTTTAAAGTATTATTGCCATATTTAAGTTTTTAATAACGAGAAAAAAATGCATGTTATTTAATCTCGCTGAATATTGTTTTGATATTAAAATTAATTATTAATGGTAGAAATTTATAATTTTTTTTATTGCAACTTTATAATAGATGTATATGGCAACTTTAGGATAGTTTTTAGTGAAAAAAAAACTTGTCACAATTAGTCAATTTGATATTTAAGAATAGTAATGTGATAATCATGACGAATGGAGAAATAATATTATAAACTAGCGCTTTAAGTATTACAAGTGAAATACTTTTCTGCTTCAATAGATATGAGAACTGGTTTTATAATAATATTGAGTTGACAAAACATATGTAACGACCATTACGGATGTCCTGAATATTGAAAATATATTTTTTCCGTTCCATTTGTATTTTAAAAATCCATTATCAAGCCTGGCAACACAATGAAGAAACATTAAAAACACATATGTATAATCACATTGTTTTCGCTTATACTATTAAACTGTATTATGTTCAAGGAAAATTTATTTCTAGATATTAAAAAAGACGTATATACATGTGTATGAAAAACTGTTTTTGAACGGAAAATTCTCATTTTATATACTTACTTCCCACCGATTTATAAAAGTGGTATCATTAAATTTTGTCATAAACCTTTTTTATATCTCGTCATATTGGTTTTAAATTTCTTAATTAATTTGTAATTTAAATTTAAAAATCTGTACTGTACGCAGGACTCGAATTTGTAACCACTGGAACATATTGTTCCAGAAACTTTATCATTTCCTTAAGTATTTCATATATATAATATTATTAAAGCAAGCCATCTGATTTTATTATATTAATTTAAACTATATACAATTCCATTTAATTCATTATTCAAAATCAAATTTACAAACAATAGAAAATATTCGTTAAGTCATAATATTCTCGAAATTTAATTTTTTGTTTTTGATAACTTCATTTAAAATTATAATCTGTAATAATTATATAGGGTGTACAAATTCGCCAATAATAAAATAGTAGAAATTCATTTATCTTACATAAAATTGTATAAAAACAAGTTGAATTATTTAGAAATATATAGACTTTACTCAAACTTGATATATTCAACAGCCAAAATATTTGATAATCACCTCATGCATATTGAAAATGTGAATAATGAGTATGGTGAAGCGTCATATAATGATATTGCCTATATGATAAATACCACTGGTATATTTTTTTGTATTATATAAAACCTCTTTTACACAAAAATCTATTTAAAAACCTTAATGATATGGCCAGTTAAATTGTAACAATGGCATCATATATTGCTTTATATGTTTAATCTTGTTGTTTGTAAGAGCTTACATTAAGTAAAATAAACAATTATTCGCTGCCTAGCATTGATGGTAATAATCTAGTTTGTAGACTGATGTTTTATATATTTGTAGATCTACAATAAAGTTATACAATTCGTTTGTATTTTTATTCAACATTAAATATATATATATATAGATAAATTTTGATTATGTAGGCCCTGAATAAAGTTACCGACAATCGACATCTTTAAGTCGTAGGTTCGATTCCTGCTCGCGTGTGTAATTTTTTTACTCTGCCAATATTTCATCATCCGTGAAAATTATATTATAAAAATTTAAGTTGAACGCTCCTGAGTGCTAATTTGAAATAACAAATTATTTAATAAAATTATTAAATTTGTATTCCGAAATATTTTTGTCAAAATACAAATGATAGAGAAAACCAATCATTGCTCTATAGAATTGATGTAAAAATGTCTGCTTGGGTAATATTATTAAGTTAAATTACAAATATATTGTATAGTACCAGCTCAGAAAATTGCAAAATCTGCTTTAAGTATGTACTATTATTGAATATAAATATTTTTGAATAAAACATTTGAATTAATCAGATGTAATTTTTTTTAAGCGAAATGGGCTGATTAAACAATTAAAAAGCTATCTGCTCACGGTTTCTTACAACGAATTCTTTAATTGCAGCGCCATCTCTTGCGGGGTAAAGTGAACTTATTGTTATGTCATACATTCGATTTTCAAAAAATAGTTTATAGTCCAATTTAACAGTCTAGAAAAATAATTTTATGTTATTAATTTTTTTTGTAAAAGCATCATGATTAGTAAACATCAAACATATGCATATGGCCATATGCAGGTACTTATGTGTGCTTGTACTAGTTTTTCCTTCGTCTTTCTACTACATACAGATGTTACGTTTTCACAGGAACTACACGGTATTAAGCTAAAGATTATAGCTTATGATCTATTCTGATTTTATAATGTAATGTTTTATACAAAAATTGGTTTTACTTGAATGAGCAACAAACATCCGTAAAACCAATTATATTTACGTCCTCACAAACTTTCACATTTATAATATTAGTAGGAAAGATTAATATTATATGCATACGGCAGTGCTAAAGAGTGAAATCTAAGTTGAAATAGGACGGTATGCAAATCGAGAACAAACAAGTAATATCCTTTTGTCCTTTAAAGCCAAAAACGTGCCTAAATTATGTATACGTCAGTGGGACACAATTGAAGACTTAAATTCGCTATCATCCAGTACTGGAAGCTGTTTCATAGTTTATATTTTTTTACTATGTCAGGCTAAAGTCGAGTGACCAGAAAGGTTTTGTATACTTACGTTGTTGAGCGTGATAGTACAGTAATTTGTATAATTACTGTACTATCACACTCAGTACGTATCACATATAAACAAAAAATATAGGTACATGTATGCAGTTTTTGCAAATTTTATATGATCTGTAGGTATCTAGGAAAAGGAAGACAGCTAAGTGCTAACAAGTAAATACTCTTATAATAGGTATAATGATACATTACAATAAATGTTTCTGTCCTGGATAGTGAGAATATTCAAGCGATGTAATGCAACACAACGGCGATATCGAATTTGATGTTTAGAAAGTAAGAAGCAGTTGACTGTATGACTGTAGTCTTAATAATTATCTATGACCTAAAAGTCTGGGTCTATGACTAAAAAACATTTTCTTAATCGTTTTATTAACGTAATTATGAGATTTTTAATTATAAATATTTAAATGTTGACTTATTTTTAAGGATAATCAAAACTTTTTTAAATCGAGTCTTCTTTAAATTGCACAGGCTAAAAAAGTTATAATAGACGTAACGTATAAGTTTTTATTTTTGTTGATGGAAATTAACTAATTTTTATAACTGGCTACAAAAAAATTGAATATGTACAGGTATCTTTACGACTGTTAAATGTTGTCGCAATACTTAAAAAAATAAAATAATCGGTAGTCGTAAGAGTTCGTATTTGTCACAATACGATAAAATATAATTTGGATGCAAAATGAGAAAAACAAATGACTACAATAGCAACAAGGCAATATGTACCTATGTACAAACATAGCATGAAGTTACGTAAAACTTTGAAATTCTTACAATTGATGTATTTTATGATTAACACACAGTACTCTTGGATAAAGTTCATATTAATTTGAAGATAGTCTTTTCAAACATACTGATATGTTTGTTTAATAACAATTAAGTAGCTACCATAATATCAGGCAGTGAATCGATGTCGTAAACTGAACGTATTAAGTAAATTGTTAAGGGATTTACCAAAACAATTTTCCCTTCATAAATGTAATGAATTTGGCTTCGATCACCCTTTGTAATGATTCCGATATAAGGTCCCTCCGATAGCCGTTTGATTACTCGGTAATTTTGACGTGGGCATATGGTTTTGGGCTTATTGGTTCATAATAAGGTACTTCGTTATAAAAATATGACAGGAAATTCTCAATTATTGTTACAGATTTTGTTATATAAAATTTGTATGAAACTTTTTTAAATTTAAATTATTTCTGGGAGTTGTGGTGCTCGTAACTGTTATATAGAGTTTTACTCACTTCCAGATGTAATAAAATAAAACTATTCAGCGTTTTAATAAAAACTTTACACTGTAGTTATTTGTAACTCTCCATTTAAATATAAGTATAGTTAAAAGTTCTGTTACAAAATGTACGATCCATTTGAATCTTCCGCTTTTGGGGAAGTGTTTATCCAATCTTTTTCGAATTCATCCGTCTCCTACTGAATAGGCATTAGAAAACTTTTTAAAAAGCGATGTTCAAGCGCGGCTGGTAACAGCTATAAATCGGCCGTGCAGATTTACGACGGTGCTCTGCAAATCGGTTTATATTTTCGATAAATAAAATTGGCGCGGGTTTTGCGAGGTAAGCAGAGGCCGTTAGGAGAACGTCGGTCCGCCAGCTGCCGCGCTCACATAAACCCAACTACCCTCGCGTTTTCTTGCTGACAATTTTTTCCTTCTTCGGTCATTACGCAGCTGGCCCCGAGACAAAACGGCGAATCGTTTAAGCCCTCTCCGGAGATAGTCCAA
The DNA here is from genome assembly GCF_018135715.1 of Danaus plexippus. Lineage (NCBI taxonomy): Eukaryota > Metazoa > Arthropoda > Insecta > Lepidoptera > Nymphalidae > Danaus > Danaus plexippus. Next base: position 3,359,302 of record NC_083537.1, on the reverse strand, counting down.
TTTTATTGTGTGTATCTAGTAGAATTTGATATGCCGTGCGAGTTTTGGCTAGCGACATATGTCAAAGGACAAGGACCGGCTCATTTGATACATTTCTAGTTTGAAAATAATCCTATATATTTCAAAGAGTTTTTTCTAACTCTATGAAATTTTTATACATTGACATATGTGACATGTTCATTAGTAATTAGCCTTCAAAATAATTGGAAAAGAAAATTGTAAAATTTATGTTACGTAATACATTTTTAAAATTTTGAAATAAAAGCGATGTCTATAAGTGACAGCGAATGGGACGCCATATCAGTGTTTGTAGCTATAGTTGTTTTCGCTCTCCCCCTAACACTATTGTTCCCTGCGATCTCAGTATGGGATTTTATCCCGAAGATCAGGGTGTCCCGTTTCCATATCCTGGATCAGCACCTCACCTGGTTGCAGCTTAATGCGTCAATGATATTTGTCATCGTGATATTCTTTTGCCTTTATCTTGAAATTAGGAAGCGCGAGTAAGTACTAACACAATACCGCAACTGATATCAAATATGCTGTATTCGAAAACTTGTAGAAATTTCCTTCGATTTAAAATTATTATTGCGTTTTTTTAAGTTTTAAAATTATGATATATAAATAGTTTATATTAATCACAACTAAAAGTGCAATAGAAGATTTAAAAGTTACTTAAATTAAAGAGTATTATTCTCAGGTTGGACGAGATGGTGGATGGTGTCCTATCCGTCAGTCAGGCTACAGAAGCCGCTTTGGACATGGAATGCGAGAGACAAACAGCAGCGATAAGAGTGTGTGTCAAGCTTTTAGATGCCTCCACTGAACATTACGAGAACCTGATGTTACTCAGGGATGACCTCCGTAAACGGGAGAAGACAGCCTTACCGCATCCCCCTGAAATCTTACCCTCCACATCAGACATCGGAATTTGAGTGTTCAAAGCTATATACATCTGAAACATCAATCGCTTGTTTTTTAAATAAAATTATATGAGCTGTTTAAACTATTCAAAAATGATCATGAAATTAGTTCGGAATATATATTATAATTGCTTTTTGACAATAGCCTTGTCCTAAGTGATCGTGTTATGTTTTGTTCATACATTAAAAACATTATAATTTTCCACTTAAACAAGAAAGCCACACCAGTCCTAACCGCTGCAATTTCACTCAACCGTTTGTTAAACCTATGTAACTATGGTCCGCTAGTTGATATAAGAGCATATTATTATACCATGCGTTTCCATGACATTTTATATAAACTTTCATTTATTCATAACAAAGAACGACGTAATTGAACATGAAGAATAGTCATTATTATAAAAAAAAATCGTCTGCATTTCGTTATGAAATTAGACGCACGATTTATATGTTTTGAAATTATGTTAAAGGATGAAAATAATAAAAATTGCTTCATTATTATTTGACCGAGTTTAGTTTACTTGAATCGTGTACGTTTGAACAACCATGTTCTCTCGGGATGTTGTTGACTTGAAAAAACTAATCTATCCGCAATTACACGAAATCACTTAATTAGATGGCGCCTCTGCTTTCTTGTTAGATATGGAATTATCTTGTTTTCCACATCTTTAGACTCAGTTTTTATCGGTGATAATCAAATTGAATGAGAGCTTTAATACATCATCGAAATTTACTCTTAAAATCATCAAGTCATATTGAAAGTTATTTCAAAATATCATTCGTTAAAAACATGTAAACAATTAAGCGACTAAAAGATTAAATGTTTGTAACTTGGATAGTATGTGGCTACCCAGTAGGGTAGGTACATACAATACGTCCCGACGCAAATGTCTCTTAATATAGTGAGCACGCCCCCTATTTTCATTTAGACAGATCCGCCGGGAGCGGATCAGGCGCTCGCAAAAATAAATAAAACTGTTATTGAGATAAGCATCTGCGTCGCGGCTTTCGCTAAGTCCCGCTGTGTCTCTGAGCAATGTACTGAGATATGTCCGGATTACAGCAGAGCGTTTCCTTCAAATCTGCCGCTTTTCTACCAAGTTTACAGCTGAAACTGCTTAGCTTTAGCGAGACGACTATTTAGTTGATATAAATATTGCCGTTACAGTTAGTCGCATTCAAATAACAGATTATTGTAGCGTTTTATAAGTAAATATATCTTTTCAAGTAATACCTACTAAGTTTAGAAGAATTTACATACAATTAATAAGAAGTAATTTCACTAATAGAATAAGATTTCACAAATAATATAAAAAAACAACTTCCAAAGAAGTGACGTTAAAAAAAGACCACATTGAACCGTAATTGCCGTATTTCTCTTAGCCGTTTGAAAATAACGTAAACGCGCGGATTAGGAATCCGAGAGCCGGTGTAGCGTCACAGGCACCTGCGGCCCTGGCGGATTAATTTCTCATCACGTTCAGTTCCCAAGGAATAATGAAGATTGGAGAAAAATGCCGCAAAAACGTGTCTTTACTTGATTAATAAACCGCAGCCTTAAGACTATCCGCCCCGGACGAAACCTAATAACATCACTTAATACATTTTTCACGATATTTTTGCTCAACCTCAACAGAGAGGTTGCGGAATTTTTATAAATGAAACTACTAAGACAATCAGAGCATATAACGTGCGTAATTAGGATTTGACATCTGTGAAGTGTTGTGTAACTGACACGGATGTACACGCAATTTCAATAACAAGGGTTGTTTCATTATAAATGATCGAATACCTTGCGATCTTCAACCAAAAATACATTAAATGGTGACATTCTGACCGCAGAGTCACGAATACTAACATAGCCGCAAGCATATGCCGAGTATTACCTAAATTAAACTTAGTACAATTATTTGGTTACACTGCGGTTGGAATTATCACGCGAACCCTTTTGTCTTAACCGGAATCGCCTTGAGATACGTAAATTGATATCTATTATATAATTTAATACGGAGTTTCTCCAACTTGTTTCTAGAGACCTTTAATTTATAAATTGATATTGTGTTTGTGACTTCAATCAATGTTATTTATGCTAGTATTTATTGTATTAACATAAATTGGACGTGAGTTATTTTATTGGATCGAAGCTTCAAACTCACAATGGTTATGATCGTAATTCAGATTTGTCATAGATCGTAAATACCGTTTATTGCATCTTAGAAAAATAATCTCTTAACTTATTGGAGTATAAACGGACATAAAACATAGCGTTGTAAATATAACAATGTTTCGAAACAAGAGATTATACGAACGTAATTTTATTACTTACAATTAAAAATTTGTGTGTTAATGAAGTATAAGACACGTGTAATTCAAATGCTGCGCGTGAGTTGATAAAGAAAATCACAGAAATACTTTATAAATTCAATTATTAGAGTATTTTTAATGGATATAAATTAATTGACATTTTCCACGTCCATTAGAATCTAAGAGGCTATAAATTAATCAGCTCGGGATGTGTAGCCCGCAGCCTGTTGGTCAGCAGTCACCTTTATTGTTTAAACATTAATGATTACTGCCATTCTGACCGACACGTTTTGATACTTTAAATATATTTATAATTCAATTAACTGATTAAAAAAACTTCGTTGCTAGATCGTTGTTTATTATATTAATTAAAAAAAATGTCAAAGAGAATATTTAAAGTAAGCAAATTAAAAAAAAAGCAAAATAAAACTAAATGTTTTTTTATTGCTTACAAAACGTTATACTTGTATGATATACACTTGTTTAAATAGTTTTCTTTTATAACTAAGAACATAAATATTTAAATTAAAATAGAATTTTCCGCGTCATTTTGATCGAGATCTCAAGACTGGTCAATAGAGGAGTCTATGTAAGCGTTGTAGGATAGTGGGCGCTTCAAATGGCTCAACCGACAGGGGTCCAGCGTTCGTCGCCACAGCAGTGCTTTAATTTAATAATCGCATTACATACCACATCAGTATCGAACACGGACCATGAAATTTGCCATATTTTATATGAATTATACCGTTAAATAACATGTTTTATATTGCTCAGCATTCGGAATGATCGATGTGGATACCGCTCTCGTAAGTGCTCTTAAACAAAGGTCACGTCCTATAGAATGTTTTTAAAATATCGTTCTATTTCCTATTATATCATATAAAATATAAATACATATATAGCGTATATTATAAATAAAATAATGTTATTTTTTTTCATATAACATTTCCTATCAGTATGACGGATCACACTGTATACAATTTAAAGTTTTATGTTATCACATACAACACATGTGACGTTAATCATCCTATAATGTCCTAAAGTGAAGTGTCCCTATTTCATTTGAAATTTTAACGATATGGCAGCGATACTAACACTCAGCTCTAAGCCTTTTCATCTGTCAAGGTTTAACAGCTACGGAATTGGGTTATAATTTACGATTTTATCTCATGTACGCCATAGGGGCGGTCAGTGTGGTCATTGAAAAATGTTCCACAATATAATGGACCTCCCGCTTGGACGCACCCGGCCTGTTATGACTTGCCAAAATAGAGCTGTTTGCGGTGATATTGTGAGAGATGACCGCTTAAGTTGCGATTAATTCTGTGCCATCTAATAACTGACTGGTTTTTGACCGTTTGTCCGCCCTGACTGTTTAACTGGGGGTGATTCAGATTCGCTTTTGTTGGTGTGGTTTACATTATTAATGTGGGTTGGCCCTTAATAGTTTACGTCAGACATAATGTTAACTGTATTGAACAAGTTCCCGTCCGAGTGGAGTCGATATGGTAATCTTGAAGCCGAGATTGATACTAGTAACGGACGCTGGGCTTGACAAATAGTTAGTCTAGCGGAGGCGTCGCTTGCCGTCTTACCATAAATAAGGATTACTCTCGTGACCACGCAGTCTTGCGGAGTGGACGTTGTACAGCCTTTGTGACGTTTCTATACCGCACGATACTCGTGTCAAATCACCCCGCCATGGAAATAAACGGAGGATATATAGCGTCGTGAATTTGCATTATTTCAGCGCCTGTCGAATAACAACTTGGAAAATGGGAATCAAGTTTGACGGCACGCGCTAAGCCAGAGACGGTTTAGGCTCAGTGGCGACGTTTGAGAGGAAGGGCTCGTCTTACCGTCTCACTATGAGATCGAGGAAACGCGTCGAACTACACATTAAATCCCTCTTTCGCTTGTCTTTACGTATATATGTATACGTAAATGCGTTCTAAGTAACAACTTCGTCAAAGGCTAATTGGATTCCAACTCTTCGCACGGTGCGACAGTGGGGCGGAATTGTTGTAAGAAATAATTGTATTCTGAAACTTATTCTATTTCTTGTTTCTGTTACAAACGATCAAAATAATTAAAGTTTTTGTAATGATTTATAAGAAACTGTAAATTCGAAGTCATTTACACTGTATTATGTTGTTAAAAAGTCCGTTATTTTAATTGTGTTTTAACTATAAAAGGCAGAGGTTCTTAATATAAACTAACGCTCACATATTATCTTGATAATAACAAATTATATGTAAGTAACAGTCTCTATAAAATCAAACAAAAATCTGAAAATACAACTATGATGTATATATATTTTTTAATCTATGTTAGATGTATAAAATAAAGATGGCGTAAGGCATTTTGTTACAAAGTGTCGTATTCTATGTACCATGTGTCAGCCCTTATTTAGTTTCTGTTTAGACTTACGACAGTTTTGAAAGTCACATTAACTGACTAATACGCATTCGAGCGATTTCAAAGCGTTAAGAAGATTGTAAATTCACGCGCTCAGTTAACTCAAAGTGCTCGAGTCTCAGTCTGAACTTGCGATGATAATCTTTTATTACGTATCCCCGATTATATAAACAATTTGCTTGGAGAAATCGAGTTTGTTATTGTATCAAGTTATAACAGAGCAAAATTTTCGGAATTAAACATTGCTTAGATGGTTGCAAAATTAAAATGTTAAGTTTTATGTTTTTAAAGATTTGATTAGATAGTATTTGAGGAAAAAACATTATTTGCATGTCTGAATTCCTGTATATATTTTACGGATAACTGCCTTCTAAAGGTTTTGATCGTGTTTGATACAAAGAAAGTAATAAAAACACTTTTAACTTTGTGATGAGAATAATTTGCAACAAATATCCCGGACATTACATGAGCAAAAAAATTTTTTTGTTTCAATAACAATTTAGCATTAATATATATTTTTTATTTTTGTTAAGTTTCAAGTAATGAAAACATTTTTTATTTTAATTAACTCTAAAGTTCTGCGATGAATTATTCCAGCTTACATGTTCATTTAGTAATATGTTCAAAGTAAAGCAGTTTTTGTTCACAATATACTTCTTATCTAAGCAGTGATGCTAACTAAATAGCAAGAATAGAATAATAAAATAAGAACTAGTAGAGGAAAATAATAAAATACCTCTCCTTTATTTGTCTCAAATAAAGACTTTAAATACCAAAGCATATCCTTGTTTGCTTTTAAAATAATACAATTTACATAAGTACGTATATTAAATCCTTCGATCAAGTTATTGAAAGAAGTAAAGACAAATATTTATTGCATTATTTTAAAGACTAAGCAACCAAGAACGATTATTGATTATTTAATATCGTTACTAAAAACGTTTAAATATTGTACATTAATGAAAATCAATATGAAAATTTACAAGCAACATTCTATCTAGCAGACTATATTTAAGATTTATTTTAGATAATGATATTAGTAACACGAAGTCTCATCCCACAAAGATTTGTACACACCATCTCATTAATTATTATTAGACACGTGTATTGCAGGAGGGTCCTTAATTAGGGGTCATAGTGCTATCTCGTGATATCTCCAATTATATAGAGAACGGTCAGAGGATTAGACAATAGTTAGTCTTCTCACGTCGTGGACGATTCAATTAGAGCAAACCCGATGGTCATATTGCTTTATTAATATATACGTTTTCTTATAAGTCAGTTTGTACGCATATGAATACGAAGGACAAGCGAGACCATAAATCCATAATAGATAATCTAATTGAGATTTATTCGCTTAAAGTATTTCGTTATTTTGATAATGATAAAAATATTATAAGAAAGGGTTACTTATTACGTGAATTCTTTACATTTAAAACCTTTTAATCATAGATCTGCATAATAATTTGGAAAGCAACTTCCCGTTTATACGACACCTTGATTGATGTGTGTCCGTAGGTTTATTTACCGTAAAAGTAACGCAACGCATGTCCTCAAAGCCTTCACAACATAAAAATGACCCCCGCAACCGTTCTGTTTTATTTTTAAAACACGGCCCTTTAATAATTAGCGTAATAAATTATAAAATGATAATACCGGAGCCATCTTGTGGATCGTTTAATACCACGCGTCGGGGGGCGCTGCCGGCGACCGCGTGTCAATCAGTCCTGTGAATGTAGAACGATTCTTATTTCGAAAAAGAATAAAAATACGTATCACTTTATATATTTCATCCCTTTCAGTGAACAGCAGTTCGCATAGTGCTGGAAAAGGACGACATAGGAATCCGTTCTTGTGGCAACATCTGTGCTTTATAATAGACGCTTACGTAGGCTTCTTTTCGGGGATCCAGCCCGGTGGGATCGCTTTAACATGATTGATCTGTTTATTTTACATTTTAAAGGAACATTTTTACGGTTGCTTGTCAACTTAATAACAAAGTGTTTTATTTCGGAACATGTTATGTTCGGTTTTATTGATAGGTTCTTTTAGCTTATACATTTCTTGAGATGGGTCGCGAAGGCATAAATAAATGAGTTGGTAATGATTCGGTTGGATTTGATTGACATTTTGGCTTACAGGTTGTATAGCTGAAGGAAATGTATATTGATATGAATTAAGAAACGTTAAATATATAAGTTAATAGAATGGTATTAATATAAAAATTAAAATTTTAAGGTAACTGTATATTTTGATATGCCTCCATACAATCTTGAGTGTGGTGCCGCTGGTGTTTATTAAAAGTGCTCTCAACAGTTTTGTTGAAGAGGTTCTAAAAATATATCATTTATGAGCATTGGCGCCAGTGGAACTGAGGATCATTGGTAGAGAGAATGGCTTTCATGTCCCAGCGGCTGAGTGTGTACTTACAATAAGATAATATTATCACAAATTGACAGGTGCGCCGTTTGAAACGTCTTTTAAGCACTTTCTAAACTGTTGCTAATTATAGATCCACGTCGAAGATCAGAGCTGGAGCAGTAAAATTACAACATCTAACATACATACGTCTCTAACTTATTGTTGTTAAACTGTTTAGGACAGTCTAATATACAATGAATACTGGGACTCTCAACATGTTGAAATATTAAGACTTTCTTAACAATATTATAAATACCAAAGCTAAATAGATTGTAGGATCGTCATGAAATATTGATGGCTATTGTTAATGAAAAGAAGTACACGTCATATCCAGAAATAACGTTGTTCCCGCGGGACGTTATAAATAAAATCCTGAGATATAATTAAAAAAAAATGGTTACGCTTTAACTATAGAAATTAATTTTTGAGGAAAAACAAAACATATTGCACATTAATTTGTAATCTAATCACGGATAAAGAAAAGGCATAACGCTCGTTAAGTCATTAAAAAATGGACAAAAAACGGGTGTGCTCCCGAACAGCTTATCGGAAGCAATTACACGTTGTTTTATTAATTTTCATAACTACCCTCTACTTCAAAGCGATCCGCTTAAAATTACTGTGACCTAAGTGAAAATAACAACTATAAAATCTATAAGCCTAAATCTTAATGCATTTATTCCTAACAGAAAATTCTCTACATAAATAAAGAGGTTACATATAAATCTTAAATAAAACATTCATTAATAAATTATCATAATTTAAATAATTTCAAATAGTTTAAAAAAAATGCATTTTTCAAACAAAGTTAAAGTTTTCAAACATAATGAGTACTCACTTATTTGTATTTAAATCTTTTTAATATGCAAAAACGCTGTCTTCTATGTATTGTGACACAGTCTGGTATGAGCTACTGTTTACCGCGCTAGACCCTTGAAGACGTTTTAACAGCACTCAGTTCGTTTAAACGGCCTTTGATGTTTGACGACACTTCAAATTCAGCGGAATTTTAAAATGTGTCTGTTCCTAGATTATTAAACAACGATAATGTTGTATTTTCTTTGAATTTAAACTTATATTATTGTATCTTGATGTATAAAACTATCTCTGTTCGCATCAAATTCATTATTTACTGCATTTAGCATCATATTTCCTAACATTTATTTATTTAAAAAATCTGACACTTAGCAGCTAACCCATTAGTATCTAGATGAACATATTGTACAAAGAATAATGGTGATTTCTTTTCAAAAATAAAGTAGTTACTTGGAGATTTATTAGAACGGAAAAAATTGGTAAAGAAAGAAAATTAAAAATATATACGTATATAATATTATGAAAAATTTTACTGTTAATTTACAAATAGCAGAATATTTTTTTAATAACAAAAATACTCACCAAAGAGTTTAAACAACAGTATTATTAATTACATCGTAACTGAGAGGAGACTGTAACAATGATATTTAAAAATCATTCGCATATTCGATACAATATTAATCATTGGGGATAAACAATCACATATTACCGTCAGCCGGGCGTCGGAGCAGAACAGACGTCTTGCTAAAACGATTCCCACATAAATAAAGCTCATCGGATATGAAATCTTATTTACATAAGAAAAATATAAGTAGGCCTAAACGATACAGCATAAGGGTATCGGGAGTCGGGTCTCGGGTTCGTTTGAAACACAGCTCACGTCTGCGGGGAGCGCCTTTAATAACAATACACAATATCAGTTCGTTCCTCCGATCGCAAATCTACTTCAATAACATATCCAATAGCAGCGCTCAATTCATTTCGGCATATTATGTCAGAGCACGTCCTGTGTCTAAATCTCCCGCCACATGTCGCCAAAATGGCCGCTGGACCAAAACGCGAAACTCAAGAAAAAGATCACGAATCGGTTGTATCTTTCGAGTCAATAAACTTAAATGTTTATTTGGAGCGATATTTCGTCCTTATACGGATATTGCTTTACTAAGCTACTGGCCGTATATTGTTTACTTAAAGCCTGAAAATTATAGAAAATTGACAATGTTAGTATTAGCTATGAGATATTGAAATGCGATTATCTGAAACACATGTACATACAAACGTTTTATGTATAGATAGGACTTGTAAGTGAATATTTTATTATTAAGTTCTCGGTAAACAAATTTAAAGCCTTTCACCTGAGGCTCAGTAGGTATAGACACAATCAAATCATTATCTAATTAGTGCTAATGGGTAGCTATTTAAGAAAATTACTTAATCGCGAGAATAGCGAAGTTAAGGCCTGAATAATCAACTTCATCCTATAATGTAGTTAGCAGTAAGGTTAAGTTTGAAAACTATATCTACATATATATATATATATATATATATATATATATATATATATATATATATATATATATATTCGTATTTCTTTGTATCTCGTCTGAACTGAAATCACTATTTCAGTATATAATTAGACACAGCATCTCCAGTACAAATAAAAGGAAATTGGCTCAATCAAGGTTTGCTAAGCACTGATTGATCAATCATCGGACACCAACAATAAAGGGAAGTGCTTTGTCTACGCCGCATTGTCGTACGTGTTCTCTGAGTACAACCGATGCTATAGAGATTATTTGTTACAAATCAACAGACATGCATCATTATTTTCATATATTTTTAATTAATATTTCGTACACAAGTATATATTTAACCTTTCAGTTGTCCAAACAGTTCATAGTTGTAGAAAAATAGTTGTTAAAACCGCAATTGTAACGAAATCTTTTATCTAAAAAATACATTATTATCAAAACGGTTTATTTATTTAATTTAAGGACGTTAATTATTTATATTATAATTCATTTTCGAATGTCTAAAACTGGTCATTCTGCATCACATGACATAATCTTTGATCGTGATAGCCAGCGATTTGGATTGATTCCGTCATTGTTTGAAAGCAGTGATTTCAGCAGGAATTGTTTCATCTGGCTCCCGCGGATTAATTCGGATTCGCTGGCAATATAAATTTATGTAGCTTCGGTACCGGTTCTTATTTAGTTCTAATTTGATCAAGAGACCGTATTGATGGTAGTTTCTCTGACTGCATACAAATATAATACTTCACAAATTCAAAGGTTTCGTACAACAGCTTTCTTGCTTACATATTGTTTTAGGTAGACTAAGCTCGTTGCGAAGATATCCGGTATTTTTCAGTCCAAGTATTTCACAAGTTGCGGTCAGAGGTATGGATCACGTCTCCGTCTATTATTGATTTCCATTTAATCCGGCGCGTGCTGCCACGCTGCCCGCGTTGCCAGCAAATTGCTTGATGCTTTCATTACAACTGATTGAAGGGGCGCATGTTTGATCTTTTTCGGACGCGGCCTAGCCACCGCATAGAAGTAAATAACTTTCTCAACGTCGATAATTAGGGATATATGTGGAATATTCTTCAAAGAAAATGGATTGTATAAAATTTGCTACATTTCTTAGGATTATTTTTTATATATCTCATGGACTGACATGAAATTATTTGTGTTATATAATTCAGTGTCCAATGTAAAATTTTATTTCTTTTGAATTAACAATCTCGTAGACAATAGCGTGCGTGACTTGATCTCTTCGCTGTCGATTGCTACCGTCCTATCTGAATTGCTTCCTCCTCTGATGTTCAACAAATTAAAATAAGATGTGATCCCATTATAAAAGTTGTTGTATTCTATTGTGTTGAAATATTTCAATTGAATGCGAATCGTTAATTATTAATTTTGTTGTAGTGTCGATTTATTTAATTGTGTTTACTTCGGGGCACTTTTTTCAGAATTCCTTTTATTGTAGCTATAAATTTGAAGAGATGGCTTACGCAACAGAAAAATTAATTGATCGAATCTCGTTTCTGAGAGGAAACAGCGCGGAAGAGTTTTAATTAGCGAGAAAAAAAGGCACCACAAAACTTCTGATGTAAAAAAAGCGGGAGACAAGGGTGGGCGTAACGAAGAATAAAAATCTCCCGGTCGTAATGCGGGCAACATTTGTGTGAGGAAGACGCTCGGTAATGGAAGACAAATTTCAATATAATTTGCAATACATAATCGTGTTACTTTAATAGTCCAGAACCACCCTTCAAATTAAACGGGGCTTAAGTATTATTTTATTTTTTCCTCCTCTCTCCGATCGGAGTGTGGTCTAGTGAGCGCATTACCGCTCTATCGCCGCGCCGATTGCCCTGCCTTGCTACGGAACGCCGGAACATGGAGCCGGGCGACGGAAAAATATAATCCGACTAAATTAATTGCTCCTACTGGCAATAGTGGCGTTGCGATGCCGCCAAATCAAATTAAGGAGCGCTATAAAAACCAAATTAGTACTCGCTTTAACCGTGAGGGAGTATTTAGTTACAAGACGTTAGTTCAAATCCCGCCATTTTCATTAACAATAAATATCCCCCTGTAGCTGCACGGAATCCTTATTGTTTTACTTTTTACACTCTTGTGTCCCGAGTGGGATATAGTGCGGACGTCTTCTGGCGAGGCTCTGGCTAATTTGTTCTTTTGCTTTACTTACTTATAGGGCGTGGGTAATAAAAATTTGTGTTGCGCGAATTGTGTGGACTTTAAATTTTATATAACCGCGGTCGGTGCTCAGGGCGAGTTTTGCATTTAATTGGAGAAAAATTTAGGGTCGGCGAAGCGCTTCTGCGAGGATTCTTAAACTAATTGGATGGTCGTTACAAAGTTTTTTCTTTTAACTGTTTACGCAATATAAAGTGGAGAAGAGTTTTTTAAGCTCGGACCGAGAAAGGCTTTGGGGCGAATTAAATAGATTTCGAGGACTCCATAATAATGATACAATCATGATAATGTGTAGTTTAATGTCGTTTACAGCACACAGATGCTATGGAGGGGGTGGCTTTAATATCTTTTATTTATAATGTATAATTAAAGGCTACGGAGTAGATTAGAGGGCGGCATCGATTTAAAACAATAACTGGTGGTATAATGACAACATACCGTTAATGACAGCCCGCCCGGCGACGAGGAATTCTGGCCTAATGTAATGACTTTCAATATTTATTAAGTCCTTAGATTGATTGCTAAAATAAGACAGAAACGTTAAAGATATGGCCGATAAATTAATACAGGTGTAAACAGATAATTATTTGCTATATATAATAAAGAGGTTTCATGTTATATAAACATACTTTATGTATTACATAATATTTTATTTCTGTCGCCTTTTTATTTCATATGTGGAAAAATTTGCATAGTTATATATCTAATAGAAGTACGTTTTAATTTCTAATAGTTTTATGTAAAAAAATTAAGTTAAAGTACGCAAAATTTCAGTTTATATGTATATGAAAAAAAATTATATATTATTAGTTTTTCTTATGTACTAACCGAAGCAGACACACGTGAAAGTGCTCACATTTGTTACCAAAACTTAGCAAAACGTTACAATAAATCATTCTAGAGGTGAAGATTGAGGCTAAGTACCAATACTTAGATCGTTTACAGTATTAATACTTTTAACTAGTACTTAAGCTTGTTATAAATCAAGTATATACGTAAGTCATACATATTCCCCTGACATTACAAACATATACACACAACAACCCTTTGCAGGAAGGAATATAAATTTTCAATGTATTTTCTAATTTCTCAGCAATCATTTTTTTTAAATTTACTTAATTACCGTTTATTGTTCTGTTAATTATCGCACCATATGAATATAACATAAAATTTTGTAACCGAATTTATAAAAATGTCGTGTAGATACAAAAAAATAAATAATCAGTTTCTTTACGTAACAAGTGATTAACGGCTATTATCTTTTTAGTCTAAAAATACAAGGGTTGAAATTATATATCGCGTACAATACATAGTGTATAGATTATCATTTTTGTCAATTATATGAATATTTAAACTGTGACCCGTTCTGTTTACGAAAGCATTATAAAATAGTCAAAGTGGAAAAGTATTTCAATTAAATTCGTAACGAGTAAATAATAATAAAAATAAAATATCATTTTTCCAATACGTTTTATTTATGAAAAAGCCACAGTCCGTCGGCGATAAACATTAAGAAAATTGTAGCATTTTTCTGAATATTTAAGGTTCGTAAATAACAATAAAAATGACAACATTTAACGTTGTAATTAAGCAACTAGCATGACTTAAAATTTTTGACAGTAATATAAACATATAAGTTTTAGTACTGTGATGATTCACGAGAAACAATTAAGTTTTTTTTTTTTTTTTGTAAATGACTAATATCTTAACATTCATCTTCGGATAATGTTGCATTTTTAATACAGTTGTTTTAATAGACATATCTGTATAAGCGGTTATCTGAGTTTCTGTTCAAAAAATGATAATTATATTATAAAATTACCACAATGATTGCAGGAAACGTGTTATTTAGCGTGAGTCGATACGATCTTATCGCCTCGATCCTAATTCCCGACGTGTGGATATTATAGGACCTGCCGAAAAGCCCAATAACTACGGATATCCGATATTTTACTTGATATTACAACTACAGTATGTATTTAAAAAATAAATATATAACTCTAATTGTTATAGTAAATAAAAACGTTTTGTATCAAAAGTTATATAAACGTGGTTATAGTTTATCGTGGAATAAAATTATTAAGAAACTATATAATTGTTGTAATAAATAAGAAAATATTTGTTAAAAGCGAATACTGTTTGTTTATTGTGAGAAAAAAATAATATGTTAAACATCGTTTTTGTGAATAATGCACGGTAAGATGGCAATAAATAAAGCGGGAGAAGGAGTTAAACAGGGGCGCTACAATTTGTCATTATGACAGCGTATACAGTAGACTGCGGCGTAAAGCACACCCACTATAAGGTGTTATTATCGAGACAAAGCGCTCTGTTTGTCTATCACGATAATCTGTGGACTGTTCGTTCCAATTCCATGTTGTGTAAATGCCCTAATGGACGACGGTAATGTGACACGCTTGACGATTCTACTCACAAATTGTTGTACGAAACTCTATTACAATCTAATGACAGCCACCGTCTAATTGCGAGGTTATTACGTTTTGTTGTGCACGCAGCCTAATGATAGTGCTCAGTAATTATTGGGCGAGGTGAAACAGTGAAGATGTGTCGAATTGAATCGTCGGCTGACTTACAAAGCCGGCCGACCGCCGCGCCGGATGCGATCCTATACACGTATCAATGAAACCGCGATTAATTTTTAATAGTTCTCGCCCCAAGGCTTCCTTGGTATTAAGTTTACATTGTACCTAACATCAAATCCGTTATATGTGTAATGCGTTTAAGCATCTGCTTATTACGTTATGACTGAAAATTATACGATTACGACATTAAAGATAAGGATATACTTTTGTCATAATGCAACATTGAAATATCAGTCCTATCATTTCTTAATTTTAAAATAAAGAATGAAAACCATTCCACAATTATATTTATAATGTCTAAATCTTTTATGACAAACATACAAAATATATGTAATCTGTATTACTTATGGTTTTTTAATACTAAACCTGTCATTATGTAGACGCTGAATAAGTTGTCACGACTGTCATCAAATGGTTTGTTTTGTATATCCGTATGTATATAGCCTCTCATATCACACAATCTTCACATCTGGAGCGCTACATTCGTGAATAATTTTACAGACAATGGATTGTCTGTGTTTTTTTTATAGTCTGTATCATTATTAAAATATGTTGAATATGGACTATTGATATATTAAACACATTTAAAATTGAAAGCAGATTTCTTTTTTAAGAAAAGACGAGTTAAGGAGTAGTATAAGTAAATATTTGCCTATAATCTCTGGTTGAAATTTATTTGTTTTTCATGGAAACGCGTCGAACAAAATAATCCCAAAAAACGTATTAAACAATCAGTTAGGTGATAAAAATATAATGGCATATCAAATACTTTAGAATTTCAAATATATTTTCTTTAAACTAAAATGATAAATTGATATAAAAAGCTATATGTAAAGGCTATGAAGTTTCGATTTGTTAAAACTTATTAAAATATGACCAACAGCATTATGCTATACAAGAACAAAATTTTAGAATCAATTTCAACTACGCTAGAACTAAGTCGGTATTGTTAGGAAGCGGGTGTAAGCGGATTTGGAGGGCGGGCGGCGGATGGCATGACCTCTTATTTTTGCCGCGTCGTCTCAACTGGCCCGGATTGATTTACGGGGCGAAGTGCGATATACCGTACTTCATCCCAGCTTAGTCCTAACTAAAGCTTATCCCGAATTACGCAAACACGCCGACCACTCCCGTGACATTTGCCAGAGGAAATAAGGAAAATAGAATACTAGACTGACTTGTTTTCTTTTATAATGGACGCAATATTTTATGAAATTTATTGAGCTGGCTTTGTGCATTTATATAAGTGTATATAATTATATGATGGAGTGTTTATCCGTGTTTCTATATATATTGAAATATATTATTCAAGATAGGATAGTATTGAAAATAGGAATTAGTACTTGGTAATATTGAATAAATTAGTGTCCCGTAGATATGGCAGGAACTTTCTAAAGATTTGTTTAAGTTATGACACCTATTAAGCTGAAAGTATGAGGACACGTTTGCCATTAGGGCGATCTGAAGCAGCCAAGGATATTATCGCACCGCTTGTTACCCGCGTAAAATCATAATGGCCGAACTTCCCGGCAAGGGGAAAGTTAGTGAAAAAATTAGCCTGCCCCCGGCTCTCGTCTCTCGGCTCGGTAACCTCAGATGTGACGTCATTTAATTTATTAACACATTCCTACCAGCAGAGTTCATTTTGTGTAATGACACTTTTCAGTTTTCGCAGTGCTGTGCTAAGTATATGATCATTATCTTGGGTTCGCTTGATTATTTTCTCAATCCGTATACGATTTCCTTTGTCTTTGGTATTATGGTGAAAGGGTTCATCAATTAGTTTTCTTTTTATATTCTGCATCAATTACTCATAATTGACTTTCTATGATTACTTTTAACGACATAGAAATAAAAAATATCATCTATGGACAAATCTTGTTTTTATAATTGAAATTAAATATTTTTTTATTGTAGTTTCTATGTCAGAAAGCGAATAGATTTATTCTTAATACAAGTTCTTGAGAATCTCAGTCGATCTCAGCAATAGATCATTCCAAGTCGTGTCCACTACACCGATAGGTGAAACTTTAAACTGTGACTCACAATACACATACGAAAAATCAATAAACGAAACCACATTGAGCGCCAAAATAAATACGAGCCGACTATCCAATAAAACACGCGAACGGTTTACAATTAAAGCTTTAAATCTGCAATAGGTGTTGCCATAAATTGGAACAGAAAACAATCAGCGTGCGAGCGTCGTTCGCAATTAGCGCTGCGCGGCTCGATAAATTTGCATTAATGCCCTGAAAAATCCGAACGGCAATAATTTTCAGGAGCGATTCCGGGCTGGTGCGCGGTCGTCGCTAACATATCATGTGTTATTCCAGATTACCGATGGCCGTTTGATGTGCTCATTTCACGATATAAATCCTTCTAATCTAAGCACCGAGCTCATAGAGTTTAGGATTTTATTACACGATACAAGAAGGTACATATGAAACCACTGAAACAAATATCAGGTTAAGATGGTTATGCTAAGAGTTTTTTTATGTTATTTTATTTAAGGGCAATTATTTTGATTATAATTAAGTAACACAGATCACAGCGAGGCCGTAAGGGTTCAAGTTACGTCGTGAATCGTATTTCAACGGCGTCGATTTACGGAACGGCCCGTGATTTACGTAACGCCCCCCGCCTGAGTGCACTTTACACTTTTGCAGTTGTGCGCACCGACGACTATTAATTGATATTCGTAACGACACTTACACACTGACATAGCATTTTTATGCACATACTAATAAAGTCGACGTATTTTACAACACTTGTTGGAATTTTCAATCCATTTGTGTTAGACTTTCTGTAGATTTTTTCTGAAATTCCATTTTACGCTTGATAAACATTTGTAACAAATATTGCGATTGAAATTTGTGAGCTCTTATATGGATAATATTTATGTTGACTTTATAAAATTGTCACTTGGGCTTCATTTTTGTATATAAAGTTGCAAAGTATAAGAGTATATTACAAGTATATTACGGAGGTTAAAATTAATTTGAAATAAAAATTTTAATTCAAAAAATAACTTTATATTGCTTTCAGCCTAGGGTTCTTATAGATGGGAGGTAATTATGTCAAAACTTTTAATTTTAATAAAAGTAAATCGACCTGTCTAAAATGTTTCTAATAGAAATCTTTTATATATTAAAAAAAAATTAATATATCGTAGGTGTTCAAAACAATTCAGCACACCTACTAAGACTCGGTCGGGAACACGTTTTAAATGGTAATGATTATAATTTTGTAATTCATTAACGCTTTCATTGCTAAATGTGTTTAAATTGCTTAATTAAAGAGCAATAAATGTCTTGCTAAGCAATGTTAACGTTGAATTTATTTCACTATTTATGTAAAGACCTCGGAAATCGGTGTCACAATGTTAGTTTTTATGTAACCTTAATACTTATTGGTAATTTGTTCAAGGCTTACTGATATAGAGAATAATAAAGATATATGAACATAAGGCCAGTACATAATTGTTAGACGAAATTAAACGTACGTGTGAAATTCAGATTAGCTTTAGTTTTTGTTAAGTACAATATTAAAAGTAGAAAAAAATTTAAGCCTTTAAATTTGTGGTAACGTTTATTTAACATACTATTTTATTGACTTTATATAAACTTTAAATGTCCGGAGCTGTCATGCTGAGAGCATACTGAGATAAGTCTCTATTTTTAGGATTCCTTACAAACGATTCAAAAACAGTGTTACATATTTTATGAAATTATGAATGAATTTTAAATTTAGTATTTGTTGTATACGTCTGTTTGATGTTAATGTTGGCACATTTTGTTTATAAGAATCTTTTATATAACGTAAAAGTACCGGTTTATGGAAAAATAATGGTCAACGCTTTGAGAGGATCGTCAATGGCATAATACCAAACAAAATATGCATCTTGTAATATTTATTCCAAATATATATTGATCGTCATAAAACCGGTCGATTCAGATGGACTCAGTACCAAAAAAGAACATCTTTCAAATATTGTAGATACGTTAACATTGATATTAAATAACATCTCTATTATCAATAAAACGTCTCGTAAAATCTAAAAGTTGGACAGCGGGCAGTGCAACGCCGGAAGAGAGGCACTGCGGGCAGACTTAGTGGGTGCTTTGTAAATGAAATATTCAATTTTATAACATTCCGATGAGATAACATCTGAGTCTGTCGATTTGATATTTTCGGCGGTAAAGTAATTTTATACTGGTTGTGAATGGAGCCAGGTGAACCGGGCGATGCCACGCTGCGCGCGCGCCGCTCGCCTCATAACTTAGCACTTAATCATTGACAAAGACACTTTATAGTTTATATGCTCCTGCGTTCTAATAGATATTGTTTGGATAGTACTTACTTGCTGTAATCTAATAAAAGAGAAGCAATCATTTATATTACAAAAGTACATTATCGAAAATTTTATTTATATATATTATTTTTATTTATAAGAAACTTTTTTATTAATTTCAATTCAGTCAATTTGCCGATGTCTCTATTTTGTTACTTATAGTTTGAAATTAATGAACTGCGAATATCTTCGGACACAGTAGCAAATGTTGGAGACATTGAAATGCAGATGTGTCGTAAAAGGGCAGAAGGTTTACTTGTCATAAGTCAGGAGGCTAACAGCAGAGTGGCATAATAAATAAATGTCGCCAGGCAGCCGGGGCTTGCCCCAACTCGTGCGTGGGAGGCTCTCAGGGCTCAGGTAAATCTAGATTCTTCTCAGCTTCATGTTTTCGGTGTCAAGTTTCACAAGTTCCAAACATTATTTTTTTGAATTTAAATACCAAGTATGTTTTCTATTTCTGTTGTAGTTACAAACATTATTCAAACCGAATGATTTAAAACCATTATGCATTTTAAATAGATTTAAAAATGCTTGTCAAGTGTAAGCTGTTAACTAAGAAAAATTAAGTATATACATATATATAAATTTAAGGCTTAACATCAAACCTCGAACAATAGAGCAAACGATAAAAAATAGTAAAAAAATCTTCTGCAAAAGACATTCTACTAAACAAATCATGGAAACAAGAAAGTTACAAATGAGAGTGAGTCAGTGAGGCTACCGCTGCTGTTGCCAAAAGTGCTGATAAGTCGCTGGCGGCAGCGTTGTACGAGCAACGACGACCCCACATATCATGGCATAAACCAGATTAAACGTCTTGCAACAAAAAGCCTGTTAGTCAACAATCCGCTGCCCACCATCAGGCCATAACGCAGTTCATTATTTATATTAACAGTTTAGCAGTCAGTGGCACATCGAAATCCGGACTTAGCTGCGTGAATATGCGTGGGCATTATTTGTACCCTTGTTAAGCGTTAAGGATATTATAAAATTATTCCTTTATCCGTGCTGTGACACTCGCTGGAAATTGGTCGTTTAATTTATGGTTATCATAAAAAAGGATTCAAAACCGTTCGGGTTGGAATTTCATTCATAAGGAGACGGCTCTTTATGGCTGGATGTTTTCATTAATTTAACGTGGATTTGAAGAACGGTAGGTGAGATATCGGGTGTTGTATGAAGGTGGTCAGAGATCACATGATAACAGACGACACAACTACTGTTCACTCTTGTTTACCTAATTTATTATCATATACAATAGGATTAATTTCTATATATAAACTATATATATTCACCATAATATAAAAGTGAAATTGTAGATATATAATAATATTTGCTCATGTAACAAGAAGTTCAACTTCGCTTCCATTATATATTAATGATCGGTGTTTACATTTACAAAATGATTTTTGACGAGGCGTCATTAGTCATCGGTGTTTTTGTGATCGTGGCGACTATGTAAGCGCAGTGGATGCACTCGAGCAAGGACTACGAGGTCTATCATCAGATAAGAGTGATTCGATACGCGCTCCAAATAAGCTCAGTGGCCCATTAGTCACCACTGTGAGCGACCACCGAGCTCCGTCGGACGACACCTACAGTTCGCCTAATCCACTCAAAACATACAGAGACATTTGTCGGCCCGTCGGGGATCGGGTGATCGATAGCGCGACTCGCCACAAAACGATAGATAAAAGACCGATAAGTCAGAAGAAATATGACGCGAACAAAATCGGGAGATATACGTAATAAGATAAAAGTCAAACAATGATTCGACCGCGGATTCGCCGCGGCATAATTTATGTGACAACTCGTGATGGACGAGCGGCGACTTTCGGTAAACTATTTACATACGGCTGGCGCTGTCGGATTGGGTTCCGTTGTGATAGAGGGTGGGGCTTAGTACCGAAAACAAATGTCACTGTTATTTATTAGGTTACACTAATATTAGGCCTAAGATGGGAAATGTGGTTGCCGGTGTTGGAAATCATGAAAGGGAAAAAGTCGGGTCTATTTTACCGGATTTAAGATTGCGATCGCAGTATGCGAAAGTGACAGGAGTCCGCGTAACATGCTACAGGGTCCCGCGGCGATTGTTCTAATTGAATCAAGAACACGGAGCGCCGCTCCACTCGCTTGGCAATTCCCTTCGCACGTCAACTTAGATTGCTTTCTGGAACTTTCTGAGGCATCTTATGTAACAGTAATCTAAGATATTCGTGGATATAATTGTTGCCAAGTTGAGAATTTAACAGATATAAGTATTTGCCCGTTATCAGCATAATGAAAGAAAAAAATTATTAAAATTTTATGATTCATGAATTCGAATTATAATAAACATTACATTTTGTTAACCGGCAGTCAATTATTTACTGTCAAGTGCTTATAAAGGGCTATGATATACGTATGGTAGTTGAAAACGTTAGCCGAGCGACAATCCCCGCGGAGACAGCAGCAGGCAAGTTCGCTTTTTATCTGCGCCTCGCCGCTCGCTCGACCGTGTAATTGGATGAGAACGACGCGATCCCAATAGCGCGCCCTTATCTGTTCGCGGCAAATCCACCACCCCCTCCCCCAAACCTCACCCCCGAATTGCCTACCGACGCTCAGCAATAAGTTTTTAGTGAGTAATTCAAGATAACCCCTTGATGTTGTTCATTTTCACACTTCCTTTCCCGAGAACAGGTCTTTATTGCGTAATATGTAACTGTCTCGTCGCCGACGGCCGTCCCCGGGGCGCGGAGACAATCTTCGCCCCTTTTATGATGTTAATGCAATCCTACCCTTATATCTCGGGTAATGATAATTGCTTTTTCGGAAATTATTGTTTGATGTTGTCGCTTAATGTTGTATGAGATGATTTGATTCTCTCTACTTCATGTTAACTTTAACACTTGTTCCACAATTAATTTGTAGTAATTTGATTTTAACTTCCTATGGGTTACATTTATGGGAAGTTGTTCATGATCTGATATAGATTATGGTTAATATATTTTCTAATGAATAACCAATCGTTAATACTTGAATCTTATTTTTATTCTCAAAGTACCAAAATAGATTTTCTGCATTAGATATCCTCAAAAGATCACATAAGCTCTGTGAGGTAAGAGAATTAAATGGATTAAAAAAAACACGGTTTATACGGAGGTCCTTTATTTGCGGAGGAAAGCGGGAGGCTGCGAATTGTCGTCGTATTAGTCGCTATCAGATGGGCGCTGGCTACACCTCCCCCCTCGCCACCCATCACCCATCACCCCCTGAACCCATCTGTTTCATACTTGCTGTGCCAGCGGATTCTTCCTTAGGTTTGTTTGTTGTTGGCGTTTTTCTTTTTGTATTTGTTCGCATATGTGATGCTTTGTTAAGCATGACACTCGTATTATCGATGGTAAAACAATCTAAGTTTATCCTATTAATATTCAAACAGTATTATTATTTTTGAACGCATTTATGGTTACCTTCTCTATAACCAAAAACTGAATAAACAAATATATGAAGTTGTAATATACGAACCTAAAGTCATAGCTCTTTGTCTTTTGCAATAAAACTACACGGAATTGGGAAAGAAGCATCCGGGTTAAGACTATTTAAATATAATATGTTATTTACGTTTCAAATATGTATGGTCTGTTTATAATTCAAAGGATATCCGGGTTTAAAGGCTAGTGTAATATCATCGGGTATGGGATGCTGCGAACTGTCATCATACTGTAGCGTTATCAGATAGTCCGTTGGGACATCACAGGCTTAATCGCGCTCAAAACAGCTTTCAGCTACGTGTATTAGATACCAGATGTTTGCTCTTATATATTATGTACATAAACGAAATTAATATTACATTATATTTATACTTATATGACCAAAGCTATTATACTTTTTTGTTTGTTTTTGATTCCCTATTTCTCATTTTATGGCCATGAAAATGATTGTGTAATGCCAAGGTCACAGAAACAAAGTTTCTAAAACGTTTGTTGGAAATATTTAAATGTCGTGTATATAATAAGCTGATTGTGATGTATGAAAATCATTATTTAAAAGCCAAAACAAATTTATTAATATAAAGCAAATGTTTAGACTAATAGTTTTTGTTAATATTATATAAAGAATGATCATACAGAAGTAGATCAATAACCGAAGGTTTGATGTTGCCAATCATTTGGAGATACTTGGATTGTTTTTTTTTGTATTCGTTATTCAGAAATTGCGAGAGCATTATGTTGAGTATAGGGTGGAGGCTCTATTACAGGCTGCTCTGTAATCAGACACCGCTCAACATTGGCCACGTATTAGCGTCAAATTAATTTGTTAGTCATATTTCGTGTGGAATTGTTGCAAGTGACAATTATAAGGTAATTTCATATTCAGATTTCGCTTTAAATTTTGTGTGACGTGATGTGTTTTATGGATTGTACCTACTGAACTAAAATTCGTGTGCAACGAGTAAGAAGTGAGAGTGAATGAATTTTGGTAAATTTTTTTTTGTAAATGTCCGTGAAACCTTTTTATTCATTTCTCAGTGAAGCAACATTATATAATAATGGTATTGAATTACAAATATCCTAGAATTGCATTTTAATTCGTCTATTAGGCTAAACTTTGAAAACCATAATTTAATTTGTGTTGCCATGACTTGGGTGGTAATAATTAGGAGTCACACTTTATTATGGTCTAAATAATGATTATAAGTGGGTGAGAGCTGGTGGCGTGCCTCTACTCTGTAATCTTCAACCGCTCCCTAATCAAGCGTTTCTCACTCGAATGCGTTGAAAAAATAATACCTTATGATTTGTCTATAATTTGCCGGACGCCGCACCACAGGCCGTTGAATGTCGAATCATGATCTAACGTTACTACTATTTAGACAGAAGCTTTCTAAGACTGACCTCATGTAACGCGATACTGTTATTACGGATAATATTTTAAAACTGTAGCTTTAATTCAATACATTTGGTTATTGACATGAGTTGTCTATGAAAAGTATAGAGGTGAGCTTTAGGTAAATGTGAGCTTTCATCTGTACGTGTATTATTCTCTAACATGTAAGTGGAAAACGTAGCGTAATTTTTTTATAGTGCTTAACGGTAATATTTCAAGAAGAAGCCGGTATCAACAATCACAATAATAGCTTATGGTCAAGACATATTATTCGCTATATCCGCCAGAACGTATGGCACACCACAAGTATTGTGGTGCCGTAAGCCATTGTATTTCAATCACAAACCGCGACCATGACAAACATTGTTAATGTTACGTAAAAGTCACCAAAACATTTCGATTTGTATGATATTTTGACGTTTGAGTGACAGTTGCTTTCAATACAGAATCATCCAGAACGATCATCCATCATCCACACAGACTATACGCTGCAAATAAAAAAAATGCGATTATCTGTTATAAATATTTTGACAATATATATTCTTTGTAAATATCTAACATGAAACTAGATTAATAAGTCATGAATGAAATTTTGAGTTGTTGTATACTTAAGTAGATTCTTGAAAATAGTTACATATGTATGTATTTTGCGAAATAAATTGTAAACGCATTTTTATCATGTTATTTTTACCCCTATAACGTTCCGTATAACAACATTTTTAAATATCGACGATATAAGACTTGATTGATCTATTTTCTCAATTTAACTTTGTAAGAGTTATTAAAAAAATATATATTTTTGGTGAATATCTAAAGATCAGAATCACCTTGCACAAGGCTGTCACGATTTTGAACGATTGCTTTTAAACCCATTCTAACTTAAAATATATTTTTATATATTCGAAACAGATAGTGTTGTGAATGTATTCAGATATATTTTACTATTAATTTAATTCCCAATAGTTTACTTTTATTGGACTTGCAGTAAAGTTTTAAATGTTTGTACTATTTTCTATGCGTAGCGAATATTACGAAGACATTTGCTCTTAAGCCTCTTCGCGATAGTTTATTTGTGGTATGCTTTATCTATCATAATGATTGAAGTGAAAACTGTAGGTACATGTATCTATGTATATCAAAAAATTGTGAGAGAGATAGAGAAAGAAGAAAATAAATAAATTGTTGACTTATTGGAAATGCGTAGAGTTTTTTCTAGAAGTTAGTTTTCTTGAATACCGCTAGTTTATTTAAAATTATAAAGGTAATAAATCATTTAATGCTATAATGCACAAAAACATGATGAGAAGTATTAAAAGATATTAATAGTATAAATTAAGTCGGAATTCTGACATTTTTTTTTGCAATATTTACCCATAATTAGTGTGAAATTAAATCATTTCATACATTTAAAGTCACGGGCCACACTTGATTTTGAATATACTTAGTTTAATTTTAGCAAGAAATTTAATAGTTCTGTGGTAGTCCGTAGTAGCTTTGTGTTTGTGTCAACTCGCAAGTCGTGTTCCGGTGACGGATTACCTGACAGTTAGCCGCTTATATCTCTTTGTACCCGACACCTTTGGAAGCCGGCTATTTTAACTGACAAAGATTTTTGAGCCTAAGTAGTACAAGCTCTGTCGTTTATATGACACGTGTGAAATATTTTAATTTTTTCACTAAATTGATTTTGTTACGTTTTGTTGTTCAATCGTCTAATATTAATTTAGATTCATAGAAAATCGAATGATCTTAATTATCTTAATGTTAATTTTAATCTTAGGCCTTAGATGTATCTAAGAGTAATGGTGTTCAAGAATGTGTTAAAAAAAAATGATCCACCTATATTTTACCCATGACTCTACTTTATTATCAGCCTGAGTTTTATATTAAATCACCACTCGAATATGTTCTTGTTAGTAAATTAAACTGATGTTAGGTTGATAAATAAAAAGTGAGTACATATAAGCTTTATACCATTCATTGATGATTCAATTAGACGTGATAGGAATATTCTAAAGTTAAGAGTGCAATGGATGCTAATAGTATAAAGAGGCCGCCGCCTGTATGGATACTCGTTAAACGTTTCTTGATTGGGACACTACTGTGCCAGTCATTGTGGTATTTCAGCGGCGATCACAAATTACAAACAAAAGGCTAGGAGCGCCATAATCTGACATCACATCACGTCCGATCAGCGCTGATCATGATTTACGAATACATCGGTGATAGGTGATCTGGTTACAGTTTCGATAGGCGATTGCCGAATTCTTAGAATTCATAAGTCCTTCGTATCATGTGCTGTTGAGGATGATTGATGCGGATATGGCTTGATGTGGATTATTTTGTATTCATTTCGAACTTTTCTGTATAAAATTCCACAGTGATATTAAAATTGTATAATCAAATGATATTAAATATTTAATTATAGATTGAGTAATTTTTTTTGCATGTTGCTTTAATATATGTGGTTTAATTGATTATCTTATTTATAAATAATTTTATTGACACTAGAAATGTTATTACGAAATATTTACAGTGAAATATTTATTCTACGATTCTAACTCCTTAACGCCATGCATTAATTGAGGCTCCCAAGTTAGTTTCAAACGCCATAGGGCTCACGTCACCCCGCCTGTCTGATTAGCATCGCCTACTTTGTCCGAGTTACGGCGATCGTCTCTCACAAATGAAACCTTTTCCTTTCATGCCACGTCAAAGAAACTAGTTGACGTAAAATACCTTACAGTCAAAGCTGACTCATAGCCTTACGTAATAACTTTCGTAGTTTTGGGTTCCTATGGGCAATTTAAATGATTACAACTTAAGTGTACCGTTACATCATTTACCCTTAAATAAACAAACAATCAATTTAATTGATTACAAAAACAATACCTCATCGCCCAATAAATATAAGAGCACGCTTCCTGGATATGTTAATCTAAATTAAAAGCAGGGGCTAATACCAAACGCTGAGCATTAGCCCAGGCCCTAGAGACTCCATTACGGGCAATAAAATGCCTATTATTATCGAGGGCCGAAAAGTCGATGCACGCGATGCAATTACTTGATTGGCGGTGTTCTGGCTCTGGCTGAGCCGTGATTGATGTTGAACATAATTAGAAAACACTTCAGCATGTGTCTTCATTGGTGCAATCTTAATTGTGGCCAGCACTTACCTCACTGATTCAAACAGCAATGATCTTTCAGACTGTATGGATAGCACGCAAATATCCAAGCTATTGTAGGTGTAGCAATTATGAAAATGAACTATCAAAGACTTTTTTTAAAATTAAGATGCTTTTGTTCTGAATTGGAATAAGAAGTTAAGTAAGGATTTAGGTAATCGAGGAAAATTTTGATAAACCAAACAGATATTGATAAGAAATTTTATTACTATAACAAAGAAAACAATGTTTTTTAATATGTGACGATAAACAGAAAATCAACAACAATTAATTCTTAAAAAAGTAAGACATTTAAATTATTAACTAAGGAAACTTTTAATATATAAAAATGAAGACTAATGTTTACATAAACATAACATATTCTAAATTTAAGTTTAATAGTAAGTTTCTTGCTCAACCCATTTAGACAAACCGTTTCTTATTATATATCTACGTAACTCATCACCCACTATCATCAGGATAAAAAATGGTAACGCTAGAATAAAGTCATGCCAGGGAATAGGCTCCGTGCCGAAGATTTCATTACAAAGAGGTAGGTATGTTACGAGAAGCGCTGCAAATACATCTACTATAATGCTTATATTAAGACAGTGATTTTTCATTCCCTTTTGCAACAGCGAAATTCTACGAGTCTTGCAAATTATTACATCGGAAACTTGAGTCCAGCATATCGCAACAAAATAAGCAGTTTGAGCTTTCCTTTCAACTCTTTTTCGATCTGCAAAAAACCAGGCGCGGCCTAAGGTATCCCTTACTGAGGCTGCAGGAGTTTCCCATTCTTTGCGAACAAAAAACAAGCTAGAAGGAAAGAACCCACTCTGGGCGAAAACTACAAAGTATGAGTACATCCCTGCGAAGAATTGAATAAGTCCAACTTGAAAATATGCCATATATATCAGCACTCTATTGACTAGATGATCTGTGGGTTTACGTGGAGGAATGGACATAATATCTAGTTCTGAGGTCTCGTATGCCAAACTCATTGCAGGCAATAGATCCGTCCCTACGTTAATAACTAATATTAAAATTAATGGCATTGGCAATGGTAAACCGAAACAAGCGTATAACACAAACGGAAGCATTTCAGGTGTGTTGGAAGTAAGAGTATAAGCAATCGTTTTCTTTAAATTATCAAATATTCTTCGACCTTCTTGTATACCTAGAACTATAGAAGCAAAATTATCATCTAATAAAATCATATCAGCAGCCTGTTTTGAAACCTCTGTTCCATTTATACCCATAGCGATTCCTATATCCGCCTTTTTGAGGGCTGGGGAATCATTTACTCCGTCTCCAGTAACTGCAACAACATAGTCGAGTGATTGAAAAGTTTCTACAATAAATAACTTTTGTTGAGGACTAGTTCTGGCAAATGTAATTTCATTATATTTTTTTTGAGCTGCTTTTAGATCATTTTGGCTCATTTTTCGAAGTTCATCACCCGTAATGACTATAGCGCGAAATTGTTGTTTAATGTGAGGTGGGACATCAGCAAGTTCAATGTGATGTTCAAAGGCGTAATCGTATGCTGTAGGTTGAGTAATAGTGCCACACTGTCTCGATATAGCCAAGGCTGTTACCGGATGATCACCCGTGACCATTATTACTCGAATACCTGCTTGACGACAAAGAGCTATAGATTTCTCTATATCTTGTCTAGGCGGATCTATCATTGATATTGCTCCTAAGAACCTTAAATTTTCTATGGGAAAGTTTCGGTCTTGAGTATCGAATACAAATCCCAAAGGAAACTCGCTTAATGGTAATCGATAGTCACAGTAACCAATCACACGTTCTCCCATATTAGCTAACTTAATAAAACTAGCTTTCAACTCTCTTTTTGTCACCGCAGTCATAGGTTGATCGCCTTCGTCAGTGATAATTTCTGTACAATATTCTAATACTATCTCCGGGGCACCTTTCATTATTAAGTAATAACTTTCCGTAGAATGCAATTTATGTATTGTAATCTGATATTTGTATGCTGAACTGAACGGTATTTCAGCCTCTTTAGGATTATCCTGGCGAGTTTTTGTAGCTGATCTATTTATCTCCATATATCTTAAAATTGCAGATTCTGAAGCATCTCCCATAATTTTACGTTTTTCAATCGGCAAATGAAGAGTATCGTGTGCAAAAGTAGCTCTTAAATTGAGTGACGCAGCTAGACTAAGAGCAGCGTAAGCGCTATGAGAAACATCTTCATGATCATATTTATCATAGATTGTAAAGTTACAAAACAAATGAGAAACATTCATTTGGTTTTCAGTTAGAGTCCCAGTTTTATCTGAACATATACATGAAGTAGATCCTAAAGTTTCTACAGCTTGGAGCGTTTTTGCTAGACAATTTTTTCTTTTTAGTTGTTTTGCAGAAAGGGTCATACATACAGTTAATGTCACAATTAGGCCCTCTGGAACATTCGCTAATATAATTCCAAGCATATATTGTAATGCTGACAGCCAACTCTTTTGAATTATAAATACCATTACGAAGAACATTAAGCCAAAGGTAAAAGCTACACCACAAATTAATTTTATGAAGTGTGTTATTTCCTTAGCAATTGGAGTTTCTTCTTTTTCTAAACCAGTAACAAGTCCTGCTATTTTGCCTATTTGCGTTAACTCACCAGTCGCCACCACGATACCTTTTGCTGATCCTTCAGTGATAGGGCTTCCAAAAAATACCATATTTTTTGATTCTAAAGGATTTGCATTCGTGTACTCCGGTCTGTGAACTATGGGCTCCGACTCACCTGTCAACGATGACATATCTGTTTTGAAATTGCTACATGATAAAATTCTCACGTCCGCTGGTACAACTTCTCCTCCAGACATTTCCACAATATCACCTATTACCACTTGGTTGTTTGGAATAACCCTTTTTACACCATCTCGAATAACAGTGGCGTTTGGTGGAACTAACTTTTCAAAACCACTCATGACAGCCATATTTTTTGCTTCCTGATAAAATCCAAAAAGACCAGTGCCTATAATTGTCGCTGTTATTATGCCACCCAAGTATAAGTAGTCTTTTGATGAATGACCACCTCCATGGCCAGGATCAATTGATTCGGAAAAGAAGTATGCGATAAAATTTAATGCAGCCCCACACCACAGTACACATTGAAACCAACCAAATAAGTTATGGCGAAAAATCTTCCAATAGCTATTGCCTCTTAGCTCTTTTAATTCGTTCGGACCATGAGTGTCGTACAGTTCTTTAGCAAAGCTTTCGGTAAGGCCCGTGTTGATATTCGTTCGGTAAACGATTTCCAATTGGGCCGGGGAAAGAAAGTGATCACCTGTGTGTGTTTCTTCTTTTAAAAGGGAAAGATGTGATGCCTCTGGAGGAACATGTTGACCGCTTAAGCGTCGAGCACTTAGAATAGATGTGCTTGACCGACGATGCGATTGATGGGGCATGATTGTACTAGTAATAAATGAAAATTATAAAAAACAATGTCACAATTCAATCCAGTCTTTGCCTTTGTGGCCTTCCTGTCTATTTCTTCTATACTGCATTCACCGTTACTTGTCAAAAACCTTAATTTCTTTTTATAGATACAAATGAAGAAGTATTACAATGAAGTTTCATTTGCTTGATTTTTTTATAGGTTTATCTTTGAAATGTTTTAAAAAAAAAATTTCTAGTCATTTAAAAAATTAATACAAGATTCTTAATTTTTTTTTATTACATTGATTTAAAAATATTATTCAGAATATTTAGAGTTGATATTATATTTGTATTGAAGTATAAACACTTGTATTGTACATATGAACTATGTTTTATGGTAGAAAAGAGTTAAACAATTAATTATCTATAAACGTTACATATTACTGTTTAAGATTCAACTTGGTATCTCGTTCTGTTAGCACATGATAGAATATTATTACATCGGCATTATTGAAATTGACAAAGTGAATAAATAATATCTGGTTAATTTCATTTCGCATATAAATCTACGGAACCAGAACGTAAATTTTTTACAAGTTTTAATTATTCTTTAAAAAATCCATCACAACGAAAACTAGAGATTTTTTAGATGTTAATAGAGGAACAGCAAAAAAATACTAGTTGTTTTTATTAGTGTGCATCCGAGTATTTATGGACAATAGGAAATTTTTACTTACAAATTAAATTTAAAAGCCCCCTGAAATATTGTGGAAATTGAAATATTTTTCTAATTGAATAACATTCCTTTAATAACTAGTGCTAGATTGTTTTAGAAAATAGTAAGATTTTAATTAAACAAACTAACTTTAGCAACGATATGTATCTAAAAGCTTTCTTATTTATCATAATTTGAATATGTTTGTGTCGCCTACAAGCAAGTCCTTTAGATATTGATTTATGTTATCACCACGTTGCCAATGGTGTCGTCACCACGTTACCGAAACTTTAATACCACATTTATTGAGTACCTGCTCGAATTAATATATTTCCGTCAAGACAATAAAATTGTAATACGATAGCCATTTACAATATTTTATAGTAGCGTTTAAAAAGCCATGGTTGAAATATAATTTACTAATGTAACCTTTATGTGATTAGTAATAAAAAATATAAATATTAAATGCCAGCTGTACCGGGCAGTGGTACTTTTAATACTTCGTGTGTTGCTTTGCAAATGATACAAACCATCACGCGGAGTATGAGCGTGCGATAGTAGCCGACACCTCGCAGATTTATAGGCGCAGAGCCGATATGCCGGCTATTTCCGGACAATATTGATATTTTCGACTCACTGCACCTATCAACTTCCAACGCGTTAAAGTACTCCATAAAGTGATATAACCGAAATAAATAACAATCAATCCTTTTAATGGAAACCAGCTATGCCGTTTAAACGCTTCTTTAGGTCTTAATATGGGTTTTAGACTTAGTAAATGCAATTGCAGTTCCAGAGATTTTCCTAACGTTGTCGCAAGAGATTCGTGGCGGTTTAGCGTCCGTCTTGCGCCGCCGGCCCGCAAGTAATCAACCTATTAATAAGGGGATCATGTGTAATGCGACCAATTAAAACGGCGACTCGATCTTAAGACGCCCTCAGTTTTTGGGCTCGTTCCAGCCGGATTAAGATTACTTTGGCCATACTACACTATAAAGTCTAAGTGTATACAGAATAATAAGAAACGCAACATTTTTAATATAACAATAAACTTGTTTAATATTACTTATAATCTTGTTTTGTAAAATAATTTTCTTGCAATACAAGAAACGATCTTTTTATACAAATATACTAAATACTTAAGATCTAACAAAAACTAATTTTGCATGCACTAAAGCGTAATGCAATAGGAGTTTTATCTTATTTTAACGACGATTTTATGCAAAACAAGAACATTAATTTTCAATTGGTTGTAAAGCTCGCCTGTAATGTTAGCTGTAGGCAAGTATTACGTATGGGCCATGACAGCGTTGACAGGGCAGTGATCGGGCGGTGTCTTTGTCGGTGCGGCCTTTGATGGCTGCGCGGGCGCCGGTAGCGAGGGCGGCCTCGGGTGCCAGTTTACGACCACCAACAAGTTTTATTACTCATCTACCAACTTTAATCAATAACATTGAATGACCATTACCCTACTACCGGGGAGAATCTGCGCACGAGTCGTCTGCCATTAAATCTATACCTGACATTTAACATAACCATTTTGTAACGTCCATGACAAAGGCCTGTTAGGAGAATTAATGTCAAGCAAATATTAACATCAATCTTTTTATATTTTACTGTGATTCACAATATTCTTATTGTTCCAAAATAAAACTACCCTATGGGATAATGTATAATAGATGTCGTGTGCACTAGTTATGGAGCTGGTGGTCTTAAAACAATTAGGCTGTTCTCTAACCGGACGGGGAATATTTATAGTCATTACGTTTCACTCGTACGCTGTAACACGACTACCGCGGCTCAGCAAAAACTTTATTCCATCAACACCAGTTTTTCGAGCAATTAGTTTCGATTGCAGAGACGGTGCTATCCAAAAGCGTATTCATTTTCATCGCTGCAATAATTTTACGGCAGCTTTAAAATGAATATTTTTTTTTTCTGTGCGTCGATAAAAGTATTGAAATAAATTATTTACCTATATTATAAAAAAATCTTTGGAAAAAAATTATGTTGTTATATATTTGTCATATGCATCTTTTTTATTGCACGATAGTTTTTATTGACTATATAAATTATGTGCGTATTAATTTAAAAACCAGCTCTGTTACGAATCGTTTTGTTGCAACTAATAAAAACCTTAGACGAAATATTGAAATGAATTCGTAGCTATGATAATATCATGTAATGATACTATTTCATATTAAACGAAACGGTTACTCTATGTAAGTTGTTAAATCAGATTCTCATTATCGTAAATTACATAGTAGTGAACCTCGGAGCATTCGTCTAGTCTTATTTGTGTATGAAGATGATTTGTTGGTATAGGAACAGATACCACACTTTAAAGTGCTTCAATGATCTTCAATAGAGCCGCTGTTATCGCGCTTACCCAGAATAGACTGGAAAAACACTTTTATATATAAGTTGTTATAGCTATATATATATATTTATGTACTTGTCGTATTCACTTAAATATTAACATCACTTTCTTGTAAATGAAATTAATACAACTAGCTTTAGAAACAGAGTCTCAATCAGTAATTTTATTAAGTTAGATATTAGTTACATTATCTATTAATATAACGTCAACATGAATTAATTACAAACAAAAACAGACACATTTTTTCAATCAGATACCTAATACTCAGTTCATCTCAATAGGAACATGATTCTTACTTTACGGTATCTCAGCCACTTGGACTTTAGTTATTAGTGAATTGTTAATATATTTTAATTGTAGAGAAAAGATTATATTACTCGAAACTAATTAACTTTCAAACGAAGATTAAACTTAACAAATATCTCCTCATAACACCAGACAATGAACAATCATAGTAAGTATTTTTGACACCTTGTAGCTAGCTGAACGCTGCGTCATGATTGCAAATAACTCTCCTTTATTTTTATTTGAATTAACATATATGACACAAGTTTTTAACAGAAATATTAATTTTGTACAAGCAATACAAATAAGTTAAAAACAATTAATAGATAGATTATAATAGGTGACTAAGAGTAAAATTAAAATTACATTTAAATTTATTACTTTATATGTTGTAGGTACAGTATAAAAGATATTAATGATATTATTTGCGAGTCATTAGCTTTTTTACTGTAAGTATAAAAATAAAATACACCGATGTTCATAATTCGAAATCCGTAAGGAGCATGTGTTGAGGAAACATCTCTCTCCATAAGCGGTTGATGATCACCATTGTCACCAATTATCACAAAAAGAGACCACCAAGATTGGAACACCTTGGCTAATGTGCGAGTTGACAAACCGATCCCAAAAAAAGTCGAACGAAGCCGCAGGGCGCTGGTTAATTGTGACCAAATAGACCCCCGGCGATCACACTTCAAGACATGTGCAAAATTCTGTACTGATGAAGCTATTTAATGCCCTGGACTGATTGCTGTAATTATATACTAACTTCTTGGCCTGTTTTATGTTTATTACAAAACTTTTACAGACTTACATAAAAATGTTATTTTTTTTTATTCGTTTTAATATTTTACTCTTGATGTGCTTAGTTAATTATGGTGTATTAGGAAATTTTCACTAAATGTTTTTAATGAAATTTATTCCTTATTAAAATGTGTTTGATTCACGGTGAAATTCATGTAAGAGAAAAGAAAAAGGGTCCGTTGCGATGACCACACACAGGAACATCGACCACAAATACCATTTTATTTATGGGGTGTGTATTAAGAAACGCCCTCAATACTCGAAACTACAATGCCATTGTGTTGCCAACTTAATTGAGTCAAAATACTCAAGAATGGGACTGCATTGAAGTTAACAAATGTCTTCGTAAAATGTCGTTTTAATGACTATAAATTTATGTAAGAAATGTAAAATTATTGTAAGGCTTTGTTGCTAAATACACTATAAGGTATGAAAATGACTAAGTAATAATATTTATCATAACTTTCTGTTATCGTTTATAATTAAATATTTAAATTGACGTTTATTTTTCACGTAATTACTTATTACCGGATGACATTATTATATATTTTTTTTTACAATGAAAATAATGGCGTATCATTATTCTTATAGTAAAGAACAGAACTATTATGTATAATAACTATTGCTAAATGATAAATTGAATCTACTTTCAAGGTGCATGACTTCAACCAAAACGCTAAATGTCTTGCCAAGTCAGATATTCACAAATCTATCTTTATTTATATTGAGTTACCAAATAGCTGTCACAACACAAAAACAATTTTGTGACAGACAATGGTTGTATGGAGTGGGGCTATCGAGTGCATAAACACGACCACCACAAAAGAAAACAATACATCATGCTATCAAAAGGCAATGAGACGAACAGTTGGACACCTGGCTATGTAAGCGAAACGATCAGAAAAAATATTTGAACGAATAATGTAATACGACAAATTTTAATTGAAAATATTCAGATTCAATTATGAGGACTTGGTCTAGACCAATAAGTTGAAATAACGCATTTTAATGAGATATTTTTTTTGTTACTAAAACAGTTACGGAATGCGAGTCGTGTGTAGCTAAGGCAGAGAGCAAGTTGGCTGGATATGTCTTCGTCACAATTTACATAAATGATATATTTGATCCGCCTAATACTTTACGCTGGTCATTTATTAAGTCCGGGGAGTTTAAAATGCGCTTGCGCAGCCGCATAGCGCGCGTGCCGGTGCGCATGCGCCGACAGCGACAGACGGCAGACCACACTGGAACTCTTGAAGCCATGAGAACTGAGCCTTCTGGGTCAAGCTTGTTGACGCATGTATACTGTCTAAGGAGATCATTATCGTCATGACGAATTATTGACTATACTTTGGTTATCGTTCGTCAATTACGGTACTATACTATACCTACACTTACCTGTATTTCTATAACATTTTATAAGAAATATGTTACGTAACAAAAAATTTACAACTTACATATATATTTAATATTTGTCTAAAAAAGAATCTTGTAACAAATATGTCCTTAAATACAAGCTTCCCGAATGTTTTCTCAGTGAAATTTATTTTCTTTAGACATTCCTACGAGCTATCTTAAAATGGTGTGGTGATATTTACAAAAAGTATTTTATATCTTCTGTAAATAATATAAATAACTGAAAAAAATGCTTTACTATTCATTGTACGAATCTATTTGTAGTTCTCCCTATCTATTTTATAAAATACTTGCATGTTATGTGTTCCAACACACCTAGATATCATTTAGTTTATTGAAAATTATATAAAGTTAAATTCATGAGTTGGGTGTAGAAGATTTTTGTCTGAAAATTTTTGATTGAAATGTTAAGTCTAAAATAAACTAACTCTGGGTCCGAAATTATTACCCGAAATACAAGAGTATTAATAAAGAGTATTAATAGAGATAAGAATCCACAGCGGACTAACGTACTTTTTTTTCAAGAAGGCACGAGTATATAAGACAAATATATTATAATCAGCGTTTATTTTTTCATGTTTCAATTAAGAAAAAATTGCACGCTTTGAATTCAATCGTAAAAACTATGTCAAAATTCCGCGCATTGTTTGAAACGGCGCGGGTGGTCTCTGTATGAAGAGCTTGGTTTTTTGCCCTTCCTCCAAACATTAATTTATAATACATGATTATAATATAATAAATATGCAGAAATTATAATACTAAGTTATCCATTTCGTACATACCTTTAACACATTTCCGATATCAATTGATTTAACAGATTAAGAGATTATGAAAATTATCTGGGTAGGTATAATCAAAAAAAAATGAATCACTTAAAAGCAATTTTTTAATTGCGACAAAATCGTGTTATTAAAAACCACCACACGGGTGATAATTACTAGTACGAGGCGTTATAATTATATTTTTTTGCTACTGATCGTAATGGAAGTTCCGGGCTGTGTTTTTGTGGGATATAATCAAGCGTAATCAGTGGTTGGGCTAGTTCGTGTTCAATGTGAGGAAATTATTACATTTGTAAAACGGTTCCCAGTAGTTTCGTGTTCATTGAGATTTTGGTGATATTAAAAATGAAGACATTACAGCGATCTTCATCTGTATCGCGTGCGTCATGATTAGAATATCTCGGAACATCTCGCAGTGACGTCTTCTCATGGTATAACAAGTGAAATTTCGATCCAGGTAATTAATTTGTGTTGTCCGAAGCCACATTATAAATCTAAAATGTTTATCCATATGTTCATAACAACGATATTTCAAGGTTTCCGAACAATTTGTAATGGTTTACGAGGCGTAATAAATCACAAATGAGACTCTTGTTTCGGGACAACTTTTGAATTGCCGAAATATTTGGAATCGCTTCTGTCATCCCGAGCTTTTTGTGGGATTGATTTTTTGTTAACATTTGATGCTGGCGCTAATGAGAGTCGTATATATATTTCCTGACTAATGTATTTTTTCTCTGATCATATTTATTATTTAATAAATTTTAATAAACAAATGCAAATATATTTTGCGGAGTTTGACATGAAAGAAACAACGTGAAGGTTAACCTTCACCTTAACTAGGAACGCCTATTCGTGTACTGTTTTAATGAATTGCTTTGTAATAACAGACGGTAGTTAATTCACAAAGTAAACATGTCTCTTATGTACATAAATTAAGTAATACAAATAATATCTTGAGGTCGTATTGTTGATTACGAAATATGATAATAAACATATTGCGACAACAAACAATATGTAGAAAAAAAAAACAAGAAAATCATCTTGAATATAAATTTTGATAGCGTGTGGCGGGGCTCGGTAGATGTAATCGCAAAACCCACTATTTCCATCGGGGCAGCCATATTTTTGTCAATTTTTCGTCTGACATATCCCATTTCCCATTCAGAAAACACGGAGTAGACATGAATTTGGAAAACAAGGAAATAGAAAAAAGAGAGCGTCTCGGTCGAAACGACAGATAATCGTATTAGCCGGCCGCACCAGCGAATAACTGATGCGAAGCACTCGGTGCACCGACCCAATGAGATTGCGGTGTTTTTTCCACCGAGACTCCGCGGAGACAAACAAGGGATGCAAATTCATGTTGACACTACGATCCATCTTGTTCGGTTCTCGGGAGACCCGTTCCCAACAAATAGTCTTGATTGAGAACCCGGGGTTTGTTTATATATTTTGAACGGGTATTTTCTTTATTGCGGGCGATATTAGTCGTATATAACGCTGATGCTATACGACCGATGAATCTGATAAATATGTGCGAGTTGGGTTGTTTAGTAATGCCTAATCTTGGACACAGGATTGCGTCGTAAAATAAAACCAGGTCCGAACGGGGTCGGAGGTTGTGTAAACTGTGATCTTTTAGAGTGAAGGACGGCTTACGTTTCCGTGCAAAACGTAGACTAAAATTTATTTTCAGTAACTTTTTTTCTTTTTTACATGTTTATTTTAAAGTCATAATGAATTTATAAATCGTCAAACTTTAATTTAGAAACTATAATGAAAAATACTCAAGCATATACTAAATATAACAATGACTGATGCATATTTTGATATCAATTTTCTTACAGCGAATTATCATCTAATCTATATATAAATATGAACATGGCATTCGCATAAAACAGAAGTGTCATATATACAGTCAGACATAAAAAACGTGAGCCAACAAGCTCTGTTCTAGGCGTCCTCTGGAAGTGTGCAGTGAATAGATCATCTCTGGGATCGCCGTGCCGCGTGCTACTGTCCAATAAATATATTGTTTCGAGCAGCCAGCGCAGATAAAGCAAGCTCGCGCCTCGCTCTGCCTCAGTAACTCTGTTCGGCCACTTTGATAGCTGGCGTATTTTACTCCGTAGTTAAATAACAGCTGAATAGTAACCTTGTAACTGCAGTTCTGTTTCATCGGAATCATACCAGACGAGTTTTACAGTGACGCTTCCTTTCTGAGCGAATTTAAACGAATTTAAACGTTTTGTCATTTAAAAATATATTGTGACATCTTTAAGACGAGAATTCAAATATGCTTTCTGTGAAATCACTATCCCTAATCAGTTATAGATTCGTTTCATCATACAATTGTATAATTAAATTGAAATCTATATAAACACGAAAATTTTTCATTGTATTTCATTTTGGTATGTCCTCGCCCACACTGAAGATGTACCAGAGGGTGTAATAGTGTCAGCCAAACGCGGAGAGGTTGGCGTTTGCACATTATGGTCTATGTGGACAATGTATTAAATTCATACCACATTTGAACATTTGAATGCTCTTTAATAATAAATATTTTTACTCTACCCCGCGTCTCACATGTGAAAAATGTTATACACTTACATATAAGAGAAAGCAATTATGTTCAAATATAAATTATTATTGAATATTCCATTAACGCTTTCGATTATAACAATCGCAATTAAAACCATAAAAAAGATAATAGTACTTAATATCAAGTGCGTGTAAATTAGCTATAAAAAATAGTGATTTTAGACACGTTCAACAATACGTAACGTATACTTCCAGGGATATTTTTTACCTCGATTGTCAGTTAAAAGCAGGCAAAAGGTAAAACGTGAACGTGGTCCCGGGGGAGCGTCCGTCTTTCTGCCACACATCGAATTGTCACCTGTATTGGGATTCACGAGTTTGTAATGGAAAGAAACCGAATCGTCTCGTCGTTGTCTTTTTAAATGTACATACATCTATAGATTGTATTAAATTTAAAAGAGCTGGATCATTCATGTACTTATACTAGTAACTTGTATTACCTGAAGTAGAATACTAAAAGAAATATTATACAAGCCTTCTAAAATAATAAAGGCATTAAATTAGACGGCACATAAAAAGTTTTGTTTGACATTGAAAACGATACAGGTATGAATTGGTAAAACGACTGAGGCGTTATGTGAAGTAAAATACATTTACAGTTACAGTTGCCCAAACTAACAATCAAGAAACTTACATAGCATTTATTTTTAACAATAATTCCCTCATATATCACATTATTTCGAATTAAAGGGAAATTATCAAATATTTTAGTTGCTAAATTTATATTTGTCTCACAAAAAGGTAACCGTATTTTATTGTTGAGCAACAGTACTGAGGTCAAGCTATGTCGTGTCTTAGACTTATAATTCTCGCCACGTCACCCACAGCTTGTACGGCGTGTGGGATGGATCAGACGTAATACATATTGGTTATTGCTCACTGATTTACTCGTTTCAATATCCAGGGTGCTTAAATTTCATTGTCCTCTCCCAGGGCTATATTGAATCTTAGGTTTGATTTCGGTTATTCCTTGGAATTGGTTTTGTGGAGGATATTTTTTTTTGATATAAACATAGATTATGTATGTATATGTCTTATATATGTTATATGTTTGGGTTTGTAAGTGTTCCATATATATATTGTTATGTAAATTAATATGTTCCTATAAATGATCTTACATAGTTAGATTGTATATCTCTGTCAAAAATCTGTTGAAAACTTTTCAAATTATTCTACTTAATTGTGTCTGTTGTGGATTCAAATTATTATCCTAAAAATTAATAAAATCACACTAAAAAAATAGTAAAATAAGAAAATAAAAGAAAATTTGTTAGATAGAGCCACGAAATAGTTTATTCTTCTAATACAATAAAACAAAGCCCTAGTCGTTAAAAAGAACAGAGATATTGAAGGGTTCAAACGGAAAAACTCAACTCGAATGCTTATTACGCTACTTAGTGGTACCCTTACGGCGAGGAGACTTGCATCTATGCAGGCTGAAAACGAGAAATAATATGAACTCTATATATCTGATGATAGAGTTTAATTTCAATAAATCACCCACGACCCGCCTTCAAGGGGCGTTCCCCCTCGCACTGCGTTCACACAAGTTGCTTGCTTTAAAATTTTAATCACATTGCTCGTTGATTTGTACAAAAAGTGAAAAGGACGTGTCCAGTAACAAGTTAAAAGCCTTTTTGACTCGCCATTTATTTAATATTAATAAGTTAGCTTTGCTCTACAACGTGCTGTATGTTATGGTTCCTATACCATCATTAGGTACATTTTATATTAGGTCGCCTCTATCAATTTTGCTGTTATGACCGTATGTGTATTTGATTAAAAATGTTCGTGCTCTTTGATATTTGAGCTACAGATCAGAGCATTAAAATGTGTACGTATAATTTAGTTTTATAAACGAATCCTTGTTAGTAAATAAAAATGTATTTTATTTCTTTTTTATTTTATATATACATATTTGTTTTTTTTTTTATAAAATAGTTTAGATTTTAATTTTGGAGTAAATGACGAAATAATATTTAAATGGTAGAAATTAATATTTAAATATGATAAAATTATACTTTCATATTAAGTATCTTCCACGATATCATTATTTTAATTGACTATTCTTTAATAATCATTCATTCATTCATTTATTCATTCACTCATTCTTGCATTCATTCATATCAATCAAGTTGCAAGGAACGAACTGTCAAATACTGTGGTTATAAAGTGTTTATTTTCTTTCATAGTCGTTTCCAAGTACTTTTTTTTTCGCCTTATTACCTTCATATCAACACAATATAGATTGGATATTGCTTATGTGTTTTATAACAATCGTAAGATGTTGATAATCATAACCAATGAAATAAATGTAAAAATGTGCTTTTTTGGCATACCATATCTCAGCCAATACAGGATACGGAACCCGTGTTT
This sequence comes from Danaus plexippus, assembly GCF_018135715.1. Taxonomy (NCBI): domain Eukaryota; kingdom Metazoa; phylum Arthropoda; class Insecta; order Lepidoptera; family Nymphalidae; genus Danaus; species Danaus plexippus. The sequence continues at coordinate 3,316,911 of NC_083537.1, read as the reverse complement.
TGTGTTGGATGCGTTATTTAATGTTCCCATGATTATAATTTATGATATTTATTATTGTTATAAGTTAATTAAACAGTGTAACAATTACGGCGATAGCTCGCAATCAGCGTCGTCCACCATTTGAACAATTACCTGCCATAACTTCCGATAACAGTTTACTGCGAAACGACATGGTTAGTTTGATCACTCCCGCCACTAATATTATAAACATACTTAACGAAAGCTGTCCAATTTTACGGAAATTACATTCGCTGCTATAAATATTTTGAAGTGATTTCACGTACGACGCACGGAAATGTTTTGAGATTCGTTCGGACTTATTAATTAAGAGTTGATTTCGATTTTCGCATTTCCGTCACATTATTTTCAAAGATTTGTTTAAAAGTTTTTTTTTTTCATTAAATAATAATGAGTAATTCGCTACGTATTTTAATATAAACATATAGCCGGTAATGTAAATATTATTTTATTGGCAATTATAATGAAAAAATATTAGAAATGGCAGAGGCCACTTAGGTCTTTGTAGGCTATTACAAAGAATTCTCATCATCCACTTTATCGAAGCGATATCGGTTATGGTATGAATATTAATGGGACATCTTTTATTAAGATCCATGGCTGCGGATTTAAAATTCGTACATGAAACTTTTAGAATCGTCGCGTATTTAAGCGGATCCTTTTCAGGACCGCGAGCCGTTTAGCGAATTTCAATAGTTATCGCGTGGAGAAAAACACAAACGGGCAAGAGTGGCATGGATGTGCGAGCGAGAGGTCGGCTAACAAAGAAGTAATAAAAAAGCGGTTGTGTGCGTGGTCGGAGTGTGGTGGCGTAGGGCGTCCCAGGCCCCTCCCTGAGCTCGTCGACGCCTCGCCGCAGCCTCGCCGGCCGCCGCCGCCTCAGTCTGCCTCACAACCCAGAGACGCAACGGTCTGCTCTGCATTACAATCCGCGCGTAAAAAGTTTTAACAATATTCCGAAACTTCCGATAGCTGTGACAGCACGGTTTAATAGTCACTGACGACTTAAACGGTTTTAGAATATTATACAACTTGTGTAGGGTTGTGTTGGGAAGGTCGCGAATAAAATTACTGGTATAGATGCACTGTACCACACATGGGATGCGAAGTCGGTGAGGTGTGGTGCAAGTACTCGGAGGCCGTGAGCTTGATGCTGCTGCAGGGCCGGGAAGGCTTCGAAGGCCGGGGGCCTGCCATGGAGGATGAGTGCTCGGCGAGGCCCTGCGCCACTGACTTCTCCATCGCCGCCATAATGGCCAGGGACCGGCAGGAGCGGAGGGAGCGCCGAAGACACAGAGACCCCAGAGAAGATACACTTACACCATTAGGTCTGTATTATCATACTTACTATACGTTAAATATTACTTAAAGGGCAATTGGAAAAGTTACCATGTTTGTATGTTGCAAATAATATTAATTGTTTATATCAAAATAAAATCCGAATAGATACAACAATATGTATTTTTAATATATATATTTATTCAATTCATTACATAAATACTAGCCAAGTTTTTAAATGATTCAATATCAAAAGTATATAGGAAGGTTTAAAAAAAAAATATTATTAAAATTCATATAAAATAAAATATTAAACAATATTTTTTAAAATAAAACTTGTTGCTTATGTTTGTAACACATTGCAAGTAATTTTATTAAGTCCAATAAGACTGTGTTGGATATGACAAATACATTTGGAGTAGGTATAGCTTCCAAATTCGATAACAAAACGTTTTATTTTGAATACACACAATTTCCATATTATATATTGGAATTAATTTAAATGAAATTAAACATTTTCCATATTAATTTTACAAGAAATGTTAATATTTTTGCAAGATAACTACGACATTTCACAGATATTCGCTATAGGAGACCTTGCATTTAATTTCCGTAAAACCAAAGCTACGTTAATAAAATTCTGTGTGAAGATAATGATTTATCCCAAGTTTTTATGTCATCTGTGCAACAATTTACATTTATATATCTAGTCAATGTATTTTTTTTCACAGACGACTTCATATATTTTCAGTCGCCTTCAAAGTTATTCACCTAAATCTAATTAGTTTCTAATGTTAAGTTGTTATTCAACCTTCTTCTGTAAAGTATGTCATGTCGCCCTCAGCATCATTTTCATTTTTCACATACATCCTTTGTAATAAATCTTAACTAATCTCAATTAATAAAAGTTTTTTTTCTTATAGTTATATATTTAATAATATATAATTTTTCTATTTAAATTTTAAACGAAACATCAAATTTAATTTTTCATTTATTAGTCCACTTAGATATGATTTAGGCTTTAAAATTTTCTATTCATTCGGACGTCTTACTAACTTAATTTATTATATATCTCTTGACTGTCTTAGTAAGAATACTTTTTTTTCTCTTTTATGAATACACAAAATTAATAAACAGTTGTTGTAAAAATATTGAAATAAAAGTATATTGTAAACTAATGAATCGTACATAATGACTTTCCTTAAAATTCTAAATTTTTCTTTCAAAAAAATCTAAATATTATTTAGAAATTAGATATTTTTTTTTATTTTTTTTTTTCAATTAAATGTACATTTTGATATTTCTATTATGAATTAAATATACCTGTTGGTTGAATTAATCTGTAATTTTAACGCGGAAGAAGTTAATACGTTTTGCACACTTCTTATTATTGGTACTAAGAAATCCGCTATATACATATCAGTATATTTTGTATATAAAATTAATTGCTTTGTATAACCAAAGACTTTTTATTAAGTTTAGAAATGAAATAAATCTTTAGAAACGATTAAAGATTAAAATGCCTAAATCAACTTATTCTCTTATAAATTATAACTAAACTCAACTTGATATAAATGAATAAAAATCTGTAAGATATCTTCCAGGATTGAGCTGTGTCAAAATGTTAAATCATTCTAACAGATAAATTATCACAAAAGTAACAAAAATCGAATACATTTTTATGAGCTAAAAAATTTGACCTCCCAAAGAATTTGAGTCGACAAAGTAAAGTAAAGGGAACATTTAAATTCTAAAGAAGATAATAAAAATTGTTATCTATTTATTACAAAAAATAATTAGAAATAATTAATTTCCAGTAACATTACTATCATTGTTTATTAGAAAAATTAATAAACTCAGGAAGAAATTATTAGCCGGCACTCAATGAGATATGAAGAGAGAGGATTTCTCTTCACAAACCATAAAAGCGCTCGACGAATTTATATCTGTCAATAGACATTTAAATATTTGGGAATAAATCTGTTGCTAGGAAATAAATAAATATAATAAGTAGGTGCGTTATCGTAACTTGATATTGTGTTTTAATACAAGAGCAGCCACTTGTCTTAAATACAGAGAATAAATTAAACATATGCGTAAGTAATAAGAGAACATAAATTAGTTTTGATTAAATTAAAAATCTTTACCTTTTAGCGATTATGATTTGCTATAAAATATTTATTTATGCTTCTATCCTTCGTCTGTCATTGTTATTATTGGAGGGGGTGGACTCTGTAGATGAAAAAATTGATATAAAATGTATTATGATATCAAAGAATAATCAAAATTTATAGCAGTTTGTTAAAGATAATATAATAATGAGATTCAAGATTTCTAATTTTAGATGAAGGTTAATAGGCTTAGTAATTTTTTTTTAAGATTAAGATTTTACTAAAAGAGATATTGTTGTAACAAATGTAACATTACTAATAATATTATGAACTTTCCAGAAAAGTTTGTGGACGCTACGGCATCCGCTGCGGAGTCCCCGTCTCCACCTCTGGAATATGAACGGGATTCCCCCGTGGACGTCTCCTCAACCTCAGAGGCTGGTTCAGCTGGAGCGCCCAGCGGTTCCAGAGCTCTCTCCCCCCCAAGAAACCCTCAGCTGGCTGAACGATGGTCCAGCGAGGAAATGAGGCACATACAGTGCCATCTCGAAACTAAAGAACTGTGGGACAAATTCAACGAACTAGGAACGGAAATGATCATCACAAAAACAGGAAGGTAAGAATTTAAATTTTTACACATTTCCATCATAAAACATAATATTTAAATGCATATGCTATCACAGTTAGCTTTATAACCAGAAAAGTGAATCGTATATTGATTGGTAAAAAAAAAATTACATTAAGAAACAACATCGAGAATCATGTTCCAATTTGAGTTTCGCGGTGGTAGGTAAGTTATTGTTTGTAAAAGTCGATCATGGGGATACGGAGTCGTCAATGGCGATAAGGCGGGTGGCACTCGGCGGCGCGAGGCGTAGCGGTCGCGCTCTGAGACGAACAATGGGCTCTCCGTCGACCTCCCTTACCAAACGCACTTGATATACCCGTAATCGCTATTACAGTGTACATTTAGTCGAATCTTTGAAAGCGCCAATTAGTGTTATTTTTGCTTTCATGATATGTGGTCTTTGTAAATGTAGCAGTTCAATCTGCGCTTTTAGTAATCGGACGATAAATTACGAGATTATCGATGAGAATTAGAGGATATCGTTATATCTTAATTGGACGCATATTGTTCCAGTACTCTTAGTGGTAATCAAAATAACTACTGACCACGAAAAAAAAAGAGACTTCATTTACTACATCTTCATAACAAAATACATAATAGCTTTTTATTGTAATGGAAATAATTTTAACTTTTCATCAATATAAATGAATTCAAATTATAATATTTGATACTCTTTATAATATTTGTTTTGAAAAATTTAATTTAATAACAAAAATCCTGTCCCTTTAAATAAGCTTCTCCTCGCATACTCGTCTGTAAATTGTTATTAATGAAATCAAATGTGTACAATTTTTTTTAAACACATTCTTCTGTTAACTGTGAATTTATATAAAGTGTAAATGTTTATCATAAAGCACTAGTATTCGTACGTCCAGTCTAACAATGTTAAATAACAGCTATTGGTTCCTATTGGTTTTAGTAAGATGATGTTGGTTCAGTGACGTTCTGTTCTCGTTATCGCTGCTTATACCTACATAAATCACGCGAGAATAATCGCGCGACAGTTCGCCGATCGTGACAAATTCGCTAACGCAATCATTTGATAAGCTTCTCACCTCCAATAAATACTTTTATACTTTAAATGTTCTTCGACTCATTATAGTTATTGTTATGTTGCTTGAAATAGATCTGGGCTGTATTAAAAGCTATAATTAGTATTATAACACATATAAATTAAATTGACTCAATCGTTTTCTTAAACAGACTTTTAAGTTGTAATTTACCTAAAGTCGTTACCGTAAGCTCAGTCTAGATTACATTCTATATCACATCTGCTCGCTGGAGCTCAATACTTTCATTTCTTAAAATCTTTTCTGCGTCATAAAACACGGCATCGGGAGTTATGCCGTTCGTATTTATTTTCAAATTAAGCGGTGCATAACAATCACATTGCATTTTCAATGCTGTGTTGATTCGTAATAACAAAACGAATATTTAACTACACCTAATATTATTAATGCTAATAATACATATATATTTATACATTAGTTGTTATATTCGCACATATTTAGAGATAGTAAAAAAATCCAATATCAAAATGATTCATTATCTGTGTTTCGATACGCTCGCATTAAAAAGATTAAACGCTCAGAGGGTGTTTAGTAGAGCCATCAGGAGAAAAATTTGCCACAGGCCGTTATGCGGACTTATCCGGCTCGGCCCTGTCGATTAACATAAATCTCGCCAACTAACCATCACAAACTGGAACCTACCCTACATTCTTCTAAACAAACACACAGCGACACAGGATCGCAGCATTCGCATAACGGCGTCGAAGCGCGACGAATCTCGGCCGTCGCTCTCTCATATAAATCAGCATTATCTCGCGAGATAGCCGCCTGGACCCACCCTGCCATATCACACGGAGCCCTGTGTCGTTCGAAAAAATTAATGACTCGGAAAAACGATTCGCTTATGAGGGATCTTTCGATGTAATTGAATTGCTCTACTGAGATCTGCCGGATTGTCGCAAATACCGCGTCAGGTGCACTAAAATTGATTTAGGTCTGACGTTACATTAACTTATAATATTGTGATAGCTGTTTTTAAAATATTATGTTATTGCTTTACCCTCTTACTAAGATATGATACATGGAATGAATTAATTTGGATTTGCAAGGGTGGAGGAAAAATGTGGTGATGTTATATCTGAGCACATTAACTGCATCACCCCTATGAGATTATCATAAAGAGCGTTATTGAATAATGTCTGTCTCCAATGTTAGCCGGAATGCTAATCTGTCCAAACACTAGTAAGCTTCATTGTGAAAGCTGTTTGTTTGAGTTCGGTTTTAAGTCTATTGGATACGGTAAAACATTTTTCACTCTAAATATTTTGAATTCTGCGAGAGATGAGGTGAAAGATTTATTACTGTTTTGAGGCACTGCACATAAGCGTAATCGAAATTTGCATACATTTTGAAATTGTTCAAAATTTTTATTAAAAGAAAACATCAAAAGCGATGATTGGTAATGTTCAATTATGATGAATCAGATCATTGAAGCTTTCAGACGAGATATAAATACATTTTAATTCAGTTTGTAGTGGACCATAAGTCTTTTAATTCTCAGATATGATATCAACATTTCCCTTATGATAGCGTTTGGCGTTTGTAAAGTTGTCGTAATTGATTTAAATTAACATGTTTTGATACGCGCGTATAGAGACCCGGCAACGTCTTGGTTAAGACGTTCGCCTCGTGTGTTGCCAACACTTTGTAATCACCGTCTTGGCACACAGCTCACGCTTTGATTTACTTCCTTACTCATCACGTTTCCTTTCATATAAATATTTGAATGTTGCATGATAAATAACGTAGCTATAATTCACCGTTGTGATGTATAATTCATTTTGAAAGACAAAACAGTATTGTTATCTAATTGTTCCCCGAAATGCTTTCATGTTTGATATCAGAATAACGGCTAGTCGAGAGGTAATTGAGTTATAAATATGTCTTTTGATAGAACGATGAAAGAACAAAAATGAGATGTCACGGGAATTTAAAAGACATAAACCGAATTTCAAATTGTAAGAATGACTTTGATGTTCCTTTATTACTTTTAGGTGACAGTTATCTTAAATATCAGCGAGATAAACATTGTTGAAATATGGCGGTAGATTGCGAAATTATTTCTTTGATTACAATAATTTTAATTTGATTCCCCTGCCAGTGTTACACATACAATTAATATTAGTTATGTTTTGTAACTGTTGCTTTCTACTGTTTTGTTATCAGACACGACAGTTAAGAGTTGTGTATAGTTTGTCAGGTTATTTACGAGTTAACAAGGCATGTCCAGAGTTATTCAGTAAGTCTGCGAGTCGCTGGTTGTATGCACCGTGCACCCCGTTACACGTACTCGCTCGCCATTTGTCGCACTCGCACGATAATTGTTGATATACGATAGCCATCCAACACGGTAATTGTCAACGCTTTATCTTCTAATTGACTCGCATTTGCCACTGCCAGTTCGCCTCCTATTCGCGATAGTTGCAAAAAAGTCTGTATCAATTACATTCGAAACGCAGTGTTATAAAAGCTGCAAAGAAAAGCAATTCGCCACGCCAATTTTGTGAACAGTAAAAAGTGAGATTCACAAGTGCAAGTTGAAACGGCGTTTAAGAGCGATCCGGGGGCGGCGCGCCGGGGTCGAGAAACAATTTGGAATTTTATCGACTTGGAGGTGGTGGGTGACCGTGTTACCGCTGATTTATGGACATATTAACTGCGGGCTGGTTGTCGCGAAAAATGCAACCTCGGGTCGCTCACCCCTTCCTTGTTCCTCTAATTGAAGCATTAAATTGTCATATCATTAATATCAGTTTATAACTGTACACGAAACATAAAGTTCATTTTTGATCAATTTAATAAGGATGCGTATTAAAAGCCGAACAGTAACAAACAGAATATTGGATAAACTTTCGAAGTTCAACGCCGGCCATTTCTCTGTATTTTAATGTCGTCCAAATCCAAAAGCTAATTTCACTAAAACCTTAAATGAATCGAGTTGGCCGGAGCTCGCACATTATTTAACTTGTCCCAAGTTTAAATTGAAAATGCCACCAAACTCTTTACGTAGACGGAGGCAAATTTTGAACTTTGCCGCTGAATCGGAAATTCCTTTATAAATATCTTATTAGGCTTAAATTCGGTTGGTGTCACGTTGCCGACACTAATTTTATCCGTGAGAGACGTCCGCCGACTCGGTATCACTGTAAATATATGCAAAGCGGAAAATGCGATATTTGACGGGGCTGAAAACGACAAAAGAATTAAGGAGGCACTCCCTCGTGATGTCGACACTCCGTCGCGACACCACCGCCTCCAGATACCTTCAACCGTCACCTGAAAATTCACTTTGCTCGAGTCTTATTAAGAGATTAGCTGTCACTCAAGCCGCGATCACTCTCATGCTTTTTATTTATGTAAACAGACCTGAAATTATAATGATCTAGAGTAATTACTTTTCTGCGGTTCTGCACGCGTTTTAATTAGATATTGGAAGCGTACAAAAACTTTTTATGCAATTGACAGCGTGAAACATTGAAAATTTAATGTTATAGATTGAAAATACCGCCATACATACTAAAAGTACATTGTGTCTAAATGGCAGATACATTTTTAATGACGTCGCAACCCTATCTGTTGTTTTGTAGGCTATGTGAAGAGGACACATGCAGGCTATTTGAACACAGCGTGTAATAGATGTGTGATTCATGTAAATGTACCCTTAGCAAGTGTATCGTGGGCTAATCTCGCCCCGCGGCCCCTTGGCCCCCACGCAATATGGCGAAGCGGGGGTGGAAGGCGCCACGGAGGAAACGTGTAAACTAATTATTATTATATTACATTTTCGTAGCCACTTATTTACATAACCACGGCCTCAACCCCGCTTTCACCGTGAATATTTCATTTGTAATCTTTACTTTGACGGATTAATATGACAGCTGGTGGTTTGTTTGGAGAAAACTTTTAATTTGGACGTTTCTTTCCGACGTCACCCTTTGTATGAGCGTCGGCGGACGCCTCGCTCGGTAATAATAGGTGACGGTCGCAACATTTTTTTAAAGATAAACGTCTGTTAAACATTTTTAAGGTATAATTTGTAATTCTCGCCGCGAAGTGTTATTGTAAGGAGATCAAGGTGCTTATTACGTGTCACAAATATTAAACGACATATTTTTATTGATGTTGTACTAGCGGGTCGCATATGGTGACATTGTTGCTATTGAAATAATCGAGAATGTCTCTTGAAATCATTTAGTGGTAACAGGAAACCAATAAATAAGACTATTAGAGGTAATGAGCAAGTGGCCATGCGTTTCGCGGGTATTTATACCGCGCCTTAGCGGGAACTAATTTATGGAAGCAAGTACGCGGAAAATGTTTATGTACGCACTCGGCCCTCCCGCTCGATGACATCCGGTAGCAACCCTATGTGCTGTATATACCAGTGTAATGTGAATACTTCAATTATTACCGATCAACATGGCCGTTGACACGCCAACCATTCATACGGTAATTTTGATCCAATGACGCTCCCTTTATACATAGCGCACTGATTGAAATGGTTTCATAGTATTTATGTATCTAGTAAATTTGTTAGTTAGGGACATAACAAGAAACGAGATTATGAGCTTTATACAAAATACGTCTTGATTTGATTTAAATTTAAACTATTTAGCCTAATAGGCCTATATTACTGTTTAATTTTCCATATAAATGTATGACACAACACGGTATACAATTAGCTAGTGCCTAATAGATAAATCAAAAAACAAAATCCGTTTTATTCAGCGTATCATTTATAGACAATGAAAATATCGGATGTTTTTCTCCAAAATATTTTTTCAACGTATGATCTTATAGAAATAAGCGAAGGCAGGAGTGGGATAGGTGATGTCACATTTTATCAGCATCTCCATCCACCCCCTGTTTCCCCCTCAACCCTGAACTGACGATATTAGCGACCGCAGACGTAGAACACGTACAGTCATCGACTCAGCTTATGTGCACATCTTTATATTATTATCTATTTTCAAATGACTGAAGTAAGATGTTCTTCTAAAGTTATTAATGCTTACATATTGTAATGATGGATGGTTGTATGTATGTTTGTTCTGCTTTCGCTACAAAACTGTAAGTTGGTTTTTCATTTAAATCTATGTAAGCCATACGTCGGAATACTAAAAAGTAAACATTAAAATACACATTTTATTGGTTTAATTTATCCAGATGATGCAATAAATGCAGATAATACTATGATTTCATTAAGCAACTTCCATTTTATTTGGCAATCCATATCCGGAAACGTTGGTTGCTATAGATTTGATTACAGTTACGGCTCACCTCGAACAAGAAGCGGAGTTTACGGTCGCTGTAAAATGAAAACATACTAACTATAGCTAACAATTTCAGTCATACACCGATATACACATCAATGCTAACTTTCATGTCAACAACTAAAATGCCTGCATTGTTCTTCGGTTCCTTCTGCAGCGAGAACAACTTCATTCAAGTGTTTTTTATGCGACAATCTGCCATCCGATAGGTTTTCTTGCTTAGTCAAAGTAGAAAGTTATTTGTAGACAACAATGTTAAATCAATGGGAATTTCCGTCTCGAAATTCGTTCTACAAGACATACCTACTTCCATCAATATTATCATTAAGTTCAAAATTTCCTTGTCGACTTGCGAAACTCGACACACTTACAAATTATCTACACACACCTATGAAACGTACGTTTATATACATAGGTTTGTGTATGTGTGCGTGTGTGAGTGTTTGTATGGGAAATAGATCGGGATGTAATTTTAGGACCAGGCATTAATTCTTATTGCATGGATATATTTTTCCACTGGCTTTTTAAACATTTAATTATATTTTTCTTAACACGACCGTTTAATACTTAAGGTATATGAGTTATAGTAAATTGAGTAAATTATGTGATGAGTAGTTTTATAACTCTTAAAAGTTGTAGCGGATTTTTATCGCATTTATAGCTTTATGTTTTTATTTAAAGATTAATTTTATATTAAAAAGCTCGGTTCCTTTAGCATCAGTTTTGTTAATTAAAAAAGTGCATAACAAGAGTGAAATAAAATGTCTCATAATAGATCTGAACGGAAGAATATTATAGAAGAAATGGGATGTAAAAATGCAACACAAATTACCAAAATAATAGCCAAGTATCTAATGCTAAGATGTGTGTTTAATCCTTAACGATTCTACTTCCTCTTCTCTATCGCAAATAAACCTTATATATACGTATGAAATAATCAAAATACATTAAAAATTATAAAAAATTTTGACGTGCAGCTAAGTGCGGGTTACCTACAGTGTCATTGCCTCACCGACGCGAATGCGCAATTAAAATTGTACGCTTAAGTAATATTTGTTTAAAATCACTAATTATGTGCCCGCTAATAAATACTTACATGCCACATCTGCTGCGGTAATGGCCGTCAGTATATGTGTATGTTGCGTTTGGTCGCAGAACTCAAGTTATAAATTACTATTCGTGCGGACATAACACCGGTATGTGTTATTACGGTTTATTTATGAAGTGAATTGGGTTATCCGTTGTTTATCAGTTTTAATTTGCGTATACAATAAACTAGTAGTTTTCGTGTATCGCTCAGTGAGATATCAACAAAAATATTGCTTTAATTTAACATACCAAAATAGATACGAATTCCTGAAGTACTATTTCAGTGCAAGTGATCCGTGAATAGTTAACTGTATGTAAATTTAGTTCAACAGTGATATGACAAAAACTAGCGAGTGTCGAAAATTTGACGCGGCATCGAACCCGGACCTCCCAAGTAGGCTATATTTCACCCTATGCGCCATCCGCCCAGCCCCGCCCAACACCTCATTAAGCACTAATATACATCAATCTTTCACACATTCCCCAAATCACAAAAAACTTATACCGAATATATTGGTTTGTTCCTCATTACCTTCTTATTTTGTATCGAAAATATTGCGTACAATGTTAATAACTAAAAGCCTTGAAGTTATTCTATTATAAACCATTATTAATTCTTTTTATTTGTGCAATTAACAAAATATTAATGAACATATCAATTAAATATCTTAACAGACGTAAGTTTCATTTTAATATTGATTGTTTAATATATTTATAAATTATTCGAAATTTATAGGTTCAATTAATATCAAACGGTTAGTGATTTGAGGAAATAAATCTGCAATGATTATATCACAGGTTTTCATAAAAAAAATATCTGACTAGAGAATTTAGACTAATTCTAAATAATAAAATAAACTGATGAACAACAAAATATTTATTAAGTCTGTTTTATTTCAAAAAAAATCTGATATAGCATATAATATTATTACCATATACTTTGGAATAAGCAATAATGTGAGAAAATCCTTACAGCAAACGTTTTAGTCTTATTGCATAGTATGATCTGAAGACGAGAGCCGGTCATTTGTCTTCTCGTCACTCACACGTCAACGCTGTTCCGCCTCCTTCATAATCGCATCTCAAAAATCGAAAGATCGCGTTAATCTTCTAATTTTAAATCTCACATAATGATGCACATGTCTCTGAATAGGACCCAAGGGCTTCATTATTCAGCTTATATATTATTACGATTCCTTCCATTTAAAGAGGTCTTATTTCATAACATCGGATGCGAGGCGACAAGTCGTGACGACTCTCACGTCAGATGGAAGATCATAAACATCCGTCACGGTAGCGGCCCGTGACTGAATGTGATACTGAAATTTTACCAAGGGCTCAGTTAGGGTTGTCATTTTGGTTTGATTAATAAGCTTTTCAAGGCAGAACAATCTTGGCACCAGCTAGTTATTATACCCGGCGCTGCTTGGAAGTTTTAGAGAAATTTAAAGATATCTATCTACTTTAAAAAATTAATTTAATTTACTTAAATGTATATGTCGTTGAAATTATACAAGGATATAATCTGTCACTCTATAAAAATACGACTTCATAGGAACCTGCTGTTCGTACAAATAGGTAGGTGTTCAGAGATGGTTGGTAAATAGCCGCGGACGTAGGTAACCAACACAATGCAATAATTCCTGTTTATCGTAAACCACTCGCAACTGTTGGAGGTAAATCAACAATACACTTATCAATTACAAATACGATAATGTGCATATATCATGCGAGATGTAATCACGCTGCCTGCAGCACAATTAGATATAAGTGCCGTGAATATTAACTAGGTGGCATTGTCACTTGAATTATAGTTTATTTCACTACACTGTGCTAATTCGATTCAATGCGGATTATCATTTTCCACAGACATTATTTTAGAGACACAATAGTTATATACCTCCGTAATATGAATCACAGCAATAAGTAATGATTTTTATATTCCTCATCTAATAAAATGTTTTAGAACATTTGATTTAATACTAAGGAACAACGTTCGCAGCTTCGAGTGTGCTAATGATCAAGTAATGCGCACGCCATCTGTCTGTAATTAACGAAACCAGTTAATTAAATCGCAAGCAATATGGCGGCATGTAATTGCTAATAATAAAGCTCTCCTATATAATTAGAAGCGCTGAGTGGTGTCTGCTTGATAACAAAGCGTTAATGTACTCGACTACATATTTATATGGCATGTACAAAGCATCACGCTACTTACAAGATATAAAAAAATATATGAAGTGCAATTGTTATTTATAGTTCAGATATATTATAGATTTGTGGATAATAAAAAGTTTTATATCAATGAGATTAATTTTATTATATTTTTAACTCCTTTCGAAAGTGTCTTGAAGCTCATCAATTAGAGCGGTTTAATGAAGCAGAGTTAATATTATCATAGTTTTAAAGCATTTAGATCATTAATTATGTTTCCTTAATAAACATTATTCGCACGTTTCCTTATAATTAAAATAAATCTGCAAATGTTATATATTTTTAAACGTGTAATGTTATTTAGATAGCGCTTAGTTTGATGTCACCTTAATTGTAATTAATTTTTATATTAATCGAGTCGCTATTATTATTTCATGATGAATTGTAAATAATCACGGCGTATTACAGCGACAGTTGTATTAAAGGGTGTTTTTAATGGGAGCGATACATGTTCATGGTTGAGATCTAAGCAATGGTGCGTTGAAGATGGATCAAACAGACGCCCAAGGTAACAATGATAGACGGCTTTTGCACCTCGGACGCCGTTAATTAAGACGATATGCCGAGTTTATTTTGTACCAACCAATCATTTTACACCATCCCACTAATTATGAATGTATATTTATCCCATATTATTGTTACACTAATAACTACAGTTTTAGTTATTTGTTTTTATCTTCCCTAATTGTTATATATATTTTTAATAATATTAAATAATCAGTTGATTATATGTACCGTTCTTGTTAATCTATTAAAATATCTAATTCAAACATTCTATCTGTACGTTTAAATTAAAAGGACAGTTGCATTTAATGAAAAATGAAAATATAACATACGATCCATCGTGACAAAGGAACGAGTTATTGTAAAACATCGTGATACATTCCGTTTACGTTTTCTGCTCATTAAAAATGTTGTTAGTGCGAATGTCCTGATCTTATTAGTGCAACATGATTTTCCGCTAACTTTCGGGTGGCTGTGTGATGGACGATCTCGTCCGCAATATATCATCGGAGTCATATATCACACGTACGCCGACTGTCGCCATTAACGCATGGCTATTGCCTGCGCTTGCACTATCGCGAATGCTATAAACGGCGTCTCACAAATCGACGCGGGACCGCTAGAGGTGAATAAATCTCTTTAATGGCATTCTTATTTTCGTTCTGCCTCGTTCTTGTAAAATTCTCATGGAATGCTAATGACAGCTCACCTTTGTTACGTTACACATTTACAGCTGTAGTTACGATCGTCCGTACTATATCAATGGTTATCTATAAAATTATTTATAATTTACGAACACTGATATATGTATATATATATTTCTATTTGGGTGGTCTGCTTTAATCACGATTTTACGGGTCACAAGTTACATTCTTCGTACGTTAACTAACGGACAGCAAATTGTCAGTTGCGCTTACGCGTCCGGCGTCACTCTCAAAGATGCTGTGTTAAGGTCACGGACCGCTATACGATCTGCTTCTCATCTTACGGCTAAAGATTTGTTGTTTCCGTTCTCGCCGCCTCAATGACTACCATTTTATGTCGATTTCAAAGATAATGTTACACGCGCTACCGACACCAGTTTTTGTGACAATCCTAAATTCTAACAACGAGTTTATTATCTGCGATCGATTTCTGTTGCATTTCTCTTTCAACCTCTATGTTCTGTTCTTCATTAGGATGTTGTTTTTTTTCTAAATGATCATTTTTTTAGGAGCTCTCGTTTAGGGTAAATGATAGCAGGAAACCACAGAAACAGAGAGGGGCAATAAAGGCTATTACTCAACCAACCACAAGCAATTTCAGTAACAGTAAACAAAAACATACACCTATACAAAAATGTCTACCCATTCATCTTTCTGCAACGGGAGACATTAAAGAATGTCTCCGTTAAGAAGGGGAAGGGGAGTGACTGTTAAGAGTCATAGTCGCATAAAACCTAGCACTTTACATAATATATTTTTGTACAATGCTTCAAAATGTTTTATACCATTCTAGTCTCTAATATTTTTTAAACATTATTCTTATTATGTTTTATTTTTTATGCTTTTATGTTACGACAGTAATAACTGATGGTGACATTGTGAAGGGAACGAGTACATAGTACATACGTACTATAATTTTAATATAAAGTTGCTATAAAAGATTAATAACGATAACCTAAACTCTAATGAGCGAATGCTGATTGGCGCCGCTCACAACGATAATTATAACTCGACCGAGTAATTGTCGAATAATTGCGTTAACGTGAAAATATACGCTTTAACATAACAATAGAATGAGGAAGTTCGTAAACTTAAAATTCTTATACAAATATCACGTCCGAGTTGCGCTTTAATGAACGTGTAAAGTAACATAAAAGCCATAAAATGACATTATTTTTATTATAAAATAACAGCAGTGATGAATGATATGTGAATGTGTGTAATGATCTGAAACCTAGAGATACGTGCTAATTTTTGGATGTTATGTACATAAAGCGATGGTTTGCTAAACTCTTTTGCAAAAATTTGCAATTAATATTTATGTTTATGTTATTCCTTATTATATATAGATAATTTAAAATACATCTTTCTCCAGACGAATGTTCCCGACGGTGCGAGTGTCTTTCGCGGGATGCCGAGCCGAGGCTCGTTACGCCGTATTGCTGGACGTGGTGCCGGTGGACGGCAAGCGTTACCGATACGCCTACCACCGCTCTTCCTGGCTGGTGGCCGGCAAGGCAGACCCTCCCGCGCCAGCGAGGCTCTACCCTCATCCTGACTCACCCTTCTCCGGGGACCAACTTCGCAAGCAGGTCGTCTCCTTTGAGAAGGTCAAACTCACGAACAACGAAATGGACAAAAATGGACAGGTAATATAAAAAAACATAAATTTATAAAATCATGCAACAAAATCAGTACCAAATTTTGAATGTAATATTTTTTATTTATAGCTGGTCCTTAATTCAATGCATAAGTATCAACCCCGAATCCATCTGGTATTACGAAGAGAAGGAGCTATCAACGCACCGATCACAGACCTCGAGCAAGAGGAGTTTAAGACGTTCATATTTCCTGAATGCGTCTTCACCGCAGTCACGGCCTACCAGAACCAACTTGTAAGTATACAGAGTAATGTTTTACTTTCGCGGGATCATAAATAAGATGTCCTTTGTTTTATTCAACATCGCCGGTTAGGTATCACAGGATTTCTAAAATAGATCAGAAGAGCAAACGTTTGGAATCGCAGCATGTTGTCGGGCTACTATCGACGTGTGCTATTCCTGGTACACTAATTGCATCTCGCTGAAAGGTATGTCCAGCTTGAACAAAGGGAGGTGGCACATATTTTTTGTGTATCAAGCGGCCACCGCCAGCGTCTCCGACGATTGACGGACAACGCTGGTGACGATTAAAGTTTTCACCGAACTATAAATAGAACGGCTCACCCGATTGTCTGACCGTCGTTGCTAATGTTTTCCTCTACGACATTACAGAAAAATTCTTTTAAACAACTCAATTTAGGTAAACATTTACCTTGTGATTTACTCTAAACGTTTAAACCCGCTGCTCGCTCCGCTACGCCCACCAATGATCGCATGCTGCATGTGTCGCCACGAGCAATTAATTCCCTGTCACAAGAGCGTTTGGGCGTCACAGTTTCTCGTTTTGTTTCTCCTGAGCAGTAATTAGGACGTTTTGAGGTTCATAAAGGAAGCGTTACTTTATATCGACAACGCGGTACATAAATCTTCATTCGTACGTTAATTGGCTTGTGTTACGTACTTTTTAAAATATGAGTTCCGTGACTTGTTTAAACAACATGTAACATTTCTATGAGCACGTGAGCTGTTTAAAACAATTTGATATAAAATTTTATTTTATTCGGTAAAGCCTATTGATTGAAAAGGGTTGTGATAATTTAATTTTTTAAATTTTGTGATTCTTTTGTTGAAGTATCATCAAAGAAAGCTGCTTTTACTTATTATCTCTAGCCTGATTTTTTTGAATCCAAGGCATAGGACATTACTGCAACAAATTACTAATAGAACTGTGACTTCCTGCTATTTCAAACAGATTGCTCTCTGGAGACGTATTATTGATATCCATTGATTCTAACTCGCAACTAGATTTACAGCTAAAGCTTGATGATAAAGCTCACTGAATAGGCTGTTTCTAAACCTAAATCACAATCTATTAAATGATTTATGTAACAAATACAGAAATAAATTGATTTAAACACGCTTTAACTGTATACATTTTATGTTGAATTTAAATATCGATTAGATCGAAATTGATTTATCAAATGACATTCAATAATGATAATTCTAAAATTGATAATAATAAATTGTTATTTTTTTTTATGTGAGAGAACTATATACGTTACTACCTTAGAATGTTGAACGCGATATCGGCTCTCAGATCAGGACAAGACCGTGCGGGCTTAGCTTCGATTTGGCTGACGTCACAATTCTGACAGCTCGAACATTTGTCGAACGGAGATAGTGTCAGTGATAACCCAATCCTCTACAACAATAAGAGCACACTTAGCGTGTTTGCACCTGCGCCCGCGCCGCCCAATATGTCTTACGCACGCTATAAAACTTTGACACAAAAATATCGTAACGATCTAGCCTTATCAATAAACAGTCATGTATCAACCGTCAACCACTATTAAACGTTTTTATGTCTAAGCCGAAATTAATTCAAACACCAGAACATTATTAAAAAAAAAGTGTCACTGCGTTTATTTACATAGAATTAATTCAGAATGAAACATCATTATTGGTGCTTCATCACACTCAATGATACGAATCGAGATAATATCGTTGTAAGAAAAATGTGATTTCTGTTTTTTGTGCTTTAACCGTGTGAGCTGAGACTCAACGTCGCCAGGGACGCACCACGGGGTGGTTTCCCTGAACCTGCTTCGATATATAACATCTACACCCACCATACTGTGTGTTGAATGTGAACGGGCCTTTGTCTCCTATCCAACTTTGGGTAAGGTGACAATGTTTGTTAGACTTAACGCGTTTCAAATACACAATGCGTTTTTTTAATAGCCGATGACTAGTGAATTTGTTATGATCGATTGCTCTCGTCTGAATCGTAAAAACCTTGCGGATGGCAACCTGCAGTGATGTATGGAACCTTTGTACATGTTATCCTTAACGGCTAAGCCTATTTAATAGTTTACACAACATACTAAACGCCGTTAGGTAAGCATAAAAGATTTAATATCATTATGCACAAGCCGGCAAATACATTTTTATTATTAAAGAGATACATTTCATTAATGAAGCTCAACCATTGGCCGTCCGAGAAGATAATCACGAAAATAACTGGCGATCAGCTTCACGTAAATGCGTAAACACTCTCAATAGCTACTTAATTGAAATTTATTTCTCATTTCTCAGTATCAACAATCAATATTCTAAAATATTCTATCACAGTGAGCATCCACAAACGAGTTCTATTCGGACATAATCGAACAATATAAAGGAGTAAAGGCAAACACAATTTCAATAACAAAGGGCAGCCATGACAAATAAACATATTTCACGGGCCAAAATGGCTGCGGTCAGGTGTCACGAGTGTCCCCCTCCGCCCCCCGGCCCCCGCGCCACTCGTCCCTCTTGAACCTCTCGATTTTATTTTTTTCATCGAATATAATCGATTCATTCTTTTGAATACAATCTTTTACATTTGTCAACGTATTGACTTTATGGTTGTTTTAGATATCAAATAAATTAATATTTAACATTCAATTACAGTCCAAAAGTTTTAATGCACTGTGCAGTTTTATTACGACTTCTATTAGATTAGACGTCGATCGATCTATCTAAAAGATATATTGAATATAATAATAGATCGTAGTTTCTAGATTTATCCATATTTAGATAAATAGTAAAATATGGATATCATAGCCGCATAATTCAAAAATACAAGAAGTCAACGTACTTGCTTATGAGAGGATTTAAAATAATTTAACACAAAATTATTTATTAATGCTGCGTCTCTCTCGCTCCCGTTGAGGTAGAGTGAGGGTTGTAGAGTGTGATCTCTTTCTTTCCCGCCATCGATCACGCGAGGTGTGACGTCACGCAGAGCCATCGTGTGCGGCCCGGCTGGATTTATTGCGTCTGCGCACCCAGCCACCTCAGGAGAGCTACATTTATTGTACAGAATCTATACTTAAAATTAACTCGATATACTTAATTATTATTTGAATTTAAATATTATTAATATATCATATTGACGCCTACTTAAAAAAAAAAAACATTTTGAACGATTAGCGTTAAGTTAAAAAAAATTGTAACATAAACATTGGTCTTCAGGCGTATTTAGAAGGATCACAATAGTTGGCGATAAATTTTTAGGAACTTGTTTGATCATATGTGTAGGAAACTACTTGTTACGTTAATGATGTTTATCGACCTTTTTTATTTATTACTACCACTTCATTATAATCTATACAGCCTCGCTCAATTAATAGGAAAACCTTCAAGTTGACATCTGTCAAATATTTTTTTAACATCAATATTTCAATGGTAACATATGTACAGAAGTTGTTCGCATTGAAATGTGGCAGATCGCCTACTCACTGATATTTAGAGTGTACAGCCATGATTACGGGCATGAATGTAAAGTTGACCTCATATTAACTATCGGACCCCTGACGGATCTCCTGGCCCGTCTCCGAGACACTTCCGAGAGGCCAGTGCAGTTCGCTTCCTGAAATATGAACAGATCATAAAAAAAATATGACAACATAATAATGAAAAAGCCTGCGTACAAATAAAATATGTCATAATGTGGGTGGGTAAAATTCTCATACAGATAGCCTCAGAAGTCATGGAAGACCTTTACAACTTATATTCAATATCTCTTATATTATCAATTGGATCGATTAGAGAGAGTTTACTACTGATCGAAGTTTTGGACGAAGAGGATGTTTAAACTCGCAAGTGACACACTTGTATTAAAGGGCTGCTTAAAAATATATTATTATGTCTGTTACTTATTTGTGCTTTATGTTGTTATAATTTTGAACTCGCGAAATAAAGCATCGCGTTCTCGAAAATGCCATTTACAACTCGAGCAGATGTTGGCCGTTTAAAATTTACTGTCTTAGCACAGCTAGTACGATCAATGTATTGCATTACTACACTGCTAAATATATGAATTAATTATTTTTCGTTGTTCAATTATACAAATGATAAAAAAATTATAAGGCAATATCTGGTAAAACGTAAAACAACTACCAATATCTAATTGTTCACATAAAAGCTATACATAGAGACATTTAGCGTCTGTTTATAGAAAAATAAGCTGAGCATTCATCACATATGAATTAATATGCCGTCGCTGTAACTTGACGTTTATTTATTCTCCAGAATGCTCCTGTCATGTCCCCTTCTTCATCCTGCCATGTTTACACGACCATTCCTCTTTCACGTTAAATTAGACTGAAGATATATTCATATACTATTAGAAGTACTGTTACTTGATAGCATATTTAAAGGAAAATAGAAAATAATTAAGTACTTATGACTATATGACTATTGGTCTCGTTCGAGATAGTAATAATTTACTTTGATATGTTAGTTTTTCATAAACTATCGACATTTGAATGTGTCAGTAATCGAAACATTAGTATCCTTTATGCTCTTGTAATGCTAATATATAAATATATCATATTTTTAACCTTGTACAGTACACGATATATCACACTGTAATCATTATCTGTTACAAATGCATAAGCCAGCGCATTCTCCTGCTTCTGCTAACGTCTTTTCCGAGACAGTTTTTTTTGTTTCCCGCCCGGGAATAATGTCATTAAGTGCCTTTAATGTTTTCAGTGATCGGTAGCGGCGTGCCGCCCAAGGCGACCGTTTGTTGATACTTAAATTAGGTTGTTTTGACACGCCTCGTCCTTATGTTTGTACTAAACCTAATGAACGTCGGCTGCGTTCAAGTTATCTATATATTATTTCAATGTTTTTTTTATTATTTTGTATCAGACGCAACGTCACGTACAGTACTTCAAAGGAATATCAGATCTGTTTTATAATTATTCAGTTACTTTTTACATGTGTTTATGTGTTTAATGTGTCTGAAATTTTGTGTGTCTTACTTTAACATAGCGGGAAGATTACTGAATTTCGAAATACGGTATCGCAGATGAAGTTGTTTTGGAAAAATTAAATCCGTAATTTAAAAAAAATAAATAAAATTAGAAACATATAAGAAGGTGAAGAATGATGTTTTCTTTTTAACTAAATAAACAATAGCTCATTAAAGTCATGACGAGCTTGTGCATGATGTATACATGGGTATTGCAACTGCGTCAATAGAGCTACTAGGTTGTAAGTGAAGCAGAGCCTATTGTAGTCAATGGGATGCCAGGGGGGCGTGCAAATGTAAGTAGCTATGATCGCCATGACCCACAATCTACAACAATCGAAAGAAGTGACATCTCTCGGACATCGACCAGAACTTATTGTGTCTCAAATATTATTCCAACCAAATGACAGTGCACTATTCGGTATTTATTTCCTTTGTCACGCTGAAGTGAGTAATTAATGAGAACGTAACAGTTTTAGAAGCGACACTTCCAGACGTGATTGCTCCAATAAAATAGTATTGATCCGAAAACTAGACACGACTCGGGCGGTATATCGTAATGTTTACGATTTTCTTTGATCTAAAACAATGCCACTTGATCAAAATATTTTGTAAATTAACTGCCGCAAGAAAAGATCAAACAGCTCAAAAACATTTTATGTGTAAATTGGACAGCCATTCACATATTTTGGGACTTTATTTATATTCTTGTAAATTTGTCAGAGAAATTGTTAAAATTGCTATATCCTGTTTTCTTATTTGTGGAGGTCGGTGATCTAAATTGCCTGTCTAGTGCAAACTTGTAAAAATACCATGCAATTAACTTTAGTGTAGGTGAGTCAGGTGTTTTTTGCGTCACCTGAAGCGCTGTAGCGATAACACAAAAAAATAACAAAAAGCGTCCAGACGAGATTGCGGCGCTCGGGTCTGCTAGAATAGCGCTGTAGCTCGACATAGGTTGGATCACTCGGCAGATAATTAGTGGCGCGTCGCCGGCCGCCGTTACAAGCCTCGCTGAAAGATTGACATGCGCCCGATCGGTAGTCGATGACTTGTTTATTGCGAATACCACACGACCGAATTCACACTTCGCCAATTGACTTGGCAATATCATCTTAGCTAAAAACATTATGTGGCTGACTGAAATATTTATTGACAGAACAAAAACAGAGTTGCACGTAATTTTTCATAAACGATATGAAAGAAATAATCTACGTGTTTAGGGTGTATTCATTATAGAATCCTGTAAAAGATATGTTCTAATAAAGTAACAATTGCTCAGAGCATTTCGTCAGATATTTCTTTTATATAGCTTTGATTACGTTTTAGTATAACAACTAATTCTATAGACAAAATGGAAGAAATTATCTAGGTACCTCTAATGCAACTAATATTTGTCCAGAGAAACGAGCAATAATAATAACAATTTATTTAAATAACTTATTTATCAGACATTTATAAAACAAAAAAATATATTCATGTAAGGGTTGAAATTTACATTTTCAGTCGTGTTTTGTGGCATTCAAACCATAAAAGTTCTCTCTTTTAATGTGGAACACTGAAGAGTGATATTTCCCTGATGCAATTTCATAGGAATACTTAAGTTTTTTGTGTCTTGTTAAGAATGAAACCATCTAATTAGTAAAACTATTAATTATTACTTATTCCGAATTGCCACAGCGAGGGGACCAGTATACAATTTGCAATTATCAATTGATTACTAATGGTAAGGGAGTTTCCTATTTTATTTCTTTTAAATTGATCAGGTTTTTTTTTTTAGATACTAAGAAAGGAAATTTTTGGAGCCATTTTTGAGTGTCATGAACATTTAGGAATAGTAATTGATGATCATAAATATATAAATTGAAAATATATATTTTTGATGACAGCGCAGCATAACATAAATTCGTACACTTAAAATGTACCGAACATAAAAAACTTTAAATTACTAAAAAATTTAATATCAATAAAAATTATAATTTACATATAATAAAATATAATTCTTGTGCAATAAACATAGTCGCTTATAGTCAGTTAAGAGGCTGCAGAGACTCGAGGTAGATTCTTTCAATTTGCACGGCACCAGGTTCACGAGAGATTTGTCGTAAATAATATTCACAAATTGTGATACCGCAGCGGGAGCGGGCGCCCAGCAAGGGGGCGATTTCTCATCAGGCTGGCCTCTGCCAAACACATTTTTAACACCTCGCACCTTACTAAATCAACACTGTATTTTATGAGTGCATTGACACAATTCTGTTTTCCATACGTACAAATCTTAAGAATTTTATGATTTTAACATAACTTCTGTATTATTACTTATCATTCAATTTTAATTGTGTCTTAAAAGTGTGTTTATTATATACCGAAATGATGTCATTGTTGCCGAGACGTTTGCTGTACGTACGATTGTCTTTTGTTTCAGATAACCAAACTTAAAATCGACAGTAATCCGTTCGCAAAGGGATTCCGCGATTCTTCACGTCTGACGGAATTTGAGAGGTAAATATTACATTTTGTCAGCTAAATCTATGTTATCGCTTAAGAAACAAAATGACGAATTGTAAGCAAACGTACTAATCGTTCAAAACACCGCTAGCCATGTATCATTCAGTGAGCCGCGAGCATTCATTAGGCCTCATTACGATATGACAGAATTCGGTATCAGTTCTCCAATCGAACATCGGACATGCTTTAAGAACAAACGCAGCGACACTGATTGATACTCAGGCTGTACGACTACCTGTTACGTTTAACTGTAGTTTCATATTTGTAGATCATCCATATCCACATCTTTTTTGCATCCTTTTTATTGAAATTCCCTTATTATTTTGTTTATTTTAGAATTATGGGTTTTATTTTGAATTTGAATTTTTCTTTTTGAGATTCTATATCACGGGGGAGCACGAAAGAACATCAGTCTTCCCCGATGACGCGCGCCTCGGTGCCGCCCATCCTAGGTAGATACTATAGCTAGCAAAAATGTAGGTTTCTAACTCAATAATATTTAAATAACATTAACATTTTTTCAGAGAGACGATGGAGTCGATGCTGGCTGAGCAGCATTATTTACGGTCACCTCTTAGACCGTTCGATCTGGATCAGCACAACAACAATCTGACGCTGGAAGAGAAAGCGATTTTGGCGGCCAGGTCACAGTTGTTCTTGCGAGCAGCGTATCCTCTGTACGGGGTACCAGCAGCAGCGTTGTGGGGTCAATGGGCGTGTCTGGCGCCACAATTACTGGCACAACAGCATCTAGCTTCAGGGTCTGGGCTACAGTTGCCTCGGCCAGTATACCCGGGTGGTGTGCCAGCATCACTCTCGCAGCATCGCTTCTCCCCCTACCCCGCCCGCCGTTCCTCACCGGGTTCCTCACCAGACTCCCTCCGCGCGAGTCCCCACTCCTTGCCCCCGCCCGCACCGCACACACCTCACGCACCCCACAGCCCGACCTAGTAGAAGACATCATATACTTGGCGCACTATCGAGCACTTTTGTTGCATTGCTTTTGTGAATCAGAGATCCCTACGGATACAGGAAGATCGCACATTTTTGGTAGCAGTGCATAGTTGTTAAATGAATTGTTTTGCAATTATCAGTGATTTTGAAGGACAGTGAAAAAAAACTATCCCAGTGTCATGTACCATATTGTAAAATAATGTATTTAAATATCATAATATTAAGACTGTAATTATTGTTATGATAGCATAATATTATTATGTTCCTAATTTCTTTATAAAATATTTTCGTGAACATTAATAGAAACAAAATTTTCAATGTAACTTCGTAATGTTGGTTGGTTTATCTTCATTAATTTTCATCATTTTAAATGTCATATTCGATACTGGTTAGGTGAAATGTGCAATAATAATATTGTTTTAGCATTCTAGCTGTTTGTAGAATGATAGAAGTTACAATTATTGTCTGTGTTTAGGGTACTCAACTAAAATGGACACATAAAAGTACCCACTATATTATAGATATTAGTTAAATTATAGTAATTATAAATAATATATTAATAAAGAATAAACAATTAAATGTTTGTTAACAAATCCATTGTAGTGTGTTTTTTCAAATTATCCTGCGATCCGTTCAGTTAAAACGATAGAAGGAAAGAAACAAAATAATAAGTATATATTTTTGTTCATTTAAGTAGTAAAATAAAAAAATAACCTTACTTTTTAATTTTCTTATAGGATATCAATTAAAATATTTTCAAATCACAAAGCGGACCATAGTATTATTTAAGACATTTTAATGAGAATTTAGTTTTTTTTTTAACGTTTTAGGTTGCATAAATCTACGAGAGCAGGAAATATGTCATACATTTTATTTTTCCGATGAATAGATAACGAAATTTAATATAATAAAAATAAAAATTGAAAAATTTTCATTCAACGAAAATAACCCTGCATTATAGTGATCTCGTTTTTAAAATCCTTTTGTGTTAAAGCGGCGTAAGGATAAAATTGCCATAATTATTAAACTTCTTCGGTCGGTTAAAACCGGTTTGCTCTCAGCGCCAAGACCGCCACTAGATGGCGGTCCAAGTTAGAATTGTCAGAACTAATGTACAACTATGTACTAAATAAAATAAATATTTTTTAAATAGACCTGAAGTAACATGTATAGGCAATTGTTAACGAATAAATCAAATACATACAAAAGAAATTACAAAATAGGATACCATATTTTTTTTGAAATAATACAAGCACTATTCGCACGTCTGAAAACAATTTCATTTAAATAATGAAATGAACAGACTGGGTGTTCCCATTCACTTAGCATTTGGAATTATTAGTGTGCAATCGTTGATTTATGTCAGAGACAAAGCGTGACAGATTGCGAAATTGTTACAAATTAGAGAGACACGACCCGCAATTATGCAAAGCGACTATAAAGTTATCTAGGAAAACAACCCCACACCAACTATTCAATTAAAATGAAACAGTGGCGAGGCGACATTCGAGTCACATAGAAGAAGGGTCGACTCCATCGAATTAGTTCGGCGCGTGGCCACATTACTAGGACAAATTTCATCTCCCGAGGGTCTCCGGACTGGAGGGATGCAACGCTAATCTAATCTGGATTGTAGCTAATAAATGTTGTACCCACCGACTCGACTGCAAGAATTTATTGCTTGTAAAACTGTTTCCAATCGCAGAAATTGTTCGAATGACTCCGTACTTTCGACATGGTCTGATTGAATTCGCCATCTCACTGACTTTCATATTTTGTTTTCGAGTAATCATTTATAATTTATGACGTATTGTATTTTATGTTCTTATATAAAACAAGTGGCTATGGACACTACGTTCACGTAAAAATAAGATACGCTGCACCATAACAGCGTCCTATACATAACTAATATTACAATATATTATGACAACAAAACCTTTTTATTAAAAACTGTATCCATTGAAAGATAAGACTGACCCAAACTTAAAAGTTTTTCAAGAATATACCTGTAGAGAAAACTATATTGTTATGATAAATAATGGGTAGATTTTCGGAATGCAAACTAAATTAATCAGGTCAAAGTTCAATGGTACATGAAATATATGAAACTAGTATTACTCGGATTTACTACGCGGATTTTATTATTTAAAAACTACATAATCCCGACGTTTCGGTTACTTTGCAGCAACTGTGATCACGGGCAGACGAGGTGTGTCACCCGTGTTAAATAATAAAATCCGCGTAGTAAATCCGAATAATACTAGTTTCATTTAAATGAATACTCGCGAAAATCTTAGATCTCATTACATGAAATATATGACAAAAAAAATAATTACGTAAAATGTGTATAGATGTTCACATATATGTTGTAGTTATAGTCATTTTATAAAACTTACGTTTATCATAATCTTAAAGTCAAAGTTGTTCTAACTCGGATACAAGGGGTCGAGTTATTTAATAATGTCAGAGAGTTGTCCAACACAAAGTACATATGAGATGGATTATCGACAGGCTCATCTGAAGGGCGTATCGCACGTAATGCTGTGTTATTGGCCACTCGGCTCATAATCCGCTTTTAACTGCGGTACCAACCCGGGTGGACGTGCTCCGAATGATTATGTCGTCTTTTGTGCAAACATTCGCACTCCTTAGCTCTTCAAACGTTGACATTCTTTGGACGTTGGATAGGAATCTTTGAAGGTTTTTAAACATTATCTTATAGCTAATCTCTTGCATGAGGTAATTGACTTACTTACTTGCGACAACTATCTATAATTATAGCTATTTAAATAACTGGTTAGTTAGTGTTCCAATATAATGTGTTGTAATATAAGTAAGTAGTAAATAATATGGGAAGTGGTTGTTATATTGGGTAATTACAAATTTTAATCATTATTATTTACGTTTTATAAATAATATGTTTTTTAAAATAATAGCTGTAGCTCCAATTTCCCCCGAAACCGTATATATGTAGCAGAAAGATACGCGCTAACATAAAACAGTTTAACGGCATAATAAGTCGCTGTCGGAGATGGTTTTTATTTTTTGGTAGGTACTAAACGTGCAAATAAAGTTTTATTATCTGGGGGTAGGTGCGGCGGGCGTGGGGGGTGAACAGCCGGCGCTAATATCCTCGCTCCACACGTCTCCACATTTCACGAAAACTGCAAACCTAACTGTGTAATAATTCACGTTTATTATCGCAAATATATGTATAACTTGGCAGTAGCTGCCGGAACGAATTCACGGTGTAACGTCTTCAGGAATCGTATGAGAAGCGTTCCTCGATGTTTCCTTGTAACCGTGACGTCTAAACTGTGTCTAAGTCGCTAAGTTATGAACATTGTCGAAACGATCGTTACGAAATTGATTATATTATTTATTGCCAGGTATACATTATGGGGGAACATTTTGAAAACGTTTACGCAAATGCGAGCTCATAATTCACGTTTTATGTATCAGGTGTATGCCAGAAAAAAAATATATAGCAGAACTATTAAAATAATTAAAAAGTTAAATTGGGCGTGAGCTATCGAAAAATAGTAATATATTTACACTTGAACAACTGTAGCTTTATGTATTGGCAATTTATTTAATAGTCTGCCGTTTCATATCACAGCACATACATTGAAACTCGATAAAGTTATTTTTGTTCAATAATACGAATGATCTGACTTCCAATTTTTCCTCCGCGAATAGACCCATCCCATGAGTCACCTACCTCCCTCTCTCGGCGGTGCAAAGTTGAGGGCATTAGCGTGTTATCAGAATGAAGAAGGCGCCCACCTGAATACCTACCAATAAAAGTAACGGTACTTCTAAAAACATTACGAACACGTAAATTTTTTCCATAGGTACAACATGGGATGCTCACATAATATTGGGATACAGTAACGAAATAATATTCATAAAATTAATATCAAATTGGATTTACACGAAGATGGTGCACCACCACATAAAATTTACTTTTTTATAAAGTTAGAAGCAAATTCAAGGCATACTAGACAAAGTCATCCTTGATATATGTATATCGAATGTCCTTATCGAATAAAGTGACCTTTCCCTGGTTTCAGAGCACAAATAACGTACAGAAACTATTGCTTTATGACATACTACTGTCAACATAAGGGCAGTTGCGGATCAAGACGAATGCTTGGTTACTTGTTAATAATAATCTCCATTTTAATTCCGGTAAGATAAATTAAAATTACACAAAGTGCAAATCATTACCCGCAGACCATTAGTGTCTTCTATAAAAGCTTCACACGACCAGAGCAATAGATTCGTAATCAAATCAGTGCGGTCGCAGAGGCAACCGAGGTGGCAGATCCCCACGGAGCAGGAGCCCATTGACAGGTTATTGATACAAATAGCCCCACCCCAACCCGCCTCGATAACACCAATAAAACCTGATTGATATTGTGTAAGTGCGCCCGGAAAATGTGGCAACTCGATTGATGTTACGGCCAAATTCGATTGGAGGAAAATTGAAAAGAATTACACTTGCACAGAAATAACAACTTTATTGCGCTGCAAGAGAGTGAAGTTTTTTATATATTTAAGTTGGTTTTTGGTCTTTTTGTTTTCGTGTCCATTGTGTTGGTAGTAGCTAGAGGCGTGAATAGTGTTGTCTAATGGCGGACTTACACGTGCCACTTTCGAGGTAAAACGGTGGACGAGTTTTTTTTTTGTACTATTATATCTGTTATTTATCGTCAAAGCTCAGAATGTAATTTGTTTTCATAAGGCATCACATCAAATAGTAATATAATATCTTTAACTCTCTATAATTTCGTGTGAGAATATAGTTGGTAGCCAAACAACAAATACTTTTCATCCGGAAAAATATATAAATCACAGATATAGATAGCTAAAGTTTGTATGGACATTAAAATTCTTTAATGTTGCGTAGAAAAATATTTGCCATGTCTATAATAGTAACGGTTGTCACTTAAAATTTTTTACCTTCTACACACGTCATTATTGACTGACAGTAGTCGAAAGTATAGTAACGTGAATGACGAGAAAGAGAAAATCAATCGGAACCTTGACTTGTTGGCCTTTTATACAAATGATCATTGTCTTTATATAAATCATACTATTCATATAACTGCAACTTTTTATCTGATCGCAAAAAATTACATACAAACTTCTTACTTGGCAAAACGTTCACTACCTTTTTTAATGCAATATAAAATCAATTGTCAATACAATTTCATGTTATACGAAAATTATTCCTAACGGTATAAAATAATGGGATACTTAATGTTAACAATGAATGAAAATAATATTGCTTAGTAAGCGGGGGTAAAAATTATATCATTTCGATCAGACCTTTACAGCGCTCTTGAGGGTAACTGGTCTATAGCGACCCCATTGTGGGAAAATGTCTATGAAATATTTATTACAAGTTGCCTCATGTTAACGCGTACGAATGTTATCCATGCTACTTACCGTGATAAATATTTATGCACTAGTACAGTTCACACTATACAATATATACGTTCTAACATACATTACATATGTAGGTAACATTTTTTGTTTAAATTCACTTAAAACAGATTAAAGATTAATATATTTTTTAGTCTCTGTTACGTTATTCTTCCAAATTCATTAGGTAAAACATAAAAGGATTTTGAATGTAAATTTTACACTTACGAATCTGGGATGGAAACGGGTAGATATAGCTTATATAGTAATGACCATGTGGGGTTTGCTTTCTATATTAATATATCCTCAAAAAAGATATTTTCTAACTCAATAAATAGCCGTCATATTACCAAATATTTCGAGAGACATTTTTAGACCCATATACATCCAACAAAAACATATAACAATCTGTAGCGTACACGGTCTTAACGTTGCGTACATCACAGGTATGACGATGCAGTCGGAATGAATCTAAAATATTTGTATGAATGTGTCACGATGCAGGTCGTCGGCGGCTCCTTGACGGCTTAATTCTTGATGGATGGAGGCTCTCACAATGCAGCGCTTAACAGATCAAAAACGCGATAACTTTCGGCAAAGGTGCGAAGTCACCTATGCGATATCATCTAAAATTTTCAGTCACTTCGTTAGATGGATTTTTGAATATATATTTTTTTTATATCGAGATCATCATGTTTAAATTATTATTATTGTATAAAAACCTTGTAATCTCAAATTTTATTTGACTTTCAAATCTAAAAATACAATGGTGGAAATACTCGTATTAATACATGTTTAAAAACGGCAATGGTCACTACAGTCGTGTGGTATAGGCGTGAAGATCGCGAGATGCTGGATATGGCAGGTGCAGCTGATTTATCTTTCATAAACGCTCGACAAATTACCGTTTAGCATCATAAATACCTTATTATCATAGCCATATGACATATTAATGCGTGGCAAGAGTTTCGCCTGGGGAGACAAGTGTATCTGTAGCATCCGCAACGATTGCATTATCAATGGAGGAACATCGTTATGTATCCAGGACTCCGACCACTCCGACAACTCCGACCAGTCCACCATTCGGTCTTCCCGCGATATGAAATACGACATCCTGCTTATATAAGACTCACATGTCATGTCTTTGTAATTTAACGTCAGGACTCAAATTAGAGCTCAAATTAAGATAAGCACGTTTATCATAAATTATACAAAAATTATTATACATTTTTTCTCACTATTCTTTTTGCTTTCAATTAATTTTTCGTTTATGTTTATTTATATAAAAAATAAATTCAAATAACCAGTTCATAAAACGCACAGGCTTCATTATAAATATGATTAATGATCTGTACTACAATATTAGTATTGACATTTTTATCAAACACCTTAAAGGACATTAAAATTCAGTACGCCATGTGCTGTCAAAGGCTTAATTCAAGGTGTCCTATAATTAGCTGACTCGAAGGTGATGCTAATGAAAGAGCAGCATTATGGGGCCATTCCGGAAACACCAATTACACCATCACATCAGTCAATATTTTATTACGGGACGTGGCCCTCCGTATACTTTTAAGGAACAGGTTTTGATGTATTAAATAATTATTTGATCCGTCTTACAATAATTCGAAATAGATCTATCACAATACGTATAGCTCATTTATTAGTTATAAAACATAATGATAACACTTCTTATATTTCTTTGTAGATAATATAAGTGATACTCATCATAGAAATAGTTTAGCTCTGCTAAGTTAAAATTCGTAATTCAACAATACCTTGCGTTCGATATCTCAATAAAATAATCTTTTTAACATTCAAATACTAAGAAGACACTGAAGAAACGTTATTACGTTATAATAACGAGCGGTCGGGTGACGTTCCGTGTATAATATTTTTAACAGTGACGGATTCCCACCGTGCATAAGTAGGATGCATAATTACCAACAACTAACACATTTCCATGCCAGCACGGGAATTAAACAAAGAACCCAACAATTATAGCTCGTAACTTAAGTTTTAATATTGAATTATCTCTCTTTATAACGCTGATGTTGCGTGTTTTAATATTTTATAAGGCACTATGTTGCATTCGTCGGTTAATAAAGCTGCTCAAATTTTCTTCGGTTCAGTGATCTTAAAGGGTGATTCGCAGCTACCAAGTCATAAAATAACATTGTATATATTACCAATAAGCGCTATTTCGTCTGTTACATCTATAATATATTTGATGTTACGGTTCGTGAATCCGCAAATTAACATTGGTTCTTAATACTATTAAATAATTCTATAAAATTTTATGGAACGCATTTTCTAAACGCTTACTGTTAGACAATAAGTTTGTTACTAGTATTCCGATGAGAGACAATGATTCGTTTATCATGTGACCAAGTTATTGCTCGCTATTATTTCATCGCTATT
This sequence comes from Danaus plexippus, assembly GCF_018135715.1. Taxonomy (NCBI): domain Eukaryota; kingdom Metazoa; phylum Arthropoda; class Insecta; order Lepidoptera; family Nymphalidae; genus Danaus; species Danaus plexippus. The sequence continues at coordinate 3,283,803 of NC_083537.1, read as the reverse complement.
TTTTTTTTATCTGAGTTTCAACCTGTTCTCTATTTTAATATAGATTTTTTTTTCTAGACATTCAAGTCGAAAGGCACACTTTTTTCTGTTATACTTATAAATAATTCAAATGTTATTTTAATACATTAAAGTCTAGACTAGTCTGTAGTGATGAACAATCATTTCATACTGTTCCCTGTTGTTAATTCATAATTTTGTTATTTTGATAATATTATTCTGATATTTCTTTTTTATTTTAAATATAATATTAGTCGTTCCAACTTCATGATTTCTACGATATATTTAAACATCTGAAAAAAAGGTACTTCTGTTTCAGGACACTGTTTCCATCTGTGTATCTAAAGCCTTAATTTAAATGTCTAAATATTAATTCATCGTTAACGACTAACAATTTTAGTTAAATTAAGTTATAAATTTATTCACAACGGCATTTATACTTTATGATTTGCATAATTTTAATGTTTTAACTGAACGTAAAACAACATTTAACATTATGTTATAAGATGCCCTGTCTTTAACAGTTTCCGTACTCGTAAGTATGTGTATACCTACTAACACTATATTTTTTTCCTCTCGTAATATATCGAATAATTGTAATGAGTGAGCTCGTAAAATTTATTTCTATTAATTTACAGTAATATCACTATAACTTTTATTTAAATGAATATAAAGAATGCTTGGTTACTAAATATTTGTAGCGATATGTCACCAACTTTATTAAGTTTCGATGCAGGCGTGGTCACGAGATCTTATCATTCCCATTAGCGGACCATTTGTAGCTATATCTGCTACATCTTGCCAATGCACTGTCAAACATTTGTTACCATTGATTTTTAAAACCGAACACTATTGCAATCACAATAGAGTCGATTTCCATTCGGATTGGTTTTTCATCAAGCTAGTGACGTAAACAGTTTTAAATTCATTTTTTTTTCAAATCAGTAGGTATATAAGATATGAAAATATGTGATGTTTATCACAACACTAATTTTTCGTGATAAAAACTATATCGATAATATTGTAGCGTGGAAGGCCTCCATCAAAGGTTGTCATGCTCTTGTTAGAAAGTTATTCCAAGAATGTTTCACGCTCGGCGAATGGTATGCGTTTACTATAAAACTTTATAGAGATTTATATCTTACAATACCGTGGAATCCTGGTTAACTTTCGATTTTTTTTACATTTACAATTATTACTGTAATCTAAATGTTGGTTATAAAAATAACGACAGCTAATTAAGGAAATTATTACTGAAAATATTTGCATGTATATGAAGTTTATGTAGATTTACGATGTTAATGCACTTCCTTCCTTGGATATCATTGCTGTTAGATCGATATCATCTTTAGAGTCTAGGTAACGTCGAATGCCTGGATTTATTGTTGAGCCTGCGCAGACTTCGTGACTGGCCTCAGTTGGGGGAGGGAGGGGGATATAGTCGGTAAGAACAAAGAGCCTTAAGAACATGCCGCTGTGTTCCCACTAATGAGCAATAAACAAGGGGGAGGGCTTTTGGCTCACCTGAGAAATCATATCGCGATTTTATGCGCAGGCGCATCAAAAGTTAGAAGTCATCCTACTATACCGATATTTTATATTTATATTTCAGTCTGATAAATTTTACTTTTGCTTAAAATACCATGTTTATTATTTTCCGTACATTATGTTGTCGTAAAACTGATTTAGGAGATAGGCTTAGTTAGGTTTATAAGCAATAAAAAGCGGATTCATAAGACGTTTACTATACACACGCGCGTAGATAGTTCGTGCGATTCCAATGACTATTTACAAACAAAACTCTCACGCAGTTACAGACGAGTGGCTGATCGTTCAACCGTTGCATGGTTTTCAATGCAATTAAAAGGCAATAAATGCTATCGAGTAACATCAATTGTATATAAAAAAAGACATTTTTATTAATTAAATACCTACAAAGACGATAATTTGCAAATATAATAGAATGCTGCAAATGGCGTATAATGATAGGTATGGTGTTTACGTTTAGAGCAAACTAATCATCACTCGCACTGAAACGTTAGTATTATAAAACGTTTAAATGATGTAGCAATGTTTAGAAAATCAGAAACCGACACTTAACACACATTCCTCGGCATTCAAGGATAGGTGACTACAACTAGCAACTATAATTGTATGTGGTTAGAACTGATTGACGGAGTAGTTTGTTCCAAGTAGCGTGCCCGTTCGTGACTTGGTGCAGATAGCAAGCGTCGTTAGCTCCTGATAGACTTAAGACAGCCTAATGTCTAATACCATACATGTTTAATTTTGCCATGGGAACATATCGTTCATTGGGAGCTTCGCACGCTACGTTACTTATGATATAATATAACGATAATATTGTATCTATGTGACAATTAAGAATGTACAAGACAGACAGAGACTGAGGCTATCATTTAATTAATTTTTTTTCATTACACAATCCTTTCGACAAGATTTATTGATTGTGTTTAAATAATATATGTTAGTAAATAACAACCTAGCTATAAGAGCGTAGTAATAGTCACGAGTTACGGGTCCTTAATTTGTCAATCTGGTCACGGAGAGCGTGAACGGTTCAATACAGTTGGTAAAAGTAAATTTTTATCTATTCTGCTGATAGATTTCAAACTACGGCTTTATTATAATCATTTTATTTAGTCATAAACTATAATAACAAAGTTTCACGTTATGCTTCATTTTACTTACAATGTTGTCAGCTTAAATCGCAAGCGAACCCACACACAAATGTTCCAGCACCTCACATAGTCCAAGCATCTATCTATCACCAGCAACAAAGCAATTGTTGGGCGCTCTGTGACGTAGTAATTCGTCGTTTCCTTCCACGCGACGATTAGCCTCTCTATTTACTTGTCTATCGCTCTAGAGCTGGCAGCTGACGCCGGACGTACCCGACAGACGGACACCGTTACAATTGCATCATTGACTTAGAAAAACGTTTGGACAACCAACTTGTCTGTACCGATTCGACACTTAGACAACTAGACCGGCCAGCCGTTATACTTTACTGCACTGTAAATTGATGCTTAATGTGTCCTATTTTGGATTTATCCCGTCTTTCCGTCTTTTTGGTTAAGTTAATCTAGGGCGGTCACGATTAGTTTTCCCATGAAACTATCCTTATTCGCTTAACCTCGAGAAGATGTAATTTTCAATCGAAGTATACTTTTATTACGTGTACTGACACTACAGTTTTATGTATGTTTGGAATAACAATCCGACTAACATTCTCCATTTGTATCTTAAAGTTAAGCCCTATGCTAATATATCATACAGGAGAAATATTAAAGATCGCGATCTCGTAGGGCATGACCGAACGAAGATCGCACGTGGAGTTGAACCGTCTATCGCCCTTAATCACTGATAATCTGACGCTGCGGCATTATACAGTACTGGAAACAATACGGCCATAAGACCGACAAATGAAAGCAATTAAACCCAAGAAAATAGCAATATTCCCAAACATAAATAAGTCACGTGAAATTCCTTCTAAACAGCCGCCGAACTAAAACTAATTCTTATCAATAATGAGATCTCTCTTTACCCACACAAACAAACCAGCGCAACAATTAAAATTGCAAAACGACTTTCTATAACAATTCAATAAAAAGTTTTCTCATTGGACGTTACATCTTTGATTATTTCTCCAACTAGCGTTTTCCTTGAAAACTAATCAGCACTAATCATTACGAAATCACGCCCGCACACTAACATATCTCGAACAGTCCTCAGGCGTGGAGAGCGCCCGTCCCCGAGGAATTAACTTCAACAACGCCACAATAGTCCATAATTATGAAATGTGTTGTGATTTCGAAGGATATGTAATTTTTCTCTCGTGTCGAACAATGCGAGGCGGTAATGGAAGGAGTCAATCAGCCGGTGTCTGCGAAATACGCTCGCGTTAATTTATGCTTTGGTTGGCGCTCACAAAACTCATATTTATATGTTCGCTTTAATGCTCAGTTTGCAGACAAAGGACTATGAAACGGCAATGCCGACGTGAATTATATAAGTGTTAAATTTTAGATTTGTTTCCAATGATCTCGCTCGCCTCGATGATTCGAGTTCATCATTACACGGGACTGGCGCACGTGTTCTGCACGCGTAAAAGCCACACTTATGCACTTATATCCTAGACCTACATGGATTTATTGCGAACGGCATATTATTTACTAGAATTATACGCACAATTTGCGAAGCTGTCGCAAGGGCCGGCTATAATTTCTCGATGGCAGGAGATCCATCAATACTCGCCTCGGGGTGCGGCCGCTTTCAATTTGTAGTCCGCTACATCGCCGGCAATTACCGTACGGACGGAAGGCCGATCATCATCGATATATACGCTTAATAATGCCTAATGACACTTAATAAAGACAGAAAATAAAAGTGTGACCGTCATTTGCAACCTACGTGCCAAATCGTATGGTACATGACTGTCTCAAAGCCATCTAAAAAAAAATATTACGACCGTAATCAAATATAATAAAAAATATATATTTATACGGAGCTTTCGATTGCCTTTTATATAAATAATTTTGAAACGCCGTTTTTGTTATCAATGTGTTAGCCTAAATTTTAGGCAAGATATACGAGTAATATATTAAATTTTAACCAATACTATCCATTTATTAGGAAATCAACATGACTGTAATAGAAAGGGAAATCTTTTAAGAATCTTTGAACATCTACTTGAGATATTTTCATTTATATCAAACACCTTCATCCCTAACTTGTTCTAACAATAAATTCTGTCTCTAAGAAAAACTATACCAATCTACTAATTCTATTTTCAAAAGTTATGCGTCTAAATCAAGTAAAATTGTACTAAAAACTAATGTGATACTGGAATTGAAGTACCTTATTTTCTTTGACGTTGTTCGGTCGGTGTACGGAACACGAAGGGCGGTTCCCTTACCCTAACTGATGCTTATTCCCAAATCGCTAACATCTTGTTTGGTATTGAATTATAACAAGTACTATCTCATAATAAAAGCTATAGATAGATATAAGTGGCTGTCAAGGTCGCCCGCCTGGCGACCAATAAAAATATTATTTTAATTGGCACCTGTAACAGCGCCATCTATCGTCAACATGCCTGACACTTAAGTTTTTTTTTTGAACAGATTTTTTAACGTTTTATATACAATATTTTTGATACCGTAACTTACATATATAGATAGATATACAGATATTATAAGCTTAGGAAAGGAATATTTAATATTATATATGTATATATAGTTACACCCTTTTACGAGATATATAACCAGTCAGTATTTTTGCTTTTCCAAAAAAATAATTTCAGATTTTTTTATTGGGAAATACTAGTAAATTTAACATTGAAATAGACATTTAAAAAATACTTATATTGGACACGTATTCAAAACATTTTTACTTCCTTTTCTTTATTAAAATTGACTACTTTCCTTTTGAACTTTAGCAAGTTTACGATTTTATAAGGGTCCTAACAATATCGTATGTAATTAGTCATAACTTCATTATATCAAAATTAAAACATAGTAATTATATTATTATTATATTCTCTTTTATCCAATTACCCTGATTATGTGACGGTAGAAATAGTTTTGTGATACATTTAGGGGGGTGAAATAAAACAAGCCTTACGATTGTTTATTTTATTAACACGTAGGGATCAACCCTGATATGTGTCACTACGAACGCGAACAGTTAATAATTTGATATCAAAATACAAAGGATCATACAGAAAAATATTATTATTCAGTAATACATTTAATCTATACGTATAAATAAATATGTTGTAGGTAATGAATGAAAGTTAATGTTGCAGGTAATAAAAGGAGGGTATCTCATCGTTTTATGTCGTGGTGTTCGCGTTTTGTCAGCTACGTATTAAATTCAAAGATCTCTTAAAACTATGAACTACGTGACCCCTTATATACAGTGATTATTCTACAAAAATAATTTAATTAAACGCTTTACAATAAATACAATAGATACAATTTTAGTTTTAAAAACCGAAACAATGTTCCAATAGCAGCTACGTATATAAAACATTTAATAAGACAACCAAAACAGAAAGTACATATTACGTTTATAATAAAATTGTAATAAATTAAATAGAAAAACATTTTATTAATAAAATTTTAATCCTCTATACTGTTCCCGGACACATGTTTAGACGGGTTAATTTTTTTTTAAACTACATCAAATCGATAGTTTAAATCAAACGGAATATCTTAAAGCATACAATACAGTGGAATGTCTTTTTAACATGTCTATTAATAATTAAGTAAGGCTAAATTTCACATCTATGTAATTTCATTATTCTGATAGCTGTTAGAATCTTTGGTTATATAATAAATAATTTAACACATTTTTTTATCTGTACAGATTTCGTATAAATAGTATTAGATGTCACTGAAATGCCACAGAATAAAAAAAAAATAAGCAGGTAACTGTCTTCTAATTGATCTAACTATACATTTAAAGTTATACACTTGGGGTAGGAACCTTCAAATTACTAAAATACATCTATTAAAAGCTAAGGAATTATATTAATTTATTAGGTACATAGTCTTACATCACCTGAATGTCTTTCATCGGTTCACTTTCACAGCACTTTTAGATATAGAACAAGGATTTAGTTTACATTGGATGTCTGGGCGAGGGCGCGTGCTCAGGCCGGGGAGGATTCGCTGAGGGGTGTGCCGGCGGCGGGTATGGACAATATCTCATAGGTGGTGGGGGTTTCTGAAGCCAGAGATCTGGAGGAATTGCGAGGGGTTGAGGCCAAGCTGACGGCCAGGCTCTACCGCCTAGTGCTAGCAGCTGAAGTGCAGGAGGTGTTCTTGCCCAGGCTGCCCTTTTCTCAGCTTCTTCTTCGCTACTGCTGCCGGAGTACAATCGAAGCGGAGAACGAAGCAGTTGCTGCTCCATCAACATCAGCTCCATAGGATCCCTGAAGTTAAAATAGGATGTCATTGATATTTTGTTCAGATTATTATATGTAGGTCATGCAATTGGACAGTTCCTGTAATCGTTATATTGTGTTGTTTCTATTCAGAAATGCTAGTGGTGGTCCAGACCGATGCAGTAAAATCTTCTATGATCTTTCAACACAGAAATATTTATACCTGTTCATAGAATCCAGTAAGGTACTTAAATATTAACAGAAATACTATTTCATTCAGACTATAAGAAGCTAGTATGGTGATATTTCTGCGAAAATTGCATTGGAGAGTTCGTCTGTTCGTTAGCTTTCAGCGGTCCATGGTCTATAAAACCGAGTTCTCGGAATGCAGCGGCCACCGACGGGCCACGTGTTTTCAAATCTCATAAAACATTATTACCCTCACTAAACATATTAAAATAACCTGCTCTCTAATGACTTTAGATTCAATTATTTCCTAACGAAATGCTCTACCATTCATATAGAAATGAAATAAGCGAACAGTAAATCGTATAATTTATGATTTGCAACCGTGTGAAAGTCCTACTAAAATGTTTCGTTGAAATATATTTTTGAATGCAAAAATTAACGAGGCGAGCACGTTCCGAGCCTTTAGTGCAGTGCGTGATGCTCTTTATCGATTCCAGGATGTTGTCGCCACAGCATTTCTCGTAACCACCTATTTTAGCTTCCTACACAACCGTGTCGCTTCCCTTGCTCCGTGAGCGTCACTTCAGTATTTAAACGTTTATTTCTCTCGAATCCGATATTAGAAACCTCAGCTTGAGATACGAGCTGTTAATAGGCGTGACAGCACAGTGTTGAGGTGAACCACGAAATTGGCATGACGTGATGCCGTGTCGAATTTAATCTATCAGTGATGGCCGAAGGCGCCGGCTCTCAGACAGGTGCCCATACATGCTAACAAAAATATGGAAGTTTTTGTTACAAAACCTTAATTCATATGGAACGGATAATGGCGGGTGTTAATATCAAATCTGCCCCGTATCATCTTGAATTCTCACACATTAAAGCAATATTTTATAATACGCCATGACGTAATCTTATTTAATAACATTTTTTATATGTTGTTTATCGTTTGATACTAGCGGTATACGGCATATAGTGGTAGGTCTAGTTTTTGTCATTCCATAGACCTAATAATGTCATTTTAGATAAAGCTAGCAGCCTAAAAATAATCCAGTCATTAAAAGTTTTATATATATAGAATGAACAGTCTTCATTGACATTGCTTTATTTGTATCTTTTATAATTACGTGTGCCCCAAATCAAACTATATTTTAATACAGAGCTGTTATATCATGGTATGTCGTTTCGGGTGCTATGGGGGCGTTAATGGGGTATTTATTATGATCTCGGTATCAGCCGTAATAGCCAACACTCGCCGCCAAATTACAGGGCGGCGCTCTAAAAGGCTGTAGGTACGTTACTAAGTATTACGGCATTGCTAAGAGGCTGTAGATACGGGATGGAGTTGTCCGTATCGATTTATAGATGTTTTAATATCTCATTTTTGTCGACATAAATTGTTATTAAAATTCTCAAGTTATAAATAAAGATATTTTAAGTTTAAATTTTTCGAAACTTTATTAATATTATAACAATATTTTAACAAAAACTTCCAATGGTATAGTTGAAGCGGAATAGTTTTAGTAAAAGAATAACCGTGTGTACATAATTGATATCACTTTAAATGTATAATAGCCGTGCCATTTACTAAATTCTGATGTGCTAACGCTTCAGACATTAGTCCTGACAAAGCGGTGGGCGTCCTCTTATTAATTAATACCTGAAATATTCGATTCCCACACAACGCCGATTCATCACGCTCATGAAGCCGATTTGAGACGTCAGCGAACGAAGTCATTAGCCTTCGCTATATTTAATATATTTAATGACGTAATATTTTAAATTTTAAATTATATCCGGTTAAAATTTTTAAGCGAAATATATTACTAACAATGTTGTGGATTTTTAGTGCGCATTCTTCATAGTGCGAGAGGTTTATGAACGGCCTAAACCTTATTTCATACGTAATGACAGAAAAATAATTTGAGTCTCGACAGTGCTGGTAGCATAAGTGTGAGGAGAACAACTGAATTATTACCCCACTGTCTTCACTACTTACCCAGAACAGTGTCTTATACAGTATCTCTCGCAACAGTACGAATTTAAGTAACATTTGAGATAACAAATAAGAAATAATGTATTTATATGTTCATCAAATTTCTTACATAAACGCTCAAATGGAACGAAATAATTTTAAAACGTCTGCATGTCTTTGATAAGAATTGTAAGTAAAAAAATCATATATAATTTCCGGCCGATTAGACTATATTATTAACAAATATTACATTCTAATTACGTTTCACTTACACAGTAGCAGTAGGAGGAAGCCCCTAATGTATCGATAGCATCACAAATAAGCCGTCAATCAGGAACGGACTATCAACATCGGCGTATCAATTAATACAAATCAGTAGCACATGAGTTGTAGAGATCAAGTTATTAATTGGTCCAGCGCACGGATAGTCATGTCATCTAACAGCGCGTGACTCCGACGGAATTTAAAGTGCGGGTCCATATTTTTATCTATCAATCTCTTCTCTCTCTTAATACATTTACACTTTGACGGTGTTCATTCGGGACGTGGTTTGGTTGCGCGTTAAGTGTACGAGAATTAAATATATCGAGACAGTAATTTTTGTATGTGTGAAAGAATTTTAAACTTCCCACATAAATATAAACGATTTCGAAGCACGATACGCGAACCGGTCCGAGCTTCGACGACGGACAGATAATAGAAATGCGCTTTAATTTGTCGTTTAGGGCATAATGAGGAGCGAGCCCTGTGATTACCGCGCCGCCGCCGCCGGCTCGCGTTGTCGACCACCACAACCACGCATACTCGATGGCAAACACGATATTATATACATTATAGTGAAATACGAAATAAACGTGTCGAGTGCGAAATGAGAGACAATAGTACGGTACTCATGGGAACGCCCGCGATTACAGCCTCCGGCGAATTCTCGCCTCGCATCGGACGGCTCACCTCAAACGTTGGACAAAAGGAATTACATGAAACGTTTTTAAAAATACATTCATAATGTAAATAATGTCAGCACAATATAAAAACAAATATCACTCTACGTTTACGTTAACGAATATATACTAATATGTTAAGCGTAATTTTAGTAATGAGAATCACTGAAAAATCAAAAAAACTTATTACATAGCAACCAAACGCTAACTAAATAAAGACACAAACTAGCAATCAAATGACTAAATCGTGTTCAATTATAACTAACTGCTCAATTTCAGATATCAAATCGAAGATAAATAGTCCGAAACAACATAAATTAAACGTAGAGTTAATTAAGGAACTAGAATCAGTGTTCGTGACATTTACACAGATATAATAATTACGTCATAAAGTTGTTTAAGTATTTATCTTATATCATGACAGCTTGACATGACTGTGAAATATGAGGCAAAGTAAGGACTCATGACTAACATACCAAGGTTTAGTATTCTGTGCCATTGGACTTATGATATCTAACATATTGTGATATTATTATTCTGAATAATAAAATCTTATGCCACACAAGACACACACGTAAATAAAATACATTTAAAAATCGATCGGGTTCGTTGAACGTTTGAAAATGTATGGCATAAATTTCTAATATTGTAATACGCCATAAATTCAAAAACGTTTTATAGCTATAATTTTGGCGAGCTGATTAAGCTGATATGGATAACAACGGTCCCTAAATCGGCAAATCGGTTCGCCTATCAGCATCGGGGTATCGGAAATCGGATGGCTCGAGTTTTTAATCTTTTATTCCAAAGCCGCCACAAATTGCAGGGCGGTCGACCTAATGCCTTTCAACTGCTACTAATAACCTGCCAATTTATCAAACGCCTGCAGCTCTTCGACTGCACGTGCTCGAATCTCACCTTGTGGCTCGTAATAGGTGCTAATTTTGATAATAGCTTTAGATCATGCAAATTTTGGCACATGTTTATAATTGTTTTGTTTCGGATATACCTGCCGGCTATCCGCGGTCCGACGAGGTGTCTACATCAGCGGCCTCTTTTGTACATTAATAGTTTTTAGTATTCAGTTATTAACTTACTTAAGATAATACTGCATAATAGCATATTGGAGTTACTACTATTTGTCTAGTGTTACCATTGTGTGTAAATTAATAACAGGTAACTGAATTTTCTGAATAGAACCACAATATAAATATTTTTCTCGTTCTTTGGGACGACTTTTGAATTAAAGCGAGGGTAGTTAATAAAATATTTACCTATCAAAATCGGTGAGTCTAGACGAATCCCGGAATCCCTTGGCGAATGGGTTCGAATCGATCTTTAGCTTGGTGATCAGCTGATTCTGATAGGCGGTGACGGCTGTGAATACCGTCTCCGGGAAGATGAAAGTCCTGTGCTGCTCCCGGGATAGATCCGTGATAGGACCGCCTCCATCCCGCACCTTCACTAGGTGGATCCGGGGCTGGTATCTATGCATTGAGTTGAGTACGATCTGTAAAAATAAGTCGAGTTCTTACATGGTTTTCATTGAGGAGAGAAAACAAATAAGGGGACAATTAAAAAAAAAGTATGTACTTCAGAAATTTCATTATTTTCTGTATTAATTTAATAACCAATTTATAATTCAGATATTGTTATTAAGCCTCTCTCTAATTTTTGTAATTTAAAGACAATGAATAAACAAGTCTTAAACCTATAACATTTATTTATCGCAATACAATTAACAACACACAGAAATCTGTCATACTTAATTATTTACGACGCGCGTACATATTCACACAAGTTCTAAACTGCAACGTTTGATATTAACTAATTAAAAAAAAAAAAAAAAACTAATTTCCCAAAAACCGTATTCTCGTCGGGTTCATTAAAATTACTTTAACGTTACGGACGGACATAGCTCCGTAATTGATCATGATAGTGATGGTGTAATTACAGTTTGTTAATTAATTTGAACGCTTCAATTTTATGATATAATTGTACTTCAAGACCGCCGATTCATTGTGTATTCTTATCACCCTGGCTTGTACGTTTGAGTTTTTTTTTTTAATTGGACTAATAAGGTTTTACGTGTCGGTTGTTAATCCGTCGTACGTTAGCGACTGGTTTATTGTGCCAGCATTATTATTCCTTATACGCAAATGTAATTTTAACCTCCGTTCACAAGAATTTAACCTCCGTTCACAAGAATATCTAGCTTATATTCAATGTACTTATTTATAGTAACAGTAACTTAATAAAAAAATAATAATCACACTTAAAAAGAAAAGCTATATATAGTTCATAAATGTTCTCAACTAAATCATTAATTGTTTTGGAATAAAAAAAATATCCCTTAAATTCAATTGTTCTTAATTTCTTTGGTCAATATTAAAGCATTGTTATTTCAAAGCAAATGAATATTAAGTTATTTTTAAATGTATTCTATATTCCTAGCTACATGTTAAGATGGAAACGACATTAACAGATTGAGGGTAAATTTAATTACATGGCGGAGATGAGCTGGGCGGTCTGTCCGTCATTAGGAAAGCCTTAATATCATCACCTGCGTCCAGATGACTTACAGGCCTTACAGGTGTAGTATGAACATGAGATCTGATGAGTTGATGATGAATTCAATAAGTGGAATTTGCTCACAAATAATCACAGTACTGTTATTTTTATTGGTACACGATAATAAAATTTATATGTATTAACGTATGTTTAAAATAATAAAAGAAAAAGTTACAAAAACATATTATTATGTAATAATAATAACTTTATAATGCTATATGAAAAATAAATTATCTAATATACGTATAGTACAAAAATATCTAGATGAAATGAGATTCTTCATTTTGTTCTCCTATTATTTAAACATATGCAAGCTAAGAAATAAAAATTTTCTCCCTAATACTGGCGATCGAAATGCTGGAGAGAAAATTACCATGAACCATGATATAAGCTGTTACTTTACTGAAAGACACGCTCAGATAATCCAGATTTAATACCATTAATACCTACGCGGGCGACGACACATCGCAAAAGGTATGTCTAGCCTTTCTATTATGTTTCTACAGCAATATGACCTTTAACCAACACCAATACGGTCGCATTTCGTATGATAAGATAAGGTAGAGCGTAATCGCTGTGGGAGGCGTTGGGAGGGCCGCGAGGAGGTTCGTGGTAGTGGGGCACAGAACGCTCTCTGCTGTTCGACTGATAACACGTACAGCTGACCTCACCAATACAAATTGTTCAAATCAAATAGATTAAGTGTGACCGTTCTATATAATGGATATAATGTTCACGCCTTATTGCTATTGGATGGCAATTTTTATATTTTGCTTAAAGTAACTGTCCATATATATATATATATATATAATTTTTTTTATAAAACGAAGGAATACATTGGACTGAAAAAGTATAATGAGATAATATATTTAAGAACTTAAAATGTTTGTATAGATACTAATATTAATTATAAATACGTGCTACATATTCAATGATTAACATATCAAACAGTAAATTTGGTTTCTAATGAAAACATTGGAATATAAATCACTCAATGACACAACGAAGCCGGCTCGTCAATATGGCCGTCAATATTTTCGATTAGCGCGCAATGTCCGGGATTACTACGGATTGTCGCCTCCACGCTGCCGGAGACAAATTACACAATTTGTACCTCGTCGCTGCGTATAGATACTAAAATAAACCTAACGCGTATACCATATACGTTTAGATTAATTTAAAAAGTTCAAATTTGGAATACGCATACTGGCTGTTAGATTTGGGACGTAAAAAAATATATATTAAAAAATAATATTTCGCTTTTATTATTCAAATAATGAAATAAATTATTGATATTAAATAAACAAGTTAATCTTCTTATTGGAACATAAAAAAGTCGAGTACAGACGCAACCAACTCAGATATAGTATAGTCTGTGGATTTTTTTTTTATTATTTATTTATAAGCATTGAAGAAGCAATGATTTAAAATTATTACATCAGTAATATTCATATGATTATTATTTATATCTAATATCACTTTCAATAGTAATAATTCATGTCAATAAGGTTTCCAATAAAACCTTGGTACAGAATAGTGACAAATGTACTCTTCGTATACAAGGTCGTGTTTCATAACATCAATTAATAACCACAATTGATTTATTAAGTAACATATTATATATTAATGAATATTAATAATTCTCGTTATATATATATTTAACTGTCTGTTTGTAAAAATAATGAATTTATATATGTAAATATCGTCTGTCCATTCAATATGAGACGTCAACAGATCGGGATGCGGCGTGGGCGAGAACAGTCGCTTCCAACAACAAAAAACAATCAATATAAACAATATAAATCATCTCAACTTTTGAAAATCAATTTATAATTAAAATAATTATATTTCATATATAAACTTAAATTTATTTATAAATAATTCGAAGTTAAATTTAAACGATTGAGTTTATATATGAATATTTTATTTATTCGCTTATTGTATAATATATATTAATAACATATGTTACATGTCACCGTTGTGCTCGACTGTCCCATCGTCATTGAGGTTAAGTCAACATGAGCGGTAAGCGATGAAAAATGACGCTCTAAAGTAGCGGATCCAGCATCTTTATTAGGTCCGTGTGACATTAGCACGCCAAAAATGAAAAAAATATACACACGTTTAAAACGACATTTTCGCGTCACACAAACTCGATATGGAGTGCCTTTGTATAGTATTTTTTAAATCATTACACATATAGGGGATAAATAAAACTTTATTTCTTTATTATTTTTAAAGCTTTTGTGGTAAAAACCGAATTTCGTTTTCAGTTATTAAACGTTTATATTGTGATTTCAAGCATGTTAGTTGTGATGTAACTTATCTTTCAATAAAAATGTATCAAAATTAAATAGTTAGTATATTTAACACGCGCGCGTCTATTCACAAATCTAAATATTATTGAGGTATGATGTTAGGCGAAACATTTACTCGTCACAAATTAAGCTAAGAGAAACACAAAACCGAAAACAACATTTTACTTTCCAACCAATAAAAAGGTTGATATTGGCAGAATATTCTACGATTCCAGTGCGAATAAAGCCACAGCATTAATAATAAAAAAAAAAAACACTTAACAGCAAAAGTCACATTCATCATTGCATTTCTTTTCCTTCGGAACTTTATTTGTGGATGTTGAATAGATTATTGAACGAGTAATATCTGTTAACACTCGTATTGCATCCACTACCTTAATAAATATTCATGAATATTATGACACATTATGATATATCTGTCTGTATAAAAAATAATATCTATTAATACCGATACAAAAACTATTTATACGCAACACAAATGTAGCGTAAATTCTAAACGGTGTAAAACCGATTCGTTTCGTCAAATGACATTTAAAGTGGCGTCTTTTATATTATTAAGAATATTTGAGATCCGCTAACAGAATTAAATGTAGGTTTCAAATAGAAAGTTTTTTTGTATAATGCAAATTTCGGAAATCTATAAAAAATAAACACGCAGTATTTATCTCTTTAGAAATGTTACAAAAAATGGATTATATAAAAAAGATAAACAAAAATATAGTTAAAACTATCAAGATATAAGCCGTATAAAATATTTTCTAGTAATAAAGCACTCTGGAGAATCAAGTTGACCTTCCTAAATCAAAATGCATTTAGCAATCTTGTCGCCAATTACAGGATCATTAACACAAAAAGTTTAAGATATTAAAATCCGGTAGCTTTTATAAAGAAGATAGCGTCAAAGTGGACCGAAGGCTTTGACGTTATCTTAATACTTTTTAGTGAGATGCAATTGACAAGCGAATTTTATTCGCTAAAAGAAAAAATATATAAATCAAATCGATTGGAAAGGCGTTAATAATTGGTGTTGCTTTAAAACGGGACACAGTTAACGTTTGAAATACGTCCCAGTTTATGATGCGTAGGTAGCTATAAAATATATACAAATAAAATGCTCCGTCGTAAAGAGAGTGACACGGGCAGTGAGTAGAAAAGTGGTAAATCGTGATTCGACTAGCGCGCCGTCACCCGGGGTGCCGCGATAAACGTCACGTCGGAATGAAAAAAAAAACGGAATGAATGTATTAAATAATAATCGTCCCCGGGCATTCTTAGACGTAAAATCACAGCGGGTTCCGCAGCTATATCGCTTTAGTACTAAATAATATTCAACTGGAATTAACAATCAATTTCACTAGAGTATGATACAAAGGCAAACATCATAGTCGTAGCAAATACTATAGAAGAAATGTTAATGTTAACTTTGATGAGAGATCACAGGTTAAATAAATTCAAAACAGTAGATAAAATGAACCGTTCAATAAGTAAGAGTAATATAAGACGATGTTAAAAAAAACAAAGCCACAAATTGAGGTGAGAAATATTTGTCGCGGACTCCCCGCGGTCCGTGGCTCGCTCTACGTATCATTACACTCTTTGATTCATACCTGTTCCCTATCACTGCATCACGTCAGAACCACAACCGGCGCTCATAACTCTGCTAAATGAGCTCACATCTCCAGTCGATATTTGCATACAATACACTACCGCTTCTACGTTAGACCGCATTCCACTTCACTTCGAACAAATTCTTCGAGTAATCATTATTTTAGTATATTTAAATAAAACTATCATTATATCTAACGCTAGTGTTTTCTGTCCGTAATATCGGCAAGTAATCACTGCAAAGAATTTAGTCATTAATCATATGTTGATATTAAATGTTTGAGTGTTTTGCTATAAACGAAATAAGACCTTTTTTATTTACATATAAAATTCGTTGTTTAATATGCACCGGCAACAATGACAGCGAGTCGATCGTAAACAATCAGAACCTTCCAAGTCTTTGTCATATTAAAATTGTCCTTTTTATTATGACGCTCTTTTTTTTAATTTGATATTGTATCATGCTCAAAATCAAATGCCAAAGTTAAGATCCAACGAAAACGAAACGCTGCACAGTTCGAAATCCTTTCACCGACGTAACGTAATATTTTATACTTGTATGAACATTTATAATAATTTGTATCTCAAGAACGGAGCATTAAACTAATAACTCGAAGCGGTACGGTTCTCGCATGCATCTTCGGCTTCTAATGGCCATAGTAAAAACCGAGATCAATGAAACTTTAAAACCTTTAGCAACAAAGTATACACACGCTGTACTGTAAAATATTAACAGCTCTAGTCGAAACCAGACCTGCGCTGGCAACATAGAGTGACCACTTAGTATTCGCATAAAAAGAATGATTGCAAATTGGCATGTTTACTCGGAAATAAAGCCAGTCTGTGTTATTACACGCCATCTGCTTACAACGGTCTCCCGTAACCTAATGATAAAGTAGCGGAAAGCTTAAACATTATTTTATGTACTTATTAATAATGTGTTATTAATTTTAATAGATTCGCAGTCGTAAAACGCTGGATGGAGGTTCTATATTAACAAAAGGTAATCGTTTAGTTATTTCGTTTCATTAAAGTTGAAACCTCGAATGCTGTTATACTAATACCCAATACTCTACTTTAACTGAAGATCATTATGTCATTAATAAGAATATATTGTCATAGCCAAAAACGTTTGTGACTACATCTAATCAACGAATTAAAACAATCTAAATACAATAAAATGTATAAGCTCCTAAAACGCTCAAAGACTATTGATACCCCACGCAGTAAAGTGCACCGGTTGCTTCCGCCGGCAACCCTTCATACAATTGCCTTTATTATGACATAAAAATAATTCAGGCCATCTCTTCCCACAAACTAAATTAACCACCTTTAATCATATTTGAGTTACTTCATACAAATATATTTTAGGGTTCCCTTGGACGACGTAATTTTTTTTAACATAAAATTTTAATATTATACTTTATGTTTATTATACTATAACATATAAATGTCTGACACTAATAATAACCATCGGTTACAAATTACTGAAACTACGAGATATTATTTTATAGGTTATTCTATGTTTATTAAAAAATAAGGC
This sequence comes from Danaus plexippus, assembly GCF_018135715.1. Lineage (NCBI taxonomy): Eukaryota > Metazoa > Arthropoda > Insecta > Lepidoptera > Nymphalidae > Danaus > Danaus plexippus. Next base: position 3,265,754 of record NC_083537.1, on the reverse strand, counting down.
ATTGTACACATAATGTCCGAACTAATCTCAATTTTACCGTTAAATAAAGTCCATTCAAAAATGACACAGAGTATACTTTCGACACAATAAAATATGAAATGTGGTTGTTTAAATTATGCTAATAATTGTATCTCGCTATTGATTTATAAAAACCGTTTTAAAATTCGTGTTAGTTTATTCACTCTGCACCTGTCCGAGCAATTAATATGATTTATGGCACAACTTTTATTAGTGAAATCGATAATCTTCAATTATGATTTAAATCGATTTCATTTATATATCGGAGGTGATGAGTTATTATTTTTTTTTTAATTTAAATATGTCAACTTTCAACCATACTTGTTAAGCGTGAGATTTCTATTACTTCGATAAAATATACAGAGATATTATGATACATCGATACCCGAATATGCTGTCTAGAATATTACCATACACAAAACATGCGATTATCATTAATTATGTTAACTATCGGCAATGATAACGATGTAACCAAGGCTGCTGTAACGAGAAACTAGTGAGGGAAACGCGACGGGTGTCCAAATTTTTCATATTATTTATTAATTTAAATATTTATACAGCGTCAATGAGACTCCATTAAACGATGTGGAAATAACGGTGTGATAAAAAAAGAACATAGCGTTATATCATTAAGCATTCGGGATTTTAATGTATTTCGATTAGTTCGTCAAACACTATGAAATATATGGTATTTAATGGATATTGGATATTTTATAAGCAACCAATCCACCTGTTGTATCCGCGATTAAGCTCTTGGATAATAGCCAACTTGCACGGCTACAATGATCTAAAATTGAACGTTCAATCAATTAGGTATACATCGATAGGCTATGATGTAACCCATCTATAATTTTAATATACCGCTTTGATACTTTCTTTCAGTATACTTTTGCCGAAAATCAAAAACGTAAATGCTATTTTTTTCTATAAAAGACTATGGGATTGTTATTTCGTTTACTCGTTACTGATACAATGATCACGTTAATCACGTCGTGTGTAATGCGGACTGTTCCAAAACACTTTTATAATAATAGCATCTATTACGGTGTATATGTTTTTAACAATTCTCATTATTTTAATAAACGGCCAAAAGCTGGTCATAAATCATCGGTACGTCATTAACATAGCGTACGGAACCAGCAATTTCCATATTTTCATTAATTATTGTAGGAAAACAAATGTTCCTCTACGTATATTTACATTTGTATGACATGTGGATTAAAAAATAATTATAATTGAATGCTGTTATTAAAATGTTTGTATAATGAAAATAATCAAAGTATGATTACAGTTAGGGACAAAACGTTAACATCAATTTCGTATTTAAAGAATAATTAGAGGTGCTAAGAAAATTGTGAACGGCCTAAATATAGAGCGTTTAAATGTATATTAACACATACGCGGAGCGGCGGTCTTTGTGAGCACCGCTATTAAACTTTCTGATAACCTATGTTCAGCTCCAATCGCAGCCGTCATCGCTGCCTTCGTGCGACCATTCTCATAACTCGAACGATCTGACCACGATTCGGAATCACGAAATGGGCTCCTACTTGAAACTTTAACGGAGGCTTTATTAGAATTAATATTTGATAGAACAAACGCCTTAATTATATCCATTATTTTATAAAACTGTTGACATCGTCATCGTCCTATAACAAAAGTAAAAAGGAACGAAAATAAAACTTAAATTATGACAGTATATCGAATGTCAAGTTGCGTGGCAGCGGTGTTAACAAGAATCCGGTGAATTCCAACGTATCAGATGACAATGCCGAGTGTTAAGTATTCATATTATTGGAAGATTGATTAAATTGTCGATTTCATGAAGTTTTGTTTAAAAGCCAAATACGATCCGGAGCGCGGATATTTTGTTACTTCTTTATGATGCAGATTAATTTGTTTTTTGGCCTCTGATTTATCTGTTAAGAATTTGCTTTCTAAAATAAGCTACATTTGTTTTAAAATATTCACGGTAGGTATACAATTCTGCTGATAGTAGACCGCGATGCCACTGATAAGGTGTTATGGGAAAGCCAATTAGAGCTAGAGCGTTTTTGGTCCGAGGCAGTCCATCCATCACACGGCCACGCCCAGGCTGTTCCGTTCCACTGCCCTCTGGTCCCTCATTCTATGCACTGAGCACACTCCGGTATAATTAAATTAAATAAAACACCGCAACGCCACCTTAATTTGTTTAGACTCTGATGAGATGGTCCTATTGTTGCTATGTACGTTGCAACCATAGACGAGATGGATTAAATTGTAAACGTTAAGAAAGTTTAATTCAATTTACAATCTTTGTATTTAAAGGTTTACATCAAAATTTTTTGGTCTACGGGGGGAATTAATTGTAAAAGCAAAACAGCTCTCAGTAATCTGGTGCAGCAGCGACGTTCTGCACAGGCATCTGCGGCGAACCGGCTGTCGCACGACATGTGCGACTAATTTGTTGCCGACAACGCACTCATTACACTGTCCCCAACGCCCGAGGTGTCGCGACACCGGCAATTTCACTCGTAATTCTATAAAATTGCCACACGCATAAGGAAGTTGTCTCATCTCAGCTAGCGTGTGTTTAAAAAAAAAATAAAACCGCAATTTGTTGTTATTGTGACACTTTTTACGTCCCTTTAGTTGATATTTTATTAGCAGTTCGTTTTAGGAATATATAGAAATTATTAACTTTTTGAATAATGTCAAGGAATAATTTAATGGTGGTGAAATAAAAAGAAGTACCCATAAATACATATGTCTAACCTGTCCATTTTTGTCCATCTCGTTGTTTGTGAGTTTGACTTTCTCAAAGGAGACGACCTGCTTGCGAAGTTGATCCCCGGAGAAGGGTGAGTCGGGGTGAGGGTAGAGCCTCGCTGGCGCGGGAGGGTCTGCCTTGCCGGCCACCAGCCAGGAAGAGCGGTGGTAAGCGTATCGGTAACGCTTGCCGTCCACCGGCACCACGTCCAGCAATACGGCGTAACGAGCCTCGGCTCGGCATCCCGCGAAAGACACTCGCACCGTCGGGAACATTCGTCTATAAAAGCGAAATTAGTAAATAAATTATCAGCAATAGTGCACCAAAACTTCTGCGTTACTTGAGAGTTTGGGAAGTTTCTATGAATACATCATTGCATACGATCTAGAAAGATTATAAAGGTTAAAATCTTATATCATAAATCTCATAAAATACACGGATTCTCTTTATAAATTTCAACTTCAATGGATTAAACTTTAAGTTCGGATAACCCTCGCATAATAACTCGGAACATTTCGTAGTATATAGAATAAAATGTGAACACTACTAATTGCTATAAACTCCAACGTCTGTTACATCATTTTTAGAACTCTTCATTAACGACCTCATAAGAAGGAAAAAAAAAACAAATAGACATTAAGATACAAAGAACCTTATAATTCCTAAAGTGTTTTACAACACCAAAACACATGCTCGCGATAAAAAAAAATATGATGAATGTATAATTAACAAAAACTAACAAAGATCTGGCCACGGACGGTGACTTGTATAATAACAGGGTGAAACTCGAACTAGGAAATCAAACAAATATGATGTATTCGATTTTAATGCACCCCTAAATGGGCCGAAGCGCTTCCTGCCAGCCAGAGGCGATAACATCTCACCGCTACCTATTTATAAGGCAACCTTTCTTAATACATTTTTTTTTGACTCTAAACGTTACTTTTATAATTTTGAAGGCTAAACAAGTAGTCATAGATAAGATAATATCTGACAATTTGTTCATCGGCCCTAACTATCGGATACCGGTCACAGTCCATAAGATTCGCTCGACGGTAGTGCATCAATACGGAGGTTTACGATGTAATTCCTACACTGTAATATAAAATGCGGGAGTGAAAGAAAGAATTATTAGCAGTCATAAAACACGGCTGCGGTGTCAACCTTCCAATAAGTGTAATAATAAATGCGAGACCTATAAAACTCTCAGAGTCAGAACACTATCGCGGCTATAAAGCTGGGTTTTGGTCGGCATGGACTGCTCATAAATAAATCGTATTAATGTGTGTTTTGAACGGTCGGCTGGTATCGGTGGCGTTGGATCTCTCAACGCGACGGACAATAAGTCGCTGTCAGTCGTTTATGATAGTGTCGTTAAGACGGTGTGGCGATGTCGCGGACACGGCTCGGTGTCGCGGCCACCCAGAGTGGACGGTAATGAGCAGTATCCATCACGGGCTACCATCGATCTTGGTCCAAACTCCACTTGTTACGCTTAAAAAGTCAGTTGCAACATTATTATCGATTGCATCTTACTTTAAACCCATCAATATAGTACGTACACACTGACATGCGTCATAATCTGTCTACTTGTAATATTACAAAAAAATATATATAAATATAAACAATCGACTTTTTTCAAAAACAATGTAAAACAAATAGATATTAGACATTATTATCTAAAACTTTCAACAGGTCTATCAATCACGCTCGTCATCTGTCATATAAAACAAACATTTTTAATAACCGCCGATAACCCTTGAATGTCCTGCAAAAGTATTAATATTTTATGGCATTTATTCAGTCTAACGTTTAAAGGAGGCCTGCGAATAAAGGTACCATTGATATTAATGCGACATTTCACGAATGAAGTTTGTAGGACAGGGTAATACATTACCATAAATTATTAACAGAACAAGAGCACTGTACACCGATAACATAAATATATTCATTAATATTATTATAACAACATGGATACCGTTTTATTTATGGCTTTAGATTTTTTAATTTATATATATATCTATACATTTATTCATCATCTAATACGTATTGCAATAATAGGTAGTTATTCTAAATAGCGACGCTTCAACAAACAGATATCCACATAGCTATAGAGTTAATTATCTTATGGGGTTAACTTATCTTTATTTTCAAGTTTACATAACTTAGTCCAACAATATAATGAATATCTAATACACGTTTAAACCTACCAACGCTTGAAATAAAATCGAAAGTAAAATGTTTGCAACGATAACAATTAGTATGAGTGTCGAACAGAAAACAAAACGGGCCGCATAAAGACGATATCGTTGAAAATAATGTTATTATTATACAAATAAAATATTTATTAGTTATTGCAATATTGAACTCTGATCGCACGAAAACAGGGCTGTTCGACGTTTTTATCATGATATTAGCTTATTTACATTCAATTTTAAATGCTGTGCGAAGTAAAAGCAACTTAATAGTCATGTGAGGGAAGTTTGTAACCGCAAACGAAATTATGTGACAAGCAAAAGTATACAAAGACGAAATTAAGGCTCACCACATCCGATGAGAGGCGCGAAATTGACGATCAACGAACGCTAAGATGCAATAATACACTTAATCCCCTCACAAGGTTTTTCTTAAATAAATTAAATAAGAAAGATTTAACATAAAATAATATTATATATTGAAAAACATGCAATAAGCAATAAACAAAAGATAATAATTTGTGAACGCAAACACTGTTAAAATTTCGCTTTTTATTACGCGATTATAGATTATTTGAATCGAATAATGAACTAATGCTGTTTTGTTTTAAATATTTTTTTTAATTTTTACGTACTTACCTAGTGCTTAAAAATTTTTTATAATAAAATTGAACACCTGATCTAAAATTATTTTTATTCGATCACCTGTTTGTTACCTGTTTCGAGGAACAGTAAAATTATAAAGAATAATGCATTAAAAACTCCTTCGACGAAACAATAAGTTATTAATATAGTTACGTATATTTTCCGGTTTGTAAATTCAGGATTAATGTTCGTCAAATGCTAGCCCGACCTTTACCTGATCGTTGTGAATGAACATGTGCATCGATATAGAGAGTAATTCTATTGACTTGTTTTGGAGTAATTTCATAGCATATATTATGCAATATATTATTTATTTATAACTGCAACGTTTGTACAAATGTAGTAAAATTTTATAAGGCTACATAGTTTCTTTTTTAGTTATCAGTTAAAAGTTTTTTGCTGTCTCGAAATTGCTGAGCACATTGTATGTTGGGCATTCTTTTATGAGGATATAATAACAACTAAACACTCAATATTGAAAACTATAACTTTACTACCGCGCTTAAAGTTCGAAAGGCCTTTCAATAGAATTATTAGAGCTCGGTTAGTAAATATTTACAGTACAAAATCCTCTCAATATAGATTTACGTTCCAAGCGTTTCAATCATTATGATACGCCTATTAGTCGCACTTATTAGGCAACAACTTCGGCTATAAAGGTTCAGGTTTCCACGAAATATCATCGACCTGATGTATGCAACATGATACAACTCTGAGTTTACGAGATCTCAGTTTACGTGGCATTATAATAAATGCATAAAATATTTTCTCATGTATATTATTGAAGGAACGAAAATCTTGATTGAACATGACAAGCGTGTTATCAGCGTTGCCTATTAAAATTAAAAACCGTTTTTCTTAATAATGCATAATATTGGAGAGTAGAGAAATAATAGGACGTACGTGTTTAAAAAATTTTCATGAAAAAAACTTCTAGTCTTATATATAATGTCAAGAAGTTGTGATGTATAGTAGGTTATTACATTCCTTTTATAAAATTGCAAGTCTTGTTTGGTATGTGAATAAAAAAATATTAATTTCATATTATTTACTTCAGCAAATATATCTTTAAGCGTAAACTGAGTTTGCCACGTCAAACTACGTATGGAACGTTAAAGTTTTTCATTCACAAATCTTCACTTATAATTGAAACCTATCTAACATAGGTAGTTGTTAGAAACTAACAAACTTAGTAAGGCGTCCGATGCCGCAGAGTACAAACGATTATAAACTCTCTCAAAAAAATTTGCAATCCACCTAATGGAATAAGAATATTAGTTGACTGAGTACATATCGAATAGACACTAACCGACTAAGGATTTTCGTTGTAGTGTAACGCGTGCACGTCAGGCTAATGCATATCACGCGTCAAGTTACGCGCCGGCGAACGTCCGCCACGCGATGTAATCGCCTCACAACTAATATTGAGTTACCAATCGCCACCGGCTTAAAATAATCACACACCAATTGACACGTTAGTTCCGTTGTGATATCAATTGATAAGTATGTTATAATGAGGCAATATAGTCCTCAAATATAACATCGATGAGACTAATCATGCGACCGGCTTCCTGATTTAAGATTTGTTAGAACAATTGCCTAAAGCGTCTGCGATATTTGAATGGAAATCAGTCCTAAACCGAAATTCATAACTAAAAGGATATAATTACCAAAATAATGAAATAATAACAAATTAAGGGAGCATATTTTTCAACACCGATGTCTGATTGGATTGCATCAAATCAAACCAAGGTATGAGTTATACTTTAATCTTTACAGTAGCCATTAAAATATTTTTCAAACAAAACAAAAAACAAGCAGACATAAGAATGCAGTGGAAGTCTCAATAAAACCATTATTAATATACATTTACTACGTTGTTTGAAAAAAAAAAAAAAAGTTGACGTAATGTTTATTAAAATGTGTAATGAACTTAAGAAATGGCAAGTTGTTCGCGGGGTGAAGCCAGTCTATAACTGACAAGAGAATTCTATGTTTTCATTTCAATATTGTTCTTATGAAAGTGATTATTCAATACAAAATATTACGCTACAATACACCTCAGCCGGATGCCTTCAACACTTATAACCAGGTACTCTTCATTACAAACATACCTATCAAATTAATGTTAATGCGATTTAATCTGTTTTTTTTTTTCAGTGGAGACCTTGCTTGGGGTTTTTGTTTTTGTTGTAATTATCATTTTAAGTAGATCCGTTTCCACGACCTAGGTCACGGAAACTTGATTATAAACGATGATGTGAAGTGATGTACGTTGTTCGTGATAAAAAAAAGGTGTACACGAAACTAAACAAAATTGATTCAAAAAAGCATGGTCAATAGAGCTTATAATAGCTTGAATGGTTTAAATAATGTCTTCTACCGAATTACTACCGAAATTTAACATCAACGACCTCACAAATCTTATAAGACTCTAATCAAAAAATATCTAATTTCTAAGAGGTTTTGGTCGCTTGGTCGCTTGGTCTTTTAAACCGTGATCAGAATGAACAACTTAACAATGCAACAAGGTATATATGTATATATATGTATATAATTATCATAATATCAAAACAACGACAAATAGAAGAGCTTATAGTCTTGATTAAAAATTATTGCCTTCGTTACATAATTGGTACACTAATGACAATTAATGTCATAAATGTATGAATTTTATGGTGAAATTGTAGAAATATCACAATAAGATCTATAATAAAACAGTTAAAATTAACAAGGTGCCGTTTTTATCGGCGGAATCTGTCGGGTTTATGAGGCTTCCGGTCGTAAACCTTAGGCATTGTTAATATGCAACTATCGACTTAAAATATGACGGTTACTTAAAAATTTGATAGCTCTAAAACAAAGCCGGTGTGGGATAACGATCGAAATTAGCTGAGTGATTATGGATATGTCATTATAATCATTATACACAGAGATAAAGAGACATATTTAAACATAAAACATCGGATATATGTACTATTACTAAGAATAAGTTTATTAACTTAATAAAAAAAAGAAAAAATCTAGATTGCAATCAACTTTAGCCTAAATGCGCACCCAACAAGCGAATAAAACAGTTTCACTGCAGTGAATAAGAACTTTCAACACGCAAGATAAACAATCGAACCACAGTAATTAAGAGTTAGATACAATTTATAGTTTAACAGCAAAGGAACGACCTAAATGAAGCACTGGATTTGATAGATTCCTAAACGTGTGCAATTGAAAAGAAGATTTTAAAACGCGACGTCATCTTGAGTCCAAAAAAATCTCAATCATACATTTCACACTAAGCATTTATCACAAAACATCGTACATCTTGAAGACTTCGAAATAAAAACTCAACAAAAATAATGAAGTAATATCAATTCCAATAAACCAGATTAATTCCATCATCAAAAAGTTAATTATGAACATCTTAATATGAATTTTATTAACATGTTACGCGCCGACAATACGAAGCCATTGATTTAACAGCTCGTGTCGAAAGAGCAACTGCCGGAAGTTATATCAGAGAATAAAACGTCCGATACTAAAATAAATAATTTATAAAGTTACATATTCATCTTCATATATTTTGTTTTTTTTTTTAATAAAATAACGTTTGAAACATTCCAAACAGATTCGGCGTTGGGACACAGGTTTCTCATATGCCTACTATATCATGATAATACTCGTCGAAACGTAAATTTTGTATGAGATATTCTTAAAATGCTAATACTTTGGTGTAAGTGATAGTTTCTTCATTCTTCAATAATATAAAGGCGAAAATTTCAATAAATCTAACACTATTTTTTTATACGAAATACAGAAACTAGTTTCTAAAAATAATATCACCTTTAAAGTCTATTACATTTCAATTAAAACACATTAAGTAAATATTCTTTATAACGTGTGTACATTATAAATCTGTGGAACCTTGACACTCGATGGTTCATAGCAGCTTTAAGTGCCGTTACCTCGACTACAGATTACAAAGTAATTAACTGTTTTACGCGCTCCTAATGGCTTTATTCCGCTAATGATCGGATCATCTCGTCTACCTCTCCGCTTCCAGAGTGATATTTGATGACCCAATGAACGAATTTCGACTCTATGATTTAAAAATGTATTTCTATAATATATTTATTGATATATAAGCTCGAACATTTGTTCATTTTCTTTAAAAATATATATTAACATATAGTATTATAACCTTAATATTATAATGATCAATGCGTTAGTGATGTTCTGCATGAAGTTAATTTTAATCGAGTCTTTATATTATTTATTCATTTCAACATGTTCTTTATTCAAAAGGAATAATTCTTCCCTTACGCTGTCAATGGTAAGTTATCTACGATTGTGCGCAACGCATGACTTATAAATTATTTTTATAATTTCATGCCCTGGTAAATATTAACATTAACATTAATCATGATAACTGTTAAATAAGCTTGTTTGTTTGTCTATTTCTTACATCTCCACAAAAAAAAAAACAGCTCTATAGACATTTACAATTTTATCGATAGATTTTTTTATATCATTTGAAAAACTACAAGAATTTTATAAACAAGGAGTTACGAGAAAAAAAACTTTTATCCAAAGAACAAAAAAGGTTATATAGAAAATGGCAGTCACGTAAATTTTTTTATGATTTATCAAATTAAAAAAAAAAATATTTGATAATAATATAACGATTACTTTCTTTAAAAATCATCACGACCGTCTTCTGGCTCAAAAAAATCACTTGTAGTTTTCTTATCATTATAAGAAATAATCTATACATTTACCAAATATCACTTGTCACTATCCACTTTCACGTTGTATATGGTACATATCATGTATGCATTAGCAAAATATTCCACGATTGAAGAGCGAATGGAGCCATAATAAAAACAAATACATATATATATTAAAAGATACTGAAGCAATTATTGCCTATTGCTGTTTTTAAGTCATCATATTTGTATATAAGAAAAAGTGTGTATATATGAATGAGATATGTCAATACGACAAACATATTCTACATATGGGTAAAAGGAATTTAAGATTTGCACTTTTTTGTCAACCAAAAAATATTAACTGCATTATCAACAGAGGAATAGATATGTTTGCTTCAGGCCTATCATTTTAAGTATTTATTTGTATCACTTTAAGCAATATCTAAATGTAATCTGCCTTAAAACTAAACTAATGATTAAGTAAATGAGCAAACAAGTCAAATGATTCCTTAATTAAAGTTTCATAAAGCGTTATATTCCTGTATGCGTGACGCAGGTGGCTTCTTATCGTGTCATCTTGTAAATATGATATATATTTTTAGTATAATCAATCCCACGGAATATAATATAGGTTCGTATAAACTCAATCCTACAAATCGATCAGAAAAGAATCTGGATCTGACTGTGAATGAAGACGCGGGTAAAAGTAGTGATATTAATTGTGATTCCATTTGAAAGTTTGGTTTGCAGTCGTTATTGCTTCTCCGTATTCTATCGATTGAAAAAAAAACTCGTCTTTATATTTCTTTTATGACAAAATTTCACTATATTTCTTTGCATATGAAACAAACATTAACATAATTAATGAATATGTTCAAAGTATCTCCTATATCGTTTGATACAAACATAAAAATTGTTATTAGATATTAAATAACAATTACCCTATAACAGCCGCTAATGACTTTTATTTCTTTTAATAACGTAGTTGAAAATGCTGTTCACTGACATGACGCATATTAAGATTTGCTTTACATAAAATGTTATGATCGAAGGTTCGTAATGGTATAGAATTATATGACGTCAAGCCAAATCACGAAACCAGACACGACGGAACGATGATTAAGAACACATGTATGTCATATCGCCCAGATTTTCTGTTGTTCTGAGTTTTCCTTTAAAAATTATTGACATTTTTGGGAACACAAAATAATGATGATAGTTAAACTATTAATCTATATATAGATGTAGACATGTCGCGACGCATACGGTTTTCAACGAGTGATGAATCGAAGGCGCGAAGCTTGAGAGGTGGTCATTAGTCTGTGGCACTTTAGCGATGATCGATCACCGGCGCCGGACATCAGACAAATTTAATTTTGTTTACTAATGTCCTTCGGATGGAGTGGCCATAACACGCTGGTGATCATATACATCAATTATATTAATCTCGATTTCTCCTGCATCACACGCAACGTTGGCCGCACGGAGCCCGCGGCCCACACAGCGATAGAACTGGAGCACTCAATAAAAACATACTTAACATATTAAATGAAGTAATGAGTCCGTTTAATTTCTTGATTTCTTTACGCCAAAGTTATCTTAACAAGCAATTATACAGTAGTCGGCTCGTTCCCGTATCGTGTATCGCATACCAGAATGAACGCTTAACAAACTTTCGGTATTTCCTTGAGCGCAATAACGCGGCTACATTGTACGCACATAAAATTTATAACGTAATTCGGTTTTAATGAGCTCAAATAACATTTACAGGTCGCTCGCGAACTGATGTAAACAGTTTTAATTGCACCGTTGGAATTAAACACCTAGCGGCTACCGTCCACGAATCGAAACTTTTGATAGGACATAAAAACTTGAATCGCGTACATACGAGAAAAATAAACTAAGGAGCGTCGCATATTACGGAGATTGTTGTAACAATAAGGATGAAAGCGGGTGCAACGTTCGCGAAAATATGGCTGGAGCTATTCAGAGCAGACGGCGGTAGACAGGTAGGGTGTATGTATGAAGAGGGTGGCAGAGGGTAGTGAATGCAATCGGTCGGGGCGCTAACGTGTGCGGGGTAGGGGCGGGACGGCAGACGTCGTCGAGGAGAGACGGAGCCTGCGATCGATGAAGCGCGGACACGCCTCGCGCACCGCGGCCGTCGCCCACAGCCCGCAGCCGCTCGTTCTCGATTCACCCTTTCCTAATCATATTCCAGACAATACCAAGTTACATAGCACAAGATCATTTTATCCGCTCCCATAGTCAATTCCGTTCACACGATATCTGACAGGAGCTGGCGACGTAAACATGTAAGCTGTCAAGAGCACGTCCGAATATGGCGGGCGTGTTGAACGGGTGTATTGTGATGAGTTGATGCTGAGGCGGCGGCGCCTTTGCCGTTACATCGACATTATCACGCCTCACACAAGGAAGCACTCGCTTAGAACCAGGGAAGAACTAAATCTGACATACGTCATATTTAAAATAATCCCCTTGACTAATTGACATGTGATTCGTTTTTTTAATAGGAATTACCAATTTATAACATTCCGGACACTCAACACACAAACATTATAGATATACATATATTTATTATATAGTTTATATCGGATATCTTTCATTTTTATCGGTAATAAAATAAAAAAATAGTATCCGTACACTCTTATCGTTACATCTTAAATCTTGTCAAAACGGTTAGCTAAGAACGGAATTAGGCGACAGCAACAAAAAGACCAACGCTCCGAGCCCGAGCCCGACTCGTAACCAGTGAAACAGACAACTGTCATTATGAACTATAAATGTAGGCTATTACGACTGATTTTTCTAAAAAAACACTCGACCGTCCGAAACATATTTTATTTGTAACCTCCTATTGGAATTTCAAATGGTTTTGTAGGATACTGATCTGTCACCGATAACGTGCAAGCAGCATTTTGGTGACAAGTAAATTGGTCACTTGTAATCAGACGTATTAAAGATATCTCAATTTATAGCCTCATATTTCCTTCATTGCGATCGTATCACACTCTTTCACTCTTTACACGAATTTAATTAATTTTAAGCAGTTAATTTTGCGTTAACGGTGCCATAAACGAAATATGAATACTCATTTTCCTGCCGCCTTTTATCTTGATCAACTCGTAATTTATAATCGCATAATAATAACCAAAGACATAAAGATGTTAAATGAGGCGTTAGTCCAAATTACGCATTGTAACAATGCTATTGCAGCCACGGAGCTATGGTTTTTTTTTAATTTTTAATCTATGTTAATTTTTGTACAATTAATATTATTATAACTAACCTGAATAGACAAATCCAGTGCGAAATGAAAACGGCTTATGTTATATCATACCGAAACATTATCTCTTCGACGCTGTTGCCGCAATGGCCTATAATTTTTACAGTCTGACTGTCACAATGGTGCAAGGCTGGCCAGATTTACGTAAAATTGTCGCGAATCACGCGATGCTGAGGTATACAATCTTATCAGAAATTACAGTTTTAATTAGAGGTGTACTAATTGTTGTTTATTGCACGACAATAGCAACAAATTAACTGTTGTCGAGTCTCAGTCGACACGACACAAAATATTCTTCATATCATTAGGAAATAACATATCAAACTATTTAATTTTATTTCAAACATTCTTTCGTCGCTTAGATATACATAATAACTTAAAAGGATTACATGCAAAAAATGTGATAATTAAATACGCATTATAAATGATACCATTTTCACTGTAAACATGTACGCCATAGTTAAATGTCATATAAAAATAATATTTATCATCGCCTCATTACACAGTTCAAGCAGCCGGTTAAGTTCGCTACCACTCGGCTATAGGATCACAGTAAGCGATAGTGTCAAGATATTTGTAAGTCCATTTGAAGAGACAGGTGGGCCAGTGGCTCCAACCAACGATCTAATTCCACCGAATGCTAATGAGCTGCGTAACCCAACTCTACACCTGTCCTAAATTAAATAATTTTTATTTACGCAGCCCCCCGGGTGTTATGAATGTATCTAAATGTCGGTCAGCATCCGTTACTCGACGAGTACCTATGTCGTGGATATTATTTCTCTCGCCTCGTATAAAGATGTGCCTCACAATACTTATTTGTTTCTAGTTAATTTAAAAAAAAAGGTTCACGACTTTAACAAACACATGTATTCTCAATACACGAGTCGACTGCGCAGTTTCTAATCATCGTAAACAATTAGAAACAAGAACTTAGTTTAAGAAGAATAGCGAATATGAACAAACTACAAACCATAAAAATTTCATACATTTCATAGTTAAAACGCGTCAAAATACCCATTCAGGTTCGCAGCGGTCATCAATCATGGCAGTAGAAGCGGACGCCCCGTGACGAATGCCAGCCCAAACATCGCGGTCGCCCGCACACAGGTGACGTAGATGTGGAAAGTTCCTTATATGTAACTATATCGCTGCTTATTCGCACTATAAATTACATTTTAATGTATCGTTTGATTATTTTTTTTATAGCATTGCTCTGGGTGGGCTTGAGGAAGTCGAAATTGCAATTTTTATTGCACAATTATCTATCATATTCTCATAAAGACCATTGGTATTACGAATTACGTTTATCAACTTTTATTACATTGAAATTACTGAAGAGTACTTTAATATCAAATTACTCTAACAATTTCTAGAATTCGTCGAAAAAATTCGTCGTGTTTTATTCATATCTGTAATATTGTAGTGTTAAATAGTCTCACGCAAATACGTTTTTATTTAAATATTCAAATTATATAACCACAATGACCACGTTTTGCAGAACTCTAATTTTGATAATATTTTGATAAATAGACTTTGTTGGTTCTTTTCAACGACCAAAGGACTATTGTCACTGAATAATTAATGGCCTACGCCTTTCAAGATAATTTTTTGCAAACCTCCTGCAGAGTTTCACTAAGAAAAGAAAATTTAGAGGCTGTAAATGTTACACTAATGTGCCAAACTTTGACCACACACGATTACTTGACGGCAAAAAAATGGAACCCAAGACCCGAAAATTGTTATCCATCAATTCCACTGCTGGGACAACAGTAAGTATTGATAGGAATTTATGAAAATACAGTTCTGTCTCTGAGAAATCTTTATTAAAATCACACTCGTAGCCAATCCTTGCTCGCCGTGCTTAATGGCCAGCAAGATCTATTGCTTGAATTAGAATTCGATTTTCCGCCACACCTGGCTAATTTGCAAGACATGTCGAAGCCTGGAATCAATCAGGCACGGTCCTCGGGGACGGCAAATGCAATTAATTGGCTTATCGTATGGCTTTATTGATTCGGTAAGGCGATTCGATTTAATTACCGCCATCGCTCATTTGCCAGTGATTGGCTAAGCGATTGCAAACCTATTGCATACGATCCGATATGCTGATATGATTACAGAACGAATTTTGACATCGGCAGCTAAATAATACTTTGATTATTATAAGATATAACGATAAAATTATGTTACGGTTCAACTTAAATTGAATTGTAATCAACGATCTTCTAATAACATTATAGTTTGTTAAATATGAACTATTCATAACAACATACATACACACATATATATACATATATATGTAAAGGCTGTAAAAAGCCAACAAATATAAAATTGGTTGGACATATGTCGCGTGGTACCAACGCTAATTGACAGTCGGCGCACGAGTTGTGTTTACTGCTGCATTTGTCACTTCCTCACTAATGACATATTATCCTTTTGAAAATAAACAAAACCTCTTATTTAATAATTGTTGTTTTAAATTTATGTATTTTTAAACGGCTGGCTACGTCATCCAAACAACAACATTTCGTAAATTTAACAAACAAATAAATGTTCAGTAAATTAAGTTCAGCAAGCAGCACGGAGTTAACAAAATGATTTTATCAATAATCACGATTTAGTTGGTATCCCGAGGGCTTGTAAGTTTGAGTAGTCTCATAATAAAGATGTAATATCGCCAGCAGGCGCTCTCGAGGGTGACGAATGGCTCGACCGATTAACTCTTAAACGACAAATAGAGGAACTCCCTTCCCGCAAGCTCTCCCGTTAAGGGGGAAAACTAAGCCACGACTTCCGCTAATTATTGTAGGGTGCGGTTCCGCAAACATCTCCGTCCCCCTCGCACTTTGCGATCCGATGCACATCTCCGCAAAAACTCTGAAAACCAAAAATTTCCCTCCCGACGGGCGGTCATATTTCTTCCCTCTCGCTCCCATTAAACACGCCGTAAACGCTTTCCTTTTTTCACGCCCTCGCTCTAATAGAAAGGCAAATTACGAGCTTACGGGCGCGGACGGGTGGCGATGTACGAAACCACCGAGCGTGCCTCCTCCGCCCGCCGTCCACCAACCCTCCGACATACTACCTCTTTGTTCAGACAAAGAGAGCTCTACTACGTGAAATTCAACATCCTATATACGTATCTATCACAAACGGTACATAACTCAATCAAACTATACGCCATTTTAATATTACAATATGCAACATACATTCATTAAGAAAATATCATCATATCAAAATTCTAACACAATAGCATCAATAAAGTTATAACAGTATACACGGATAGCATTTCTGTATGTCCAGCATTACCCCAAGTGAGTCGTAACGGTACACGGATACTACTGATGAGCGCTTCGCGTGCTGTCATACAACGACCATGTTTCATGACACACTAAACTGTAAGGATATAATAAAGATGTCATGACATTTTCACATTATATCACTACGAACAAACAATAATAATTCATAATTTAGTATTCCGTTTAACGGTTATAAGAAAGAACTTAAGGAATGATAATTTATATAAGAACAGCTACGCAATTGTGAAAGCTATTTATTAATTATGAATGTTTCAACAATATTTTATTTTAAGATTGCATGGGAAACATTTTTTTCATTAAAGAGACGAAACCTCTCGGCATTCCGTGAATTCACCATGCGGTTGGCGGGTTCATCGCGTTGCAGGGAGAGGTGCTTCAACAGTGCCTGGGACTTACGACCCAGGTGTAGGTTTAAGGAGCCCCTATCTAACGCACGTTAAACGCTCACCTGCACTGTTCAAGCTCGTCTCTCTACCTAACCAAATTTGAAACGAATCTACTAGGGCTGCCTTCGATGTATGTTCCAAGAAAGAATCAGTTCTTTTTAGTTCTTGACATGCCCAAGTCTTTTAGCAGGTTGTAGAGAGATTTGGCTGTATACCTCACGCTCCTACTTCTACCGCGTACAAATTTACAACGAACCTATCCTTAGTGATCTCGAAATACTTGTTGACCTTGATGGCATGGTCTTTGGGGATGTTGATTTGCCAAGGAACCGTGAGTTCTATTATCACAACGCGCTTTAAAATTCGCGTATATAAAAATATGTCCGGTCTGGACGCCGTCGCACAAATATCCACTGGGATTCTATTTAGTGCAATGAAAACGAATCTTTAAACGGGTGGTGAGTTTTGAACTAATTAAATTTAATAAATGTTTTATTTTTACTCTACGGTTTAATTTATTTTCATCGTTATATATATTTATTTTTCAGACAAAAATATTCAGCTGCATTAGCTTGTTACAATAAAAGTTAGTAATTTTCGAGTTATCGACTCAACTCGACGGAAACATATAATAATGACTTCATCGCTGGGTGGCGCCGGTAACGAATACATTTTCGTCGCATTAGACGTAATTTGTAGAAAATTTTTACTATCGTGCGTGAAAAAATATCCCCTTTATGGTGTCGAATAATAAAAATATTGCTGGTGTATCAAACGGAGGCCGGTATACATCGTTATTTATTTTAATGAAGAAGTTAATGTTCACATAAAACCACGTAGTCTGCAACTCCGCATCTGCTCCTCGTACAATAACTCTTAAGCAGGACTAAAACCAACCCTTACTTCCGCGCCAGTCGGATCATGTTTTTGTTACAAAACGACAACTACGGCCACCCGGAATCGACCATAATTTATTTCGAGTGAGGGGTAGCCGTGAAACTTTAACGCACTGCCTAAAAAATTATACCACAGAATATCTGAGAGTCCTTTTCTTTTTGGTATGAAATGAGCGAGATGCATCATACCCAGCGAAGTATCGGACGCCTGAAGCTATTGTCTAATAAAAAGTTCACGCAACAACTGTTACTATGAAACATAGAAATGTTAACGAACTGTGTGATTTGTAGAAGATTTTGTAGCGGGGATGACTTCTTTTTGAATATTAATCTTTTAAAAATTGTATGTCAATGTAATGCTATCCAAAATCTAAATAGGCATACTAACAAGATGGAGGTCGCTCAGTAACGAGGTTAAGGGTCGCCATGGCGCATTCACAATGGCTCGTTTGGGCACAATGCCGCCCTCGCCCACTTCATTACGCGTATTGTGGTCACGCGCGAACCGATCTGACTCCTGACCCGACGTTGGTGGCCAACATTACGAAACTCATCTAGTTTTCTGCCAAACTTTACGAATTTTACTGTCAATGGATTTTTTGTCGCTACTCAGACTTTGACGTCATGTACAAGTCATATTCCTCGTGATGCTCCTGTCGCTGTAGAAACCGGTTATATTAATTAAAAATTCAGCAGATGTATGTGTATTCCCATATAATTTTACACTCGCATAGTAATTAAAGACACATTACTTTTAATTATTATGTGTTTTTAAATCAACGATCGCAAAAACAAAGAAGTATCAACCGTTATCGCTATTTGAAATTAATTTTCAATAATTGAATACACGAATGAAACGTATTTTAGGTGTAAAGCTAATAATAGAAGATAATATCATCGAATTCAGTGGAAGCTTACGATTGAAGAGATCACAATGGGCGTAGGAGTAAAGCCAGCAGAACGCGGCACCCGCGCACTCACATTGCAAGGTGCACAATACGTGAACACAATAGACCGCTAATTGTGCGTCGACAAGCAACGCGCATTGTTACCATTGAGACTAGATATCAATATACATTTTAAATTACTATTTATTGTGTTTCGTAATAAACAACATGATTTTCGTAAGGTCATCGGGCTATGAAATCATCTTCAAATCCTTAATAAATTCGATTAGTGATTACACTACGCCGTCAACAAGCTGTAAGACGAATGATCATTTCTATTCCCGAAACCAACCGACCTCCGTGATCACGCAATCAATCTCAGTCGATCCACACCATCGCAGTCGATCTCATCAAACACCATAGTTTTTTTAACACCATATTCCTTATACACGATAAAAGCTTTTGTCCGAATACATTACATCCAATCTGACTTCGAGTAATTAATATATATCATTAAAATAAAACGCTTCAACAGTTCATAAATACATTTTCATTTTAAACAGTCAAACTGAATGTCTCGTAAGGCGCTATAAAGATAAGATAAGAATGCATTTGCGAGTCGAGCGCGGGCAAACAAGCAACAAACGACCGGTAGCTGACAGTTGGCAGCGCGTCGAATCGCGAGCCGCTTACCGCGTGGGCGCTTTGTACCTAAACCTATATAACGTTGAATTAACGCCGTGAGCAGTAGCGACTCTTAACATTAATCATATCTCCTCTAAATGATCATTGTCAGACGATCATAACGATACTGAATTGAAAAGGCGCTATTATTATTTGATTATTCCCACACACTAAGCATTGTAACGCAATAATGGCTTCCAATACAAAATTATTTCATTCAATATTTACATTATACGCGTACTCTGTTTATGCAGTGGGATGATCACATTAAATTTTCATTTCGCTATCATCCTGAGTCGTTTCGGAAAATATTTCCGTTTGTATCAAAACATTTGCGGTTCCATTCGGTATACGTGCGTCGACTGGACCGCCAATTAAGGTGAAATTACAATAAAACCGATGCTCATTACAATATCGATTGGCCAAATAACATGTAGCGATTACACGACTTTAACAGTTATATAAATATCACCGGCATTACGTTATTTCAGAAGGCTTAATCGCCAATTAGTATTTTAATATTCATTAGTCGAAAACATTATTAACATTGCATTTTACTGTTATGCTGAGAGATAGATTGGCGATTATATGTATGAATCTGTATTAACAAGTTACGTATATTATGATAAAAATGAGACTATGTCCCTCCATATCAAATTTTATTAAAACTGGTTCAACGTTTAAGGTCAGCAGACGGACGTAACTCTCTAGGTCTTATTTTTTATATTGGAACAAATAATTTAGGGCCAATCAATTCTTTTTGCCGCTTGAAAAATTTCTTTCAACAAATTCGATTTTCATCAATCATGCTGTTGAATTAAGAACTCTGAAACGACCATGCGGCATCGAACAATATGTTATATTCAGCATATAAATGCTAATAAATTGATGTTATTATAAATCCTTTTAGAGTATCTCCCGGGGCGTTGAACTCTTCATTATAATGCGCGGGAGTAGGTACGTGTCAAGTTGAAAGGTGCATTAGCGCGAAATAACACGTAGCCACGAAAATTTCAATTAAACTGAGTGCATGTGCCTCGACTCGGTGTTGCCACCCGACATACACCATGCACGATTTATTAAAACTGATTACATTAAGCCCGCTGTTTTTTGTATGAACAGAAATATATTATTTAACCAATAACATTTCATGACTAAATGACCATATAAGCATCGATGCCTTATACACTACCATTGACAACGCAAAAACCAAGTTCTTAGAGGAATTTACCGCATAACAGCATTGTATTAACATTTGTGTATAATCCTTTTAACGGTCTAATAGGCACCTGTAGTATTATTGGTAGAAAAAATGTAATAATTACTTCAGGGTCGGTAATCATTGAACACACCAACTGTCAGGTTTACACTAAACATTGTAAAACGGTGCCTTTATAATTTTTACGGCGGTCAACACCTTGAAGACTCACAAAGGAATGTTGCCAGCTGATCTTCAATCAAATTATGAGCGGAAACCATAGTCGTAATTCAGATGTTGGACTTTCATTTTGATTAATATAATTACTTGATTAATAAACGGACAGTTTCCTGCTACTAATAAATATCATTAATATTTCTACGTGACGTAAAAATTATATAAACTATATTCAATTTTCCTATATAAATTAAATAATATCACAAACCGTGTACACAAATTGTGATTTTGTTTTGCTTTGCATATTTATCCTGGCTATTCTAAGACCATAAATATAACAACATTTAAAACCTAAGTTCACAATATTAGCTAATAATGTATTATAAAATGTCACAAATAAGTCCCATCTAAACAAGTACATGTAATCAACCAACATCGTCAGCAACATAAAAACTATCAATACAATAAAGTCCTTGTAATAAAATATTTATTTAAAGACCATACTTGTAGCACCTTCATAAAAAGTTACGATCACTAATATAGCCTATGCTGGGCCGATACTTTGTTGTTCGCACCAATAATATCAGATAATATAACTATGCAAAAATATATCATAAGAGTTAACAACGTTTTTTATGTTGATGAAAATGTATTTTGTTCAAAAAGATTGCTTAGCTATTGACATTTGTTAACTTAAATTAAAATATCCGTGACAGGTGAAGCCACGAATATCGGATGCGTTTAAAAACTGTGTATTGTTTAAAGTTCATAAGTTAATTAATAGTAATTGGACCGTAACTATAGCGTATTAGAAACTATAAACGTTTGTAGACACAGTCCTTGACGACTTTGGTAGCAATATCAACACGTTCATAAAACAATTACGGAACAATAATTGGTTAATTGCAATAATTACTTTTTGTTATAAGGTATCTTTTAATTATTGCAAGTCTTCCAACTACCCACAGTCTTAAAACTAGGAGTGCGCAAGAAATAGCATTGCCATAATGAATGACAACAAAGTCCATCCATTACGCAATTAGGAATTCTTTTAAATATCATAACCAACGATATAATTGAACGCATTAAAAACTTTATGAGTCCGATTATTAAAAAAATCTTTGGTATTTAATAAAAGTCGTATATTTATAGCCTTGTTAAAACGTCTTTAGTATAATAAACACTCAAATATTTGAGTGTTATTGTCAGCGGAGTCCGACATAAATCGTCACCAGTTAGGTCCTAAGAAAGTCGGCAGTAAATGTTCGCTTGTAAATCAAAACTTATAAAAAATATATATATGAATAAGCCGGGACCGGCCGACATTTTATTCCTTTCAGTTAAATAACACCGTGATGTCACAGTTTGGATAAACAAAGTCCAGTTGATTAAAATAGTTTAAAAGAAAGGTTTGTAGCACGTGAATAAATATGAAATAAAATAATGAGATATTAAGGAGTATTAAATTTGATAAGACTAATATTTTTCGATTTACTACCAGTCTTTGTTTTATTATTTTAAACTACCGTGATCACAAATGCTGCAAAGTAACCGAAACTTCGAACGAGCGAAGTAAATCCGAAAATATTAGTTTCATTTAATTTTAAATAATTTCATGTAATAACAAACGGAAACCAAAAAAAAATGATTTTTAATTAAAGATAAATTTGAATTACAACGACCTGAATAAATGAAAATTATCATTCCGGTGATGACTTGAGAACTTAATTCATACTATTGTTTGTAAAAAAAATCTCTACAGACTGATAATTTTATTCAACTGTTTAAAATAATGACAGCGATTACAACAATCAATTGGAAGATAATCACTGAGCTATAACGATGAAATAGAAGTCATTACAGTTTTACTACGATGAAATAAAACATCTATATATATAGATATTTTATTTCATGTCTTCAGCTTAAAAACCAACAGCTCCATTACCCTTTAATCGCTCGGTATGGCAACTCTATTAACAAAAGGAATGTTAAAGTGGGGTAAATGTTTTAGCTTAATATGGACGACGTACAAAAACATGTTCTGGACAAGAAAAATGGTCTTGATAGCAACACATAATGTATTCATAACTTCTTTTCATATCGATAAGTTTGTGTATTATGTATTTGTTGATAAGTACTTCATTGTTCTCTGTTAAAGACCTACTAATACGCCACCAACATAAAGAAAAACGTGATATCTCCGTATAGAAGAGTATAAAAATGATTTATATTTAATACAAATGGGGGCTGTTATCTTAAATGTATCCTAAAAATTAATAGAGGAAACATTGTAAAGCAATTTAAAAACACGCTCCGCCGCCCTCCCTGATCAAATTTGTCCCTGATATCTCATTTTGATTGGACGGCTTGATTTATCTCTTGTTTAGCTCTCGCTACTCCGGTTGAGCGATCTTGATACAAGTATTTTGAAGTAAAAAATATTAGAGACTATAATAAAAAGTATGTATCTGATACCTACTCCATAAGAAACAGTGTAACTAATAATACCTAACAACTGAAGTAATAACATGTTTTATAAATATATTTTCAATTCGCAAAAATCTATTTAATTTATCACGAAACAAACAGAACTGCAATAGTGATTACGTAAAAACAGGAAGAAATAAAGTGTTGTAAATTAAGTAATTTTTAAAATATCAAAACTGTGCGTTATAGCAGCACAATAGAGACATTACCCCCGGGATTGAATCCCGGGCCACTGATTTACTCTGCACTTGTTGCCCTCGCATGATTCAGACTAAATAGGACCTTATACCAGATACAATTTGTATCGGTTATCTAGATTTGACATTTATAAAGTTTATTTAATGAATATAATACAACAAATCTATAATGTTACAGAATGTAATTACCAGTCTTAACCAACCAAGTGTAGTCATAGACATGTTTAATTTCCCTATATTTCATATATATTGAATAATTACTTTCTCCATACCGTGTATCATCAATATATAACGAGACAAACAATACATTAAACATTTCCGTTTCACAAAACAGCGTGTAAATGTAACGTCGCGTTGGGCCTCTTTAATATATCAAAAGTCAATTATGTCTGTGTTGGTACTAAAGAGACTTGTCCGTGTCAAAATGCAGCGAGCCCGAGCGAACAATGCCAATTTTACGCTCACCGCCACCGACTACGCAATTATTTAGATAAACCTCTCGGCGTGACTATAAAAACATCTTCCCCTCCCCTTGGCGTTTGTTGTCTTTGGGGCTTTGTGAATTTATAGCCTGACATTAAAACGGTTAGGATAAAAATGTACTTTTAATTTATCTCGTTAAAGGATTGAAGGACGAGCGGGTTTGCGAAGTAATTATACCGAAATTGGCCACTTTATCTGATGAATCCATTCGAGCCCTTTGTTGGGGTGATTATCAAGTGAACTCGGGACTCCGCTCTTAGTGAAGTAAAAGATTACAATGTTTTAATCGTGTAATGACTGTTAGATAATGGACTTCTTAATGGAAAAATTAAAATTATTAAATTATTTTATCTCAATAAACTTACCTCCCAGTTTTGGTGATGATCATCTCCGTGCCCAGGTCGTGGAACTTGTCCCACAGTTCCTTAGTCTCCAACTGACAGTCGACAGAGAGCAGTTCCTCACAATTACAAGATGTCACCGGCGTTGGCAGAGGCCGCGCCGGGGAAGGGGTGTCCCTTTCACCTAACTCTGCGGATTTCCGACTCATTATAGACCTTCGTCTAGCAAATCGAATTTACTTTAAATGTCACATTGGCCTTTAAACTTTCCTTGGAACCTGAACCTATTGGCGTTATTACGTTTTATGATGTTAATGTTTCATATTTATATTTATAGCTATAACCTACTTATATTTTATGGCTGTAACTTTATGGCCCTTGTAAGGTTTCGTATTAAAGTATTTTATACAATGTCGTATTCATTATACAAGTTTAATTAACTTTAGCAAATTAATTGTGAAACATAAATGACATTTATTTCGGATATTACTATTACTTATTTGTGTATTTCTCTACAATGATGTAATTAATTCGATTAAAACAACCTTCCTAGTAGAGACAGTCCATACTAATAGTAGAGCAACATACAATGCTGTATTTTAAGGAAGATACATACGAGAGAATTGATTGCTATGGTAACAAAAACATGTCTGAAAATTAATTTATAGCTGCTGTTCATGTATAATAAGTCAATAAGAGGAAGAAAAACCATACAATGTACCTATTATTATAAGGTAACATGCACACGATACGGAGTGTGATTCTAACGAAGAGCAAAAGTAAATCATACATATATCATACACCCTTCATCAAATCGAGTAAACTTTTATATGGTTAAATATTTTACGTGCGATTAAAATAATAGATAAATAATAAGATAAATTTGAAAGTATAGAGAAATAATCAAAATTACGCCGATGCGATAGTGTGCTCCGATCCTTATAATTACTTAGACTATTACATTCACTACATACTCTATCAAACAAACGGTGTGAACTGTTGTTCCGATGAGAACAGAACATTTTAATGGCAACGCTAATAACGATTTCATTATTTTTTTTTAACCACATCAGCTGATTAAGATAGTGTGTATCAAATGCTATGCACTGTTTCGATTTAAAGCCGGTGCTCACGCTTTTATCACTTGTTTTTCATACATGTACATATGTGAATTAGTGATGAAATTTTTTATTTTTTTCCTCGTTATAATTCAAAGATCTTTTTAAAACGACTTAATAATACCATTATTGTTATAAATTTTAGAAAAATAGTCCTTATTCTAATGTTAATTAAATTAATATTGAAATATCGTACAATTGTTTTACTAAAATACGAAATCTATTTAATCACCACAATAATAATATAACCTAATATTACCAGTACTTAACCCACAACGGTTGAAGGCTTCTCAGAAGTTTGTGTTAATTTTAAATGTACTTAATAAGTATTTATTATATTTTGCATATGTTACTAATTTATATTAACATTCCTGAACCTACCTACATTACGCAATTATTTAGGACATGGACGGATCTCCTTTATGTTAAACATATAACAATTATGAAATTACATATAATCCAATAATTGTAAAAAAGAATCATTTTACTGAAGAGTAGACCCACTCACAGTTAATAATATTTTTGCCTATGTTTTTAAACGAAGATTCCATTATTCTCATTAATATATCTCCTTTGTTTAGATCTTAATTTTAAGCAAACTGATGCCTAACTTTTCTATACAAATTTAATCGAAACCATGCAATCCATTTCTTGGAGACTTATAAAACGTCAGCTACTAACAAAAATATAACCTTAATATCAAGGTATTTTTATTTAAAAAAAACGATAAGACTATCAGAAGGAAAATTTAACATGTACACTAAATAATTACTTAATATTACCTGATGAAGGGGCGGGTGATGGGGCAGCAGTGTCCGAGGCATCCCTTTCTCCATCAGAGCACTGCTCTACATCCACCTCGACATCTTCTTCAGGAGCTGGCGAACGACAACTTGATGCGGGGGAGCTCAGAGATGCTGGGGAACTCTGTCTTGAAGACGGACCTATAAAAATTAAGCAGAATATAGGACTGATTTGCCACAACGAGAAATCAATGTGGCAGGTTTGATATAATTAGGATAAATTTAAGTTTGTCCAAAAACTCAAACATACAATCCTTGAAATCAAACTTAATCTAGATAATACAGATTGTTAATAAAGAGGATGTGTTTAAAAATTATCTTACAAATGAAACATTTATCTAAAGTAAATCTATTTTAACTGTTATAAAAAATTTTAGTGATGAATATCATATGTTTCTTCCAAATAAATCCCAATAGTAACATTTCGATTGCGACTTAAGCACTTGTGAGTATATAGTATGTGTTGAGGTCGGCATACCTACATCATTTAAAGGGCAATTCCTTTTACAATATTAAGGTATGTATGTAAGTGGCGTGTCCCGATCCCTGGTCGGTGTTACCGCGAACGGTTCCACGCAATTAATCTGGAACAACGAAACGAAACACGACGCCTGCGCCTGCGCAGTTCCCAATTAGCCGTTGTTACCTTTAGGTCCTAAGACTATTTTGTTTGAGACTAGAAATTCAAAATAGCTTTTTTTTCATTCCAAACGTTTTATATTATTTAGAAGTTAATAAAGGCGATTATTTATTACTTATGACTATATTTCGTGGATCAACTTTCGACTTATTTCGTTTTTGTTATGATCTTTTCTTGACTCTCGATTAGTTAAGTACAAGTTCGCATCGTGACACTGCATATGAATTTTTTTCCAGTTTTTTCATTCAATTGTACGAATTAAATTCAGTTCAATTAAATTTACGAATAAAAATCATGTAATTATCGATCCAAAACTTGGATTTAGTATAGAATATACTAAGGGAATGCCTTGTAGCCCAATTGTACAACCTCCAGTCTACTGTGCCTTCCTCTTGTCCAAAATTACATCGATTAAACGAATATTCATACAAACAGACACACAAACAATGAAATAAACATTAGCGGATAGAAAAACTATCTTTATTTTAACATTACAAGTTATTTAGTATGGATTACAGTTTATATCTCTCTGTTTACTTATACGTAAATACAAATATACTATGAACAAATATTCTAAAATTTTATTCGACTTTCGTTCCTATTTCTCAATCTTAACATATTACATTATACCTAAAATACCACTCTATATATTACATCTAATATTTTCGGATACTCCTCTACCCGTTATCACGATTGCTGGAAATGAACCGCAATGTCTTAATTAAGTAGACATAAAATAATAAAAAGAGGCGCAGTATCCGTAAAACTTAGCTTCATTTTAACTCTGTATATAAATTTATCAGGAACATTTTTAACTAGTTATTTATATAAGACTAATTATAATGATGTGAACTCCTTATTTCAGTTTTATATTGAGGAGTAAATTAAGGACGGAAACTAGAAAACTTATACGTACATAATCAGTGGTTTAAACGACGCCTTGCATTACAAATGTCTAGTGTTGACAGTACAAAAAAAAAATCAATGTATGAACTTAAACCATTGCCATAATTTGATTGAAATGAACAGTTTAAAATTCTAATTTCGCTTACCATGAAATATTTGCTTAAACGTCAAACATATAGGTAAATAATTAACGATATATTAGGAAACAAATATCGTATGAAAATATTTAAAACCGAGTTTAGTTTCTCGCTATCAAAGACAAGTTAATTGTTTTGATGAGACGAATCTTACAAGCAACTTCCAGATATTCTTATTAGAAATCATTTTTACTTTATACTTACATATACATCAACATATTTTTCTTATTTTTTACTAAAATTATATGGTATGCAAGTTAAAATTTATCATATAACATTAAACATAATATTTATTCATTAAAATTGCTGGCAACCTCTTAATTACTTTTTTTTTAATTTTAGAATAAAAAAATATTTAAATAGAGAATTATTTCTTGGTATGTTCTATAATATGTTAAGAATAAAGTGACGGTATACTCCATCACAAACGCTTAGCACAAGTTTTCACCGATACTAAATACGAAGCGTTTCCCGTTTCTCATTCATTATCTCGGGTAATCTATGTGTGAAGATTTACACACGAAAAACTGTAAACGCTCCGTGTTTAGCTTGCGATGACGCTCATGATAAGCCTTTGGCTTATATAACATTTTAAGCAGATGTAAGCTATAACCAGCCACAAATTAATACCTATATATTGTTCATGTGATTTTATACATATACCAATTCGGGATATTTACATAAAATATAACTCCAAATTTAACCTTATTTACATTTTCACGTATCACTTATTAACAAATTAAATATTTTTATTGTATTACTTAAACAATTATTAATAAATATTATAATATATATCTAGGCATAAATCAGTGCTCATTGTATTAGTTTTCGATCTATTAAGATGAATTACTTTCATCCTCAGATTTTCCTGATGTTGATTGAGTCCGATTTTAGTTAATTAACATTATCTATAGTTACACCCAAAACTAACTATAAACATATATATGTGATGTTCGGAATAATTTACTTACAAATCAAACTATCAATCAAAGATATTGTTTTTATGAAACAGGTTGATTGGTATAATAACAAGATCGCGAAAACTTAAATATTTATAAAAATCAAAAAAAAAAGTGAAAATATTTTTTTTTAACTGTAATAATTATTTTTTATTTATTTCTTCGTATTAAAATTAAATAGTTTTTAATTTTATTATTTTATTTTAGTAAAATTTAAACGAATTAGAAGTTACATGTTAAACTCTTGCCCGTCATAACGCCGACGGCAAAGCGGAACTAATGGTTAGGTCACAAACATACATATATATGAATTTTCTTCTTATCATAGCAAAATATGAATGAAAATTAAAAAAAAAACAAATGATATCTTCATTTCATTTCATCAGTCATTTTAAAATTATTATTATTAGTTTATCATATATATATACATATATATGATTAACTCTATGTTATTTTACAAAAGTATTATACCACTTTGATTACCCTCGTTTATCATGATAATACAGAAATCTATATTTATAATAATTTTTATTACTATCCTTAACCAAAAGCTCGTATCTGTAGTTTTTTTTATTATTATTTACAAGCCAACTAATAAGCCTGTTCCGATTATGTCGAAAATTAAACTCTATGAACACAAACTGCTTTGAACGTAAACTCTACTAAGGAGTGTCGCATGATTAAGACTAAGCTAATGTTTGGAAGTATTGATGTGTATAATCTCACCGAGATAAGGCGAACTGGCTCCTGGGCTGCGCGGCTGATCCGAACTCCTGGCCATGATGGCCGCTATGGAGAAGTCAGTGGCCCTCGTGCGACCCTCCTCCGCCACCATCCTCGACGGCCACACATCCATGAACACTGGTAACGGCTCCGCACCTATATCATACCGTCCGACACATCATAAAACTCACCAGGTATATAGAATATAACGTCTAGAACGGCACGGCGGTTCAGCGCGGACTGAGTGATGCGCGAGCAGCGGCTGAGAGCGGGGCGGGGCAGGGCAGCCGAGGGGGCAAGTGGGGGCACACGGGGCACGAGGGGCTAGCGGGGCTTGTAAGGCAAGTGGGGCGAGCGGGGCGAGCGGGCACAACCAGCAGCGAACAGAGATGACTGTGAGGGAGGCGGGGCCGCCTCCATCCAGTGGGCGCTCTACCCGCTGTCACCGCTCACCCCTCATAACAATATAGCATTATTATTTAATTTGTATTCCATATCACTTGCTCGCTCCCTTACTTATACACTGTTAGCGTATTATAATTTGTACACAGTTTGTGCTCTATGAAACATGCTATTTATTGAGATGCGACAAAAATCTTATATAGGAAGTAACGTGCAATGCACGTTTCAGTTGTTTTATAGAAAATATTGTTATAATGTAATCGTTACTAGACGCTCGCGCATTCAAAGCTACTGCGCCGCCCATTGACAGATAGATAGATTAGAGTGAGATAGAGCTGGCTATGACGTGGATACACGAACAGTAGAGGGAGATGACGTTAGACGACCTGCTCCGACCCCAAACTGAGGGTATTATGGTAAGTATACCTGTGACAAATAACTTGAAGGGGCTCCTCATCATATACACAGATTATACTTTTAGATCAACGTTTTAAGTAATGTAGAAAACTGTGATACCATTTTGTAGCAACTAATAGCAACTCTACATATAAAATTTAACTTACATATAAAAACGGGACAAATAAGTGAAATTTTCTATATATATATATATATATAATAGATTTTATCGGAGACTCAGTTAATAGAAAAAACATGGGTTTAGCGAAATATAACTTTACAAGTCCGACTCTACATAACGATATCTCGACTCTAGCTGGAGCAAGCAACATACATATTGCATACGTACTATGATATCCAAAACGTCAGATGATCTATACGAAGTGTTTAATAATTCAGCTTCCTTTAAGCAAAATGAGAGAACGTCTTTCAATTCGAATATCAAACCAAGCAACACACATACACACTTCACTAAACCATTCTGTTAGTTATAATACAAAGGTATTTCAATTCAAGTTATCAACGAATATGAACACATCTCATATATAAAAAAAATCTTTAACAATAACATATAATGAGAAAAATAAAGACATCTTCAATTCTTGATTAGAAAACCGGTTAAGTTAAATCATCAATCTAGCATTTTTTTTTTCACAGTCACACCGTTTCTAAACGCTTATCAGATGCATTGAGTATAATAAACGAAATTAATATAGAAAATGCTTAACATAGAACAAAGGTAGAAAAAAAAATAAAGTGAAAAAATTGAAAAACATCGACCTTATGAAGAGAGACATAACTCTCGCACGCATTAAGAGACATTATGAGGTAGTCGGATGTTTTTCAATTTGAGAAAATGGCGCTACCAACTTTACGACAGCACTTATTTACTAAGTAACAACTTTGTAAGCTATCATTCTATTCATTTTAATTTTAAATTAAGAATAATTTTTAAATTTTATATGAGTGACATTTAAAATTATTTTAAGTTAACACAAAAAAGTAAACTCGGAAGACCAGTCAAAATATTGTACACCGGAACTAATATTTCAATACAAAATAAACATTCGAAAAAAATGTGAATTATAAGAATAACGTGATATACAATGAATGTTAGAACTCAAAAGACGGCGCCATTTATTTTTTCTTAGGGACATTTCAAAAGGAACAAATATTTGTTCAAACTACACGTGGTGTACCACACAAGACGCCATCTTGAATTGTGCAAAAACCGAAACGAAAATCTAATGGGCTTTTTAAATAACTACGCTTACATATTTTTTAAGATGCTTTATTAAGTTCAAGCATAATTTATATTCATTTTCTGTAATTGATTATTATAATTCAAATTAGAAATGTATTATTAAAAAAATAGCATAAACGAAATTAATATTCTTTTATCGTGTTACTAATTTATGTAAATGTATATGTTAATGTATTATAAAAAATAATAAACATTGAATGAGAAACTTAAAAATCTTAAAATAAAACCAAAGACTTTTACGCGTACATTCAAAACAAATAAAAATAAATACTTAAATGTACGTTCAAAAACGCGACTACAATCGCGAAGCGTGAAATGAACTGACGAGTGCTCTCTGAAATCAATTTCAAACGAGATGGGGAAGCGCAATTTGCGACGGAGCCTGTTTCATTACACACTAATTAACTCACACTAGAAACGATAACATAAACGAATGTTGAAATTCAATTCTATTCAATTGTATAAAAATAAAGACATTACCTCTATAACATGTCATTACTATATCTATAAACATTAAATTAGTGACATAATCTTTATTAAAAAAAACTCATAATGTAATAAATTAATTATAACTATTAAATTATACCAAAGCTAATTCGGATACTTCAAATCAATCTACATTTGACAACTACTATAATATAAATAATTGCCAGTTCGAAAAAAGCAAGTCAAATATTTGAATAAAGAATAAGGGAAACATAAAAAGGCGAGGAGCAACAAGCAACAAATCGCGCATTATACATGACAAATGTAATGCCCGGTGTCGGGTTGCGCCCACCCGCGAGACGGATTAGTTTCTTACACAGACTTCCAACAGACGGATCCAAAATGATCCGTCAAATGTGGATTTATAATTTACCGCCATACAAATTAAATTTCGCACCGTGTTCTATATAAATTAAATATATCATAAAGGATAATATAGAACGATTCGTTCAACAATATATAATTTTACATTAAAATCATGAAAATATCATAATTTTGATTTTATTTTTAGTACCGGCAATATTTTTTATATTTTTTTTTTATTCACTAAAAAAATCATAGAACCGACAATGGAAACAGTTCCGTGTTATTTTCCGCTTGCTCCCCAAACATAGCGCCCTCTGCCCTCGTCGGTCGCCACACCATCAATACCGATCCTTAAATAATTCGATCCTTCATTTCTATTTACAGGCCGCTTGAAATAAGTTTAAAAATACACGTCTATAAAAAGAAATACCTACAAATTTTCTATTTCATATATAAAAATCCATGAGAAAACGATGGTTTTGGCACCAACTCTAACATTTTTAATAACATAAAAGATTATATTAATATATTTCACAAAACAATTATTATCAAAGGAAATGTTGTAGGGAATGAGACACAACATTTACCATGTACAAAACAGGTCAAGTCAAATAGTGATGTCATTTATCTCGATATTTGTATAAGATTCAATCGATAACTCGGTAAGCTCGAATGTGAGAAATGGGCTATAATACCTCATTATTGTACGGTGGCCTCCACGAAGCCTTTGTTGCGTGGATAAGCTCATTATTTATGTACTATTAGCCACAATCTACTCAACTTAGCCACATATATAGTTACCGCCTCTACAGCCCACGGCGGTTTTAATGGTTTCCTTGGATTGTTAATCCTGACTATTAACTAAAATTGTAATTTTCTATTGCTATAATTTTGTACAAATGCGGTTTTATTACTAAATTTTATAAGGTTTATCGGCTGACCTAGCCGAAAATTATGTCGAAAAAGGTTAACCTAATTTGATTAGGCTTCCATTTCCATTCTATTTCAAGGCTTTATTAGCATAATAATATTTATAATTTTCTGGTTAAAATACTTTGTTCTTTTTATGTAACATCCTTTGAATTATTATTTCCAACAGCTAAGTAGCTTAGACGTATTTTGACTTGATTTTATCCTATTGTAACAGAAAAAGGGTTGCGTAAGCAATAAAATTCTGAAAAGGCGTATCAAGAAACAGTGTACTGTTCCCGTCAACATAATGCATACAGCCATTGAACAATTTTTAGTCAGTATTTAAGCTTTTATCGGGCACGGTCATAAATCGGTGCGCAGACGCTCACAACACCCGCCCTCCGCACACCTCAACCAGCTATAAACAGAAGCCAACGTGTTCAACTTATAAATCCTGATCTTAACTATTGTATCTCACGCCACAATAATGAACTTAGCTCGTTCAGGAAGAATTATGCGACCACGTGGGTGGGCGACGTGGTTAGAATACCCCAACATTAGGTACAATTTTTTTTTATATGTAGTCAGTAGCGTTGACACCCGAGGTCACGCAGCTGGTGAAAGGTCTCCTGAAAAAACAGAATCGTTTTAGCTCGCAGTGACACAGTGTGGCATATGGGTCCCATGTTCCGCTTTGAAAGTTGTAACCTGAAAAAAATTAGTAGGTTACAAACGAAGGAAGGTATATCATAATGTACTTCCTATAGCTTCGACGTCGTAGTTTTTATTATCTATGCATACCTGATGAACATTGCGTGAGAAAAGTTAACCTCATATATCACTTAATTCCATATATTTCTAAATATGGTATGTCAATAATTGTCATGGTGACTTCAAGGCTACTTTGGCGGACACAATTAAATGCGGGTGAGTCGAAGGCCTACGTTATCGTCTCAACATAAACAAACACTCTACCAGAACACTAAAAAACGATATATTTCAACGAACTTTTATATCCGTTTTCTCCAACTTAAAATATATTACTTTTTCTTTAGCACCTTTTGTATCTTTTAGTACGTTGTCCCCACTTTTATGAGTGCGAGGCGTTCGTAAATCATTGTAGTAGAAGTGGTGTACCATCGTAAACAATGCGCGTCCCGTGGGGCTGCTTGGACTCGCTGCCTTTGTACACAACAAGGGCAGCAGTGTAACGACATACAGCGAACTTAACTCGTAAGCCCTTGTATATCAATTCTACGATGTAATTCGCCTTAGGTTATATTTATGTATAAATAACCTATTATATTAGCCTAACGGTTGTAAATATTTGAGGTCGAAATTCTGCATGAAAAATAAACACATATAGAAATAGAGATACCTCACTCTGGAGGAGGTATCTTAAATTCGTTTTATTGCTTAATTTTATATTAACAAAGAAAACAATTTCGTCAAGAGCTGGATGTGGCCATTATATTACCGATAACAGTTAATCCGAGACAAGCCGGAGCTGTAAATTAAATTTTATATCATTTTTAATGGCCGCCTCGAATGGTGTTTTGATTGCTGTGGCTGGAGGCGTCGACAACTCGACACGTTGATAAGAAGACATTTATCGCACTACACCAAAAAAAACGCG
This sequence comes from Danaus plexippus, assembly GCF_018135715.1. Classification (NCBI taxonomy): domain Eukaryota; kingdom Metazoa; phylum Arthropoda; class Insecta; order Lepidoptera; family Nymphalidae; genus Danaus; species Danaus plexippus. The sequence continues at coordinate 3,230,387 of NC_083537.1, read as the reverse complement.
ATTTTATGGCCAAAAGAGCAACTATCGCGCCATCTACTAGATGTCAAACTCCGTGAGACTTAATAGTTTTATGTGGATTCCTACGCACCACATTCATTTTACGACCGCCGTCATGGACCAACATATTACAATATCATCAAAAAAAATTAAAACCGTAACAAATTTAATGTTGTATTTTTTACATAATGAGTTATAATTTTTTACACCTAAACATTGATATGAAAACCAAACGTACATGAGACTATTCATCAAAAATGTTGATTGTTTAACATTAAGTGTAAACAACTTGTGATTTAACGCTCATTGATATATTTAAAGTTGTATTTAAACCGTGAAACGAGACCACAAAACACGTAAAGAGCGTCGTATGATAACAAAGAGAAGCCATTAATCTCTCATTGTGAGACGGCGTCGTTCCGTTTTGTTTGCTGACTCGCCCGATCCCGTCCTCTTAGTTTACAGATCGCTATTGTCCTTAAACGATCGGGTGTGATCATACACAAAGAATTTACAAATGGGGCGAAAATAACTGTCTATACATCATACTTATGTACACAAGTCATAAATCCAAACGAACGGCGCAACGAATTTCAATGTAAAGCATATTAATTGTCATACAATGTTAATTTATCATTGCGATTGTTATTCATTTATATCGGAAAATAACTAATGCCTATTAAAATTTTATCAATAAACCTAGTCTGTAGTCTTGACATCACCAAATTGATAAGTACCTATTACCAAATAAGGGGCGTGTAACTTGCTTTTCTCGCATGTCTGTTCATTACAAGTAATTTACGGCCATTATTATTTCATTTTATAAAGGATAAGGATAAGAAAAATATTTTAAACACTTAATTGTGTATTTTAAGTATAAATCATTATTAATATGAGTAAATGATACAGTTAATTACATAAAATGTTGGTGAGTTTTGATTTTTTAGCGCGGGTATAGACCGATCAGTTAACAGTTAAAATTTATGAATTCCGTTTAAAGACATCTTTTGTCGATCCCGGAATCCCGGAATCCCGCGGGTCCCGCTTCTCATGCTCCCAATTGACAGCGAGTGACATGTGACGTCCATTGTCACAGTGACATGTTGACACTGTCAAACTTGACTCTATGCATTCCATGTAAATACGGAAACATTACCCTCGCGCCGGCACAATGTACGGACAAATTAAATAATAGAATAATAAACTACACTCGGACCGACTGACAGCTGCCGTTAGCTGATACTGTTACTGGTCCTGCTACTGCTGATATTTTAAAATTATTAATTCGAATATTTATTCTTATAATTATATCTAAAACTCTCGCGAGTATTCATTTAAATGAAACTAATATTTTCGGATTACTACACGTTGTTTTATTATTTTTAAAACTACATACTCCCTACGTTTCTGTTACTTTGCAGGGACCGTGATCAGACGAGATCTAATTAAACATATTAGTTTCATTTATATTTATCTGAATGCTTAAAAAAAACTTATTCATATATTTATTCAAATTTAGTGAAATTTAACCTCATCTTTTAAATGTGGCTTAAAAAATAAATATAGTATATACTGATATGACTAATTGTTAAGGAATATTATGCTATCATCTATGTTAGTCTTCAAATTATTTTGTTTTAATCTTACTACTCTTCATATTTTATACTTGTGATAACTGCAAGAATTAAATCATTTAAAATATTATAAATTTAGACTCTACTTCAAAGAGGTACGTTATAAAAAATGTCAACACTCATTTGTCAAGACGGAATAGAAAAAAAATGTAATAGCTAAACAAGCAGAGGTCCTTGCGACCCCTGGCGAGCGCCCCCCGCGTCACTAACTCCTGCAGAGCCTCTATCTGACCAGAATGGTGACAAAGTGACAATTCAAATACGCTGCTCTAATGTTGTTTAGAAATATTCAACTGCACCACAATTCGCTTTATTTACGGTCCTGTTGTCGCCCACAATAGTCTCGACGTGAATTATTTTTAAGCTGCTTCATTTCCGTATAAATCTCTAGATACAACCAAAAAAAAAAAAAAAATACGCTACAGGTCCGTATAGCATTGGTTTCAGCGTTATAAATTTCATACAAAAAGCTCTTAAACGTCCAAACCAATTAATATAACCTACATGAAACTTATGACACCACATACAAATGTAGGTAGGCACTTCTGTTCCATCACGTAGCAGGATATTTTTATTCTCTGATTTACAGTTAGTTCTGACACGTGTCAGTTACTTGAAATCACGAGAGGGCGAACTCCGGTAGTGTGTGAGTGGAGATCATTACTTAGGATTAAACGGATACTCACTCTAACATTACAAGTTTAATGAGACATGGCCGTTCCCCCTGTAACGCCTTGACTTACCTTACCTACAACATATTTTGTTTCGCACCAGCATAAAGTCATTAAAATATTATTTGACACGAATAACATTTTACAAAACAATTAGTCTCGATGACTTATAAATCAGAAACATTACACTTCCATCTTCTAACCGTGATCTGGGTTACTGCAAACAAATCGAAACGCGAAGGAAAAAGAAAAATCGTAAAAATACGCTAAGTAAAATCAAAAAACATAGTATTTTTGGAAATATTACTTGTGACTTAAATATGTTTTTGTGATATGTTATACATTCAGGACGCATGCAATCACAAAAAATATATATAACAATAACAAAAGATATATCCATAAACGATAGCAACAAATAACAGTCACATCTCGAAGCAATCACAATAAATGAGACATGATCTTCTAAGTCGTACAATTATAGATAGCTCTGTGTAGGGTCGCCCCTGCTATTAGGTTTATCTTCCCTCTGTGTCCACTAATCCGCCGGGGAAGTGACTAAATATCTTGTACAAATAAACATTTTGATTGTTATATTATAGGGGAGACTAACTCGCAAATCGGATTATGCGTGCGGTGGTTCACTGTGTCTAATTAAAAGATAGATTTATGAGATCGTCTGCGCAAAGTGCATGCCCTTTTTTTGATATTGTTTTTATAATCGTTTCGTTTATAATCGCTTAGCCGAAAAAAAAATATTATTCAATTATCGTTATTTCTAAATACGCCAACATTTATATTATTCGCTAGTAATTCATTCCTTTCCAAATACATTATATCTTTAAGTATGTCTGATACACGAAATTCTGTAAGTTCGATCACGTGTTTGTTTTAACGCGACGTCATCAATGCTAATGCTGAAGCTGTCACACTACCGAAAACAAATAGCAGTTAGTGAGGTCGTTCAGATCAATTTACATAGCAAACAATGCACACTCGTACCTGAAAGTCCATTGTCAAGAGTCAGCTCCGCCCAGCCGAGCCAGCATTACAATGAGCTAATGTTACCTATTATACAAATATACCGGTTTGACATCAACTTTAATAGTCATAAATAAATCGAGATGAGATTGATAAGACTGTACACTTTATTAAGTATTCATTATCATTGTCATACCTGTGCTAAAAATACTAATATCTGATGTACAAGTTAATGAAATTTGAGGATTAACAAGAAATGCTATGCAGGAGCTCATTGTATGACAGTGCACATAGGAAAGGCCGGCCGCTGATGCCTATTCATGAGGTGACGGCTGTGCACCCTCGTCTCCCCACCGCATTTGAATAAATACAATTAACTTGTTTGTTTTGCTTGCCCCGTTACGCCCCATAGAATTATCCATCCGGTGACATATTTCGCCTTAACTGCAAGAGGTCGTTCTGAAGGTTGCTATTTTAGTGATCCGCTGCGATGTTCGGCAGCGCGTGTTGTCGGCGCGACTCAAAGCCGATCGGACGCGGCGTACTGCACTGTTATTATCTCAACACCACCGGCTCTCACCTAACCCATTCCTTTTTTACCAGACGGCTCCGTCTCCGTCTTTCTCACCTCGGTCGAGCGGGACCCAGGGTCATTTATACAAAACTCGACTTGAGGGCGTTCCCTCGACGATTTATCATTTAGCGTTGCCTACAGACATTATTTGAAACGAATTAAAATCGCGGTTGTGGAAAATTTGTCGGCATCGAAATTAGTACTCCTCTCGGACTGCATAATTTATCGCTTACTCCTCATCCGGGATCAGTTGTGATGTTTCTAATTAACAATTCATCGTCACTGATAATCAAATAATTATCTTCCATAAATCACTTTAAACATTTTAATGTCAATAGTACAAATTTGAAACTTTATTTTTAATAAAATTAGCAAGCATTCCTCTTTACCGTCACAGAAAATACTCACCTGAGATCTTACCGAGACGATTCTTTTAAAATTTTCGAAATTGGGTTCAGAGTAATCACAATTTGTACTTAAAAAAAATAAATATGACAAGCAACTGACAGCGCCATCTATAGTCAGTATCTCGTGGTTATATAAAATGCAACATTAATGTTGTGTTCTTTCAGAATTACATTAACTTAATTACAATAACACCACAGCATTCAGAGTAATTATGTATTAATATTATCTTTCGATTCTGATTCTTTACCAAAATCAGATAGATAGAGATAGAGCATCAGATAGAGCAACAGATATCAAGACATCCTTCCAAAATTTTGCATTAATGCATGGAAGAGTGAACCAAAAAATCAATCTAGAATGCCTTAGTTGATAGCATAATGATAATTATTCCAGCTGAGAGTACTGAACGACCGGAGCGCCCTAAGGAAGCAGTCACGCGCTCGAACATGTGATGTTTATATGTCGGCAGCACCGGCGCCTTGTAATTTGAGAATCGACGGTAATTATTTACGTGAGAATGAGCCGCCCCCGGTCGGCGAGACGAATTGTTGATTGCTTGACGTGATACCCCTAGATTGCCAGTTGCCATTCGTACTGCTGGACGCCATGAAACCGCTATCACCCCCACTTATAACTACGCCTTAGACTTGCTATTTATAGTACTATGTCATTAGGTATAGGTATGGTACTCAGATTTATCATTTCTATAGCCATATTTAAAGACCCATATAGATATTGTGTCTATTTTTCTATAATCACAAAGTGTCTGTTTTGTAATTAACTTAAAAATATATATTGATAAGTAAAACGCGTTTCACGAAATAGAACCATTAGGAATCTCACATCACAACCTCCTTTGTGTTTGCAATGTAAATAAATGTAAAACATCGAAAAACTATTTTTACAACAAATCTCATGACATACAATACCAAAGTTATTTGTAAACTCATTATCTAGTGACAAAAAAAAACATAAAATAAACCGCTCTCTGGTATTAAAGTTATAATTTTTTATTTAATATCAAAATACGAAAAATATTTGAAAAACCAAAATCCATGCAAATCACATCTTATTAACGCGGTAATTTAGCAGAATGTGAATCAAGTGGAACGCAGCGACGGGGTTTCGAGATTCAGGTTGTTTTTTCTTTTTCTTAACTGAGATGTGTCGGAGTGATGACGGTTGTTGTGACTTGTAGCGACGTTTGCGTGTAATACAGTGTTCCTCTCAGACCTAACAGAACATGAACAAAATAAAAATTAAAAACAATTTCTCACTCCCGTAATTCACGACACAATAAATAAACATCTAAACAGTTCGTTTATAGAGAAAAAGTATTCAAAACATTTTGAATGATAAAATAAAGAGAGATATATTTTTTATTCTTCTTTATAGTATTAACATTTTTATTAATTAATTTACTGTACTCGATCTTTTCATTGTATAAATTTATTCTATTTTATGGTAAGGTTTTAATGCTAATACATTTATTTAAGTGTGAACTTTCCTTATTAAATATTCATATCAAATATATTTATTAATACAGCCTAGATCTTAATGTAACTTGAATTAAGATGCACAGTTTAGAGTACCTACTGCCATCTTGTAGCTCATAGCGGAACTAACAACCAATGTGACGTACGTTCCATTGTTACAAACTATTCAAATCTAAGTTATGTGTTTTTCAACAATGTTTATGTTTTATTAATATTATTGATTCTAGTCATAAATTATGCTCTTAATTTCAATAATTCTATACAGCAACTGGATGTTTGTTTTAACAACAGAATGTTAAATTGGCTGCTTTCAATACGTGGCCAAGTCATGCGGTATCTGACACCTGCACTTTGTGCACGGAAACAAGAGATACCAAAAAGGTTTTTATGTAACATGTCTCAAGACTTATTATTGGATGTAACATTTGACTGGTACGTTCTAGTATTTGGTTGTATGATGTACTATGGGTCGCTTAGCAGCGCGGCGCCCTACTGCGCGAAGCCCCTAAAAACACACAGACCGCGGGGCGCCGCACTCTGCCCATGCCTTTTACTAATAACAGCGTCTTTCCCTCTGTCATGCCTTATTTCATTCGAACGTCTCTCGTTTTTTCAATGTCTTCGTTTTTTTATCCTAACCTCAAACAATAACAATAAAACGATTCTTTGATGATAGTAATCCCTCATCCTCATTGTCTTTTGGCAGTTTCTCGGAATAAAATATGTTGTGCTCTCGCGACTTGATATCTGAACGTCATATTATAAATGGCATCATTTAAAATATTTTAATACCCTCTACATCAGGGCGATATTAATTTGGTACGCTTGAGTGGTACGGAGCGGTTGCCACCGCGGGAATGTTAAGTGACAGATTACCGGCCTTCGCCAAGAGATCAGGAGATAACCAACTTTTGATCTCGCTGATTCTATAGCTGCCCTTCATTACTCGTTTACCTTTGTCCTGTTTATCTTTTTTGTATACACATTTCTTATAGATTTACAGCTTTACAGATGCACCATGATTGAGATATATTATTACGCGTTCCTCTTAAAATTATGTACATTGATTCACCGATACTGGCTAAATTAAACTCCTGTGATACGGCTATGTGTTTCGTATATAAAGAATGGCTATATATATAGGTCTATTATATATAGGGAGGACAAAGTTAATTTTGGTTATTATTCTCTCATAAAATAATATATTATTATATCCCACATGGGTTAGAAATAGGTGCAAAAAAGGGTTTAGTTATATTTTAGATAATATTAACTGTAATTTTAAAAGCTATAAATTAGTAATTTATATCTTAAAAATGAGTTTTGAAACTGTATACATTTAATTAACAACGTGAAGTTGCTCACAATCATGATTTCCATGGCAACCGTTGTTTCGTTTATCTATTGATAGCTGCTGAACATTGTGCGTATATAGAAAAATAAATAAAATGGTTCTAATAACGGTAGAACTGGTGAGAAATAAGGCTGAACATCACGATCGACTGCTGGCTCCTCTAGAAGAAATAGCCTTACATCAGGAAAATATAGAAAAAATCGAACACATACAGGACTGGTGTCCGAAGCTCAAGATACTTTTAATGCAAAGCAATTTAATAAGTAAAATAGAAAATTTAAACAGGTTAAAACACCTCACTTATCTAAATTTAGCACTTAATAATATTGAAATTATAGAAAATTTGGAAAGATGTGAATCGCTACAGAAATTGGATCTGACACTCAACTTTATTGGGCATATTATTTCTATTGAATCCCTTGTTGGTAACTATAACTTAGAGAACCTATATTTAACTGGAAACCCGTGCACGGATTATGATAATTATCGTGAGTTTGTTGTCGGGACTCTTCCTCAACTCATGATACTCGACGGAAAAGAGATTGAAAGATCGGATCGCATCAAAGCATTACAAAACCTAAGGATCATTAGATCCGACATACTTTTTGAACAAAACAACTATCTATGTCAAAGGAAATCACAAAAGGTACGTCTCGAGAAAAACATAGCAGCAAAATGGGAAAATGAATACAAAAATATGGATCCTGATGAAAGGAATAAAAAATTTTGGGCTGAAAAATGTGAGCATGCACCTGAAGTTAGATACGAAATGGAACGGATGCGCCAACTTAAGCTAAAAAGCCTTGCGCCTGATGAAAAAAAAGAGGAAAAACGTGAATATAAATTTTTCACAACAGATGGCAGGCCATTTAATATAAACCAAGCAAGGATAGATTTTAAGTTTAGTGACACTGAGCCGGATAAGTACGTATTAGACTTGGCCATTTATAAACATTTAGACACCAGTTTATTAAACATAGATGTCCAGCCGAACTATGTGAGAGTTACAGTAAAAGGAAAAATATTCCAACTCCACCTTCCGGAAGAAGTTAACACATCCGAATCTAAAGCTCAGAGGTCGCAGGTCACAGGTCATCTTATTGTAACTATGCCAAAAGCGAATATCGTCATTAAAGAGCATAAATCTCCAAAAGTAATGAATCGTGACGAAAAATCCAGAAGAAATGATAAACTCCCCGAATATAAAGTGTCAGGGCAGTCTAAAAGAGAGTATTTAGAAATCGGACCCTCTGATAATACTCTGGACTTCAGAAACATGATTACAAAGAAACCCGATTTTATTGATCCCAGAATGTCTTTAAAAGGGAAGCAGCCGTCAGAAGGTTTTATAGACGATCCGCAGGTTCCAGGTCTTATTTAAAACAAAATATCGTATGTACAAAAAAACTTTGCTTTATTTATCGAATACACGAAATCATAAACTTGATAAATTTTACTTATAAACTGATGACTAACACGTACACTTGAACAGTTTTAATAGAAAAAAGTTAAACTAATACTGAAATATTATCTTTGTTTTCTTGACATTTCAGTGTTTAAATAAAGTTGTCAACAAATAGGCGTAACTTTTTTTTTTTTTATTTATTTACATTTTTTAAAACACAACTGTCAAAACAATCGAACATACACAAGTTATAAATAAAACTCGTAGACCATTCAGTCAACATTTCAAAGAATTTTGAAGTACACTTATAATTATTTATTTACAGCAAAATTAATTCAGCACAAAATAAAAATATATTAATATTTAATATAAAATATTAATTATAGTATTTTTTTATAAAATTAAATAATTTGAGGTCTAATTGACTAAAGGGTTAAACAAATATGACCAAGGATATTTCTTAAGATCATACCTACATACATAACACTTAAATATATCGTAATTCTAACGAATACGGTTTAGGACTTGTAAAGCCTTATCATGTGTTTGCATAATGTGACTTAACACGGACAGTTTTAAGGTTAAATAGTAGAACTATAATTTTGTATAGCAATGCAAGGTTACGGGGTAGTTAAAGGAATAGATTTAATATCTAGGAAACACCATTAGACGCAGGTGGTGCTACCATTATTGACAGGAAACCGTCGACGTCATGCATTTCCTTGGAGGAGAACTTCGCTGATATCTGATGACGACCAGCCCAAGGAGGGGTCAACTGAAATTGGGCTGTCGCAAACTCGCCTGGAGGCACGTTCTGAAACCATAAATATTACCTTTATAATATTTTATTAAATGATATCAATAAATAATGTTTTCTAGTGCCATTTTATATACGGTTACTATAATGAATACCTCAAAAGTTATCAAAATAATTTTACAAGCTTCACCACTAAGTATCCATCATAAGTACCTCGCTTAGTTCGATCTTAAGTTGTTTATCCAATCCTGGTCCTTGAATATAGAATTTCCCGCTCTTTAATGGTATCGGAAGAGGATTTTCCAATTTCACGTTTACGGTGAATTCCTGTCGTGAAATAGGTTTGCCGTCGATCGAGATCTTAATGTCAGGATTGCGAACTCTGAAGTCGTCTTGTGCGAAATAGTCAAAGTTCCTGTCGACTATCGACGCCAAACAAGCTATGTTGAAGGACGCCTGTGATAAAAATATTATCAATTTCAATTATAGAAGAATTTGCTTTCACAAATAAAACTAGCTATTAAAATAAACAGAAAATACAAAACATTATAATTTATATTGTCTCAATTCTGTTCTATATATTATAATAACCTACGAATTTCTTAATTTTTATCATATTGGAATTATCTAGATACAAATAAATTAATCAGTGAGGAAAAAATTAGTTCTATATCGTCCACAAAGATTTTTTTTTCTTCCATAGTTCACGTTACCAAAACAAAAACTAATTTCCACCATAACTGACCTGATCAACCAATTTCTTATAATAATCATTGAACGTGACAGGCAGTGTGATGGTTTCTTTCTTTTCGGGTGCCATCTTCATGTCAAACTCATGCCTCTTAACCCCGTCCCCGGTGACGCCAGTGTACGTCACAGTGTCAACTCGCAGTACACCCTTCACATGATGCTCGTTGATTGTAGATCGGTTCTTTATATGTAGTGCCTAGGTTCGGAATTATGAGTACATTTGAATCAATACAAATCTATTTTTGAATAAACTTAATCAAGCGATAGGTATATCTTTGGACTGTTTTATTATAAAGGTGGCATGACTGTAAATAAATATAAAATTTTGTTTTTGTGACGGCAATACATTCACTTATACTTTCGCTGTCACATAATTTATCATATTATAATCGCAGAGTCGCCTTATATTTTTCCGTATTAACATTTTTTTCAAATGTATATAATTGTGTTATTTCTACTTACAACGTTGAAATCCTGTCCTATCTTAATATCGTCTCTCAATTCGAAGTCGAAGGTGACATCATTAAATGCGTCATTTAGATAATATCTTGCGAAAATGCTCTCAGATTTACGGAGAGCCTTCTCCATTGTGTCACGCTCTTCTTTTGTTCGTTCCGGATATTTGTAGAGATTTGTTATATCCTGAAAAAATAATATAAATTGAATTACTATTTTACACTTTCACTGACTTTCGAAATGCCTAGTATCAGTTTTTATAAATAGATAACTAAAAAGTATCTATATTCTGGATGTTATATAAATAATTTCGTGATAGAATAAAAATTAACAAGTCACAAATAAGATTAATAAAACAAAAGTGTCTTAACAAAATATTATCCTATGGCATAATGTTTTCATACAACAAATTTATATTTTTATATGTTTGTTTAATTACGAAAGGGTGAGCATTTATAAGTTCACATAGTTGTAACGCCTGAGAGTTTTCTCTAGCAATATTCACCCAAGGCTATAACTATAAAAGCGATAGGCTCTAGAAACGTTATACAAAACTCTGAAAGTTATCTTAAGTACCTCTCTTTCCATTCGCCCAATTGCTTTTGTAGATATATTCTGTCCTATTGATATCGTATCACGTGCTAGAAGTTTTAATGGTTGTATTTCACCGGAGTATTTCCAAAGAACCTGAAATATAAGTATAAATACAATTCGTTTACTTAATCTTATAAATGTATGTAATCTTTGAAATTATCGAACTATCGATTTAGTAGGAAATAATCACCTTATCTGCATTAACTTGTGCGAAGACGTAAGACACGTCATATGGTCTCTGGAGTTCTCCGTCGCGGACAGCCCTCAAGGAAGCAGGGCCACAGCGGTATACGTCCTCAGAAGTTTCCTGTGGCGTCGCATCAATGGCCTGCCAGCCGCCATAATCAGGTCCCAAATCTGGACGGTCCATCCATACCTAGAACATCACAATATAATCTCCTGTTTGCAACATAGAAAAGAACTGAGCACACAAATTTTATCGCCCCTTAAATATATTAATAGATGGGATCATTATCGATGAAGCCATAAAAATCATTGCTATTACAGTTTTATATGCTCATTCAAATCCAAAGCTATACTGTTCTAAGTTTAACTTGCCTCATTCCAAACATGATAGTTCCAGACCGAGTCGTTGGTAAACTCTTCCAGGGTGTCGCCGTTTTCGTCTTTAATGATGTCAATAGTGAGACTACCCTGACTGTCATGAGCTGCATCGTAACCTGACACCGGTCGGCATGGGATACCAAGCGCTCTACATACTGCCAACAAAAAAAATACCAATTAAACTAAATAAACATATAAATTATTTTTGGTGTTAGACAAGGAAAAGAACATAATTGAAATAAAACACTCGATTGATTTGTTTTGAAATGTTAATTGCAATGAAAAACTGGTGAATTTTATGATATAAAAATGGAAATAGTTCTTGATATATATGGAAATTCTAGAATCACACTTACATGTGGTCAAAACCCCAGCGTACACCCAACACTGAGCGTATTTAACCGGCTTTTTCTTCTCGTAGTACTTCTGTATTATCGCCAAAGATCCGACCCATTTCAGCGGATGAGTTCCGCCACTGTAATCACTCAGTTCTTTGGCCCAGTTACCAACCAAAACACCATTGTCGTCTTGAACATTTACCGCGGCGGCCAACGCTCGGACGATCCTAATTGGATCTCCTCTCGCCCCTCCTTTGACCTAAATAGCAATACATTAAGATCTTATTTATCTATCATAAGGCAAATGATTAAAAAATATGAAGAAGCATTCAAAGATTGTTATCTTTCTTTTAACGTAATATTTTTTTCGATTCTGTCCGCATGAACTTCGGAATTGGGGCTTAGAGAGAAATTGCTTTAAAATATTATATATATTAACCAACCAGCAGCAATATCTTACTGTCTGTTTCATTTGAATTCATACATAATACAACTGTTATGCCGTGACCCCGCGGGAGTTATAGGGAATTCTTAGCAAAATTATAGCCTTTCTTGTTAAAATGTTTACATAAACATACATCCTCGCGAACTTTTGCATTAATAATCTTAGTATAATAACGTTAATGTGCCGAAAAAAATATAAATTTTAAAGCACCCTAAATATTGAAGAGAACTGTAAAATCTTTTATAACAACGAAAATGACATAAAGTTTACATACTGTTTAACAAATATTATAACCACAAAATCAATTAAAATAAAGATCATTTAGTTCCGAGTAATTAATAGTCTTAATTAAGTAAATAGTTTTAGATATATATATATACATATATATATGAAATTATGTTGTTAACAAAGATGATAAGAACTTAGGATAAAATGTAGGTACAACTAATATATCGTACCTGCTATTATCATTTGTAACTCTAATAACGATTGCGACATATAAGAAAACATAGTGTACGTAAAACATTCGATATTGTTGATAAAAATTTTCTTTTTTCGGTAGTAATTTTAATTCATAAAATTTTTTTCATGGTAAAGGTATGATATTTTACTTAAATAAATTTTACTAAACTTACTCATAATCTAATATTTCAAAACAATACTATATATGTGGGTATTACAGCAATGTGTGATAGTTTTTTTATTTTCAAATTAAATAACATTAGAGTCAACTTAGTATATTGATTCTAAATATGTTTTAAAAAACATCAATAAAATTGTATATTATTTTAATTAAGGTAATAGAACTTTCCATCGGAGCAACCAAATGTCCAGTAACAGTCAAAGATGAAATATATATTGCTATTAATTTTCGGACGCCAAATTTATTGCAAAAGATAATTTCGTTCGAAAACATAAACAATGATAACAAAAGTTCTCAATGTGCTATCAATAATTAATTACTGTTAAGTGATAAATACTGACCTTTCCAACTTCTCTTATAAGATACAAAGCGCACTCTAAAATATCTTTCTCGTACTGGGCATAGTTCCACGGAGCCGGTTTAATTCTGTTATAAACACCTCTAAATACAAGACCACCATCCTCTTGAACATATTCCTCACGGTGACTGTGTCCTGATAAAACAATTGGAAATTTTATTTAAAGAACAAATTTACCATATCAAATAAAATAAATCATACGTATGTACAAACGATTACATTATATAACGATGTAATTAAAATCCGTTTAGGAAATAACACGCAAACTGAATTTTGAATAAGATTATCTATTTACCTGGCATATACACGCTGTCGTTAAGACACCAAGGATTAAAAATGATATAAATTGGTCGTGGATGTGTGTAGCTAAGCGCTCCGGTACCGCTGAGCTTAGTATCAACATCCAATCGCCAGGCAGCCACAATACAATCAGCCGCTGGTGTCACAGCTACCATCAGATGCGAATCAATTTGTCCTTCATACACAGCGTTCCACGAACCTAACGTTTCCGACCCCTTTTCCAACATAGGAACAGCCGCTGACGCTTCATTCGACGGCCCACGCTTCTCCACATCTGTTTTGCAATATCCATTCAGTTATATCTTATTGTGCTTAAAATAAAATCTTACTCACAACTAAATTGATATCGTATGTATTCGTTTTACCTTCGACGTAAAAGATGAAAGACACGGCATCTCTTTTCGCGTCGTATGGCCTGTTCAATAAGATATCCAATTTAAAAGCCTGACCTCGTCTCACCACGAGACACCTGTCAACATCTCTTGTCATGAGATTGAATTTATTAGTGTGATGATTTTCCCCATTGCTGTCGATGCAAAAGTCGATGCCTTGGACCGCGAGGACGCCCTGTCTGGTTCCGTCGATGACATCTGAATAAATATTTACGATATTAATAGCTCTTATATCATTTCCTTCTTTACATACACTAAAGTGTATAAGGACAGGTTAATATATAATTCTCTAATTATTAAACTATCTCTCCCAATGTTTTAAGGATCGTGGTAAAGTTAGCTCACATAAATCACATTTCAGAATTCCAATTTGAAGTTATGATAAACATTCGTCATCGCTAAAATTTTCGAACTAGCCGTTTGGGTTTCCGCCAATAATTCGCAACGATAACTTATATCGAGATGTAAAAAACAATTGTACTTTTCTATTATTTCACAGATTTATAACAGTTACCTGTTACATTTGGCATTACCTGGTTGGAAAGGTATGATAATATATTTTTGCTTCCTCCCAAAATAATATCTCCACAAATTTTTTATGTACTCCATAGCTAATCTTTAAGCACTGCACTATCGGGACATGCTAAACATAGACGTAGATCGATTACTTCATCAATCGGCGCTGACCAGCGATGGTTTAGAGCAATACAATCTCACTAAGTGCTAACAATCTGTACAAACGTCCAATATCTTCTGAATGCCGTCATTGACTGTTAGTTCTCGTTCTAGATTCCGTCTATAATACTCCTACAGCGAACTGGTGGTGATGTCACGAAGTAAACATGGACTTAACTCGCTAAGAAGTATTTGCTTACATTCATTAAAGGTTCCAGGACCGTTACTCATCTATCAATGTTTCCGAAACTCAAGGTCCCTGACTCACATACTTTTCGATACAATGTCATGATATTTTCATTGTAAATTCCAGTTTTATTTTTAAACCTTCTTATTAAATATGCATATCGGTTTACGTCAATATAACAGTTTTACACTCTGTCGTGAGATCATTCTCTATTTGTCAAATGGCAATAATTATATGAATAATGTGAGTAGGTACTGACTGGATTTCATTAATAACAGCGCTGAGACTGGTATGTACTTTGTATGAGGTCAATTAATGAGTCTTAATATCTCAATTTGGTTGGCAATTTAGTCCATTATGGTGTTTAGAACGCCTCAAAATTAACTTTTCCCTTATAGTATAATTTTAAATGTGGGTGATAGGTCTATACAAAGCCCCGAAGGCCAGTTTTAATATTCAACAAGAGGCGTAGGTTTTCTTAGAGGAAATATAACATCATCTTTGACTTGAGATCTATTTATGAAACTAAGACACGTGTTATGCTTTAACAAATCTCTTCAACGACTCCCTTTCAATCAAAAGTGAACAATACGTAACACTACTCCATTTTTTTATAAACAATTAAATTGCGAACATATTTATTTATGTATTTAGTTTCTCAATATTAACTATATATGTAGAATTATAAAGGACTGCAGGTGTCCTTAAATAACAGAAAAACTAATAGTATATACACAAACTAAATTCAAAAATTGTTTAAAAATTTTATTTCTAAGACATTTGGCATTATATTAAAAAAATATTACGATTTTCATCTAATACAACGTTATTAAATTCTTAAGAAACAACTACTTAAGAAATATGTGTGAATACTGATTTTCCATGTACTCTGTTGTATATCAAACAATGTAGACAAAATGGCGAGTATCGGCTAGTTGTATATATATAAGTTGAGTTGAAGGTTATCTTTTATCATCTTCTTAAAAGATCCCATTGATAAAAGCAAGATGCTTTAAATGGAAACGACGACGTCTCATGTTCCGCCGGCCTTTTAAAAGAGTTCTTGTTTAATATGCAAAATAAATATAAAGCTAAAAAGCCATAAAGTTACATCAATTATTATATTTATTTTTTCAATGATTCCTCTTAAAACCTAGACGGATGAGATCATTAAACGAATATTTTATAATAAATAGTTTTAGAGCCATATCTGCAATCTTTGAGCTATGGTAATTTTCTTATATCTTAAATCAATATAAACAATTTATCATAAAGTTTTTATAAAAGACAAATTTGAATCGTAACATTGAGATGACAGAGTACAGTTTACGGTGTATGTGATATTATATGGACGCCTACCTATAGCGATTCCATTCATCTCAGTACACTCGCTCACCTTGAACGACTTGCCCTTAGCACGGCTTAATTATACCTTATTCTGAGCTAGTGGCCCAGAGTGTCCTGTATGATAATGCTATACCCAGGTTACAGTAAAACCGCTATTGAGACTGTATTACAAATAATTACTTTAAAAGATATCTCGTACGATGCATTTCAATAAAATAAACATATTTCTAATACGTGAATGTCAAAATAAAAATGAATTTTGCTTCGATTTTCATCCGGGACATATCTTTATCAAAAGATACTCATGGTACACACTAACCGTGAAGGATTCTTACGCAATATTCTAAACATCGACCCAATGCTAATAATTAAAGCAAACTTACGAAATACGCTACTAAAGCGACATACCAGTGACTTTTATTAGACACACATCAAAGACAATGGCTAGCTAATATATCGTGTCTTTTTTTTATTGACGACTCTATCTATATATCAGTGTGACATATATAAATCTACATTGTAATGTATTGTTAGCACTATTCTTCAGTCGACCATTCATTAGTATTATAAAAAAATAAAATAACAAAGACTAAGATTCAATCATGACGCCGGTAATTATATAAGTATTCGAAGAAATAAATGTGTGTAGGAGACATAATGATATAACTTTTAAATCGTTGCAGTAGAAACATGTGTGCACATAATGAACCAAGATCTAGTTGAATATACACGTACATATATGTACATATATATGTATGTATTATGAATTATTTACTTGGTTTAATTTCTATGTTACCATATAATTACAAGTTAATTATTTTATATTACTGAAGAGAATGCTTTTTTTATACGTCATTAAATTCTGCTTGCTGTTTCACTTTCATTTATCTTGTCAATTGTTTTATTTTTCAAATTAAAAAAAAATATCTATGATATCCGAACTTTTCATGGTAGTCTGAAGAATTAGCTATTATTTTAAATTTACAGTTTTTATGCAAGTACATGAATAAAAAAAAATAAACAAAAAACATATTAAGATTTTTCCTGTTAAATTGTTGCATTCTTAATAACACCTACTAACATCTAATAACGTCATTACAATGTCTTATCGTTTTCATAAAACAAGGCTAATACTTAATTAAAACAAATATTTTTATATTAGTACACGCAAAATAAAATTGCTTACTATTTGAATCATCCAACCGTGGAGGCCTCGGCAGATCTTTTAAATCGTAGGAATCTGACCGGTGATACCCGCAGCAAACACATCTAGATGGACAGCAACCAGCCAACTTACTCTTCACAGCACCCATAGTCACTCATCAATGAACCATAGATCACAATTAATTTTTCGTACTAAATTCACTTTAACCCGATATTAGATCACCTCTTAAACCACTGAAACACTCCGCTTGTTTAAACAGTCTGCCACAATGTAAACAGTGCCTAAATTAGAGGTACGTAAACGTGGCCCACTTAAAAACGTTATTAATATCCAATTAAAAGAAATCTATATAATATAGATGCGTGCGTTCCTAACGATGGAACCGAAACATGTGAGACAGTCTCTCCTTGATGCCTAAAGCACACTCTGTAGTTTATACGTGACCTCTTATCAGAAAATTGGAATACCCGAGCGTACACAAAATACTATAGAATATTGATTCACTGTAAATTTGCATTATGGTTATACGCTTAGTCATATCTGTCTTCGCAAAACCTTAATATGTCACTGACCATATATATTATGTGATCACATCTTATAATCAATATAAAATCTTATTCCATACTCCGTATATGATATTTTTGTTCTGTTTACGATATATTTGTACTCTATGTGCGTTTTATTATATTTATCTCTATTTATAATGAATTTAAGGTTAATGCAAATCACTATATTGAGATGCGCACGAGCAACATATGGATAAAAACAAGATAACGCGGAAAAATGTCCAATGTTATGATATAAGATACTATATGTATTACGTTAATTTACTACGTGTGACATCATCTTAGTAAAATGTTTCTCGTCATCTCGTATAAAGGTAATTTGTCATCGAAGGTCACTTGACATTTATTTTACTATAAAAGGGATTCGTCAAACATGAATGAGTTAAATTCAAAGTAATGAGGTCAGTAAATTCTTAATTCCCATTTAAGTTATTTTTTTCCTCTTGTGTTGTGCATTGAAACATGTAAATATTTAAAGACTTAATCAGCTAGTTTAACTCTACAATTATATCTTTATTTAAATAGCACGTAATATGAAGACTTACCTGATTATAATTAGAGTTCATAATATAATAAAATCTTAAAATTATTCACCCAAAAAAACTGCTCGTACTCTCATTAGGGAATATTTCATTTAACTACAGTTTAAAGCTCGTTTCCAGTTATTTCTGACTACAAATACAAAACGTAGCAACGGACGAAATTCAATATTCATGCTGTAAAATCGTATTGTAAATACGTTGCCAAACATTTTTATTTAGCATTTACGTTACGACAAAAACATGACTTTTTGCTTTATACAAAAGATGGTCGTTGAATATTTTACAGATTTCAATCTTTCATGTTTTTAATTATTCACATTTTTATACGTTGATTATATATACAAAGAATAAACAAAAGCTCATCGCCTACTTTTTTGCTGATATATAATTTGGCATAGCTTCAAAGAATATTTGAAATTAGAATTAAATATATTAACGGACAGTTAGTTTAATACACATATACCTAATATTGATAAAAAACGGATTTACGGATTTTTTTTATTGTCAGAACATGATGTCATTCATGTTTAAAAAAATAGCTAAAAATATTACTATTGAAATCTAAATACGACGTATCATAACATAACGGCGGCCTTAATTAACTATTAACAAATTCATATTTATGATTCTCAATTCTTGATATTGATTTTTTTAAATCATAGGAAAAATCGGTTATCTGTAAATTAAGACTATATTTATTTAAATGAAACTTATATATTTCGGATATACCCGCGTAGTATATCCGAAATATATTAGTTTCATTTAAATGTATAAAACTCGCGAAAGTCTTAGATCTGACTATATTTATTCCAACACTATTTTTCAAGGTCATATATTACGCTCCTTATATGATTTTTTTCTTCCAACTAAAATCGTCATAAGCAGATGGTTTTAGTTATATTGACGACTATAACCAATTAGGTAGAAGATTACTCATTCTGATAACACTCAATAATTAAAAAGTATTTATTACGAGATGAGAGTTGGACTTATTAAACAGTTAAATAGAATCGATCCAAAAATTACTGTACTATCGGTTACACAAAATTCAAAATGGAGGACCGTCCTTTAGAGTTTAAAAATGGAAATTAAACGTCGCTGTAATTTTTATTTTTTTATTTTTATGTATTCGGCTCGTGGATGTGTTCTGAATATTTACCTTTATTAATATAATAGATAATTATTTATAAGACATGGTTGTGAAAGCGTTTCTGTTACAAAACGACTTATCAATGAGATCTTACACTTTGTTACAAGCCTTTATATAACTTGTTGAGTTTGTATGCGTATAAGAATGTACGTTCGGGTCAAAACTTGCAACGGAATTATAAAACAGACCTCAATCCATCGAGGTGAAGTTTTGCATGCACTTTTGGTTTGGATTTTTTTTTTACCGATGAATACTTTTAAGAATACCGTTGGTGTGTTAAAAAAATACAGTACTATAGTTTTATTAAAGATATTGAATGTCACCGAAGTTACGATATTTGTATGATTATTGAGCGTCATCTCGATATGCTAAAAAAAGGTTATGGAATTTTCTGTACATATCAAGATCAAGGTTGATATCATGAAGAATGTGGACTGAAACGACCGACTCCGTTTCCAAGAATTTTTAAAATGCAACAAGAATACTAAATACAACACGCTTTAAAAGATATGATTGAAAAATTATTAAAAAATTATCCTTTTTTTGTCCCTACATGTCAATGAAGAGACAACAACGAATTTTATGCTTTTTAGATTGTCTAACATAAGACTGAATCATTTTTTATTAATATTTTCCTTAAACTATATTTGGTGAAAACTAACGACGACATAATTAGATCACTGAATATGGCTAATTAACATTATATTTATCACAATAATATTGTTACTTACATAGACGTAAAATTTATATAAGAATAATCGACTTGTCATACTTTTCATCCCGAATATCTTAACTACAGACAACGAGTAGGTATGAAAAAAAAACTAAGTTAATACAATGAAAAGTATTTCTTTTGGAATATCCCGTTTATTTTGTATCAATTTAGGTTAGTATATTTGTTGTATATGCATTTTAAGTTAGTTCTGTATAATAAAGATATATTTAAAAAAAAAACCTTTTGAGGGGACGGCCCTCTAAGTTGATTAAACTGGTATCCTCTCTACAAAAGATAAAACGAGCCCATGTAAGCAAAAATGCTCTAATTTCTATATTTATAAATGAGTAACAACAAAAGTACTGGGTTTTAACTGAAATGATAATAAAAATATTATTCCCGATTACTAAGGCATGGCAATTGGGTCCAGTATTTTTTAGTCATCGCATAATTTGTGTAATAAAAGCTTTTAGCTGCATACAAATCTATTTATGTACTAGACTACAGATAACACAATACTATGACATCTTCATACAACGTAAGATTATTACGTAATATCATTTCTAAAAATGGAATTACATCCAAAAATTTATATTAAATGAAAACATTATCTGTGAACATTTTCATTGCCGTTTCTTAGTTGGAAATTAAAAAACAAATTTTGTGGTGTTCATTTTATTTTTGAGATCCCAAAAACACAAACACAGTGCGAAATTATTATGTAGTAAAAATAAAAAATAATAATAATAATCTTAAATAATAATTCACATGTAAAATATTTGTTACATCTGATGATGGTACAAAATAAAATGGCACGCAGTTCGTCGGTTTCCTTTTCCTTAAAACTATAAACCAAACAGTGCTGAGTGTGGATGATATTTTTTCAATTTTATTATATGTAAAGTGCATGTGAACAAAATCATCTTAAACCGTTATCATAGCCAAGTCGTCGACATCCTTAAAGTTAAAGTAAACTGAATAACAAACACACTGCATAAATAGCGAGAGGCAGTTGATATTGTTTTTGACCACTTTCATCCTTAATGTATGAGTTGTTCAGCTTCCACAAAAAACGGAAAGGAATAGTTCTTGTTTAGAAAATGTAGAGGCCCTGGGGGTCGCACGTGGCTCAGGGGCTTCCCGGGGCCTGGGGCTCCGCTAGCCACGCACCGTCACCGCCGTACAGCCGATGATGTCATCGATCTCTCGTGATGAGAAAGTCACTACAATACGGCTCTCTCCCTGACGTGTCGGGACGAACTTCTCCTGGTAGCTAACCAGCTCTCCTGGTTTTACATCTCGGAACTTTACCTGAAATCAAATATATTATTCCTGACCTTAATAATAATAGAACATTAATAGTTACCATAAAAATAATTAAAGTGTACCTGACGTGGTCTTTGCAATCCGGGACCTTCGACAGTGAAATAGCAATCAGTTAAGTGAACGCTTAAAGGATTCTGAAAGCTTAATGTCGCAGAACACTCTTGCTCCACTGCAGGTGTTCCGCGTACCTGGAAATTGGAATATACTAAAATTTAAATCACTAACTTTCAAGAGGACTCAAGTAGAACCGACGTGGCTACTACAGAAAACCCAAGAGAATCATATTAATTTCTTTCTATTTACCTTAACTTTCGCAGTTATTTTAATACATAGTAATATTATTAAACACACCTGAATTTGCAGCTTTGGTTTGTGTAATGAGAAGTCATCCTCATCGGACCAAGTTTGACGCGTCTGCTTCACGTAAGCCATAGCACACACCTTCACCATCGCATGGTCAACCAGTTTGTCCATGTATTCCTGAGCTGTGACGTGCAATTTGAGAACTTCCTTCTGTCCCGCACGAACTATGAATTCGCCTTGAGCTCGACGCAATCTTGATGATACAGCTCCAGTGTAATAGCATGATGAGGCTGTGAGTACGCACCATATCGTACGGTCCTCATTGGACTTGTTCTGTGGAAAGGAAATCAAGATAACTATCGATTAAATACGTAAAAAAAAATATATTGAATGTATTAAATAGGAGACGAATATAAACCTGAATATTCATAGTACAATCGAAAGGTTGACCGTACGGAACGATTTCAATATCCATTAGATCAAAGTGAACGTCTTCGTTATTTCTATCTGGCAGTTCATAGTACTGCTGCAGACGCTGGAAGCCACGACACGAAGCGATCACGGCGAGGCGTTCAGGCGACGTGCTCTCAATAGTTTTATACTCGTGGGTTATTTCTAACAAATCACCGTCACCCTCATCGTCCTCGCGATTAGGATTCTTGGTGATAATTTTTCGTCCAACACTGAAATATAAATGAATATAACAGGTTAAGTACGCGCTTATAAGTTTGGCTAGCTCAGTCGGACTGTATAATATGCCTATAAAAATTTTCCTTAATGGCATCGATATTAATCAGTATGGACTTTTTAATAACATATCATGAAATCGTGTCTCATGATCATATTATACAGAAATTATTAACATTTATGAACGTTTCAATGTCAGTGAAATTAAAAAGACAAATTAAACTTCTCATCAACATCGTCTGATGAAATGGATATTCTCAAAATGAATATATAGAAAATAATTTTCCGATTCCAATACTTAGTTTTTGATATTAGCGATTCTAACCAACCCATTTAGCAAACAAATTCTTTAACTTAATAGTATTAATATCGATTTTAATATACTTTGTTTTCAAAAAAGCTGTATTGAATATAATATATATTTATTTTCTCCATAAATCTGTTTTTTAACGCGTAATATGTTTAAATGATTACGTGTTTTGATTGGACGCCATTCTAACGAAGCCCCAGTCGGAATTTTCTTCCTCTTGGAAATGACAAAGCTCGGAGTTGAGCTGCGAGAAAACGAATGGTGTGTCGAACTGGAAACCGACTTCACCGCGTCGAACAGCCTCCACACTCGCCGGGCCACATTGGTTGACAGACTCGGCTTCTTCTTGAGGTGTCGAATCTATTATCTGCCATCCACCATAACCTGTATGTCACAATCAATTACAGGTACAAAATACTAAAAAGGTTCCCATTTAAAAATAAAAAAATATTGTTAAAAACCTTGTGGTAAATCAGGCCTTTGCATCCAAACGTCATTCCATGAGTGGAAGTTCCAGCAAGAATCATAACAGTCCTCATCAGGACCGTTGGGTACCTCGTTACCATCGCGATCAAAAAATTTATCCACGGTAAAAGTGCGATTCGTATCGAGAGCCGACACGTAATTTGTTACAGATCGACACGGTATTCCTTAAAAGGAAGGAAACAGGAAATGATTAAAATTACAATAAATATAAGTTAAATATTATTGTGTTCGTCGATTTTCTTACCCAATGCTCTACAAATGGTTACGACTAAACCTGAAAATACCCAGCATTGACCGTATTCAACAGACTTCCCACCACTGGTGAGATATCGTTCAAGAATAGCCACTGAACCTGTCCAAGCGTGAGGAGCTACTCCATCTTTATACACGCCGTCGTAACGACCAACAATCAAGCCATCGGTTTCATTTGTAGCGTTTATCTGAAATAATTTTGTATGAATGACACTAATAAAACAAGTTGATTGTTGTTGTTACAATACTTACCATTGCTGAAATCGCCCTCACTACACGAACGAGGTTTCCGCGTTCTGAATGTTCAAGTCCACTGCTTTCCAATAAATACATACAAGCAGGTAAAACTACATCATCAAATTGACCGAAAATCCATTTGCGGCCTATAGGCTGCCGCCAAGTGCCACACCACAGTTTTCCTTGGTCATTTAAGATATATTCCTTCCTTAGCGAATCATTATCCATATAAACCGCGTCCTCACGGCACCAGGGATTAAATAATACATAAATATCTTCATCGCATTTGTAATCGTTGCGGTTATCACGCTGTCCCAAACGATTGGTTTGAATCCAACAATTCCATATACCAACTGGAGCAGAAGCTGGTACGTGCACTTGGAATGTAATAGTGTTTCCATCTTGACGTTGAATACTTATGTCCCATTTGTCCGTCTCCTGTACAATAGATGCCAAATTTTGTGAAGATCCATGTCTTGAACCATAACTACGTCCGAATGATGGATGTTGGGATGTTCCACTATAGCGTTCGATAATTGGACGAGTTGTATATGTCTCAGACGAATGGGGGCTTAGGGGACTATTTTGGGAAGACACTGTTAAGGGATCATTACTAACGGAACTGCGACGCACACCATAATTTGTTGTCTCGCGGATACAACTAATTGCCCCCACAGTGCAAATAGTACTAACTGGTCCTGTAGGGGCAACAGTAGTAGTTGGTTCTTGGGGAAGAGAACGAGCCATTCCCATGCCCATTCCAATGACATCACGCGGATGTTGGAAAACTCCTTGTTGGGTATTCCAGTTAACTTGCAATACTACACGGGTTCCCTTAGTAACGCCTGGCTTAGGTCCTGGAATTATTTTAAAATTAATATTTTAGATGTATGTTATATTATCAAAATATTATATTATATAATACTAAATATAACAAACCAAAACAAAACACAACACGTATAACGTCTTGTTGTTTATCGTAAGTCCTATCAAAACGAACAGCAAAAAAGAAATTCTGTCCTCTTCTAATCACTGGATTAGGTAAAACGGTATCGTTAACTAAATCATATTGATCCGTGTGGTGATCCTTCGCATTATCACGTGAATAAAATTCTGTAAGTTCCACTTTAAGCGGATGTTGCGCATAATAGCTTTGAGGAATTAACTCAATAGTATCTTGACGGCGTCGACGTTCATTTTGGTCGGCCAGTTTACATATGAGATTATGAGCGTATTGCGTATTGGGACTGTTTCTCGAAGAATGACTTAGTCTTGTTCCAACAGTCTGCAATCGTGCTGTTGGTCCAGCCTTCGCAGGCGGACAGCGACGGCTCTCTCCTGGCCGTTGGGAGAAACTTGAAATATTATAATTAGCAGATAATCCTGGCACATAATTAGTTGGCATTCCTCCGATTGTTACTTGCTGTTCCCTCATGCATGTCAGAGTACTTATTCCAGCTGTTAACCCAGTAATTCCGCCAAGTCCCATTCCAGTCACGCTCGAAGTCATGCTGGTAGTCATTTTGTCAGCGGCCGCCGTTGATTTTTGTACCACTGACGTCTCCATTGTGAATACCAATGATTTATTTTTTCTAACACTAACTACTACTGTGCTCCGGATTGAATCCAGAGCAAATGTGATTTTGTGTTCAGCAAAGAGTCCTTTATATACCTAAAGAATACTTTGTAACCCATCCTAGATCATTCACCGGCGCCTGGTGTCAGTTGTCACACAGTCCCGGTTTTTAACTTGAGTATTGTTTGTAATTGTTAATTGCAACGACCATAAAATTACTAAAAAAAAGGTATGTAGAGTAGGATATTGTTGTCAAAAAGTTTGTATATATATATTAACTAATAGGATTGTTACTTTTCTAATTATATTCATAATAAAGTTCGGCAAAGGCATTGTTGTTCCGTTTTTTAATATTGAAAAATATAAAGTTTATAAAAAAATACAAACGATCTGCAAATAAAAAATATAGTCATATATATTAGATACATTTTAAATATCAAATAAAACCTCAAATAAAAAAAAATGTTTTCAAAAGCGAGTAAAACCGGCTTCAAGAACTTAATGTTTTAAATTAGCCACAAGTAAACCAGTTTCATTGTTAGCAGTGTCTATTAACATTTACTAACTATTGTGTTGTGATATAAAAGATTGTAACTTAATTCGGAATAGTCCAACATTAAATAAAAAAACTTTTCCGCAGATTACTCGTTTAGAGTGTGAATTACATCCATATTAATTAAGTAAAATTGTTTTCAAAACATACAAATTTGATAAAAAAATATTTTAAATAAATAAATATTTTAATAGAAAAAGAAACTACAGATCAATTAAATTTAAAAAGCTTTGTAAGTATCTTTTTATTATTCTTTTTATAACCTTCAAATTTGTGAAATTCTTGGAATAGAAAGTAGTATTCACATTACAGAAGCACTTAAAGTACAAACATATTTTTATTTAAATCAGTTAAGTGCTTTACAATATCTTCTAATCCAAAAAAAAATATATTTTTATACACTTAAGGATAATTTTTAATTTTAATGTAATAAAACTCACAGCAATGTAATCAAAAATCAATCCTGTAAGTAGTAAAAAATAATCAAAGACTAGATTCAAAATCTAGAATACTTAAGTCTCCAAAGGGACAATTTTGCACCCTCTTTAAGAAAAAGATAAACGAGACATCATAATAAAGTATATATAGTAAATGAAGGAGAATGTTATACATAATTTTATTTTGCTAAACTGCCCTGTATCC
This sequence comes from Danaus plexippus, assembly GCF_018135715.1. Classification (NCBI taxonomy): domain Eukaryota; kingdom Metazoa; phylum Arthropoda; class Insecta; order Lepidoptera; family Nymphalidae; genus Danaus; species Danaus plexippus. The sequence goes on along the minus strand of NC_083537.1, from coordinate 3,203,554 downwards.
AATGCCTTTCAATGGAAAAAATGTGTTGCTAGGCAACGCTTAATTGCCCACATGTCAATTTGAAAAATTGTGTTTGAAGAACGGCAATTGAAATAAAAATATTACATCATTTTAAATAAAAAATAAGATATGATAATCCTAAATGTATAAATAAGTAAATCGAGTCTTTTACCAACTTAAATGGCTTTGTACAATCTTTATAATCATGATGTGGTAATTCAGTACAAAAGTAATCTACTGTCCAAAGCGACTCTATTTACGATTATTACTAGTCTATTAAATATAATTCTACCACTCGTTATTGCATATAGAAGTAGAGGTATATAAAAAATTCAAAATGTTTAAACGTCTTCGTTAGCGAGCATCTTTCAATGATATACATTTTCAGGGTTTTGGTTAAAATCTTACTATTACTATGAACAAGCTCAAGTACGTCCAACATATGAATATTTACTAGTTGCCGAGACTGACGAACCCAATATAAATATCATTTGTGGTCAAGCAGCTGCACTTGGCACAGAAATGGACGATGGGGAAAATTGTGTTGAGATTCAAGTCAGTTTTGAGTAAAATTTACATTGACCATAACATCATTTGAATATTAGAAACATTACCTTTTATTCTTAATCATAATATTCTTTTCAGATTCAAGAGCATGGTCATGAAGATAGTGTGAAAAATGATATCATAGAGTATAATTTCAAACTTTATATACCAGAGAGAAGAATAATTACTTCATTAATTTTATTACTAGGAGTAGATTACCAGTTTGTGGTATGTTATATTTAAAATTTTATAATAACTCAAAATATATATGACAAGACAGATTGTTGGAATTGTATCTTTTTTTTTACTCATATGTCTAATAATTTTTCCAAAAATTAATTTCTTAACCTTTCAGGATATTTGCCCACTTCAAATGCAAGCTTTAGCAGTTATTAACAAAGAATTTCCTACAACACCAAGTGGATTTAAGTATTATGGTGACATCCACCTGTATCAAACATCTCATTTACCATGTTTAAGAAATGTCTTAGACATAAGATACAATAGATCTTTATTTAATTACACCAGTGACAATAATCTTAATGTGATTGATCTCATCATGGAGGAAAACTTAAAGAGAGAAGGTATTCATAGATTTTAGACAATGTACCAAACATTTTATATGTTGCCATCATTAAATTTTTTTTAATTACAGTTTCAACTCACATTACAACAATATACTCAAGAGTACAAAACGGCAACACGGGCACAATAGATGTCAACATCATGTTGAGAATTCCAGAAACACAAATAAAATACAAACCGAGTGTTATTCAAGAACTGAAATGGGCCTGGCCGCAATATCTCTCCCTATACATAATCTTCTACTGGATGTTTAAAAAATTGAGGAGATTCATTTTCATTAATAGATTATTAATGGCATGGGAAATTGTGCCATGGAAGAGGAAAGAGAAATTTATATAACAATTAAATAAGTAGTTAGAATATACGAAATAAACATACATAAATAAAATCATCATTTAATTTACATAACTATCTTAACTATGTACATTATTCTACATTTGAATTGAAAAAAATCTATTGTGTGAGCGTCAATGTTGGCAGTTGGTTGCTGAAATCTGTTTTATTTTGGTCTAATGTTGCCCGGTTATCTTCGATGATGAATGTTTTGCCACTGTAGTCATTGAGTTGGACAAGTAGATATCTGCACTGATAGTTACCATATTCATTCTGAAATAACAAATGTTTAAATTTAACTTTTAAAAAAATGGCACCGTAAAATAACGCACACTGAATATTGTATTTGTTATTAACATATCCAACTATTTGGAAATCAAATAGTCAAACAATACTTGAAAAACATTTTATCAACTATAGGAACATTCTAAAGAACAATCTGAACATTTGCATCTTTATGTAAAATGGTTAATACTGAAACTACACAATCATTATTTTAGGCAGACATGTGAAAATTTTTTTTATATAATTTTAAAATAATACCTGCTTCATGTCTAATTCAACAACCCCTTTATTTCTCATTCCCTTGATATAAAACCTCATTCTCATATGTTTCACTCCATCTTTTTCATATACAGCATGACTAACATGGGTCCTCCGTCTTCTACTAGTTTCCTCTCCATAACCTATTATGGGTGGTCCCAGTGCGTCCTCTACGTCTGGATCCTAGATAACAACTTTTAATTATAAGTCAATCAATACTAACTTTAAATTTAGTATAATAATTATATCGTACATTTTTACACTTTTCGAGAGCCACTGAATATATACTGTTTGGACTGTTACTTGAAAATAGCTCTCTGAATACATAGTAAAATATAACACCCGTCACACCAACGCCTACTAGAATTATGCCGGTATAAGAAGCAGTTTTTGTAGCCTCTTTGATTTTTTCACCAACAGGTCGCACATCGGTAGATACATCACTTCTTTCTTGGCTTTGAGTTATTCTACTCTCTTTATCAGTTGAATAATATCTATCAAAGCTGCATTTAGATGTTAACACTCCCAAGGGTAGTCTATTTAAAGCTTGATTAATTCGTAACACGGGTGATAATTTCGAAAGAAAATGCATAATTTTTATGTAATGTGGAAAATTCCTACGGGTGTGATTGATATTTTTGATGATCTAATTAGAGTAGTGATACGATAATACGATTTTGGAATAGTAAATAAAAATCTGTCAATTTTTATAGTAAGAAGAGTGACTTTGACAGAAAATAAATTGAGTAATTTTTTTGTAAATGTTTTTACGGCTCTGGATACGAGTCCTTTTGGGTGAGTAATTTTTTTTTCATAATGAGTATTGTCATTAGCCCTAAAGCTTTGACAGCATCACTGAAAGAAAGGGCGGGTGTTGGCACACAATAAATTAAGGCTGTAGGTACTTACAAAACATAAATTATTGCAAAACCTAACACTATTGTAAAACACAATTTATCATCAATTATTTCATCCATGAAAAGTATGCTTGATTTGTTATGTGATTCAAAATACTTGCAGTTTACATATCATGTTTAAATATAACATGTATTTGCTGTTTTATTGTAATAATTAAAATCTTAAAAAAATATATTTATCTTGAAATTTTTGTCTTATCGGAAATCACTAACATTATTTTTTAATACTAAGCAATATAAACTGTCGTTGAGATCTCACGACTGTCAGTCAATCTTAATTGTATATTGTTGGTCTTAGTCGCTTCTTGTCAGCTGGAGTGCTGAAAAATAATAATATAATCGATTTAAAGAAAAATGAGATAGAATTTTAAGAAATATGTGGTATCGTTGTTACATTTGTACTAGAATGTTTTAGTGAATATTTAATCTTAAATGTGACTAAAATCGTACAATTAACGCCGAAAATATAAAAGGATCTTAAAATTGATATAATGGATTGGATTATATCTGATGAGTTGGGGCTTACCGTGGGCCATTTAGTTGGCTGGGGGGCTGCCTCTGCTATGATAGTAGGTGGTGTAGCCCCGTACATACCTCAATATAGACAAATTAAAAAAACGCAAGACGCTGATGGATTCTCGCTCTACGTTTGTTTGACGCTGCTCGTAGCAAATACATTACGTATTTTGTTTTGGTAAGTTTCTTTTATCAATCCTGCTTAGTAAACTATAAGAAGCCTTTGTTATCAACCTCAAACATAATAATTGTTTGTAGTGACAGCTGCTTTAACCACAAAGAATATTGTTTATTCCCTTAATTATATATTTTATATATTATTATAAATCGATATTATTTTCCTGAAAACTAAACTCTTATTATTATGACTTTTGAGACACTTGTTACTAAAAAGAACATAATATTATCAAAAACTTTCAAAATCTTTTGTTACAAAATAAAGAAACCACCATTTTTATTTAAAGATTATATTTACGAAAATCAACACGAGACATAACTTTATATTTTTAGGTTTGGCAAACGCTATGAGTTACCATTGTTAATACAAAGTATAGTAATGAATGCAACAATGTTTGCCATGATACATCTGTGTGTTACAATTAGAAAGAAGAATCAGATTATAAGGGCCAGAGAAAGAATATTTACAGGTTTGTATATCAAACAAAACAAAAATAACTTAGCCTTAGCCTTTATTAGCTTATGGGCTTATTACTTTCATAAGTAGATTAGTTACACTTAATATACTTCTCTCGAACCAAACAACGAATTCTTTAACTAACTAAATTTCTGAACAAACTTGGTACTGACTTAGTTTTCACTGTACATGCAATGCACATTGTTATTTTCTGTTGTGTTTTATTTGGTGGTTGGTGTTTTTTGGTGATTAGGTGCAATATTCATGTTATATATACTATTATGTTGTGTGAATGGATCAGCTCAGCCAGATGAAACAGCAAACTGGCTGGGACAGCAGAGCGGCTTTGTTGGTGGTGAGAAACCTCATCGTTTCTATGGTAAGTGTTGTGATGATACCATCTCAATAGTGTTTGTTGGTTTTGTTTTTTGTTCTTCATTCAGACGGTCATTCTTTTTTTGTTTCAGTTATAAAACCTCATGCATCTTTCATTGGGTTTATATTTTTGGTTCACACCGTGTTGTCATTTCATTGAGTGCTTGGTACATTTTTTTTTTCAGTTTTATCTGTTGTCATCAGGACTTTTTGATTATTTATTTTTTTGTTATGGTCTGAACGAAATTGGCTTGTGACTTATAATCGATCATGGTTTTATTTCCTTGCATGTACATTTGGTTGTTGAACTTATAAATACCTAAATTCACGATAATTATCATCTCGGAGCATGAATGGGTCACTTGAATTTGTGTTTGAGATATCATATCTTTGTATACTACTAAATACTCTAAATTGCGCTGTTTTGTGTGTTGATAGTATTTTATTACAAATTATATTTTTAGAAACAGTCCTGTGTGTTTTAATTTTTAGATATGGACAAGAAATATTTCTGGGCGTGGACGGATTTCCAAAGCTATGTAGACTGTATGCTAGTCTTCTCGGTGCTAGGAGCTGCTATCACGTATCTATTGATAGAGTTCTCGCCCTTCGTGGAGCTGATCGGGTTCCTCGCTGTCTTCACCGAAGCCATGCTGGGAGCGCCACAAATAGCTAAGAATCTCCAGAACAAAAGCACCGAAGGAATGAGGTTCGTTATTAATAATATACCTAAAAAAAAATTACACGTGTCTATTAACTCAAAGACAATTAATCTGAAATAAACTTTCGATTTCATTTTATTAAAGTCATTACATTGTAAAGTTGACACAAGTGTCAAGGTGGTGACGTCATAATTTTATATAATTATCGATACAGCTGATTCATCGATAAATCAATGTGACATTTTCTAGTGTCTGTATGGTAATAATGTGGACGTTTGGCGACCTCTTCAAGACTGCGTACTTCGTTATACGAGAAGCGCCAACGCAGTTCTGGGTCTGCGGCAGTCTTCAAGTGCTATTGGACATTGTTATACTTCTACAGGTTAGTGTTTTTGCCTCAATACCTACTCTTTAAATTTTATCAGATTCCTTCATCAATTTCATATATACTTGGTTCCGTATGTAGACGTATAGATAAATAATTGCTGCACATTAAATTTGTGTTGTAATGAACTTGAAATTCAAATAATTATACTTTACATGTACCTCAGCTTATCGTAAACAGGTTTAGTTGCAAATGACATTTCTGTTTCTCGTAATCTAAATTGACTAACTAAATTATTTCCAATTAGTTTATCCATAAAAACGACTACAAATAAAGATAAATTCAAAGTATCTTCTAGGGATTCAAATCAAGGGACCCTAAAAAATCCTATGTACCTTTTAGTTTACTGTTACTTATTACGTAAAACGTATCATAAAAAAATTGTTTCAAATAATAATATTTCTTTTATCGATACCCGTTGACTAAAAACGCCAGAGTTTATAATTAATGTCATTTATCAGTTTGCAAATATTTTGTTTCCAGTGATTAGTTTAATATATCGTTCTCCGTTTGAGATAATTTTTATTGGTGATTTGTCATTTCTATACAGATACAGGAAGTAAAAATTTTATTGAAATGTTAATTTTGCATAATAGTATCAGAAATTAGTGACGTAGTCAATATATTTATATTTAAGGTAGAAGTCTCTAAGACTCTATATTTCTACTTCAGGCTAATAACAGTTCGATATTTAAAATTCAAATCACAATAATTAATAGTCGTCGAACGTTTGTTTTATCAGTAAATTTAATGTCATTAGTGTTTTTTAAAACATCGATTAATTAATTTCAAGATAAGTATGAAATAATGTTTGCAATAGTACACGGAAACCAGCAATTCCATATTTGAATGATTCGTTTTATATTATTCAAGTAACCGAAGTAATTGATTGAAAACGAAAAATAGTCTAATAATCATGATTCATGAAAAATCAACAGTTTTCATTTATCTTTTTATTGATACGATAAGGTTAATAGATAAAAATGAATATTTGCTTAATAATAATAATAATTTATCAATTTTAGGTTTGGATGTACAGACACAACACAGCCGCGGCCAGACGCATCCGTCGCGGCGACTAGCAGTGGATAGAAACAGACTTATAGCGACGCTTCCCTATTAAATACAATCGATGCAATGACGCATCATGACAGTTGACTTGACAGTGTACATCTAAGTGAATCACCACAGACTATACAGAATCCACAGATAAAATTACCAGCGAGACGCACACGTTCTGCCATTATGATTTTTTATCGTTAATTCTAACCAGCCAGCCAGATGTATTGTTTACGACTGGTGTTATATTTTTATTTTTTCAAAATCTCGCCGAAAACTTATGTGGCAGTGTGTAAAAATGAGAGTGACTCGAGTTTTTAACGAGGTCGGTGTAGGTTGAGTGTTATATTAAAAATTAACTGTTAAAATTATGTGCGACACTCGAGACACGTTCTGTCATTATAAACAGAAACTTTACACAGATTCTGATCTACAGGTGTATTATCTATGAGAAGTGCTATTTTCATTTATTTATCAAATATTGAAAAGTTTGCATAGCTGTCTGTCTGTAAAGACGGCTGTGAAATCTTTTTATTGGGGCTATAGATATTACTGACGTGTGATAACACCTCTGATAAAGTTTATGATATTTATTGTCTATGACCGCCATTATTGGGACCGTTTCACACAAGTAAAATACCAATTACAGAATGGAGGGATCAAATTATGATCAAATTAAGCATATATACGCTAAATACTAAAACATCGTTTTGCAATCCAAGGAATTTTATGTAGATTTTAATTTAACTAAAGTTTAGAATTATATCGAAAGGTGCTGGGAAGGGTTCCCCTAAAGTTGTAGTTGTAGTTAGTGATGCACTTTGAGGAAAGTTGGGTGTTATATTCAGCACTTTATCAGAAGAACGACTGAGTTGGGGATTATATACTAAATATAGAAAACTAATAAACTAGACCACTTGGTCGTCACGTGGACTATTCGTACACGTATTTGTTACATGAGTGAGCCAAATTTAGACTTTTTAAAAGTTTTAATATGTACCTATCGTACAATTTTTTAGATAGTCATAAATTTCATAACAGTACCTATAGAATTGTATATCAAATGCACCCATAGATACATTTTAAATAGCACTGTTGTACTAGTAATAAGGGAAATGTAGCTGTGAAAAGCATTCGTCACTTTGTACTGTGTACCAGAAAAGAGATTTATATACTTTATACATTACCCGCCATTTTGTTATTTGGTTTTGTTATTTAATTTATAACTAACCATAGTAAAACTAGGCAGATGAGTGACAGCAATGTATTAAGTCACTCGATTATTATATGCTATGCCTTACATAAAATAATGTACTTCCTAGGAGACGCATTGCAATTAAATAATTAAAATAAGTGCCATCTAGCGGTAAGGAGAGTGAATGAGACGAAGTCAAACAAAATGTACAACACTTGGTATGTTTTAATGTTTTTACTCGTTAAAAACTTCTTTTTTTCGTTCCTATATTTAACTGATTTAATAATTAAATGACGTTCTGATAAAAAAAATCTTATAAATGAAAATATTAATTTATAATTTTTACAGAAAATTTCCTCTATCAACATTTCGCATACACATGTCAAGGTCTATTTACCGTTATTTTTTATTACCGCAGTCACATCCCTAGTATACATGTAGTAAAGTTGTTCTAGGACAGTCAACTATCAAAATCTCTCAGTTTTTTAATCTGTGTTAATTTCACGTTCAATTTAATCATCACAGAACTCGTTCAAACACTCGCATGTCTTGTGTTCGGTATAAGTTTTTTTCTGGTACTCGTACTAAAAGTGTATAATAATTGTGATATAAAATTGTTTATAGTACAATAAAGCATGTTTTTTTTCGTATTCTAGGTAAATACTCTGACTAGCGTTAAGGGTGAAGACATATGTATTTCGAAGGCATTTAAATGTATATTTTGCTCTTCCTTGATATTATTTAAAAATATGCTTGCCATAAGCAAATTTTTTGTATATTTTCTATATTAATTAGCTTATAATAAAAGTGTTTGTTTATGTATAAAGATATAGTATTTTTAAGGGGAAAATATATGAAGTAAATTGAAAAAAAAAATTCTAACTAAAATATTTTGCTGTCTCTTAAAAGATTCTCTGTTGATGGAATTAATTAGAAAATTATAAAAAAAAAAATCATTTCTATGACACCCCGAGGACTCCAGAATGACTGAATAATGTTCGTACTAAACGATTTATATATAAAACATATGTTATATATATGTGCTATCATATATAGCTCCTATTTTTCATATAAACTAATTTTTGTAGATGTCGTTTACATTAAGTTAAATTTCACTGCAAATTTTATTTTTATTCTATATAAGTACAACAATAACATATTTTTTACTCATCTCAAAAGTATTATTTGCAATAGGTATGTATATATTTTACTTGTATGTTATCTTTATAAGTGTGCATTCATGAAGTGCTAAATGACAGACAAATAAATCTTAATATCGATGGTTGTAAAGAATCTTTAGTATTTTAGAAAGAATTGTGTTAATTAATTGTAATAATTTTTTTATCGTATATATATATTTTTGTTAAATTATCAAATTAATCTATGTTTTATAATTTACATAGACATTTAAGTACAAAATATTATGTGTTCTATGACCTATACTATGTTATATATTTAAGAGATCCATCTGCTTACCAATGGGTACATGTATTATAATATTATGAATAATCGACAACTGAAAAAAAAAAATATTCCATCGAAATCTTTTTAAATTCAAATAAGGTCTTTGGACTTTTATTATCTGTATTTTTGTTTCGTCTTCCCTTACATCAAATACGTCGAATAATCTGTTAATGACGCTGAAAACTTGAAGGAAAAAGTGATAAAACATATCATATTTGAATGATTTGATACTATATGTTATTTATATTACACATAGTGAATTTCTTTTGTAAAACAATTTTATAATTATATAATGACAGCTCACTACAGGCTCGTCTGGATTTTTGACATGTCAATTAAAAACTACGTGAGTTATGAATGTTGAATTGATAACAATACATGTACGAAATAAAGTTGTTTTGTTTTAGCCATTGTTTTATTTCCTGAGTCAGACGTGATGTAATTGAGAACAAACATAATGTAGTCAATGAGAACATTCTATAATCTGTATATCTGAATCGTCGGGTGATGTTGATTAGGGAAATGGTTTCATCGCGGAGGCAATAAGAGCGGGACAGCTAGGGTTGGGACTAAGGGTGGATCGATGTCCGGAGGCTGCGAGTGGCGCCCTCTCAGAGGCCCGGACGTCAGTGCTCGAACAACAACGGCCAAACTCGCTCGCGTTCAACCCTTAACAATACGGTATGTATTATAATATACAAATAGCAGTCTAGTTAAAACTTTGTTTATAACTTTCGTTTTGTTTCGTTTTTTGTTAAAGATTTTCATTTACCAATCCAATTCTTGAAATACCTGTGCTGATTTAATTATTTAGCGGTGTTTATCGGTCCCGTCTCAATTATTTTAAAACTCTTTTTAATGACGCTGTCTTACTCGTGTTTTTTTGACGTTTTACAACAATGCATCAAATATCTAAAATACCAGCGTGTCGTTTGTCAAATCTCCGATATTCATATCATCGAGTGACATTCTATTCGCAAATCATTTCTCTTACGGAAACTGTTATATTTGCCAACAAGGACAGAAAGTTCATAAAACCATTATCATTCAAATGTTTTTATATTTTAATTATAGAATAAACTTTTTTTTTATTTATTTAAATCCAAATAGTACACACCTATTGTGAATAAACTCATTTAAACAGTGATTTAGAATGTACCCAGAACTAACAACAATTTTTTTTAAATTAAAAAAATATCTACAAATGAAATAACACTATGAAATATATAGGCTAAATGTTCCAATCCATGTTTAACATAAATAACATTTATTTCATCCCCATGACAAGGAAACTTTGTTGTGAATATCGTAATACGTAGTCTCCCATTGGCCAAGCTCGTATATAGGAAGAGCTGATCGACACCAGCCCAGAATGCGGTTCTGAAGGCAAACACGTTTCTTAGACCTTTATGAATGGTTATAAATAAACATTACAATGAGACAATAAATCTATTATTTTTGATTATGTTGTGATAAACAATTTATACCCTTTCCATAAATCCGTGACGTTCTTTATATATTTTTATAATAGTAAATGTTAACGTCTCATAAACATTACTAAGGGATGTTATCAGAAAAAAAAATGTCTAATAGGTACGTAATAAAAGTACAAATTTATCTTTATGTAAAGGTCAGAGTGAACAGAGATGGGTAAGCATAAGGAATAATCTCATTAGGCGGGTTTTATAGGGTCGATTGCTCGGAAATTAAAAATACAGAAGGTCTATTTACCATACAGGTGGGCTCCCGTTGTATAAAACCAGAATAATAACCAATGAGTACAACTTCTCTGTCGGTATCTACTATGATTTTATCATTTCATACCAGATGACGTTTTGTCAAATTTTTGACGTTTGACGCGGTTAATAGTTGCTATTCATAGTTTAATTACATAAAAATAGGTACATATTGTAGGTATTAGATTTTAAACAATATGTTATAAGGCAGAATTTTCAGTGGTAAATATTAAAACGTATGCCAGTACCATTAAGTTTGGGGCGCGTAAATAGGATATACCCACTGACTAGAAACTAAACTCACTTAAGATTTTCTTCAGAACAAACACAATTAACTGATGACCGTTGAATTATGTTGTTATTAAGCACGACCTCAGTTACATTTCATTAAGCAAACTATGTTTTTTATTTTAATTTTAAAACAATAAAAAAAACATAGAATAACAAAGTAGTCAATTTTAGATAACACAGATAATAAATATATTACATAGGGATGTATGAATTTTCTATAAAAGATTTTCATTCTAATAACAATATCGATATCAAGGATACGTAGTAAACTGCTGCTAAAATCTCTGCGGCTACCAAAACACGACTCCTTTGATGTTTGAGCGATAGACTTTGTTCGGAATATAGGATACTATAGATTAAATTATTATATTAGAAAAATAGAAATATAAGGATCACATCATACATTATCGGTGTACCTTCGATACCAAACAATATCTTATCTCGCTTTCCACTAAAAAAGATTTTATAAAAGTTTGTACCGCGTTACATAAAATTTATCATCAGCTTCAATTTAAATCACAAGAATAGAAAAGAGAGAAAAAGTTCACTTAAACAAGTAGTATTTGAACCTACGGCTCTAGTAGTGTCATGTCAAGTGTCAACCTAATTGGTTAATAAATCTAGTGTTTGACATTAGTAGGTACACTTAGGTACCTACTATGAGTTTGCATTGTCACAATGCTAACGTCGCCTTTCTAGTGTTTCATTTATAAAACTACGTTGAAAATTGTGTTTTGCGAGGATTTACGAAGAAAAACTCCATACGCTGCGTGTAAAGTGTTAAAATGCAAACTCGGTATAACGCTTAATTATAATCGGAGGCAATTAATTCAGTACAGATATACATTTTTAAACTTGCAAATTAATAAGCATTTAATATTTTCTTCACAGTACACGCTACACAAAATTTGCTATCGAAACTTAAAGCGAAAATATTATAATATTTTTTTAATAACATTTAAAATAAATAATCTTATGAGACTAGCTTCAAGCCGTCTTCAATTCTCTATATACATATTTATTATAAAATTTTATCTTATTTATTTTTTCATCCATTGTAAGACATCATAATACCTACAAGTCTTAAAATAATCTTGATATTGAATTGATGTATAGAAGCTTCATAGAAAGTCATCGCCCGGTTCGGTTCCATGGTTACGTCGAATTATTTACGTTGATAAATTAAGCATTCTTTACATTTTAATTTTTACACATACAATTATTAATTAAAAAAAAAAAAAATGTCATCAAGTGTTATCATTTAATATATACTTAATTCACTGTATTGGATACAAAATATTATGACACGGATTTTTGTGAAATTATTTGTAATTTCAAATAAGACCATAACATACTTGTACTAAATAATCGTATCATAGAGCTATGACCTCAATGTGGAAACAAAAGCTTTTATTATGACAAAACCGACAATACATTAGACGATAAGAAAAAATATAGGTAGCTAGTGTTGCCATAAAAATGTTTTTTCACAGAATTGTGTAAGGCATGAAATATATATACATATGTATATATGTTTATATAACTGCGAAAAATCTTTTATATCTATGAAAATATCTATTTATAAATATGAACAAGTTCTTTATATTTGCGTTAAATATAAATACGGAGTGTTAAAACGTTTAAAGTAGGGTCAAAGAAGACTTTAGCTTAAGATCTTACGTCTTAAAATAAACACGAAAATATATTGAAATCCTTTCTAATATTATAATATTTTGTGAAAACAAGAGATACTTACAAAGGAGCCTTTCTTTAGTAAATAATATAGTGTAACAGGAGCAATGGTACCTTAGTACAAGTTTGCAACGACACACTACATACAAAGCGTTTTTAGTTTTTAATTCCTACATCTTGTTACACGATAGTAACAACGTAGTTCAGAAATAAAAAACTAGAGGCTCACTGTTGGTAGTGTAACGTTGGGAACTTGTGGTAAACCTGCTGAGAGCTTTTATCGATTGAAAGTATGTACATACATATAACAATCTCTCGCTTGCGACCGCATTACGAGCCCTCCTAATGCATTTATCCTCCTTTGTATCTCATTACACGTGGCAGGATCTAATCATTAATTGAAAAAATAACATGCTTTTTATTTATTCTGAAATTTGATTTAAAATGAAACTAGGTATATGAATAAAAATAGGCGGTTATCAAATAACGTTCTTTTAAGAAAATTATTTATTTCAAAATGAAACAACCGCTGTGGTAGTTTCTTAACAGTAAAATTCATCGACAGAGTAGGATAAAGCAGCGACTCCTAGAGTTTTGCGTTCCAATCTCTTTAACAAATATCCTACCAATTACCATGCCTTGTCTTTACTCGGTGAGTTAAGCGAAGAAAAGAAGGCAAATATTATTGGAAAGAGATAAAAATAGATCGAAATTTACGAACGATTTGAGTCACGTAATACCCGGGTCCCTTCGGATTATATTATATCCCAGTGAGAAATAAATATTGACGGAAGAATATTTCCATCATATAACATAACAGAAACAAGATTGTTTACCAAAAATAGTATTGATGAAAAGTTTGCTTTGAATTACATCATAAAAAGTTGAACTCTTAATATATATATTGCCTATCTATTGAGGATTATTTTCGGTAACCAATATATAGGTACCTGTACTTGTCAAAAATCCGTTAGCTACATAATATCTTGGTTAGGTACATAATGTTAGGTAACATTGGTACAAAATCATTAAAATAACGACACAATAGCTTTTCATATAGGACATTACGTTTTATGCTTCTCTTTATTTCTATGGCTGTCCTTGAACCCTTAACCATCAACTATATCAATCGAATTGTATCCTAAAAATATATATCCAAGTGAATAATAAAATTGACAATAATTTGTGGATTAAACAGCAACGACTCAGTTATTAAAGAACATTGTATTAAATGGATTTTCTTCAACTCTATAAATTATTCAGTTTAGTAGAACAAGTTACAAGAACATTATTGTACCAAATAAAAAATTACAAAAGGGATAACAAAGTGGCCCGGGCATCAACGGACGGTAGATCGCTCGTGTGAACTTTACAAGCAAGGACGATACGTGACCGAAATAGAAACGCCTTTATTGACGCTTATATTTGCGTTTATAAGAATTTATTCTTACTTTAAAAGAATAAGAACAAACGCCCTTGAACGATTTCGACATACAACTCAAAGATTTTATTTAAGAAAGATTACTATTTGGTTCGCAATTGAGGACCACATGCATAATTCAATAAAAGGCTGTTTAAATTTTATTACATCATTTTTAGGTTAATAGGAGTCACTGTTTGATATATCTTTTCCTTTAACCGTAGATATTTGATATTTCAGAGAGCTTGGGTTTTAGGTTATTAATTGATATCTATTATCTACTGATAAGTATCTAATTATCTATTCCGAGTTCATTCTGACTCACAAATTATTTGTATGCAAAAACTTTTGCGTATGATAATAAACAATTATTGTAGCGAGTACCTACCACTCGAAATGTACGAACGGGTTTTAATTGTGAACACATACTGTTACCCTCGACTTTGCCCGTTCATAGTCTATGTTTGTTAATCCTACCAAACATTTTTCATTCCACGTAAACCTGGCTATAGTGGTTACGCAAAGGCTGTTTTTTGTTTTGCAATTGGCTATTTTTTGCTATCAATTCCAATGTTACGAGATAAAAGAAATTAGTAAACGTTACTTGATGCCATTTCGCTTAGGTATGTCTCATTAATATGAATCGTCCCACAATGGTGAGAAAATGATACACATTCCCGCAAAAACACAATGCTCTGTGATCACCAGGCTAAGTGCAAGTTTGCATCGAGACATGGCGCACTAACGAAGTATTTGCCGTTTTTCATTCAATAACCTACGTTTATACTTGCGTGCGAAAAAAATACATAACTTATTTACAAAACATGCAAAAAATATATATGCTAACAATCCGTATGTACTGCCACGATGCGAACATGGTGTAAGCGTAAACTCGATAACAGCAATTTTTTTAAGGTGCTGGTCTAAAGTCGATTTCAGTAAACTTTTGATTTTTTTTTGTTATTATCCAAGGAGAAAAAGTGGTCTAAAGTCAATTTCAGTAAACTTTTTTACTATTATTTTTTTATTATCCAAGGTGAAAAATTGTCATGAATAAGAAAATCATTTGTATTTGATCTCGAAATAAACCATGAACATAGCACGTTCTTTATTTCTTTATTGTTATTTAGGCAAATAGTTTTGATAGGCTTGTCGTATCTGTTTTATAATACTGTACAGGTTAAAACCTATAACTATAACAATTTCATTAATAAAAAAAAAATTAAGCCACAACTGTACTCTTTGAAATATTTTTTTTACCACCTCTCTCTCTCTCTCTCTCTCTCTCTCTCTCTTTCTTTACAACTCTTTGAAATATTTTTCTTTACCACCATCTCGTAGCTTTTTATCATAATGTTGAATTCATGCAGGCACAGATATGACTACCATCCTGTGGTTTGAATCTTTATCAATAACAAAATACGGCGGGCTATCTTTTTGCTCCTGTATAGTTTAAGTAAACAAAACAAATAACATTAATGAAATACGTTAATATATAACTTTGTTTTATCGATAGTCAATTTTGATACAACAAACACGAAATGAATAAAACTGGGCTTAACTTTATAACTATAAGATTTTTTTAATAAATTCAAAGAAGACGTTAATTTGTAGGAATGACCACATATAAATAAAATAAAAGTAATATACATTTTTTCTGTAACTTATTTTCACCCTCCAACATTTTTAAAGGATTTTATAAAGGTAGACACTAGACACGATTGTTCCTACTGTTTTTATATGTATATATTAATGGGACCGCTATTAACGACATTTCAGTAATAAACATCCCCAGGCGCCATTTCGTACAGCCGTCGTAAACATCAACCAGCTTAACGATATTTTGTATTTGCATTTTCATTTTATTACGATGTCAAACGAACACTGTATAATTCACAAATCATAACAACGCTGTTAACGCTGGCTTTCGTTTGATAAGCATTAATTCCAGTTATTAAATTATCTGTCAAACATCTGAAGTATATAAATACATAAATAAATTGAACTGTCAGATAAAAAGGCACATACAGACGTCGCAATGTTTAATAGTGTACATACCTAAGCTATAAAACTGTGGTCATTAACAGTTTATAGGGCTTTAAACGTGGTTTTAAAGAATAAAGTGATTGTGTTTTGTGATGCGTCCATTTTAGAGATGCGTTCAATCACAGACTATAAAAGATTTTCTTTACCTTTTATGTACATTAAAAAAAGTTTATTTATAATGTCAAGACATATCTTTCCAATTACCTACATTTTATGTTACGGTTATTTAAGCGAAATGCAGTTTATTTGGCTAGTCTTTGAATTAGCGAAACCAATTTCTTTGACCGCTTATAGTTGATGTAAGAAAAGCTGATGCTAAATTAATATAACTTAAAAGCGAGGGAGAACACCTGGTTGACAAATTAATGTGATGATAGAAAAGAAACTTGTACCCATTTTTAAACCTTTTTTAATCTACATATTATATCTACTTTTATACTCGATATTATCTGATGAAATGTACCTAACGACATTAGGTTTCTCATACTTGTAGCTTGTACTTTTATAACATTTTTATAAGACTAGTTGAAGAAGAATCATAAGACGAAAAAAATTTTTCTTACATAACAATCTTACATAAAAATACTATTATGAAACAGTCATTTAACCTATAAAATAATACCTGCATCCCGTTCAAATCAATGCCAAGTAGAGCAATTGTATCGTTATACATAGCTTTTATTGTATTAGTAATAGAGACTAAAGTTATATGCATTTCCTGTCAGGGGATTGAATTAAGACAAGTACATATAACAATCATCGTTCCACCTTCTGGACTGCTCGTACAATTGCTTTTCATTTAATGGAATATAAATATTTGCAAATGAATAGTTCTTATGTAATATATATGTATTTTTTTTCTTCGTTCCAGCCTTTTTAAGATAGACGAATAATATTAAATGACACTTAAGTGTATTACTGTTTGTTAAGTTACTAATGGAACTTCATAAAATAAACAAAAATGTTCGATGCTGGAAATAATGGAAAAACCCTTAAAACTATAGACGCTTACAACGCAATCCACAATATCAACCTACGATCTCGTTTTCGAACGGCAAACAAAACAAAGATGGCGGAGAATTCGATACGAATTTGCATAACATGAAACCAGCAACGTAATCTATTACAGTAATTTGTCAGACATAAATAAACGCTATCGGTGCCATTATTAATAGGAAGTGTAATATGGAGCAGTGAAGACATCCGCCCGGTAATTTTTTTAGGATTGCGCGACCGGAACTGGCTATATTGAATATATAAAAAATATCTTTTTAAAACATCCTTATTGACTTTCGTTCGTTTGAAAATGTAGGAAAATATATTGTAATTGGATTGTTATACATTTTTAATATTACTTTTAAAAAGTGTAGGTAAAGAATCCAAATATAAATATGTGTGTTCCGAAATTGGCATTAATTTAATTTTCTTCACGTGATTACTCGGAATTGCTTCGAAGCATTTCAATATTAACGTTCATAGCGTGTTTAGAAAAATATTTCGTAAAATGTTATGTTTTTAAAGGACAATTTAAATGTTTCTTTTAATACCACCTCAAGTATAAAGCTGAAAAAGAATGATTTTCTAAAAGATTAATATGTCTCGAAAATTAAAATAATTTACTCAGAGCAAATTCTAAGCTTGTACACGTTTGGAATCAGACGGAAAGGAATCCGCTGTCATACTGAGTATCGTGTTTGATGTTTATTGACGTTCATCGAGCATTTCCTTCCACCAGCATAACATCGTTCTGTTTACGTGACACGTTCGAATCAAATTATTAAACTGCCGAACAACGAACAATGATTTACGACTCATATAAAGCTTACTTTTTAAATGAAATTTGAAATAAATTCTATATTTCACGTAGTAAACTAATATCACGAAGAGCAAGCCGATAGAGCAAAATTAATTAACACATAACGGTACCTACTCCATCTATACATAGATTTTTTATGACATGTAGGGGGTGAATCACCATAGAGGGTTAATCTCGCACCCTGAAAGCTCTCAACGATATTGAAAATAATATCATCATTTATTTGATTTCCGTTATAACAGAATCTATTTCGTTTTTGATTTCATTCGATATTTGAAACACTGAGGTGGTATTAAGTTCACCTACGTATCGAAATAAAAATCCATTTTTGTTCTGTGAGCTTTATAAGGTCTTCATAATTAAGAAATAATAAATCAATGATAATATCTTAAACATTGTCCACGCTGACATATAAATAACTGTTTGCAAATAAAACACTTATCTGTGATTACAACACGATGAAGACGGTACACGGGTGAGCACGTTCATTTATCTTTATTGTACATGTTTATCACGTCCATTGTTTATTTACGAACGTCGACATTGATAACGTGTCCCGTTTTATTTATACAGTTATTCAGATATCGTCTGATGCTGGTCAGTAAAAAAACATTGCACACATCCTAATGTAAGGTTTGCTAAATCCTGAATATAATAACGCCTGTGGAATTCTTAATTGTACTTTGTTATACGATTCATCAGGTTTTTTTTTTGTGTTCATATTATAATAGTGTTTTAAATATCGGCCACTGCACCCAGCGGCTACGTCACGCTATTATTCCAAAGAGTTCGTAAAAAGAAAGGTCCGTTAAGCCTATTAATTAATATTTCTATCATAATTATCAAACTGTATTAGTATAAATTAATACAAACGCAGGGTCTTTGTTTTGTTTTGTTTTTTTTTCTATTATGAGTCAGTAGCGTGCAGGAAGCTGCCAAGATTATAGAATTTTAAATGGTCGGACATAAAATATTTTCAACGTAAAGTAACATTATTTAACTCTAACTAGCTTGAAAACATCTGAATTATTCGTCGTAATTTTGTAAGAGTCGTAAGATTTTACATTGTAAATAATTTATCAAATCATTCAATACACTTACATTCTATTGCAATCGTATGTACATATGTGTCTTTAACAATTTGTACTTAATGTGTAATATACATAAAAGCGACGTTTTGCCAATAACATTACAATAATATATTTATGTTTCATACAGGAAAATGGACTGTTCTCGGAAATTTAAAATAATTCTGCTTTTAAAAGTACCTATATGTGTCGAAATTTATTATCTATGACACTGTCACAATGGGTACAATATACCTAATTTCAACAAGCAACTATGTTCCTTTATACAATTATTATTAATTAAAATATTTATTTACAATAAATATTTATATGTAATTTCCAACTGCGGTTGGGTTTTTCATCAAATGATATCTCCATCTTGACTTTTTTAAAATTAAATATTGATATTTGTTATAGTAAATTTTCCACAGACTATCTTATATGTCCACAGCTAATAAATTTTATATACGGAAGGATGTATCCATTTAAAAAAAAAATTAACAACCCTCTTAAAAATCCCTTTTTAATCTACCTGTGTGGTCGCCATTGTCATCAGCTTCGTACGTGACAAACCCTCATTCCAACAGAAAAAAACTCTTTCATAGCCATTTTAATACTCACTCCAGGCACTGTCTCTGACATAAAAGAAAGATACACTCGAGACATTTCAAGAAGCTTCACATTAAAGATAATTAGTGTTTAGCTAACTTTAAATTCACATTAAGTCAATGAACAAACATAATACCATAACATTTTATTATGTCTATAATATTTGAAGTCATTATTTGTTAAAACTATTTAAATCACTGAGGTTGAGTAATCATTTGCCATGTAGTATGTACTAAACAAATAAATAAATAGTTAAGAATACTTTCTTACCACGGCTGGGCAACGAAATCTTTTTATTTAGCAATTCATGATTTTAAACTATCAAAATTATTAACAAAAAAATCACAAAATATTAAGATTTAAACTTGATTACGTGCTCCTTAAATGAAATGATTGTCTGAACAGCTTTTGTTATTATGATGTATTTTAAAATATTTCGATCTTGTTTCATTAATTTTATTACGTTCGTTAAGATGCTTAGTATAAGTTTGCATATCACACAACATACTAAAGATTACCCGTTTCTCATTTAACAGCCTACTTTACTGTTAAAATTTGAAGAGATTTTTAACTTAAAAACTATGAACACTCCTTATCTAGAGTAGGTTGGACAATACAAACTGGGAATAATCATACACACATACACATATATATATATGTGTGTATGTGTGAGTGTGTGTGTATATATGTATCATTTTTTATTTCTCATGTAAATAGTCAATTAAGTCCGATAATTTCTCCGATATTCCAGTCTATTAAAGAATGTCTAGTTTAATAATACCTACATATTTGTATTTCAAACAAATGTAAGTCATGTTTTATGTTATATTAATTCATATTAATTATATTTATACTAGAAGTGGATTTAACAGAAATAAAATTATAATATTCACATTATGTGAATCACATATAAAGAGGCACGTGGTAAATTTATTATATACATATTAAGTATTATTTATAGAGTAAAAGCCCGTAATATTAGACACTACTGAAATTTTAACAACGCTTGTTATAACCAAGGGCGAAGGCGGTATATATTCCCAGAGGACGTCACAAGATCTGGCGTGTTGCCAACATATTGACCTTCAACCTCACTAAGGAGAAGCTTAAGGGTGAAAACAAAATAAAAACTTTCAGGAAACTATGTTTATTTATTACACTCGTTAATTAGATCGGCTTCGTCTTTTATAAGGAAAAAGATTAGAATATATTTATTAGAAATTGTCTAGATATAAAATATAAAAGAACAAGGTCATCGAGAAGATAGTAGTATCAACTGACACAAAACTTATTTGTTTACGAGTTGGAAATCTTCCTCTAAGTTCTTTTTGTACTAAAATCCTTATATAGCAGATTTTTTCGTAATTATGTTTTAAAATAAATATTTTACTAATCATACATAATACAGACAGCTTTTATTACTAATAATTTTAAAATAATCTGTAACTTTTAATTTTATTTACCTTAAAATAATGACACGGATATATCTAATAAATACTTAGCATTTTAATAACTTCAGAAATAAAATATTATGAATGCTACTTACTATAAAACTTGTATCTTACCTCAAGTTTATCTTAATAACAATCAAAACAAATATTTCAAAATACTCATACACGGTTTGACGGTCATTATTAATAAGCACGTTATGTTGACCTATTTGCTTAATATTTTAAATACATAAATTAATTTCCTTTGTTTCAGGGCTAGGCCTTTCAGCACGCAGAGCCGCTATAAGACCTTAAGTTTGGTTCATTCACACGGAGCGCGCGCGAGCGTGCGATCGCTTGGTATGCGCTAGCGCGTCGTGTCATGCCTTTGACAAGGCGTTCGGCGGACACACTACGCATCAGTGTTACGATAGCCGGCTACCATTTAATGTGCCAAGTTTCAATTTCATCAACGCTCTCACTTTGCAAGTAGTCGCACGTGTGTCTCAGCACGCAGCGAGACTGCAGACTATATAATATTTAAAACAACAGTTCAATAGCTGGCTGGCTGACAACTAAACGGATCATTTTTTTTTTTTAATTTGAAGTTGTTTTGACATTGAAATTGTAAACTGTGACACAGTGTAGACAGTGGATCGTTAGTAAAGCTTTTGTTATAACTGGAGTGTCAGATAGTGCAAAATGACGTCCAGATCCAAGGAGAAGGTGGCGGCAGCTTTCAGGAAGCTGTTCCGATCTCCGGAGAAGCTGGACAATGAAGCCGCCGGACCAAGCGGCTCTCCGGCCCGTCGAGGTTTATTTCGTCGACACAGGTAATAAAAAAATACAATGTAATTACTAATATTAAATCTTATTCATTGATATAGAAAGGACGAAACGTATTATATATTTATTCTTAATGAATAATAAAAATATATTGAATAAGATAAATTAATATGAATGAAAAAATAAATACTATATTAAAATCATTCAGACTGTACCTGAGCTCAAAAAGTATAGTGGTGAAGTTGTTAGTAACACAACAAAGTTTTTGTTACGACTTCGTATTGATTTAAGAGAAAACGTAAGTTTGCGAAAGAATCTCATAAAATTTATAATTAATCATGTTTTAAAAATGTCAAAGCAAAAAAATCTATTGAGATACATTTTTAATTATATATTACAGCAGATGTTATTTTGTTTATAAATAATACGTAGCTATAAAATTATAAAAATTATCGACATGTTTTAAATATACAAAAAAAAAATCGGTGACTTGTGATATATATAATCTTAAATCCATATATTTGCTATGGTTTTCTAAAATAAAATAAGAAAGTAGTTTAAATATAAGTATAAACAAACAATTACAATGCTATAATCGCAGAATAAATATTTAATTTAGTCTCTGCTATTCATATAATTGTAAACTTGAATGTCGTATGTTAAAATTTTCATCTAAACGTGACATAGGTCGCCGGTTCATGTATTATATATAACAGGGTAATTTTATCAAAACTCATGAAACTATTTTATTTTCCACAGTCACACGTAATACAACACTATAAGTGTTAATAAAAAAAGCAATTTTGACAATTCATTAATGCACGCATCCTTGACATTTTTAATGTTCTGGCAACACGATCTTAGAATATTAGTTTAAAGAGGTTTTCCTTATTTTGCTGTTATTATTATATAGTGATTGTATCAGAAATCATAATATTTCCATCGACCTCACCTTTATTTCTTATTGTTTTATATTCACATCGAAAATATCATCATTACTCATTTCATTTTATCTCTGCTTAACTGTTCTCAAGACTTCAAACAACCAAGATAGTTTTATTCGTAGACGTACATATTTGGAGTACCTTTTCGTTAAATCGCATTGAAAAACATTATGTTGAAGTTTTCTTGTAAGATAATATACACGTATTCACTAACCAGGAAATTTAATAAATTGAATGTTGTCTCTAATATGTATGTACATACATGTATATAGAATGTTGAAGAATGTGTCGCTTTGAACTGAAGCAGTTTTTGAATCGTTCAATAATACATTCATTATTGTTTATAAGCTTTGAAAAAAATCGATGTAAACAAAAATCTATCACACTATTACCTGATGCATTAAAAAATAAACCCTAATTATGAATATGTATAAAAAAATAACAAAAGAGGGGGAAAAGTTGTCATTTAAACAATTTATTCAGGACCATGTTACTTGTTAGTATTTTTTATTGTTTCAAATGTCAAACCTGATTCAAACTTAGATCACAGATAGCGTAAAAAATTATATATATATCAACACAGAGCATTAAAAAAAAGTAGCCTGTAATAAATAACATATTATAATGGAAAATTAAAATATATTCAAATAATATTTAACTTATAATATAATTAAGTGATAATTTAGCTCAAATGATATTTAAATTAATATACTATAAATATCAAATTTCATTCTACAGCTGTTTAAAAGGATAGACGTTACCGGAAACACGTCCAACAACACACTATTCCTGTACAAATTATAAATAATTACAATGTCAACATTATTTTGCACGACATACATGTGACCGTTATTTTGATGTTTGCATTTTAAAATTTTTATATGTACAATAAATTTCTCAGAACGCGATCTATTTTAAAGAGTAAGAAAAACTGTGAACTTTAATTGCTCTACCTATAATAATATTTACATAACTTTACACACGTCAATGAAAACCACTCGTTACGTCATCCGATTTTACGTTCAAAAAACATGAAACCTTAAACTTGTATTGATGTAGGAAACGTAAATCGTGGGTGACGTGTATATCTGTTTTGCGAAACAAGCAGAGACAAAGACTTTGTTTACTTAAAACGTATGAGCACAGCACTATGAAGGCAGTCGCACTGCGTCAGTCTCCAATGCGGAACAGAATTACTCCAGCGTCAAATCAATGCATAATACGAGCGAGGTACAACATTCACAATACGCTATAAATCATGATACATGCGTATAGATTATAAAGTAACCGATAAATCTTGAATTATTTATAATCTGTTCAGTTTAAAAAGTATATATCAATGAATATACATCAGAATACCTTAAAAGTTTAGAAAGTAGAAGAACTTGTTAACTCGACATTTAATATATTGACTGATTAAGAATTTCTAATCTACTAAAAGCAGCTGTTTGTATTTATACGCCTACTTTGTAATCGTATTAGATCAAATCTTTTGATTATAATCCATATCTGGTAATTGTATAATTTATGCATAAAATGAAAATATTTTGATTTGTTAAATTATTTCAAATATTAATATTGTTTAATATATTAAATGTATTGAATATCTGTTTATGTGGAAACCGTACATATTAAAATTATATCCTTAAATGTTCAAAGTGACAACAAAATGACGGTTTCGTTACAAATATAGAGCCATTCATTCGTTATTATCTACTTTGTTTGAAGATATGGAGCGAATAAATACGTTCGACCTCATGCCCTAGCAGTTATTTATGTTGTAATAGATTTAGATAATGGAAACAAATCTATAACTACTTGTTACTTTATGCTTAACACAAGTTCTTATTCATACACCACATACGAAACGTTCTCCGTCCCTCATTACCACAGTTACCTATGTCATCACTACTATTTAATTTACGAAGATTTATTATTTTGAAGATGTTAAATCGCCCTCGTAGTACGCTACTTATAAACATACAATAGTAATTGCGATATATATTGTACATCATAAAAATATGCCTAATCTGCCTAAATATAAAGTTACCTTTTGTTATATCTCGATATATTGCAGTCATTTCAATTTTCTGTAGAGATGTATTACTATTTATTGAATTATCAACAGTGTTTTTTACCAATCAAGATACAACCAAGCCAGCTCAATCCGGATACTTAATCATTCCGATAAATTCTTAATTACTCTGACATGAACAATGTATCCTCTAATAAAATCACGGCACGGCGCAACTTCCTTCTATAGAATCGTGTTTGTGGTATTTTCAGCAGATTCCTAAACAAAAAGGCTATTTTATGTTGTTTGATTATGTCAAAAAATTATAAATGGCAACACCAAATGTCACTTTTTATTTTTAGTACCCAGTGAGATGCCTACCATAGTGCGATAATCGGAATAGTCACACAACACTACGATATATCGATATTTGACGATGTGAACAAGCACAAACCGATTTATCCGCCATAGACGGTTTTTATTGTAACCTTTTATCGTATATGGATTGAAAGGAACCCTTTTAAGCATCCCTATGACTAGTTACTTGATATACCTTACGTAAAATAGAAAGCTGTCAGTCTCGGTTACATGCATTAATAGTTTAACTTTGAAGTGATAAGTTATCTAATTGTCCATATGTTAGCGAAGACGGAATGACTTTTGAGTTGCGACGGCATATTAATAAACTCGCGTTTAACAAACTTATAACACTTTAAAAATAATAGACCCAACGAACTATATTATAATACGGACAAAACGTGTTTAAGAGCTATGTTTTATGTATAATACTTATAAAAATATATTCAATATGTTTACTAATTATATGGTTATTTAAACATATTTGATTAGATGATGTAATTTACGAACAAATTTGACATTAATTCAAAGGCAACTAAACTCAAACGATGTCAGCCGATACATACTCTGTGTGGGAATTCGTTTGGGCAACATATTTTCCAGAATACTTGTCATGTTCGGTGACCGCGACATTTTCAAATATATTTCCATTAAATTATATAGTGATCTTTGATTAACTAATTACTATAGTGATTCGTAAAGAAAATAGAACGATAAAAACAGAATTTATTTTAATTTAAATAAATAGTTTTTCTGAGTTTTAAGTGATTAGGAAATTCATGCTTAAGTTTAGTTTATAACGAAAATAAAATCTACTTAATATAAATATAGTTTTTCATACTGTAAAATACCAACTATGATAAGTTGGAATTGCGGCAATGGCTAGTAATACTTTAAACGGATTACAAATTATTTATTACTATTACAATACTTTAGGCCTGCTATTAAAATTAAGCTAGCGATGAATTTATAATCTTATTTATGAAAAGGTTATATATGCTTATACGGCGTTTTTTTAATTTTATTAATTTGAAGCTATGCCCTTAGTAATATAATCTATAATTATTCGGGTTAACAACAGCTCTTGTGTAACCTATTTTATAAGTGGCAATCACGGTCATGTTTATGGCAACACTTACTAGATGAAATTATTGAAAAAAAATTATAATATTTAATTATGGGAGAACAATGTAAATAACCCAAATGAAATTTATATTCCCCTTAGTAAATTTTGTAACAAATATTTATTAGTGAACCTCAAATAGCGTTGGTAATTTTATTATTTTGATATTTACAAATCTTACGACAGCATCTAACATTATGCAAGCGCACCTTATTATTAGAATTTTGATGTATGACATTCCGTTCACTACGTTCAGTTACATTATTATTAACAAGGATAAATACTTATATTTGACTGAATGGAATCGTTAATTAATAGTTACATTCTAATTTTGGATAATGTCCAATATTTTAATTATAATCCATATCTATAATTATTATTATATCTATTAGTTTCCCACAGATAAATAATTAGATAATCAAGATACAGATAATTTAAACTTAATTACGTATAATAAGTTTATGATGGCTTTTTTTTTTTTTTGTTTTAACTCGCTATATGGATATTTATATTGAAGGGCGAAGTAGACCACAACTAATTAGTTCAATACAACGGCCAACTGGAGCAATGTCAACATCATAGGCTGAACTGGGTCAAGTTTGCCAATCAATGGTTTGCGACGCTTGCGGGTTCAATACTAATGTTAGGACTGGCAATTAGGAGCCTCTAGTTAGCATAGCTAATTGCATCTAATTGTTTATATTTTTTGTTAATAGTTTTCTGTTCAATTAGATATAGATAATTAAAAAGCTCAACATTATGTAACCGTTAAAATCTTGATTATGGACAGTGATAAATAGCAGATGCTAAAATGAATTTTAAATTGTTTAGAGACGGCGTTAGCCCGGCGGAAGCAGCTGTTAGTTTGCCTTCAAGCCCCGCTTCCTCGAACCTGTCTAAGAAGAAGGCGGGCTGTGCTAACGAAGTTAGGGAGAGAGCTGCTGGAGTGCGCACAAGGAGACTAATGAAAGAACTTAAAGAAATACAGCGCCTACAAGAACACCGACCTAATCCAGTCTTCACGGTAAATATATAAGACTGAAATATACAAATTAAGCGTAATCCTACTAGACTGATATAAATTTTGGTCTAGCTTGACACTATTATTGCTAACTCACAAAGATTCCTTCTCTCTAAAATTTTTGCTGCTTCCTGAAGCCGTACAGGTGTATGGAAATAATTAAACAAGTCTCATCACGTCGACCGCTCAGTCATTTGTGGCATTTTAATATTAAAAACAAATTACTAGGAAACGCAACTCAAAAAAGTCTATCCGAACTCAATTCAATAGGTGGAGCTTGTAAATGACAACTTGTTCGAGTGGCACGTGAGACTCCATCAGATTGATCCTGAAAGCGATCTGGCGTCAGACCTGAGAGAGATGAGCATCCCCAACATTCTGCTCCATCTCATCTTCCCTGAGAACTTCCCCTTCGCCCCGCCCTTCATGCGTGTCATAGAACCGCGAATAGAAAAAGGATTCGTAATGGAAGGTAGATGCATACGAATATATCTTTACAGAAAAATATTAATATAATGTCACTGAATTTATTTACTCCATGGATCCCTACTAAGGATTCATATAATACAATAGTTGTAAAATATAACTGACTACCCCTTCACGTCTGTATATCAGCTCGCAGTACGTATTATCCTTCGTGATTTCTAAAATTTACATATTCACATTTATCTTGTACATACATTTATTTTAAAAAGCCTAATTATTAGGAAATAAGAATAAAATTTTAAGTAATATTATTTGGATACGAAATCGTGATAACTAAATTTCATTAAGG
The DNA here is from genome assembly GCF_018135715.1 of Danaus plexippus. Taxonomy (NCBI): domain Eukaryota; kingdom Metazoa; phylum Arthropoda; class Insecta; order Lepidoptera; family Nymphalidae; genus Danaus; species Danaus plexippus. Next base: position 3,175,213 of record NC_083537.1, on the reverse strand, counting down.
TGGTGCCATTTGTATGGAACTGTTGACGCCTCGCGGCTGGGCGTCCGCTTATACTGTGGAGGCGGTGGTTATGCAGTTCGCCGCTTCGGTGGTCAAAGGCCAGGGTCGTGTCGTCCGCGCCCCGGCTCGCTCCTCCCGGGAATTCTCGCGCAGGAGAGCCGAGGAGGCCTTCAGGTCGCTGGTTAAGACCCACGACAAATACGGCTGGGTCACACCCTCGCTGTCCGACGGTTGAAAACCTTGGGTATGTTTTTTGGTTAAAAGGCCTTACACACTTACACCTGCACCTATACACTACATCATCATCATCATCATCATCATCAGCCTATCGAAGCCCAATAATGCGGAGCAAATGCCTTTTCTCACATGGAGAAGGATAGAGCATTAATTACCACGCTTGCTCAAGGCAGATTGGCGATTTCAAACTTATAAATTGAAAGTATAAGTCCAGGTTTCCTCGCGATGTTTTCCTTCACTGTCTGTTAGTGGTCTCTAGATACTTTTAGAAAGTACATACGATTTGGAAAACATCACATTGGTACTTGCCAGGTGGCAGGTTCGAACCTGCATCCGCACGTATGAGAGGCGGGCGTTTAACCTCCAGGCCACCACGACTCAACAAACTACACAATTTTTTTTTTGTTATGCATATTGTTGTAAGCCCTGCGGCTTTTACAGCGTCACCGAAGGAACACTACACAATGAGTTCTCATATTGAAACAATATATGTGTGGTAAAGTATATATAGAAAATAAATGATTGTGTCGTGTTTTATACGTGAAAATAACAACGTTAATAATACGTATGTAATATACTATATTTAAGATTTGATTCAAAAATCTTTTTTTTATGAACATATTGCATCAATATCTCACATGTAGTGGCTTGACAATGTGACAAATTAATAAATTGATGCTATGTCATTTAATGATGTTTATTTTGTCTCGTTCTGATTATTGGCATTGTATTTAAATTCTGTTTGTTTGTTGTTACGACAATGATTACATACGCAGTGGCTGTATAAAGCGAGACTGATGACGAGAGATTAAAAAAAAACAATCTTTAGTTACTTAATAGGGGTGTATATTTATATAACCATATAAGTGTTGTATTGAAATATATAAAAAAGTACAAGAGAACAGACATAAAAGCCTAAGTGAGCCAAAACCCTCAAATTACTTTCATATAAATATAGTGTTTATTTGTTTCAGATGCAGACATTCGACTTTAATGCAGAATGGATCTCTCGTAGTAATTAAATTCGATTTAATTGAAATAATTTTAGTTGTATCGATTTCTAAATAATATATACTTGTCTTAAATAAAAAAAAAACTTGTCTTCGAAAACAATTAAACATTAAATGTTTTTAAACTTTTTTAATGTACTTAGTAAAATTATCTCTGGGGCTGAACTTTGAAGTTCAAGAGGAATTTTTAAATAAAATTATAGTATTGCCATATAATAGATTATAAATATAGTTTTTTTTGTAAATATTGCGTGCCAAAGAAGAAATGTACTTTGCTCATTGTAATGCCACACATTTTTTAAAAAATAACTACCTAATCCGTTTTCAAATGTTTTCGTCATAAAAATCAAAAGTAATATTTCCGTCCCCGTGTCATTTTAAACCTTTTTGATAATATTAAAAAAATACCTTCCCATTTGTGGGGTGAAGGAGACTCAATTTACCTATTTCTATTAATATTGATAATTATGTATGTGCAATTCATCTTTTTTGCTGTGTAAACATTGTATTGTACTTTTAGAAGTACTCAAATGTAGATGAAAAATGTGAAAAAAAGGCTTGTGGCGATGTTTTAGTCTATAGGAATATTAAGTAAAGTCTAAATTGATGTTGTTAATTTAATTAGTAAACCAAAGAAAGATGTTTATTTTTATGTGAAATGATTCAGTGCAACATGTGTATAGCTGAATTATATGTACAATGTTATGAGTGTAATAAATTACTTGCTCAATAATGTTGTCTCCTTACAATGAACACCCTATACTTTAATCCCTATCGACTAAGAAATTATAACTATTAGTCAACACATATACACTAATTCAAATAAAATTTGTGCTTATTATATATTTTTAAATCAATGTCAGTTTTTTTTTATATATGTAATAAGAGGTAAGATAGGAAGGGACATACAAATAAAAAAAAATGCTTCATGGCGATTAAAAATAAGTGTGTAACATTATTTTAATCAGTATTATGTTTATACAGTAAATGAAAATATTAAATTAAGTTATAATTGTTTGAGAATCACAGGAGATCTTGTTCGCCGCCTCTCAGAGCTAACACCAAATGCAGTACCGATCCCCCCTGCACTTTATAGTCTTGTGCCGTTTTTTCATCATTCCTGAAATATAAGATTGTTATAGTCACATAAAACGCATGATTACATATTTAATGAGTCTTCATGAATAAAACGCCATCAGAAATAACAAAAGTAAAATAATATTAAATAAATTATGCACATATGAGTCACAAAATGAGAGCATTTATATTATTTTAATTATTAGTATTGAAAAAAGTTATAGCTAACAAAGTATTTATTATCAACATATACAATTTTTTTTACAAAAAAGCTAAGTAGTAGTAAATATTGTAATGTTTACTTGGGACACTTATCCGATGGGAGCAAATCACTAATCATAGAGTATCTATTTATAATGGTTCTGTACAATAAAAACAATTTTACTTCAAGGCTTCGGTTAACATAGCACAACAATACTGTTTGACTAAAATTCTGTATCCAATAAATAAAGACTAGCCATAATAATATACAAAAAACATTCTGTGACCAAATTCTCCTGATTCATGAGTTTTATAAGAAAATAATATTTTATGTACAACATAAGTTGACAAACACAAAAAGTGACTTTTAATAAGTAAAGTTTCATATATATATTCTTAAAACAATAAAAGCATCTTTACAATCTAAAAACAAATTATATCTTACATCTGTTTTCCAGAAAAGATAAGTCGCTGTTGTTGGGGAGGAATACCCTCTTTTTCTTCGACTCTTTCTTTGATACGTTCTACTTTATCTGTAGGTTCGATATCTATTTCAATTTCTTTTCCTGTAAGAGTCTTTAAACAGAAAAGGTTATATAGATACAGAGAAATTTCTTGCAAGTGTTTTTAGATTAATGTACTTACCTTTACTTTGATCAACATTTTAGATGATAGAACTGTAAAATCTTACACAAACTACTTCTATAATGACACTATTAATGTTTAAAACCAATTAAAAACCTCTGGATTATCGTTAAACCAAATTTTCTCTTTGCAACTGTAAAACCGCAATTCGGCTCTTTTGACAAATCATTAAATTGACTGTGAAGTTGACGTTTTTCTTACGATAGACTAATAATTTTTGTATATATTCGAGTAACTATGAATTGTAACACTTATTGTTATTTATAATTATGATTCTTTAGCAATGATAATGTTTTTGATAAAAAAGACAAATAAATAATTAATTTGTTATATATATAAAATTATCAATGGACTTATAATTACAAAATAAAATATTATATTTATTTATAATTTTATGATCGGAATAAGTAAAAAGGTTGTGGTGAGAGAAATGTACCTATGTAAATATTTAGAAACTTTGACAACTTATGTCAAACCTAAAATATGAAATCATTTATAAGTTGAATGCAACAAGAAAAAGTGATATAAATACATTGCGCCCTAATAACAAAACAAAGTATTAAAAGATGTCCGACGTTAATTGTATATTTAAGCAAATAGAAAAGATTCTGAAAATTGGTAAACCACAATAAAATCTAAATTATTAACGCACTACACTTAATATTTTGCACTTATAGCCTACTTAAATTTATCTTATTTTCAGACACAAACACCGAGTTCATGGTTGCGGTTTTCAATGAAATCATCAAGTGTAATAGCAGCCTGAACGAAAATGATATATTTGACGTTTTAAGGACATTTCTAAACAACATAATCAAAGAAATCGATGAACTTGGTACTATCATCAAAAACAACGATGGTGTCAGTATCAGTGTCAAAAATCAAAAAATGTTGCGTACCTGTTATCAAATAATTACGTCGTTTGGTATATCATCATGTTTATTGCCTGGTTTAGGAATCAGCCTGTCCAAGAGGTGTGCCACTGCAAAGTCACTGCCAACATTATCACTTAAAGATACAGATAAATATGAACTACTAGTTTCGTGTACAGATTTCTTGTCCAGAAGTTATGAAGTGCCAGTACTTAAAAATATTATATTAACTTTTCATTTGTCCGATTATCTGGCAGCACTTATACAATTAGCCTTTGCCCCTTTGAAGAAACCTGGAGATTATTCAAATTTCACTATGACTCAAGAGCTGTACAACAAGTTATTGTTTGATAAGCAGAAATATATAAAAACTTATGAGTACTTAGTGAATAATTGCTTCCAGCCAATGTTAATGAAGGAACTTTTAGTATTACAGAATATAACAGAGCACCCACTGCCAATGTTTGCTAAGAAAGTTATTTCAAAGGAAATGAGTAAGCGTCTCACAGCTTCTGGTGGGTTACTCAGCCTGATTAGATGTTTCATTGAAAGCCACGAGGTCGACGTCGGTGTCGAGTGGAAGAAAATAGAAATGATCTGTAAAATAGTTACTTGTAGGCACTTGAACTTGAGTGAAGAGGACTACTTGACTAACATTGTCTCGCAGTTAAGGCATATATACACTATGAATAATAAACATTACTTGATAACAGCATCTTCGTGCTTACTAAGCTTATATACAAAATACAATAAATCCATATCAGTGATAAATTTGCTCAATGAAGTCTTTGGTAGTTTTGATAATGAAGCCTTATTGGCCGATGCTTTACCGGGAACTATTATATTGGTGTCACAGCAAGTCCAACACAACATACAGATCCTTCATGCATGTACAGCTATAACGCAATATGAGCTACCAATACATATGTCCAAGAACTTGTATGTGCTGTATCTCTTAAGGCTCAACTGTACCAAAACTGAAATGAAGCTCAAATTAAATGACATTATACTCAAAATTATGGAGTTATTAAATAAAAGTGAGATAAAAATTGTAATTGAACAAATTCTTTTTGGACTGAACAATCACAATTCTCATAAAATCATAGCTAAAGAATACGAGTCTGGTCTTTCAGTGAAATGTGTAACGGGGGACTTTGAATATCCCAGCGACGAGGCAGTTATATATTTTATAGAAATGTTTAATTTAATAACGAACAATGATGTCGTTTGTAACATATTCGAAGCCTGCTTATTAAAATTTATTGAATTGAATAAAGAAAACGAAACATGCGATAAAGAGGCTTTTCTGTTGGTCGAAGATGAGCCTGAGGTGCTTAACTCGGTTGGCAAAAAGTGTGCTCATATGCTTCATATCCTAACCGAAATATCAGCAACCGAGAAGGTTATAACCATTTTGAAAGACAAACCACTTCTTGTGCTAGATTTCGTTGAATCATTGTTACTAAATAATATTAACCCAATAAATGATGAGTGTTGTACTATTGCTCTTGTTCTTCTCAATACTATTGTAGCTAACATTGAGAAAACCGAGGACATACAAACAAGACTTAATGGCCTGATGCCGAGACTGAAACAATTGTCGGGGGAAAATTCTTCGTATGTAAATGTTTTGTCCAAGGAAACGTTGTCTTTGATCGAAATGGAATGTCCAAAAGCTGATAAAAGTGCTTACGAAAAAGCAGTGTCCAATATTTATGACAAGTTACTGCCAGTGCGAGTTCATGGGGTCATTGAACTCACTAAACTAATCGACAAATCAGATGTGGAGACCATTTCTAAGAGACATTTCATATTTTGCCTCTTCCAGGTATGTAGAATTATCTGATCAGTTTTGCATCTGCCATTCGTGTCACCAGTACTTCTTCTTTCAACAAATATCAGATAAATAGCAATTGAATTATATATTATAGCTTCTGTTTGAATATTTTTCAAATGCTTACATAATAATTGCTTAAAATTCCTGTAAACCAAAATTAATGTCTACCTAATAAACTACTTAACAATCACTCGTGAAATCATCAGACTGTTATTAACTTATGAAGTTAATTCCACCCAATCATTTTATATTTAACTATAGTTTTAACCGACCCAGCTGACAGCTGTTGTAGTCATTGGGTCACATAAGCATTGTTCTCGACAAACACAGCTTACCTCACTACCTGTCATTATACACATACTGGCTTGAACAAATATATCATGTAAATATTTTTTCTCATCAGTTAATCAAACATGAAAACCTAATGAGATCTTTCGCGAGTTTTCATTTATATCAAACTAATATTTTCGGATTACTTCGCGTTATTTTATTCTTGTCTAAACATCTCGTCTGCCCGTGACCGCGGTTGCTGCAAAGTAACAGAAACGTCGAGAGTATGTTTCCGTAATCAGAAAATATTAGTTTCATTTACATGAAAACTTAATTCTGTTTTTGTGTTTAAGTAAAACTATGAATATTTCTTCAAACATATTAAATAATTATAGGAACAACTCAGACATCCCGATTCCTATATGTATCTAGCATCAGTGAACGGTATAGCCTCGCTGGCTATGCACTGCACCGCTGAAGCGTTGTCTATACTTTGTAGAGAATATTTAGAAGTTTCTCCGGATATCAGAAATAATGAGAGTGAAAACCAAAACGCAGAACTCAGAATGAAAATAGGAGATGTTATAGTTAAAGTTACGAGGAGACTAGGTAATAACTAATAAAAAAACTCGCTCAGTTAAACTTAACTCATTATCTTTACTTATACAAAAAATTATATCTTGTTATCAGTCTTAAACCATTTTATATCAAGTATTGTTTGTCCCAAATAAAAGTCTATGTTCCTCTGTATGAAAATTTAAAATTATCGTAATTATATTTTATAATTTTAATTACATATACCTTTAACACTGTCGCCTTAAACAGAAATGAAGTACTCAACTTATTTATGAGTGATTTTTTTTTTATTTTAAAATTTATTTATAAGTTTCCCGTGCCATTACTGTAGCTATCTATTCATGGTATTGCAGGCGAGATGGCGGTAGTTCATAAAACGATTTTACTTAACACGATGCTGTGCGCCTGCAAGGATGATGACCCGCTGATAAGAACGTCGGCTCTATCGAATCTAGCAGAAATAGCATTGGTTTTGAATTACAAAATCGGTTCTATTTTATACGAAGTTAGTATTTACATATATAAATATTATATATAAATGTCGAATTGGAAATTTTTAATTATGTATTTTTTTTTTCAGTTATTGCTATGTGTTTGGGACGTTATAAATGGGGATCCGGCGTTGGAATGTCGGAGAGCAGCTGTGATGGTTTTGGCCAACCTAATCAAGGGTCTTGGCAAAGATACCCTAGTAGAACTAAACGATACTCTACTACCCATCTATAAGACTCTCCTCAAACTCTACAAAGATGATGACGAGGATTCGTTAGTTAGACTCCATTCGCAAATCGCTCTAGAGGAACTAAATGACATCGTCAAAGGATTCCTCACACAATGTCTTCCGTACGAAAAAGAAATTTCACTAACAACGACCCCCAATAATATAATTTTCAAATAAAACATATTAATATTCATAAAGTCTTTTATTACACTCGTATGGAGACTACAAGGATACGTTTTTAATACTGGCCGGATGGCAAAACATTATTCTAAGTATATACAACTTATAAATTAAAATCACTCTTATCTTAATTATAGTTAATAAATATTTTTAACAGTACCGCGGATGAGAGCTTAGTATGAGTTGTATAGTTAAATTTTAAGTTATAATCGTATCGCATGACTTAAAACGGTCGGTACCGACGTAAGCAAGGCTATTTAAGGAACAGTCTATTCAAATTAACTAACCAGATATGTGAACAGTCTGTTAATTAAGGGCAGTCTATCCGGGCTCTCACAGATCGGATGCTGATATATTTAGGTATTATTCAGTGTTTCATTATCGACTAAGCTGATAAATAAAAATATCTATATATAATACGCAATCACAGGATCCGTCTGCACGTCACACCGGAAAGGTGTCCGTCCTAAATTATATACCATGCCGTAAGTAAGCCATTTTGGACGTGACCGCTATCGGTGCTATCCAAAGTAGCTAGGCCTCCGAGGTATCGTCTCCGTCGCTTTTCTTAACGTCTTTTTCAGACAACGTGATGGAGTATACGGAACTCTTATCGGAGAATCGATCTATGTTCCGCCTGCTGAATATACCGCTGCGGGACAGGGTTGAGGATGTTGATATGGAGATGCTGTCTTCCTTGCCAGCCTGCGGCACAACCTTCCATATCAGAAAAGCGACACCTCCAAACGCTGCCGCCACCAAGAACATCACTAACATAATTTCCCCGAACATACCTAGAAATAAAAATCTCAAATTACAACCCTAATGGAAACTTTTCACTATTTATGTGGAATGGTCCTATATTTTAATTGACCCCTTGGTTTGGGTAAAAATTAACTCCAGTTATCAATTCTATTAACTAACTCTGCTGTGTTTCTTCCTTCCTGGCTTCAAGTCTCGCGGGCTGCAGGTTGTTGTCATCGTAAGGCTCCACGATTCCTTGTGGTTTCGTCTCCAACAGAACATCTCCTGGATTCGTCTTTGGCAGGTTGATGCCGGCCCTCACCGTCAATGTCTCCGGTTTGTAGGTGCATAACACCAGAAAACTGCAAGGAGTTGATATATATTATAATAATCTTAGGACACAATATAAATAAAGTCCTAGACGTCTCTTCCATGTAAGTATACGCACAGAGAAATTTGCACATGAATCACAAATGTTTTTGTATGTATGTAAAAAACTTAAATATATAATATATTTAAGTTTTTTACATAGTTACTTTATATAATTAAGATAAATACGCATTAGCCGTGACCTTGATAAGAAACGCGCATAAAAACCACACGGATCAGCCGAAAAAACGTCCTTGAACTCATCATCAATCACTCGGACGAAAGTGAAAAGTATTTTTTTGTTTCGCTCACCGGCGGGTACTGTGAGTTAGAATCGGCAGGTTCTCTTGTACTATGACATAAGTCGCGACGGTAGTTTCGTTGACTTCCGAACCGCACTCCTCATGATGAATCCTTAGTATGTACGCGTCTTGGGCGCTGTTCGGGTTCCCTTGAAGGGAACATCTCTCCGGTCCACCGTCAGCCGCCTCCACAGCTATCCGACCCCCAAAGAAGGGTCCCGTGGAAACCTCGACTTCACTAGCATGAGGCAAGCACTGGGTAGCTCGCGCTGAAACTGGTTATAATTTATTAATTACTTGCGATCCGCCTCATAAGAGAATTAGGCACACGTTTGTTTCGCTGTTATAATCAATCAATTAGCTTTGCTTTCATATTGGAAATTAAATAGAAACCACGATTAAAATTATTTTAACGAGACATCTGATAGAACTCGTTATGAATTGGAGTTGTGAAGCTAGAGGAAGTTGTCCAAAATATATAAATGATATACATTTTATTTAATATGAAATGTTTAACGGGGAAAAATATAAGTTGTAACCGATTTAAAACACTTACATCCTTTAGTAGGTACAATGATGATTTTAGATCCAATAGATTGCGGGTCAGCCAAATCACGAGCCTCACGCTTGACAGGACGTACTTCGAAAGAATACGTGGTGGCCATACGGAGACCAGAGATATAGGTGGTGTAGGTCCGACCGCGTTTACCGGCTGGGACCTTGTTGGTCGTCGTCTCAATCGTCATCCTAGAAGATCTTTCTTCTTCAAAATTATCTACCACCTTAAAGAAAACAAGATACGGTCACTTACTATCTGACGTCGTAACCGGCAACGTCCATTCATACCTATATAAAGTTTGAACTAAATCCCAATTGAGTCAATTCATTACAGGAATTTAATAAAAATCTCAATAAAAATATATTAATAAATTAAAAAGCGAAATCATCGTTAAATTTTATCAACGATATACATTAAATATAATCTTCCGTTAGAATAGGGGTATAAAGAATTGTTGCAAATGACATTTTATAACGTAAACACTTGACGTGTTTCCGTCAGGTCGCACGACACGGTCACGCTACGGCGCGCACAGAGCTATTATCCCCCGTTTTGAGTGGCAACGCAGCAGTTATTGTGGCGTTGCTTTGATTGTAATCTATATAAAGCTAATCTAAAATATATTAAGTTACTATACACAGCCACCGTTGTACGTTATACAACACATAGGAAACATATTAGCGAAATCGATTTAAAACAGAATAATTCTGTACCAACTAACAAGTCTTGACTCTTGATGTTTTCAAAAAAAATTAAAAGTACCTTTTAAGTTACACTGTATTTTTTTTTGTATTTCTATAATCAGCTTACCTTAGTTCTACATCGGTATTGCCCCCAGGCTTGCAGTTCACAGTAATGTATTTGAAAGGCTAGTAATTTCTGCAAATCTTCATCTTCATTGCCGCCGTACTCCCAACGCAATCGGACATCGCGAAAGTCTGGCTCGCCTATAAGGTGCAGAACCTCTGAAAGGAAGAAAAAATAATGTTAGGTACCTACTGCTAAGTATAAACCGTCACAACTAAGGGATGGTAAACAGTTTTTCCATTCCTAACTCTTAAGACTACTTATTAACGTAGGTCATGGAGTAAAACATTGTTTACGCTTCGTATAGCGTGTCTATGCTAACTTGGACTAAACATAGTGATTTTAAATTTCATATGTAAGAAAGTTATTGTTAGATGAATTTTATTTCTTGACCATCATTATTTGTTAAGAAAGTTTACAAAAAAACTAGTAGGTAATCAATATCATATAAATGTATAAGCGTTTTGTTCAGCAAACCGTTTTCTATTATTGGTTTCCTTCAATAGATGCGCTCCGATAATCTATACGATCCGCTTCTACTATTGACCCAATGACTTGCTCACTGGCCTGTTCCCTAATCGGTAATATGACCTCTGTTATATGATATCTCGTAAGTAAAAACAAAATTTATTAAAGAGAAATTACTATTGAATTACATTAAAAGGTACAATGCGGTAAATATCACGATAAGTTACGTAAAATTTTGCGTAAAAAGAAAATTTACAACTAAGTTAGACGAATTAACTATCAATAATTATGAATTCACTATGATTTGTTGTTAATATTTAAAAGGTGAGTTTTCTTTATTGAATGAGTCCTGGTGTAGGTCCTGTGTGGTAGGTTTTAAGACCATCTGATCTCTTTTCTCCTCGCGGCGGTAGCATTAATCCACAATACTGAAATCTGTTCGTGACTGCTCTTTGAACTCGATCGCACCTTGGTACCTTTGTCATAAAAACTGTAATTACTTGTCCATACCCCGCTTCAAAGAATAGGTTTTTACTTTGAATAGTGTTGCCAATAATAAAATATCCTTTGATTTGAGGAAATAGTTTTAATCTGGAAATTATATTATGCATATACTATAAATTCTTTTTAAACGTTTGAGAAAAATATTGTTTCGACTCTCAAATATATACAAATATTGTTTATAGTAAATATTTTTTTTTATTTATTTATTCGTTATTATAATAACATGACTGAATTAAGTATAAGTCAAGTCTTACGATATGTATATATTCTTATTAATATAGCAATTTTGGTATTATTAATTTTAACTTACATTAAATTTAATGTATGAAAACAGAAAAATAACTCCAAAATCATCAAAATTCGTCGACTCAAATGTCAATTAGTGTTTAACGTCCGTCTGTTTTGTTTGTAACCGGACGTGGCCTCACGCGACAGACAAAGAGGAAGCTGGAACAATGCTATCGAGATACACAGGCTACTATTGTCATATATGTGCGTTCCTTCCGGTCGTTGTAATTTACATAATGTGTAGTTTAAAACTTATTTTGAAGAGTTATTAAGGATACACATTGCTTTGTTTAATACAGATTGTACAACAAAATATAGAGTATATCATCAGCTTCTTTTTGCATTTAAAAGTTATTTCGTATTTATACGAAACTAACATAATATCAACATAATTTACATTTTTAATATAATTTGAAGTCGTGGTGGCCTGGAGGTCAAAAGGCCCGCCTCTCATACGTGAGGGCTCGGGTTCGAAACCTGGCAAATACCAATGTGATCTTTTCCGAGTCATATGTACTTTCTAAGTGTATTTAGACACCACTGACAGACGTTGTCACCGAGCAGTGGCGAAACAACCACAAGCCCAGCCGGGAAACTGGCTGGAAGAAGCTACAGCAAGACTTGGGGTCTAAATAGCTACAAAAAGTCCTGTGCTGAAGGCAAGGGGAAACCACAGCAACTATCTTCCCAAGAAAGTCATCATGTATACGGATCACCGATACGTGATGACCACGACGAGTCTGCAAAAGACTCTTGCGACGATGATGATGATGATGATGAATATAATTTACAATAGGTACGGCAAGTAAAAGTACCAACATTACCATTATTAAACATATTTATTACAAAGTGCCAACATAAAAGCATATATTAGCAACTCATTACAGACAAAGTAAACGGGTGTAATAAGTTTAATAATACAGTATTAGACGAATGGCAATTATAATATTCTACCTGTTTTCTACTAAGTTTCTAATAATCTCAGTCATCTAGAGATATATAAAATGTCTTCCTGGGATACCAAAATAATTAAAACAAAACTATTTTTATTTTGTTTTGTCTATCTAATTGTGTGTCTTTTGAAATAATCCTTCCACAGTCTTAACCTAATATAGGGCAACATTTACAAGATACTAAGAGAGCATATCCGCAGGCGAATACTAATTTTGCAACATTATTAATTAAAATTAGATCAAACCAATCAAAAATTAAAATTTCCTACTCGCATTGTTAATATTGTAATATATAATCAGAAAAATCCCGTTTTTATTCTAATTGTAGTAAGCAGTATTTGTTTAAATAATTTAATAACTATTGTATGAAAACAATGGAAATCTTACTGTCAGTGACCAAACAGTAATGCACACAAATATGTGCACGGTAGTCCGTAACACACACACTAAAGTAGGTGATCTAAACTTTGAATACATTATAACAGTAAACAACAGTGCGGACTGTGAACAATTCCTTGTACCTACGGATATTATGTACATACAAATTACTTTTTTTGGCCTCCGCCATTCACCAGTCAATCATCAATACAGCCCGAATTCGTTTCAGTGAGCTTTTCTAAATGTATTTGAATATTTTCGTCCCTAAAGAAGAAGGTGTGTACGTTGTGCATTTTCATTGCATGAAATTAGTGACGCCAGGTAAAAATATACTTATTGAAGTAATTTGCATGAACATAAACATTATGCTCATATAAGAAAATAAATACACATTTATCTCATTATATGAGCAACGTAAATAAAATAATTTTATGTCAAAGACATAATAGATACATATAATTAAAAGAAGCCTGTAGTGATTATTGCACGCGCAACGATTAGATTCCTTCAATTTATTATTTAAAAAAATGGTACCAGCATGACCCTCATACACGTCAACCTATCAGAGGTGTCGCTACAAAAACCGGAAACTGGTGCATAAAATTTTACTTATCGTGTGAATCCCCATTAAAGTTTTTAAACTTAAAAGACCTTGAAACGATGTAAGTCTAAATCTTATTGTTAAGTTGGACGTGCGTGTATAATCACTGTTACGGCGGCATTCAATTAAGACTGACCCACTGTCGGTCGGCGCGGACGAAACAAAACATACGTGTGGCGTACGACACTTAAAACATTTTACGGCTCTTCTTCGTGTTATAGAAAAAAAATCAGATAAATAACAGAATCAGTCCAGATGATTCACATTATAATACCAATCACTTAAAGTAATTGCATTAAACGGCTGAGATATATCGGTGTCACACCGAACATAGATTGCTGAAGTGGACCATAACGAAATCTCGATTAATACCAATTTTGTAACTATCAGCTTTCAGCATTTATTACCAACCGACTACGGTTTTAGCACTCATTAATTTCACATTTCTAATCATACTCAAAAGTCTGAAGCGACGTAACGGCCTACGCACTATTTCGGATCCAAATACATTTCTAGAGGTTTATATGATATTAAAGCATTTTTTGTTTTGCGGTTTTGTTTACGGAAATTAAATCAGTTTCGCCTTTTAATATCCGACATCCGTGAACGTTAGACCCTACCAAAATATTCTATTGTTAAAATTAAGCGTATCAAACAGAAAGATAATCTTTTTTTTTTTTATATTACCATCGAAATATGATTTTAAGTTTCTTTATATTCTTGCATAATTAATAATATTCACTTAGAAAGGTTGTTTCGAATCCATAGTAATGTCCGTTTTATCTAATAAAGCCATCGATCAATGTCCACAACACCATTACATTGAAAGTAAAGCGGAACCTTAACTGTAACGGCTGTTTGTCTTATAAGCACGTAGCTACGGAATTGGTTGACAACAATTTACTTAGACTATTCTTATCTCCTCTCAATAAAGACTTTAGATTTCAAACGATCTCTCATATTTTAATTATTAACACATCGGTTTGTACTCACAGAGCTTTTATAAATTCTACCAAAACTTATCTCCGATGAAGAAATTAACTCCCATTAATAATCAATAAAATTCTAATGATAATTAACATTTGCAATTTATCGGCTTACAATTAATTAACTTAATTTTGTTAGTGCTTAGCTAATTTGACACTAATTTAATTATTACATACGAAAAGTTTCTTTAATTTTACATCCAATGTCATTTTATTTAACCGATAAAGTATATTTTTATATATTTTCCCTTGTAGTTTAATCATCATTATATAATGTTTTTTATAAAATATTTTTACGCGAAATCAACAATTTCGTCGTGCTTATTCGGAATCCTAACATAGTTGTTGGCCCGTTTGAAACAAGACATTTGTCGCACCGCGTGGGAAGCAGGATTAAAGATTCATCTAAGAGATTCGTAAGATACTGATACTTGAGCCGGTCATTCTGAAGACAATTATTGAAATAACCTTGTGGTTTCCTTCCTACGAATTCTCAAAATACTAATATAAATACTTTGGACAATTATTTTATTCATAGTTTCCGTGACAACGGCATAAATACGTATTGACAATTTTTTTTTACTCCATATAAGAAAGATGTTTCGGGTCAAACCTTCCTTTTTAATTTTAAAGCGGCTATCCTATAATTCAATAATTTTCATTCTTTAAGATAATTTTCATAAAAAGAATCTTACCTATTCTAAATACAAAATTGAGGTTGGTTTTGGTTAATTATAAAATATTAAGGAAGAACTCGATTCTTGATCACGCTAAAAAATTAATCTCTCTTATATAGTCTGTGATAAAAATGTATGTTCATCTCAATCAAATTAAGGTCTGTTTTTGTTATGGGTATGACTTCATGGTTTATAGGTAATATCAATAATCTTAACGCCGTATGACAACTTTATAGGAAGTGTAAGAAAATATTTTTATAATCCATTAATAAATCTTAATGAATTTAATGTTAACTATATAAATATGTTTGATTTTTATCGACTGTGGCAAGAAAATAACGTTATATCTCTTTCAAATCTAAAAATTGCTGCTGCGTGGTTGTGTTCTATAAACGAAAATGGCGAATACCGAATAAGCTGCGAATTTGAAAGCCGTTATGTTGTATTTTAGTCAGATACCCCCATTTGGCTACAGCAATGTTATTAAGATGAGTAAAATAAATTTATTTTATCAGTTTTGACCCAAACGGGTGTAAACTAAAGAAGGTTCGGTCAATGACCTCTACAGGACCAATGCTAGACGACCTACATGCAATACATACCACATTACACGTTCTGCATACTATCTGTTCTGAGCTTAAATGTTAACAGTTTAAAACGAATTAACATTGTCTCTATAAATAACCTTATAAAAATTCAACTTATGATCAGATAAATTAAAGGATAAATCTCAAAATATTATATTTTTTATATAAAAATATGATAAAGCTCAAAAAATGCCACCTAATAGTTTTTAGTAACAAATAGACGTTAAATTTGCATGTTGCCATAATTTATTCAAGATTTTTTTTTATCTAAATTTACTCTATTATTATAAATATATACATACATTATAATATATTTTTTCTCAATGACTCATAGGACAGGATGTCTAAGTATTTTTGTTTCAAATTTTAGAACGATCATTAAGAAGAACCGAATTATAACCGAATGGCGGCAAAACATCCTAGCTACACTTCCGTAATCTTAGAATTAAAGATTTCTATGATTTTTCGTCTATTATTTTTTTTTATTATTGCAACCAAGAATGAAATAATATTAAAGTTAATCAAATGAGAGATGATAAAATACTTACTATTTTTTAATATTTTTACATAGCAAATATTCAAAAACATACTCTTTGTGCTATAATTTTTATGTATTGATTGTGATTTATTTACAGTAGGTACCTATCTGCAAGACTAAAAAATATTTATTCAAATATAATAAATCATTAAGGATAGGAATTTAGAAGTAAAAATTTACGCATTTTCACGATTGCTAATGCTTTCATAAATATATATAAAAACGAAAAAACAATGAAAATTTATTTACATGAGTATTTACTTTAACGTACATTGCATATACAGATAAATTTATTCGTGCTATGAAAGCTTTTAACGTGTTACGTGGGTCATTTTGTAACATAAGTGTTTAAAATATGACTATATATAATACATATCTTTGTATGTAAGTAGGATATATATACATATATAATGACGAACACTATTACTTCATGTTTATTCAATGAACAAAGTTTCAATTTTGAATTGTAGCAAAATACGCTACAATTCCTGTGTGTAGGAACAACATAAATAAAAAAAGTTTCAGTTTCTTTGTTTGCTTTCATTGTTGACAGTCAATCAATGTAGCAAATTGATATAATCAAAAAACTCGCCAACTTTCTAAGCATGCAAAATAACCGGTTTGGGTAACGCGGACTGTCAGTTTTGTTGATAAAAATATTAATATGTAGGTATATCATAATGGATTCACTAGGACAGTATTAAGATCTAAAGAGTTCTACTTACTCATAAGATAATAAATAATTAAAAGGAACCAAATAAAGTAATTCAGTGAAAGTCAAATTTCACGTATGGCCCATTAATTGGTAATGAGAGCATAACAAATATGTCTAATTTATACTATAGCCAAAATGTTAAATTTTATTCTTGAAGAAGCCAGTCGGAGGTGTATGATTTTTTTTAATTAAACCATAAATTGAAAAAAAAATTAAACGGGAATCAATTGCTTAAATAATTATTTAAATTATATATAAATTAATTAATTAATTAGCCTATGATTTAATCATAGTAAAAAATTATTATAGATTCTTTAAAATATAATATAAAGATAAATAATTTCGAAGGTTTGGTGTTTTGTAGCCGTTGCCCGTGTTCATTGCGCTTGCATGTGTAAGTAGGGACATTGTCGTACGGTGGCCATTAGCGCATGCGTAATGCGACTAGTCCATTGACGTAATGAAATGAACGAACGAGCTGTCACTGATGTCGTGTTGACATTTAACACTTAAACTCCTGGGAATGTAGTACAAAGCAAAAGTAGGAAAGTTCAAAATAACTATCACATGCAAAAGCAATTTAGAAACAGTAGTTTGTCTACTTTTTTATTTATATTTGCTAGACGTTAGCTTATAATATATATTTTTATTGCAATCTAGAAAGGTTAAATTAAAACAAATTTGTTGTAACAGTAAAGCGGAGCCTAATGACTTCATAAAACGGGACAGCGATCACCTGCATGACGACAGCTATCAGGAAACATCTGATACAGTTCTAAAGTGCTAGCTTGGCATGGCCTGTGATAAATCACCTGCGTATCAACGCAAAAACCTGTCCATCTGAATGAGATTAACCCACACGCAGAATAGGTCAATGTGATGATTGTATATGAACCGCGTACACGTCTATACGTAGGTACTTTGAATATATTACCATCCGTGATGACCTCTCTAACTCACGATTATTTAAAAAATATGAAGGATTTTTTTTTAAATTATAATGATTGTTGATGTACAATTTTTTATTCAATTCTGTTATTATGACAAATCGGACAAGCAGACCATGTCAAACCAAACAATAACCACGATGGAGTGATAGGATTTGACATAAATTTTCACAATGGCTCGCTTTGTTTTACCGTAAACATTATTCGGTCACAACTGCATTGAATAGATTACAGATAAGTTCACGTTCCCGATGAGAAGATCGAGAACAGATTGGAGATTAACATTCTATATTACAGATACGAAATATTAAAATTTATTTAATGAAAAATATTGTTTTTTTTTTTCGTTACCAACTAACCAAGCATGTGCATTGCAAAAAGGTTTCAATATATTAATTTAACCGTTAGTGATAAAAGGAAACACTTAATCTATCATTGGTATGTGACTATTGTCATGGGATTATATAACGAAGGTCGTGTGACAAACATTTTTTTCGGTTCCTTACTTTAAATCTCATGAAAAGTTAATATAAAGAGATTGGTTTCACACTTTAATTGGAGGAATAGCGTGAAAAATTTAATATCTTTTGGCGTTCCCAGTAAATTAATGTTTTTACTTACATTTATATATTAATATATTCACGTGATTATTTTAAGTAGTTTAGTTTAAGTATAATATGTTATCATGTCAGATGATTTATGAATAAAAAAACTGGAAACTGTGTGTATTTAGTTTAAAGATGAAACAAATTGTAAGAATACTGCTGTGGGACCTTGCCTTCTTTGTGCTTTCTCTAAAAAAGAACATTGCTTACAAACAGTTATTTTTACGAATATAGAGAAAATGTTTACGTTTCGCATTAATTAGTTACGGAACCCTTAAAATTATAACATGAAATCGATTGGATGAATTACTTTGATATATTTTTTCAATTTTATTACAGAAAAACAATAATAATCATCAATAATATTTATATTATTTATATTTTTGATATAAGTTTATCAAGAGATTAAAAAAATATATATGCCCATTTAATATTACTGTTACATAAAAAATATCTATACAAAATTATATATTAAACTAAAAAAATTAAAAAGATTGATTACTACAGCTTTATTTTATCTTGAGAAAATAATGTCCTTTTTTCAAGTTCCATATAATTAAATAGGAGAGTTCTATATAAATTATTTATCACTTGCTAAATACCATAGTGAACTAGGACACAGGAATCATATATGATTATAAATTTACAAACAGCAACAGCATATAGGTTCATATTAAATAAATATATAAACTCCACTTACCATCTTCCGGATCAATTTCAGCGATGGGAGACACATTTGAAAAAAGAATTACAAAACAGATTACAAATAAGTTCACCGAAGGCATCATTATTATAATGGTTAAGGAAATAAAAATCAAATATTAATATTATAAAATCGCGATCGTTGCCCGCCGGTCACTAGAAAGTGTGCGCCTGCGCCGCTCTGTGGCTAAGGAACGACTAACAAAACTATAAAATACTGAAAGGTTTTACATACGGGGTATGCCTTTTACAACTGTATGTCAAAATGGTATAATGTTTTGACATAATTACATATGATGCGAAGTTATTAATATATTTATTGACGAAAATTACCGTTCTTACTGATAATTGTACAGATAGAAATATTTAAATTGATAATTGAAGTCAAATCCTTAATCGGGAACTTTCAAAGCGGCTGTTCTAGCTTACTTTTAGAAAAAAAGACTGTACATGTTTTGTTTGTATCGTTTACCAAAGGTTTGTGACAAATAAAGAGGGATTGAATACTTCCTTGTGAAAAAAGTCTTATAAATTCTGATACAAAACAGCTAACTGGGTATCAGAATTTATCAGTTAAAAAAATATTTATAAGATTGAAAAAAAATTCTGATACAGATTTCTATAAGAATCTATCAGTTATGAGAATTTATGAGACCGTTTCCACAGGGTTGTCTTAAATATATTATTATAGAGCTGGACAATTTATAATGTCTACTTGTAAATGAATTTACACATATTATGGATACAAAAAGTTCCAGAGCATCTTAAAATAGACTAGCTGACCTTTGAATGAAATGCACTTATTTATATTTACCAACAAAGAGAATAGAGGACGCCGATTTTTTAACGCATGCGCATTCCAGCGGCGCGCGCATTTTGTTTTCTTGTGATAGTCCATTCAGGGCCCTAGCCCAAACCAAACATATGTTCTAACAAAATATTGCACAAATGTAACATAAGCTCAAAACTTATAAAATGGGTAATCAGTTTAAAAACGTCGCAATTATAGCCTGCCTTAAAACATTGCTTTTCATCTTCAATATTGTTTTCTGGGTACGTATTTTAAATTGCATACTAATGATGCTGTAATACGTTTGCTCAATTACATTGGTTTTAATCATAACTTCATGTGCAATTAGATAACGAAACTTAGCATAGTAGCAAGACATGTATATGACAATAGCAAAAAAAGCCACCTAAATATATATATATATATGTATTTTTCTAACTATAACTTCTTTTCTTTAGTTGGCGGGTCTCCTCATCTTGGTGGTAGGCCTCTGGGCTGAGTTCGATCTGTACAAGTATATGGAGTTGTCTCCAGAATTCTCTGGGACCGCTCCCCACGTCATCATCGGTATCTCCGGCTTAATTGTACTCATCAGTTCAGTGGCTTTCTCGTGCATTATCAAAGGCCAGCCGGTTCTGCTGTACATTGTAAATATATTTCAAAATTTTACTACAACCAATAATCCCAGCCCAAAATACTCTTGAGACGCGTTTAAATGATTGAAATCGACAAGTACTTTTTTTAAATTATAAATCTCAAACCTCATTAATGTCTCAAACAAAAAGGTAAAGACAGATTCGTTGGTCTGATTTTAAGTGAAATTAAATTATCAACGTTAAAATGAAGAAAGGTAAGTTGTACACGTAATAAAGTAGTATCCCTACCACTCGTTTGCAGTCGTTCCTACTACATACGAAGCGTCTCAAGTGTTACAATAAACCTACGTTAAACTGGTATGTATCTCTATAAACGAATAACTGTATATCCTGCGTACGGAAAGCGATTCTGCAAACTTGTGTTAAAGATGTTTCCATCTATGATGTAACAAATTTTATAGTACGTTACGTTTTTATTTTAAAATATATTAAATTCGTTCCGGTATCACTCATAATGCAATAAACCACGAAAATAATAATTATATAAAAGTTTTTAATAGCTTTACCTACTCTACTTTAAATCAATTGATTTAAAATAATACTCAAGTCTCAACATTAAACTTAATCCGACTAACGACTTTACCTTCCGCCTTTCTTCTTTGTGATTTATGCATCATCAATTATCTTTTATTGTCAATCATATTTTAAATAATGATATAAATGTATTTAGCATTTTAACGGCATACGCATCACTGGGAAAGGTCAATGAAATAAATATCTCATAACATAATATGAAAACGATATTTCTATAATAAAATATGTATTTAGAACTCTCAGTTTGTACCTAGTGGTACATTCAGAAACCAAACAGAAATATACGAAATCATATTATTAAAATAACATGTCAGATAGAATTGTCTGTAGTATTTTAACATTAGTAGTTCTATGTTGATGTATTAGGCACAATTAAAAAACAATATAAGGTACTATATTATATATATTACAGTCGTCAATTTTATAACACTTTGATTTATCCGCGTCCTCCTTCCGGTGAAATTTAATTAACAGTCCACCACAATTAAAGCCTCTGTTCTCTTTTCTACTAGTTCTAATAAAGAATACGAATAGAATCTAAAGAAAAGGTAAAACGCTTATAATTTTTTTTTTTCTAATACATATCTTATCTGTATTGTTATAAAAAAATATATATTCTGTTACTTTGGTATTGCCAATCTGTGATGCAAAATCTACAAATTTCAGTATTATGAGAGTTAACAATGTTTTTATTTGTATCCTTCCCAATTAATACTACCTACTAACATCCATCCATACATAAATCATCATCGCAACTTAATCGTTTGTATAATTTATTAATAGTAGTAGTTTAAATTCTATATAGGTTCTATAATAATTACTTTATGATTATTACATTTTAATTAATATTAATTTCATTGTTAGTATGGAGGATTCCTAGTATGCATTTTCATGACGGACGCGGGCGTCGGGGCATCGGTAGTCTGCTACCGTGATACCTTCGCCAAGGGTCTCCACGATGGACTCACCCACACCATCGTTACTTACAACCCACAGAAACCTAATTTCGACTTCGCTCAATCCACGGTATGTCAAACTAATTTCGAATAATAGGTAAAATAGAATATTTTTTATCTGTAGTATAAATTTTAACGGTTATTTTAATTATTAAACAAAATAACCGCTAAAAACCAGTAAAACAACATACTTAGTTCATTTGAAACCTGTCACTCAATTGCCTAAATGCAGAAGAGAAAGTCGTATTAAGTCTTTAATAAAATTGGAATTAGCTTTTTAATGGTAACTATTCATTTGTATATAAATTATGTTCTTTGTGAATCGATTTTAATGAACAAATGAGTATTTTGTTCTATGATTTTAAGACAGATTTTATAGAGAAATTTTAATTTTTATATTAAATCATTACTATTGCCAGTGTCGGTTGTTTATTTAATTATAATATTGTAGTTATATTGTTGCGGCGTGAACAACTACACGGACTGGATGCGACTGTCGCCACAAAGAGTGATACCCATCTCCTGCTGCCTCGACCCCAATCGCTGCGTCACGGCCAATTACAACGACGTCTACCAAAGGGTTACCTTTTTTGTTTATTAAAATAGCTTTGCGGCTATAAATTAAAAAATAAAACATAAAGATCAAACGAAAGAGATCGCTTCACTTTAAAAAAAATGTTAAATATTAAAATACGATAAAATCTTTCTTCTTTGATTCGTTTTAAATGCACTTGTGCTTACTTATGGAATATGCTTGAATCCTAAACTAATACAACATAAGTTTTTTTTTATTAAGTCTACGTAGCGAGACTTGAAATCTATAAAATATGGTTTTCAACTTCAATAACAACCGGATTTTTTTATGAGGCGTATTAATAAAACTTTTGGTAAAACATAGGCTGACGCAGCGTTATCTATAGACCAGTGTGTCTAGCCTTAATGCAAGATAATCTTATTACAGGGATGTTACGAAGTTATCACGGAATACCTGATCAACAACATGAACATACTGATTGGCGTGGCGGTTGGCACGGCTGTGTTACCACTCGTGGGCGCGCTCCTCTCCTGCTCATTGGCCAGATACATCGAGAAATCAAAATACGACGTCATCAATTAACAACTACCCGCATTTTTTTCTATTAATGTTTATCGACTGAATGTTATTTGATATTGAATATATTTTCTAAATTTTATTCTCAAAATTATATAATCGTTTATTCAATTGTATGTTACTATATTAGTGTAGATGTTGAAGTTTAATCTATTTCTTCTAGCAATGTTACCAGTGTTCGTTATTCAATTTCCTTGAATCTATGAATTATATTTGGGAAATTAAAAATTTACTCAACAAATATGTTTTTTTTTATTGAAACTTATTATTTAAATGCATTATCTATCTTAACTCTAAAGATATCAGTTTTCATATTATGCTTTGGATGCACAATATTGTCTATGGCTAGTCGCTGTCCGAGCTTTGAGGGTCCTCTTTGGTCTCAACAGGGGCCTCCTGTTTGTAGTGCCTGTACTCTGGTTTCAATTCCCACATATTCTTATGGGGATTCTTTAAATTATAATTGCAGACCTCCTTTAATATTTCCTTCAAATATACTATAGGTTGTCTTGTTATCTGGAAACAAAGAAATTATTTTAAATTACATAAATCTATGTATGTATTTTTTTTATAACATCAAAAAGACTAGATTTATTATGGAAGTATTATGTGCATATATTATAAACTAGTTTTTGCCTACAACTGTGTCTGTGTTAGTTTCAGGATTAATGTATAGCTGACCGGGCGAACTGTATTCCTCTTTAAAGTCAGTAGATAAGAAGATTTTGGATTTGATCCTATGTCCTTTCACTTGTTCAAAGCTATCTCTCCACCAATTTTCAGCCAAACCCGTACAGCGCTTCTTGAGTTATAAATAGTGTAACTAACATGACTTTCTTTTATATATAAAAGATTATTTTCGTTCTATTTGTTAATCAGTTTTAGAAGTTGGATGAATAACTAAGATCTTTACCGTCACAAGGAATAAAAACGTAAAACAAAGATTCCAAAATCTTGGTGGAGGTAGCCGTAACAACTTAGTAGGTCACTAATATTATGTCACAATAATATATAAAACGTAACATACATTTTGCAAATCCTTAATATTATAATACTGGTGTTTCTCAAATGCTGCAAACAAAACATTGAGCACCGATTCCTTGTCATCACGAGCCTTTTTACCTTCCGCTTTCTTCTTTACTTGATAGTCAATCTGAAAAATATTTTTATAATTTTATTATATTGATATAAATAACTAGAATATTTGATAAGTATTCATCACAGAGTTATTAATGTTATTACAATTAGAATTTTCTTAAAACTTACATTATGTTTGTGGTCAGACACAGGTTTGAAATTTTGCACAATTCCTTTCAGTTGTTGTACTTGTCTTTGTGGCATCAAAGCCTTCCTTATTGATTCAGACTTAAGCTTGTAATAAGTTGGGTCTGCATATGGCTTACATTCTAATTTTTGTACTATTCTACCTTCCATATAAAGTTTTTCAGATTCAGGAACCACTGTATCCGTATTTGATGCTAAAAGTAAATACATTTTAAATATAAAGCTACTTATACATTTTGTTAAGACATAATTTTGATGATACTCACGAACAGCATGAGAAAAAACTCCTAAAGATTGTCGTGTTACATTAGATACATCGAGGCGATGCTCCTTAGGTAAAGCCTGTTCTCCGGGTTCGTTTAAACACAAAACAGCTTCCGACAGCGACAGCTGGACTTGAGCACGTTGACCAGGAACTCGAGATATCTTTAATTTACCTACTTCTATATCACCTGAAGCTTTGTCCCATTTGTTGGCAATATATTTCGGCACCTTTACTAGCCATACACCTCTTCCCGTATTTGACAAATCTAATTCACGGTCGACATGGGGCACTGTATTGGAATTACTCATTATAGCTTTAGAATATTTTAGCTAGATAGTCTTATTTTATTTATGCTTTACTATTTGCTATATAATTCACAACTGTAATCTGTTTTTGAGTTTTTTGACTTCTTGACATCAAATACCTAATTCACATGTGTCACGATACTGACTAGATAAAATTTTTTTTGATTGTGAAATTTAAGTGTAAATTGATTTTATTATCATTAATTATTAGAAATTAAATAAATTAATAATTATTTTATAGCTCTAATTATAAATTAAGTAAATATCAGAAATAGTTTAACAACCAAAATCAAGTAAATTTTAGAAGATGTTTTATTTAAATTAAATTTTAAAAACTGAAAATATTATTTAACTAATCAAAAACATGAGCTAGTGATCCTATTTTGATCATAATTCAGTAGATTTGGAAGAATTATTTTAATTCGTTAGTTTAAATGTCAAGTATTTTACGTCACTGTCATTCTGTAATCTACTTTGTTTCTCTACTGGTAGGTAATTGGAAAATGAAATATGATTGAATTTGAACGTTGTTGTGTTAAGATTTTTATTGTAATATGGAATAGTTTATTAAATTAAGTACGCGTATTTAAATATATTAGCGGTGAATAGAAATGCAAAGAAATGTTTGGGTATAGTAAAGAAGCTGTTCGTGTAAAAGTCAAGGTTTGTCTTTTTTACAGAATAAAATAATAATAATCAAATTTTTATTTCTCCTAGAATATATTTTGTCCGATATATTTGCAAAATCTAACACTAACGTTAGTGTCAAAATGTACTATTTTTAACAAAGATCAATACCAGGAATTCCCAAACACTATTAATTACAAATTTACTTACAGAAATGTGAGGGAAAACTACAACCAGAACTTAGAAAATTTTCTGTCGATCCACAAATCACGTCTTTGGAAGTCTTGCAAAGTATTTTAGTAAAAGCATTTGATATAAAATCAGATTTCACATTATCATACAGGACAGTTGATGATTATGGACAGGAAATATATCTGCCACTACTCTCAGACTGGGATCTGGACGCAGCTTTTCTTAAGTAAGAATAATTTTATGTAGTTAAAAAAAAAATTATTCTATCCTACAACTTATACAAAGAGAATTTCTGCTTTTTTATGACTACTGTTAAAATAATCTTGGTAGTTATATTTTTATTCATCTTTTTAGAGCTCATAATATAGCACTAACAATGAGGTTGGAGCCGTGTGTACAGTTAAAGGTTGATATGAAACCATTTGCTGAAGCTTCCGAGGACTGGGAGCCCCCAACCATCCCAGAAGCGCCGGTTGGTCAAGTCAGTAAAGATCAACCGGCAGCTCAACAATTAACTCAGGTCGAGAAACAAGAATCACAGACTGGATTCCAGGGTCTATTTATGAATCAGGTTAGCTAAATTCTACATTGTATAATACAGAGATTTCCAAACTGTGTTCGGTATAATAGTCATTAGGTCATGGCTAAAGTTATTTAAAATTAATTTTTTACATAAATTGACTGTTAGTTTACTATAATTACATTATATAATCGGTTTTCATAAAATAAAAGGTTTTTGGTCTAGGGCTGGTATGTTTGAAGTTTTAAAAGCCCTAGCATAGGGATAACAATCCAAGTACTTATGAGAAAAATCTCTCGTTAATAGTTCAATACCTTTTATAACTATTTTAGGTTGAGAAGACGTTTAACATGGTATCGAGGGCGCTTAATCTTTATGAGGACCCCAACACCCCTCCACGGCCTCCGCTGAATGATATCGAGTTCCGAGCATTTCTAGATGCTGTGGGACAAATAACAAATACAATAAAACTACGAGAGGTTATATACTGTGGAGGAATAGAGCCGAGTCTAAGGTAGATATCTTGAGAAAATATTTATGTTTATATAATTATATTTTGTCAAGATAATTTCAAATATCTATCATAAATGTATACCATACATTGAGCTTTACTTGGGATAAGTGAGGAAAATTTTGTTTGTATTCCACAACCATAGAATCGGTTGGCTTTTTTGGTGTATAGAAAAATTTTTACAGAAAACAGAGGTAGGTAACCTTCAGCATTATCAATTAAAGTAGGGGACATCCTGGTGTTTAAAAACTTTTCAACCATACAAGACTTTTTCTTTATCATATTCTGATAGGACTTCCTCAACTTCAAGCCAATGAACAGAAACTTAAGCTTAAAACTGTACTATTCTTTCCATTTGGTATGGAAACAAAAATTTTTGGTCCCGGAGCTGACGTGGACCTTCAAGTGGAACCGTTGCTTAGAATATGAGCTTGAAAAGTTCATTCATTTCCATTAAATGAATGTTATGGTCAAGCTAACATCTTTATTTTTATTTTGACTTCCATGTCAACTTCCGAAAACAAGAAATGATTGACTGAATACAGAATAATGAGGATGTCCTATTAAATTTCTGATTTGAGGTCATGTTGGTAAAAATCATGCTATTACAATTCAGTTAGACATTAATTTTGACTTCCTCATATTTTATTCTATTTTATTTGAAACTAAATTTTAGTCGACTTAGGACAGCAGTCCTAGCAGTAGCCAACAACAGTTTTGAGCTTCATGTAGAGTGAGAGAGAGAGGTTGTTATGCCGCAGATGTAGTTGTTCATTGATGTGTAAAATTTCAGAAAAGTTGTATGGAAACACATATTGAACGTTTACCCGGACGGTATGACTGGCAAAGAGAGAATGGACTATATGAAAAGAAAAGCCAACGAGTATTACACATTACGATCGCAATGGAAAGACTGTATACAGAGAGGAAAGGTGATTAGTAATATATGTGGTTAGAAACGAAAATATTAAAATGTACGAAGGTCAGCAGAAACATTAGTACGTACGTTTTTTTATTAAAGAAATGACATTTGACCTTGGGAATGTATTCGTTGTAAAACTAATAACAATTTTTTTACTATTTTCATAATTTAATGTAGGCCAAAATCATTTGATGGCTATGATCACAGGTGAATGCTGACTTAGCGTATGTCACAAGCATGGTTCGTAAGGACGTGCTCCGAACGGACAGACATCACAACTTCTACGCCGGAAGTGATGATAATCAAAACATCGCATCGTTATTTAATATACTGACGACGTAAGTTATAAAGCATTTAATATATGAAAAATCAGGTGGTTTGTTTACTAAAATATATATCTTTGTTTCAGGTACGCATTGTATCACCCTACGGTAAGCTACTGCCAAGGTATGTCAGATCTGGCTTCACCGCTCCTGGTGACTATGGGTGATGAAGCCCATGCCTACATCTGTCTCTGTGCGCTTATGACTCGGTTGTATCCAAACTTCCTTCTGGACGGAGAGGCAATGACTCTTAAATTCACACACTTAACGGAGTCTTTGCAAGTCTATGATCCAGATTTCTATAATTATCTCAAATCCCAACAGGCCGATGACTTACTTTTCTGCTATAGATGGCTCCTTCTAGAAATGAAAAGAGAATTTGCTTTCGAAGACGCTCTCAGAATGTTGGAAGTATTGTGGGCGTCTCTACCGCAAAAAGCACCCACAGCCGAGTTGCCTTTGAAAGAAAGAGATTTTGATCCAACATTGGAGGTCATTATAGATCCACCTCCATCGAGTCCCTTAGTAAAGACTCCAAGAGAAAACGCTTACACGAAAGTATGCGCAATTAGACGTCAAAGCTCAAGTTTTAGTCTGGCTAACATTAAAGCACCAAAGCTTTCGACTATCCGGCAGTCTAACCACAGCTTGGACGAAAATGCTACTAGAAAAATTTTAAATAACTCCTCATTAATACACGCGAAGGAATTCCAGAGCTTAGATGATGCTGCTTTGCAAAAACAGAAAACTATTAAAGATAATGTTGAAAACGAGGAAAAATTGAAAACTGATAAAGACGGAAAAGATTCTCAAGTTAAAGTTAAGAGGTGTATGAAAAGCGTGCCTGAACACGGTAGAGTGGACACTCAGGAACCCAATACGGTTTGGTCGAGTACAGGCAATCTTCCTAACGGAGTTACGCTAAGTGATACAAAAGACACGCCCCTCGGCAGTCAGATTAGATTACTTAGAGATAAAATATCAGTACATAATAATAGGTTCTTTTCGTCTCTCGACGCTTTGGAAGGACCCAATTCTTCGAACGCAAGTAAACCGACCAAACAAGTGAAAATGATAAAAAATCTCAATGAATTTTTAAACTTTGCCACCGGTAATAAAGTCGCAGTAAAGCCAGAAAAACTTCAAAGAACACATTCCGTTATCGAGAGAAAGCATTCCAAAGAGTGCCCTAAAATAATTTTAACCAAGACATCCTACGATGAAAGTGATATTTCTTCGGCCAACCAAAGGAGTAATCGTTTGAGCAAGCTAACCAAAAGTAGTTTTGATACGAACGACGGCAGTAGTCCTGACGATTCACAAGAGTATCATCCGATGACGACTTCCATGACGAGAGAATTAAGACTGGAACTAGAGCACCTGGATCGCCAGGTTTTTGGTAATTCATATGTTAATCGGTGCAGCATGATTTGTGATTCCCCATCCGAGTCCACGAGCACCGAGGACAAACCGGCTGAATACGCAGATGCGAAAGGAGACACCGTGGCGACTGACGCTGTGGAATTGCGAGCCGAAGTTGTTGACCCGAATGGGACGGTAAAAAAACCGCTCGACACAATCAAATGTAACGCAAGAAGCGCTGAAGATATATATTTGTGGGAAAATCCACTACATCGTAATACTCCAACAACAAGAACTACAGCGAGCTGCCCTCAAACTCCTGACGAGCAAGCAGAGTTGGATTTCGACGGAGATACGGGCGAGATATTTGAAGAACATTCCGGAAAAAAATCAATTACACCAATAAGGCTATTGAGAAAAAATCACTCCCTAGAACCACAGGAGCCATCGAGGAACAGGAGACATTCCATGACACATTCCAGTGAATCGGATTATTCAGAAAAAGATCCAGTGGACTCTACGGAAACCGTTACAGCCAAGAACATTAATCAAGAGCCTCTCCACTTGAAGTCCCACAAGTTTTTCTCTAACATGTCGCACGAATTAGAAAATGCAAAGAAAAACTGTGAAAGCCTGTTGAGCGTGAAACAGACAAACTTACAAAGCGTTGCTTCGACAATAAATAACTTTCAGAAGAAATGCGAGGTTTTCAAGCCGCCGGTACAGAAGAACACGACAGTGTCCGCCATCAGCGACAATTCGGTTAAGAATAGTATTAGTAGCCTACCGTCGCCGGCAGTCTTTGGTGGTGGCAATCCGTTCTTGATGTATTTATGTCTGACAGTATTACTACAGCACAGAGATTACATAATGAGAAACCGGATGGACTACAACGAACTAGCGATGCATTTCGACAAGATGGTGCGTAAACATAACGTAAACAGGGTATTGAATCAGGCGCGGCAGATGTACGCGATGTATTTGAAACAGCAAGCGAACAAGACCGGTGACGTCACCACCTGAAAGCTTCATTCGTGACCAAAATATTTCCAATAATTACGTTTCATTGCTCACAATTTATATTTAATGAGTTAACGTGTAAGTTAAAGTCAAACCATAGCGGAAACATAAACCCTACATTATAATTAATTTGTACATAGAATATACTATGTGTATAGGATAGTGAGAGGCCTTATATAAAGTGTTTGAAAAGTAATATTTGAAGCAAGCTGTAATGTATGACAATCGGATAGCGTATAAATGCATTCTCACCTCGACTTTATATGGTTTGATGTGCTGGATAATAAGCGAGCCGCCTAAATTATTAATATTGTATTATAATTATTTTAATTTAACCGATCAAGCTCAAATTACTGCATTGGGATGGAAATTTCGCATTTACTTGCTTTTCTTCTCCAAAGATTTGGCATAAACTACGTACCTAATGTGATATTATTTTAGTTATATACAAATTTTACATTTTTTTCATTTGTATTTTATTTAATTTAAAAACGCTATGAATGATGTTATGCACAATGCTGGAAATTTTATCCTAACTTATAATCAATAAAACTAAAAATAAAAACTCTCTATGACATTCTTTTTAAAATATTGAACAACTTAGACCTTTAACCCTTTAAGTGCGGGAACATAGTAGTGTGTCCATCCCTTATACATGTGTTCCGTATGGTTAAAAAGTGCGGCGGCAAAAAAATATTTTTGCCTTAAAAATTTTGGTTATTCCAGTACTTTTACCTAATAATTCTAATATATTGACTTTTGGCGTCAAGTACGTAATATTATCTCCTGAAAAGTACTTTTATAAGTCCCTTATTTTTTTTCGTAAAAGTTTCACGGCTCTGGATACAAGTCCTTTTGATCCATGTGAGTTCTTGTCAAATATGTTGCCATAATTCAAACCAAATAAAATACGGTGTTACCATATGCTGCTAAAATGTTCAAAATATATTTTCCAGACGTATAGCATTTAACTAAAATTTTTAGAGAAATTGTTCGATTTGAGCTTTTAGAATCGTGTTATTAATCTTAATTTTGTAATTATAAAATAAGAATGATAACTGGAAATCAATAGTAGACGGCATATCTAACTACAGACTTTAGTTTGCAATTCCGAAGCGTGTCGTAATGAGACATGCGATAGATAGATGAAACGACGAGGGGATGGGTTTTAACATATACTAGCTAAGTCTCGCAACACAGAGATCGCCGGGTCCGCCATATTTATGAGAATGTAGAAAGTCTATATAGATAAGAAATCTTCAAACACGTATAGTAATATATTCATTCTCCTTAAGAATAAAAGTATTTAAAAATAGACATTATTACGTGACCCGCATTAAAAGGAGTTAAAAACATTCTGGTTTCGTTGTATTAACATCACAAATTGTGCTTTCTTCTGTATTTAATGCTTACTTCTAAATATCTTATAGCATGTAAATAAAAACATCAGAACAATGTAAATTTTTCAATTCACTTGTTTCTGTTTGCAATTAAAGGGTGATCTTACATTTAATGAAAGTTTCAAGAATTTTTGATCAAAACACATGACACTACTTGCATTATAATTTAATGTAAAAATTTCCAGACTACGAAAAGTCATAACAATAAATAAAAGTGACATTGAGATGACAGCAACAAAATACAATTTAGTTTTAGCAGAAATCACAAAAACACTACTACAGAGGTTTGTGGTAAATTCTTACTAGAACGGAAGGTATCCAGGAGTTATTCCTGCGGGTCTCGTGAATGCAAACAACGAATTTCGAATAAATATTTATTTGTGAATTTAATCTGCAAAAAAAATACAACTACTTATCCCATACTTAACAATACTTCGACCTTACATATTACGATATCACATCAGTTACTGATTTGAGATGTCCAAATAAAACACTTTAATTTAAACAAGCCAGGGAAATTATTTTGTCTCCTTGCTATTTTTTTTTTCTATTTCATAATTTCTAGGTTATACAAATCTACTTTCTCTTGTTTCCTCCTTGACCAGCCAGGATCATGGCAATACGCATGAAAATATTCAATACATCCAAATACACCGAGATAGCGCTGCAGACAAAAAATAAATTACTACAATAATCCGTGTCCCAATACTAATCAATTATAATATCATTTTAAATAAGTAAAACAGATTATTTGACACCCTAGAGGTTAAAGGTTCAATACTCACGAGTTGATTGGGTCATAGGGTTGGAATCCGTACATTGGATGCATTTCAGCTCGCTTGATTATAGCCTGGGTGTCGTAAAGAAGGAATCCACCAAAGACAATAAGACCTCCATACAAACTCAGAGAGTACAAGCCTGAAAGAGAGGGATAATTATGAAATATTGACTATAAACAAATAATTTATTTATTAATATGTAGAGGGTAGGATCAAACTCAACAATTCATATCTTATGATCCACTTTTGAAAGTGTATTCATGACAAATAATAATCCTAAGGGTACAGGTGCAATATTTATTTGTCTGTCAAAATTTTCTTTCAAATTGACTCAAAAATATATGCATGTACTTCTCTCTGTTGTCTGTACAGTAGTATATGATAAATAGTTATCTCACTCTATCTTCATCAACATCACCTCACCCAGTCACACTTCATAACACACATCCCCTAAACATAACCTTCCTTTTAGGTCAATAATAATCTCATACAAAAACATACCAGCTCCCAATGCTGATGTTGGTGGTAGGAACATCCCAGCGACCGAAGCAGCAAACACCGCTCCGAGACCCATTGCCAGTGGAGCTCTCATGTTAAGAAACTCCCCTGATGGTGCGCACACCGCCAAAGTACTCAACCCCCCGACCACACCAGCTGTGTACCTAAACATTAAACAAACAATTTTGAAGTGAAACTTGTTATGCAACTTCCAGCAAGGTTGCGTAAAACGTTTAACACTGAGGGTAATTATATATAAATTTACTTATATTATTCATTATTTTTTAGTTTGATTGGATACACATATAATTTAATAAAGCAGTATTTCATTTTCAAATTTAGTGGATAAGAATAGTTAACAATTACGAAGTTGCACTTCTACTTTCGTTTCACTCCGTGCACTATTTATTTGTTTTTTTTTTAATTTAACACATGGCTACAAACCTCTTTTTGTTTGTGCATTAATAAATTAATGCAAACTGTTTCACTTGGGGCATGATTCGCAAAAAAAGTTCTTCATTACTTTTCTTTTTTCAACATTATTGTAAGATCAAAATATGAAGAAAATTAAAAATAGACAATAATTACCAAGCAGCGCGCATCAGAATAGGACCGCCGAGGAAACATATAGGCGCAATACATGCTCCCATGATGCCAGTGTGTACCATCCAAGCCATTTGCTTAGCTCCAAAACCTGGCTTATATTCCATTCCTCGTACCACCATCCCAGAACCAATCATCAAACCCATTGTCATGATGATAGACTGAAAATTACAACTAAATATTATCTAATCTCACATATAATTTAAAACCAAATCATGTTACAATTTCCTAGATCTTAAATATATTCATATTATTCAAATACATTTTTTATTACCAGAAAATAGAGTGATGAAATAACTAAAGGACAGATTATATAATAGGTTAGAATAGACCAATACCAATCCATAAAATTCATATTATTGTAATTAAAATAAAATTGCCTGTCTGTTTGTAAAATGTCAACAAATTTCTTAATTCTTTAGATTATAAGACAATAAAATTTCTACTCTCATATTTATACTTACAACCCATCCACTTCTCGCTACCATATTAAGCAGGGCGGGTGTTCTAAACACTGTGATAGCACTGCCAGCAGTTAGTAGCAATGAACCGGCAATGTATCCATATGTGGCCTTGATGCGATCCTTGACATACTGAGGCCAAAGACTAAAAAAAGTGAGACAAAATATAAAAAATTATATATTTTAGCCTGATACATTTTAGTAAGTTGTGTGATCGATTCTAAAATTATTTGTTTATATTATAAACACCAATCTGTAAATAACTATCCATCATGCCAGTCATTGTTTACTAAGGTGATGACTCACTGTGCCTCTTGTAGCGTGCCAGGTTTAACGCCTGAGCCATAGTAGCATAATGCTATCATGCCAACAGCTGATGCCCCAGCTAATGCTCCTTTCCCCAAACTGAAAGCTATCAGACGCAGAACTTTAGCTTATTACGTAATATTATTCTACTTGAAATAGTGGATTTAGCATGATTTTCGTAAGTAATATGATTTGGAAAGTGCAATTTTTCTTATTTCACTCACCGTTTGGTCCGGCTGGGGCCATTAGTTTCTCCCATACTGTTGGCTGGGATCTTGTTGCCATACGAGAACGCGGTTCCCGAGCATAATTTCTTATTACGTAATTTTTGGGAACAAATCTTTGGGGTACAGGAGTTTTAAGGGTCTGCGTGATGTTTAAGGCAGACCGAGCCACGCACATTCGAGACAGCATGATGCAATCTAAGAGAAATCGAGATGTATATTACATATGATATTACTGTGAAAATATGAAAAGAAAAAATATTCAGATTAATTTTTAAACAGAATATACTATACATTTATCTAGTCGGGCAGCATAAAAATAAAAAATAATCTTACCAGTGTTTTGCGACTTTTTTCAAACTAATATTCACACCTGGCAGGAAACAGAACTTTTTTTTAAAAGCAATTAATATTTTGATAAGCAAGAGCAAAACAATTCCTGGATATTATAAATATTTTTCTTCAGTTCGGTTCGGTTTCTAGAATGTCTTTGACGTTTTTTACTTTTGACAACTCGTGTTTTTCTGTTTGTTATCGCTCCGAACCTGAATTTTGACTTTTGACGTCTCTCTTAGAGATCAATAAACGTTTTTCATTTAAAAATAATAATAACAATATCATTAAATCTTATCACTAACTTTCCCGTTCTTTATGTAATACTTTTCTGTGCTAAGACTTAGTATATATTAGTAATTGTATTTGAAGGAGAATTTACTTTTTCATGATTATTTTTATATTTTCAAATAATCTACATCTAAAACTATAATAACTACGGCTTTCTAATCTCAAAAGAAATAAATATTTTTTTATGCTATGGCAAAATAAAACTTAGAAAGTAAATATTGAACGATACACTGTTTTTAAGTTTAACGTCAAAACCTAAATGTCAATTCAATGTGCTTTATGACGTTTATGGTTATACAAAATAATACCGCATGGTTATTAATATCTAGATTTAGTTTATGTTAAGAGGTACAAACAAGTTATACTTTAGTAAAAGGTACATTTAAGTTAAAGTAATTGAAATGAAGCTTAAGAATAAAAAACCAGCTATGCCGGTAGCTGAACATTCAGGTAAGTGAAGACTCAAACGATATTTATACCACAAAAAGATAGTTGTTCAATATTTTCCTAAATATTATGTTATAGATTCCGAAGAAGAATTGGACCCTGAGGCACATAAGAAATCGTTACAAAAATTAAAAAAGATCGATCCAGATTTTTATAATTTCTTAGAAGAAAACGATGAAAATCTTTTGAACTTCGAGGCAGATTCTGACGAAAATTCTGATAAAGAAAATGACGATGAAGACTCAGTGCATGTTCCTGGACCTATTACGGGTGACAGTGACGAAAGTGATTTTGAGGTATAATTTTTATTTTATATTCAATGTTGTCATAACTTAAATGTAACAAATGTGTTACTTAGCATGCATTTTTTTTTAAATACGTTTTTTACGCAGTATAAATGATATTTCAAATATTTTTATTAACCAGTTTCAATCTTTTATTTATTTCACTAAAAGGTATTGTGAAGATTGCTCTTACATGACAAGAGTCATTGTTGTATATCTTAATTTTTAAACAACATATTTTGTACTCATGTAGAGTTAATTATTATCTATTACAAATGTCATGAAATAAAAAAATCAATGTTTTAAATAACAATTATAATACTAATGAGATCTAAGATTTTCGCGAGTATTCATTTAAATTATAATACTGTACTTTCTTTATACCTCATACATGAGCATCTGAGTGATATAATGTTAAATACTTTTTGTATGAGAAATTTATTTTATGTTGTGTATAAATGATAAGGTTTAAAAAATTTAAAGAACTTCAATGTTTTAGGATGATAATGCCAAATCTGTTAGTGGGAGAGTCACACTTAAAATGGTGTCTCAGTGGCAGACGGAACTGCAAAGTGAAGGTAAAATGAAAATAACAGTTCTCAGCCAAGTTATAAAGGCATTTAATGCGGCCATGCTGAGAGCCACAAGTGAAGACGGCGAATCAAAAGGGGAATTAAAAGTTGAAGGTAGGAAATCATTCATTATTATTTTTTTTATCTTTCTTTTGAAAGTTGGGCTAAACAACGGGAAACAGTAAATTTTAATAATGAGATCTAAGACTTTCACGACTGTACATCTAAATATTTTTTAACATTTCCATCTTGTTTGCCCGTGATTATGATTGCTGCAAAGTAGTGAACCGTCAGGAGTATGTATTTTTATAATATAACACATAATAATCTGAAAATATTAGTTTTATTTAGTAAACTTAAAATTTTGTGATAACTAAAAGTCATAAATGCTTATCAGAAGAGATATTAAAATGTGTCTTAATAAATTTTTACTGAATTGCAGGTTCGTCGGTGTTCAATGCAGTAATACAAATGTGTGTATTATATTTACCCGGTGCCATAAAGAGATACTTGGGTATGGAACAGAGCGGCAAGGATCCCCAGAAATGTAAACATTTCGTGAAGTTGAAAGGTCCCCTTGTTGCATATTTGAAGGACCTTTTAAAATTACTAAGCAGCGTTTCATCTGAGAATATTCTCACCGTTCTCCTAAAACATTTGCACCAGTTGGCAGTGTATGTTGCCTGTTTCAATAGCATCTCCAAACAGGCTCTTAAGAAATTAATACCTTTGTGGAGCGGTAGCGAAGAAACTGTCAGGGTGTTATCATTTTTGTGCATATTGAGAATAACAAGGAATCAACAGTCAGCCCTTCTGGATCTCGTTCTGAAGGCCATGTATATGACATATGTGAAAAACTGCAAATTCGTTAGCCCTACCACCTGGCCAGGGATAAACTTTATGAGACGATCCCTCGTTGAGATGTTCTCCTTAGACCTTAATGTATCCTACCAACACGTATTTCTCTACATCCGACAGCTCGCAATACATTTACGAAACGCGATCGTTGTTCAGAAAATTGAAAACAGACAAGCCGTATACAATTGGCAGTTTGTGAATTCCCTCCATCTGTGGGCCGATCTAATATCGGCCACTTCAAATAAGCCACAACTGCAGCCACTGCTTTACCCTTTGGTTATGGTGATAACGAATACCATAAAACTGGTGCCAACACACCAATATTATCCACTAAGATTCCATTGCGTTGAGATATTAATTAGTCTATCAAAGGAAACCGATACCTTTATACCAATTCTTCCATTCATTGTTGAGGTGCGTAATGTTATGTAGTATATTTTTGATCAGAAATATATATATATATATATATATATATATAATAAATAAATAAAATAAATAAATATATATATACACAATTAGGGAGTTAAAATCAATTTTTTTTTTTCAGATTTTAACAGCTTATGATTTTAATAAGAAAAATAAAAAAATGTCAATGAAGCCATTAGATTTCTCTTGTATATTAAGATTAGCAAAATCTCAGCTTATGGAGAACGGTTTCAAAGACTCAGTCATCGATAGACTGTATGCACTGTTACTGGAATACACGGCCAGTATTTCAAATAGCATTGCTTTTCCAGATATCAGTCTACTCGCAGTAATACAGGTATTGTTTTATATTCGCGTATATAAAGATTTTATATATGTGTATTAACAAAGATTTTACGTAAACATCATTCCAGATGAAGCAGTTTTTGAAAACATGCACCGTTGCGAATTATACGAAAAAGATAAGACAGCTTCTGGAAAAGATAGAAGAGAACTCTAGGTTCATTGAGCGTGAAAGAGGTCAGATAACTTTCGGTTTGAACGAGATAAAAATGGTAGCGGCTTGGGAATCCAGGATAAAAGCGAAAGGCACACCCCTGATGGCGTTCTATGAGAGTTGGAACAAGGTTAATAGAATACAGAAACGAAAGAAGATCACCAACAATGATGAAATTGCTGGTGGATTACCGATGATCAAGAGACCTAAGGTTCCTGAAACAGAAGCAAAAATAACTAAGCCTGAAAACGAGGGGCCAATGGTGCTATTTCCGTCTGATAGTGAAGATGGAAACGTTGACTTCAAAGTTGATGGTGAAGATGAGAGTTTAAACAAACCGAAGAAGAAAAAGCTCAGGAAGAAGAAAAATAAAGCACAGAAACAAGAGAAGAATCTGCCAGAAGTAGAGGTGCCGGACAATGGCGATGTCGTTCAAGATTTCAATGTTAGTGACTGGTGAAAAAATAAATATCTATGCGACAATGGTTTTATTTAATTTTCTTTTTCTAAAAAAAAAGTAAAATTCTCTAAATTAAATATGTATAAATAGTAAAACTAAAGGATTCCCTCGAGAAAGTATGTCCATTGAACCCGAGGCTCCGGGGGATCATAGGTCTCCACAGTCAGACAGCCGGTGAGAGTTGACGTCGAAGTTCGTGACGTCCCAGGGTTGAAAAAGACAGGTATACTTAGTTCCTGAAATATTATAGAACATTGAAATCTCTTAAATATCGAAATAAAATATTTTTCAAATGCAACTATTGAGACATGTAATATATTAAATTAACTTTTTTAAACTTAAATTCGAAAGCTCCGAGCGCATGTCACTTCAATAACTTACAGTTTTAGATTTCACAGGTTCATAAAGCGTTCTGACGTAGAACTCCTCGCGATCGACGTAGATCTTAAACATTCTTACGTCTTCGAAGACATTTTTAAATGTAATCACAACCGATCCACCTGATTTTATTTCAAACGGACCTTGTGGTTTGGGCTCTAAAGCTTTGCCCTTGATGTTAAAGCTAAAACATATATAATTTCAGTAGGTATGTTCCGTTCCAAAGAAAAAAAGTATTCTATGAACAATCAACTTGACGTACACAAATTCCCCCGCCACAGGAGAATTAAAGGAAACTTTGCAATTCTGAACACCAAGTACTGTCGGTTCGAACCAAGTCTGAAATTTACCCTTTTCAAATGGTCCCAATTCGTAATCTTTTTCAGTTATTATTGACGGATGGGATACCTTGAATGTTTCGGTTGGAAAAAACATTATTTTAATCTGCTGTGGTAAAGTTAAAAAGGTTATAACCTTGTAAAATAATTATTGGTTTATATTTATGCATTTATTGTTAGGGTGTTACATTTTGAAAATGGAACAAGGTTAAGAGAGAAAGATGACCGTCAGCGCCATCTATTGTCTTTGTCGTGACTTGATAAAAATGCAACTGCTATGAAGGCGAGGCGTACAAGAGTTTATATATATGTATGTTGTATGGAGCGTCCAACTACACGAATTTCTGTCTATGCCTATGCTGTTGTAAGAGTTCATGGAAATCTATTCAAAATATTTAAAGTTAAAGAATAACAAACATCAATCCACCAACAGAAAATTTTGCTATTATAACATTGGTTAGGTTAAAGCTTTAAGATTTTGTTATTGAATTACCGTTGCGATGAAATCAGTTCTCACGTCAGTCTTATTTTGAACTCGTAATCGTAGAGGAATAGACGAGCCGAGAGACGTTGTAAACTCCAAGTTCTTCACCTTAGCAGGCAGACATTTAAGGATCACTTTATATATATAAGACCCCACCAAAGGATTGCTAACTTCCAAAACATCCTCGACCTGTCCCACGACAAGAGGCGAGTAGACCATCACGAGTGTTGCCTATAATTATAATGAAAGATAATTAATGTAAGTATTTCCTTATATAACTGATGACTATAAAGGAACTAATTTACATATTTAAGACTAGATTTTATGAAATTCATTTTTACCTTATGATAAGCATAGGATTGTTTAAGAGCGAACACAATCTGAGTACTTTATCGTGTTATAATGTTATTATAATTTAGATCAGAGTTAGGAACAGACCTCCGAATTTCTGGTAATAAGCAACGTGTCTGGACATTCGAGGTGGTCACATCTTATGGAAAAATTGGCATCTTCACTCAGTGGATTTATGAGTACGAGCTCTTTCCGCATAGACTCCCTCGCGGCGGACACAAATGTCAACGTGTCCACAATTTTGCTCTCTGTGACGGAGACAACAACGTTGTAGAACTGATACTCACGGCTGTCCTCGTTGACGAACATTACCTTTAACGAATTGCACATTAGACAATGCTTTAATGGTCTTAGACCTTGGTACAAAGAGGTGGTTATCCTTGGAAAAAGATTCACAGTTACAGAATTTTTTATTAAAAATATTTTATAAAAATATGAAAAATATTTTTTTGTTTATAAAAAAATAATTATTGAAATAACTTCCTTTCTACTTTTAAGAGGCTCGTGTAAATATAACCAACTTTTTCTCTACGTATCTTATTACTGAGAAAAGAGGAAAAAACCTTACTTTTGCTATAATTTCACATTCCTCGTAGCACACGAATGTCCAACGACAAGTTGCAGACGCTTCTCCCCATACTTTTATTGTTTCTGGATGTTTGATTTCGTAATAACCATCAAACTTGTCCGGACTTATTTTGACAAATTCAGTAGAAACAAGGTATGTTTCTGGAAACTGGAAATTATCGTTAGATTTGTCCAGAAAAAATGATAAGTCAAAACAGTTGAACCATGCTGTTTCAACCTAGTGGTATATTCCGTATGCATATAGTATGTCAAAAAAGAATCATAAATTTCTTTAACTTCAAACAAAGTCTAAGAGCATTGAGAACCGTCCATAAGGGTTCCTTCAGATCAAGTTAGCTTCACTATTAACATTTGATATGCTGCCCTAAATTTTCTTTTCGTTAATTTATCACAGAAAATTTTATACGGATACTTTGATTGGATAAACGTATTTTGAAACATACAAACTCACACACGAGAAAACACACGTGCAGCAAACCAGAAGTTTACTGATCATTTAATAAAATATTGTCCGTTAGACCTTCAATACCTATATCACTCAATACAAATCCAAAGTACTTCAAGCTTCGGAAATGTAAAATTCGTGGTACTTTTGAAACTATTTGTCGGTTATTTTGGAGTAATTTATCACACAAACCTCTGTAATGTTATACACCAGCAGGTGCTCAGTGTGTAGTTCTTTTGCCGACACTGTGATGTTTACATTGCCGTTAGGATTAGGATGCGTTGCTGCGGCCACCAGCGTTATAAACAGCGCGCTCTCGCCCAGTGGAGAGAACAACACTTGGCTCTGAGAAACATTCCAGGAAGGAATTCTGTATATACTTAAGGATATTTCAAATAACATTATGATTTCTTTTGAGACATCAGCAATTTATTTAAATGCTTAATTCCATAAATAACTACTCTTTATTTACTAATGATAAAATAATCTGATAGTTTTGATATTATACGTATTCAATAAAGAAAATTTGAAAAATACGTAAACATACTTTAAAAAATAAAGATTAAAGTCAACCTAAGGGATCCCATTTTGTTTTAGAAAATAAAAAAGATCAAACATTAAATATTTTATATGTTAACTGATCACCCTTGTGATTGTCTAGGACAGGGTTGCCAATAGGAAGATCATAACTTTTGTCTAATTGTAGGCTATTTTCTACAAATGCATCGCCATACCTCATGTTTGCCAACCGTTTTTGGTTTAAAATATATTGGAATATCCATAGTTGAATTCGGCTCTACATTAAATTCCTTCAACGTTTCAAAAGGCCCACCCGACACTTCCGACAAAACCAGCCACATATCATCCGAACTGCAAATTATATTTTGAACGAATTAAAATTTTGTTGCATTAAAATTATAAAAGTTCAACAACCACATCTTGGATAGCAAAAATAAGGAGTGTACGTACGGATTTGTGACAACAACGTACTGTGTGTCGATTTCTCTGACCGGACATTCGAAATACAAAGTTTTCATTTGAACGTTGCCAGTGTCCACACACGTGGCATACAGAGCCAACTC
Organism: Danaus plexippus; assembly: GCF_018135715.1. Lineage (NCBI taxonomy): Eukaryota > Metazoa > Arthropoda > Insecta > Lepidoptera > Nymphalidae > Danaus > Danaus plexippus. The sequence goes on along the minus strand of NC_083537.1, from coordinate 3,132,375 downwards.
CAACGGTTTATAATTTTCAATATTACAGGATGCCTGTAAATCCACTTTAGTCGTATTATTTACGAAAGCAACAAAATTTCCAGCTAGATTCATCTTCATCATTCAATCTCAAAGTTTTTTGAACCATGAATGAATTTTTAAAACCACTCACCCAAACTTTAATAAAAGGATTATGATTGACAGGTCGAAATGTTATTGTAAAAGTGACATTGGTGTGTGCTGATATGTTCCCATGCATAGGAGATATCAAGAACTCGTTTGATATTAACGGCTGCCACCAAAATCTGTTCGAAATTAAATACAAATAAAGAGAAATATAGATAATAAAAATATTATGGCCAAATAATATCATAATTAAAAATACTGTCCGTTAACAAATATTTTTTTTTTAATTTCAAGTTATGTAAACATCATACTATTAACCTGGCCCCAAAGTCGCCTTTATTGAACAGCATGACCTTGAGTATCTTACAGCCGCGCTTGCGCACGCGACCGAATTGCAGTGAATTCTGACTGAAGCACAGCGACATACCAGTGGCGCTTCCGCTCAGACGCACTAGAGGACGCTCGAACTCGAATACTTTCATGTTTAGCTAAGCAAATTCATGAAAAAATATAGTCAATTTTTAATAATCGTAACTACTGGTACTATTTACATTAATGACATAAGGTTAAAGTATTCTTGAAATAATTTAAGCCCTACCTGGACGTTGAGGTCGCTTATCATCCCAACTGGCTTAAACATAATTTTTAACGGCACTTTCATGTACGGTTTTATTAAACACTTTGTGGGTATCACTTTCAGAGAAGCTAAAGAATTCTGTACATCCATAGTTATCTGCTCTTGGATCTTGTCATGTTTATACTGTTGCAACATATGGCCCCTGTGAATAGGAGAGTAAAATTATTTTAATAAAAAAGACCATCAAAATACATAGCATATAGTAATAATTACGATTTAATTTTACCTAGACGGTCCAGCGTCAGCTTGGAGAGTGGTACCGCTGGGTACAAGACAAACACTGGTACCTTCTGACTTCGTAGTGTCTTCGACATTTGGGTGCATGACCCTAAATATATAACTGGCCTCAATGGGTACCTTACTATGATTCATGACTTCTATCTGTCTTATAATTTTTTCACCTACTTTAACTGGTCCTAAATCAAAACTCTTTTGACATCCTTCATAAAGATCGAATAGAAGAGGAATTCCTAAAACAATGATATTATTCTTCTCCCATATTCCTTTGCATTATTTCAAAACATGATCTGATTTATTTAGCTATTAAATATATAATTTACCTTCGCCTTTGATCGTTACGATTTCTTCGCATAATGAATTCACCCAAAATTGCAATTTGAATTCATACTCCTTAACTTGCTTAGGGCGGAAGAATACTGATATTTTCAAACGATTTTTGGGTTCAATACTACTCTCACGATTGTAGCTCACAAACAGTTCAGGGACGTTGGAGAAATTTAGATCAACACTAAAATATTAAAGCGTTTTGCTTAAGTTCTTTTTTGCGACTATAACTTAAAACACAACGAACAGATTTCAGTAATAAAATTCTAAGTTAGTCAAGAGATATTTACGTAATAGGTTCGCTGTCATTGTTATAAACACCTAAATTTTTCTTATAAGTTGAATCTGGAGCATTGACGATACATCGACCAAAATCATATTCCATACACGAAAAACTATATGAAGGTTTTTTAATTTCTGCGTGAAGGTATATCATGTACTCGGGACCATCAGGAATCTAGAAGAAGTAGTTATAGGGACTTGTAGAATAATATTATTTCCATAACAAGCAGGATATTAGGTTAAAATATTATTTAACAGTTCTCACCATACTCCAACTGCCTACAATAATCTTTAAACAATGTGTAATAAAAAATATTCAGTTTTATTAAGAAAAAAACTAGATTTTCATTCTAAGAATACGGTGTTTGATTTTGAAATAAAACACATAGGTGAAAATAAAGATATTATTTTTATTATTTTTTCAACAATTTTGAGCAACCTTTTGGACATTTAAAAAAAATATATACATATATAATAATATAAGTTTTATCTGTACTAATAAATAGAATTGAAATATCTGTTTGTAATTTCAAATTAACAGTTAAACTTAACTGAACGTAAGAGATCCTTAAGGATTTAAGAAAGTTTAATAAATAATCAAATCAAATTAAAAACAAGTAAGTATTGTAAATATTAATTAATTCATATTATATATAACCATACTAATGTTAAATAAATTATTTAGATTATACTCACAAAAAGCTTAACAGGGAATGACTGGACGGGTACTTTTTTGAGGGTAAAGTGAAGAATACAGTCGACCTCCGCGGCCGGCGTCACGTGGCCGCTGCTCGGCTCCACATACATGTTGAGGTATTTCCTCACGCCGCTGGTGTTGTAACGCCAGTCGAAAAAGAACGTCGCAGACCCATCATTCTTTATTGTGAAGGGGATAGTTCTCTCGTATGTCGAAGCGGTCTGGTCATTATTTATCACATTTTAAATGAAAAAGGTGAAACAGTTTTTCTTTTTGGAATACATATTGTTATCGGTTTATTGAATAAATGCAAAACTATTAAACTACAGTTATTCGAAAATTATATTTGTTTGCAAATTTGATTTTCGAATGACGTAATAGACGTCTGTTATGTTAATACACAACTACACTATAATTAGTAACCTAGTTAAATATGAGAATAATGTCTTTTAACAAACACAAGTTCATTAAAAAATATATATAAGGAGAGAATTATCTGTTAATTAGAGCTTCCAGCGAATTTCTACCGCCTAATGAGTTACAAATTAGCTGAAGTTAATTTATGATTTTACTTTACAATTTCTGAACGTCGTCATAAAAGTTTGACGATGAGTATGTACCTATAGCAATACTTTTTAAATACTCACATTATTCATGGATTTTTAAAATTTAAAATGATCCCTAAAAAAATAAGCGAATATTGTGGACTCAAGTTGTCGATCCGAAACATTTAGTCAATTTGAGGGGAGAATTTATAGTGTTGGTTAGGTAAATATGAAATGTTTGAAAGCTACCAAACTCGAGAACAATTTGTGTCGAAATATGTTTTTTCTTTAATTCATTATTATAACTAACTTTGATAACCATTCTGCTAATCCGGATGGGGACAAATACAATAAATCAAAACAAGTAAAAATCGGTTCAGCTATTCTGAAACTATAAATAGTGTAGCTAACACGACTTTCTTTTACGTAAGCCGTTACTACAGCAAGGAATAATTTGAGAGAGATTATGATATAAAGGCACCTGATCCAAGTGAATATTAGTGATTGCATCACTTTGCAGAATGTGATCGTTCCCAATCAAATAATACGTGACCTTCGGCTTTATAGAGTAACTCAGAGCGTTCACACACAATGTTATAAGTTTAGTTAAGTACGTCACACTGCAAAATATTTTGAAGGAGAGTGGTCCGTCTTGAATTGGAGTGTAGATTATTCTAAAAGTTGTTAGGACAATGTTTATTTATTTAATGAATTAATACTAAAGCAATATAAAAAAAATATAATATTTTTTTACGGTGTGCGAAATGAAACTCATTCGATTATTTCTATTACTTAATCCAAGCTCTTACTTAACAGGAGTTTCCGATCTAGGTCTCAATACACCTACTTCTGGTTCCACAACGACTGGTGTTTTACCCGATTCGTTACATAGCGAGTTTCCTTTGAATTCGTAATTCAAACTTTCATTTTCTGTATTTTTTAAAACTACCGTATGCGTCGTCGTAAATCCAACCAAAGAGTTCCTTATGATAAGAATAGTTGGTACAAACATGACGTCTGGCTCGTGGACGATTCCCACCACCAGGAGATTCATAACCAACGAATGAACTGGTATTATGAATTTCCATTGGGACTCGTATGTCTGAAATTACAAATTTTATATGATTGCTTATAAAAAAAAATATTTTTTGGCTTAATAAGCTCAACAATTAAAAGAAATCCAATATAAATACCCCAGGTGCTGTTGGTGAGAAGGTAAACACGACTTCCGTACTGGTACCTCCTTCAACGTAACCTTTCAGCATGTTGCAATGCATAGGAATCAGATCAGGCTTGTCAGACATCACCATTTCGAATATGAACTCGTAACCTTCGCATGTAGGATTTATTATATTGAAAGCTCTGCAATATTAATACGTTTTATTTGACCCGTTATTGTAAAAGACAAGTAGCAGTGACTTCCTGACTACGGTTTCAATATTTATAAATCTTTTTCTAAGCTATAATACCAGATCAGATCATTTATATTGTGATAATATACGTTTTTGTGTTATACAGACTTTTTGTAACAACCGGAACCGAGCACGTTAAATTCAAGTACATTAATGTGAGGGGGCAGCGCCACACCAGTTTTTTTCCTTCTGCCGGACGTTATATAATCACTCTCCTCGATATTAAGATGTACATAAGGTATTAAGGACTTGGCTCGGATCTTGCATGATATATTTTGATCGTAGGGATCCAAATTATCTGTTAGATATTAATCAAAGTTAAGTGAAATTATTTTTTATACATTCTTAGTGCTTATACAACTAAAATCTCTATAAAATACTTACCTATTGAACTTTTAAGTCGGACATTAAAAAGGAATGCCTCTAGCGGTGCGAAGGTAACTTTGAACTCTCGACTTTCATTAGGTTTGAGACATTCTCTCTCTGGTTTTATGACGAAAGGTAAGTCGGCTTCGAACCACGTATCAACACTTTCCCTTCCCGTGCTATCGCTGAATAAGGTAATTTTACTCGGATCTAAGAATTATAAAGTGACATTTATTTACGTGGCGACGATGAAATTCATATTAATTTTATTTTTACGTAAATTTATTTCTGTGTTAGGGAAAATTACGTACTATCATTTTTGTTCACAATTTGTTCAGCTGGTTTCCGCTCATCATTTTCTCCGGCTTCTTCGTTAGCACTTTCATTTTCCTATGAGATGGTATGTCATCAATCTTCATACATTAACCTACTAGTTACTATATAATATACTTACTTCTCTGGGTACATATTTATCTATCCGCGCTGGATAATTATCATCTATTATAAAGTTCCATACTAATTTCATGGGCACCTTTCCGATATTATGAACTTTAAAGTTAAAACTTCTCGTCTATTGAAACAAACGTAGAATTAAATTAAATGTAGAGGCTTTCATATAAATTTCTATAGAACAGTACTATAATGTACGGCACGCTAACACTAGTTTGCATTGACAAACTAAATGCGAAGCATAACGCTTTTTATTCTTAAATCTTCACATATTACATATAGCTTTTATTTAGGTTATTGACCGAGAAACTGAAGTATTTCATATGTAGTGTGAGGGTGAAAACTTAGTTTAAACGAACTGAAATCATTTGTTTCGCTGTTGTAAAATTATTTCAGCTAATTTATGTGTTCTTCATTTATAACTACCAGTGCTACTCAGCTTTTATAGCTTATAAGAAAGTGTAATGGCAATGGGAATGGAATCACAAATCCGACTAAATACAGCTGTATTAGGTTTTATTACTTCAACCCTTAAAATTTCTCCTCAACAGACTTGTATATAAGACTCACCTGATAAATGAAAGTATCATCCAAACGTTTTTCTGCTTTTAAATTACACGTATATTTTGTGTACTCGGTCAATGCTGATAGCACGATAATCATTTGTATCACGTCAGCAGAGGGTTCCGTATTTTGATTTACAAGTTCATCCAAGGGCGTCTCAAATCTCTGGTTGAGATCTGCATTTCTATTTTACAAAGTAAGCATTATTCTACATACTAATTAAAATTGATGTTTTGAACTTTACTACTTTATACTTAGGTTGTTCTTTAATAACTACTTTTCCAAATTAATTATTAAAAATTATAAAAATTATAGTTCTACCTTTCTAAATTTCGACCGAGCCCTTATAGCGTATTTTTACAACTACGCTCTCTAAATCCTATCGATTGGATACTTATCTTTAAATATCAAGTTAGGAATAGATAGATATAGTTGACTTTGTTTCAAAATCACGAATCGAATTCGATAATCGGCTAAAAACGACAAAATAAAAATATGTAGTTTTTTACGTGTTGTGATCAAAAATCGTAACAGTTTGTCTGTTATCCCAAGTCGTGGCTTTCATATCAAGTGTTAAAAAGTCGTCACTTATAGCCGTCAATGTCAAATACAATAATTCCTGAAAATATGTCAAATTCGATTTATTTTGATAACCTAATAACTTAATGATTCCCAAATAAGGCAACGCAGTGTACCTTCTTTATGACGATAGGTTGTATAGAGAAAAAAACTATTTCTATATCCTTTTCCTCTGCGGGCGAAATGTATCCGACCGATGGCTTAACAACAATATTTTCCAATTCACCCCACTTAAATCTGTATACCTTTTCTGAATTATTAACCATTATCACTGTTCTTCTGTGCATCACAGCTAGCTCGCAGCCGCCTGGTTTAAACAGGCCAAAAATGAACGATCAATCTATTTTCCACTTATTTCTAGTCCAATCTACAATTATAAGAGTTGAATCTATTTAAAGTGAACTTACCAAAATTTAAAATGTATTTGAGAATGGAATGCTCAGCGCTACTGGTTGTATCGCTCATTTTTACCGAGGCCTGAGATATCCTCTTACTCTTTTTTATTTCTGACGCTCTAGATTTCCTTCTCTCTATAGTTGCACTTTTACTTTTCTTTCTACTATCGAGCGTTGACACCGTCGATAAAGTTCTTACAAAAAAAACACATATTATTTATTAAAAAACGTTCGGAGCTTTTCAGAGAAGCCTTAATTTTTGGTCAAGAAAAAAAATGAAAAATATTATTTTGCTAATTTTCATTTTGTGGCAAAATATACTTATTTCGTACCCTTCACCGGATCCTTTGAATACATCCAGATCGATATCCATGAACAGCATTTCTAAACCGGTCAAAATTACATCCTCCATAAACGCCTCGGCTTCGCAGAGTACCTAAAATTTTTATATAACTATAGTTTTCACCTACTTAATGTTTATATTGTACTGATGTAAACACTACCGTAAAATGTTCGTATGGATTTTCGACGATCGTTAATTTTACGTCACATGAAATTCTTCCTCTCCTGATAGGATTATAATAAACATAAAGCGTGGCTATTTCGTTTGGCTTAAGCATCAATTTCATTACTATATTCATGTCATCTGCAAAAAAGAAACAAAAAAAAAATAAAATACTTAGTATATCACAAAAATAAAAATGTCCCCTTTTTGTGATTTACCATTATTGCCATAAATAATCATATGTTCACTGTCGCTAGCTGAGGTGAGCCAGAAAACTGGTCGCTCTTCTTTCTTTGAAAATTGAACTTCAGCGACTACTATGGTTTGTACTGAGCTGACATTTTTAAAACGAATCTTTTTACTTGTCATTGACCCCAAACAGGTAACGGGAAAATGTAATAGAGCAATCCTTTGATGTTTCAAAGGCGGAGATATTAAAAATATTCTTGGTATAACACCTTCACCGATTAAACAAATCTTAAAAGATTGCTCTTGATTCTGAAGCAATTTAAGTCTTATCTCTAAAACAGCTCTGTATTCCTGAAATATAATCATCACTATAAAAATAACTCAACATTATTTTTAAAATGTTTTATAATGACAGACTGCCGACCTCAAGAGCTTTTGGGCTAAAAATAATGCCCAGGTTTTTATGTAACAATGGTTCTATATGAGTCTGGTACTTGTCCAGTGAAAATATACTATGTTCTGTATTAGACTGATAGTGCAGCTTCATTGTTAATGCACAAGCCACGAGTCCGCTATTGTAAAGGTCGACAATTGCAACATAGCTCGAATTTACATTAACGGCGAAAAAGTGCAGTGTGACAGAATCTTCAACAAATACGCAATGAGGTGATGACTGAAAGGAGTTACAAGTTTTTTATTTCATTGTTTGAATCTAACCCTTGATGTCGTAATGTAATATACCTCATGCACTTTATAGTCAGACAAGTTTTTAACAATGAGGTGTTCGCGAAACGTCGTTTCTAAGTTCCAGAAATCAAGCGTCGGCATTGCTCCGGTTCCAACTAGTTTCAACGGAACACCTTGAGCTTCGGCAGGACAAGTGTCGCTGATTATAAAATGTATCGTCTCTTCAAAGGTCTTCGCAGCGGTAGCAAGGAATTGAATTTGAAGCGTCCTACTCGTACCAGGAGCCAGTAGATTGTCATCGTTTAGAATAAGAAAGTTTCCACATTTTAATGGAGGGTTTTTCAACCTGCGCATTGGTTTATACTAAGAAAATAGTCGAAGTTTTTATCGATTATAAAAGTAATGAACCAAAAGCTAAACTCTTACTTATTGTCTTTCAATTTCATCTGAGGTTGTGGGTCTTCAGGATGCGGTTGATACTTCGGAGGTAAGACTATTTCATAGGTTACAGGGCATTTACTCGTATTGTTTAAAATGACATCCCGCATGACACCGCTCCCAACAGCAATAATATGAAAATTTAGCTCCCCCAAAGGGAATAATGTGAAACTATAACAGTATGGAGATTATGTATAGAATGAAAATAAAAAAAAATGTGTTAGTATATTCGTAATAAAGGTAAAGAAAAAACTCACGTATTATAAAATGAAGCAATTGATATGCACACGGGAAACTTTGCTACAACCACCTGGTTTTTACTACCATCTAAAATAGAGCAAATATAAGCCGGAACGTTGACCAAATTCATGGAAGTTGTGGGCGTACATTCAAACTCTATGATAACTAATTTTAATGTCGGTGGCACAACTCCACACTCTTGAATCGCTTCAAAAGATCGGAGCAACGAGGGTTCAGGAAAATTCTTTACCTTTTTAAGCCTACAAAAAACATAAAAAGTCACTAAATTTTACTTCACGTTTGCAAACATGTAACCTTTTGGACATATTTTATCGTACTTGTAATAAACATTGTATTTTCCACGATTTAGTAAATACATTTCTCGATAAACTGTTGAATTCACTTTGACGTTTCCGTAGTTCAAAAAATTTTCGCTGGGATTTTCATACGCACAATCTACCATAACGTCGTAACACTCCGCAGATAAGAATAAAACATCTGTTAACATTGGCTCTCCACGACCCTCTGCATCGTATATCTACAAACCAAGTGAAGCATAAATCTATGTTTTCGGAAAGCTAATATTATTAAGAATAACTTTTTAAGCATACGTTGGTGAAATGTGCCCAAGGTAATAAACATTGGCCATCACTTTTCTAGATGAAGGTAGAAAACCAAAATAACATATAAAATATTTAAAATTAGAATTTCTCCCTCTTTCCAAAATATGTCAAATATTAGTTCTGTTATTTTTGTAATTCTATAATTTCATTAACACGTAATTTAACTATGTCAATATTGTTTAAACTATATTTAAGGTCTAACGTAATATAAAAACAACCAAAAAATTTTTTAAATTCAACTTACATCGATTGTCAATGCCTTATTTGATACAACTCCAACCCTGCAAGCAATGTATGTCACGGGCACAACTTGGTTGTCATGACGTAACACTACGCCTGATGATTCAGATATTATAAAATCCTCTACAAATTCCGACGCATTTCGTATTTGCCATTTTATAGGCAAGATAGAATCATTTTTCACTATAAACCTGTCGTCTTCACGTCGATAGAGTAAATGTTTTCCATATTCTACGGAACATTTTATAAGGTGCATATTTTATTTTTAAAATTAAGGATATTTTGGTGCCTTATTATTTACCTATCATTTTCGTCAATGGAAGAATTTCAACGATAGGTACAACTCCTCTACAAGCTACTGTAACAGTCACGATTTCGGGATTGTCTTTGACGCAGAACATCAACACACTGGTATGCACTCCCACTTCTGTTGGCGCTGCAGATACCTCTAGTTTACCTCTACAGCCAGGCTTATCAAATAGATATTTGGTTAAAACCTTCCCAGTGCTTGGATTATTATATAACTTTATACGTTAAACAACATTAAAGATATTATTCACCTCCAGTATCAGCGTAGTTTTATCAATTATGAAAACTGATGTTTCTTCTAGAAATTCTACTTCGATGTCCGTCGTTATCAAAGAAGAGTTTCTGATGTCGATGGTATACTTTTCTTCATAAATCCTATTCATCAAATTTCATTACCATAATATTAAGATTCCGTCTATAATTTGTAAACGTAAATATGATAAATAATTTCAACCTGTTCATTCCTACAAATATTGGTCCAAATTCAAAGAGTTTCTGATCGTCCAAATAAGTAACTTTATAAACTTGATCTTCCAGCGTTCTTCTTACGAAGTTTTCAAACATTTTCTTAGGGCGACTATCTAATCTGATCGGTATATTAAATATTACTACTAGATAAATAATTTTCAAGAAGTTATTAAAATGATATAGCTATAAAAAAAACCTCGGTAGGTCACATATCCCAGACACGTTTATGTCTACCCGCGATTCAGGCCAGCCACTGACTTCCACGAATCTTTTGACACTGAAGTTTCCTTCAACTTTAGGACTAAAGGAATACTTGCATCTTACTAGATCTCCGGGATGTAAAACGATTCTAGTATTGATATCTAAAACATCCACATTTGATCAATGTATTAATAGAATACGAAAATAATTCAAATTACGTATTGAGACAGAACCTAAACGAGATTATGTAAACTGAAAGATTAAATCCATATTACCCGTCAATGACTTCACAGTACGTAATGGTAAGGGGTATGTGACTTCAGTTTCACTTTCATTCCCCATAACTTTTTCGAGAGAGGCAACTGGTATTTCACTGGTAGAAGTTTGGGAAGATGTTACCTGAGTATTAAAGTTATTAGCAATCAATGAAGTACAGCAAGACCACCTAAATAAAAATAACACAGAATACGACTCGCCTTTTTACCACATGTGCAGTTCCATTTGCTAAGTATATTCAAAACATTATCTTGACTAGTATCGTCCAACAGGTTTAAGTCATTTAATTGATTACATTCACATTTTTTTATCTATGAAAAATAAGATTATCATAGGTTGTTTTTGTTAAATAGATGAATTATTAAAAAAAAACAGCATATTACAGGAGGTTCGTCCAAATATTTCCATTCCAAAGGTTCTTCGTGATTTATACTGGGAAACGTTTTAGGAAGGAGTACTGTATAAGACTTTTTGTCAATAGGACACTTAAGTACGTCATACTTCTCTTCTTCCCTTAAGGCTTCTTGAATAAGGGTTGATGTTGCAAACTTATGTACTAAAACTTTTTTATAGCGAAGACATGGACACGTTATTATTGTCAATGGAAAACCTCGTTCAGAAAAACTCACTTCTGACATCTACGAAGTAAGAAACCAGTTGACTTAACTATAAACAAAAGATTTAATCAATAATTTTATTAAATCAATCTACTGCGCTTACTTGGATTTGTACATCAGACTTTTTCTTAGCCTTTTTCTGTGCGGCATTTATTACTTGTCCATTAAATCCGTACAAAGGAAAACCAACATCTTCCTCTTCGAATACCCAGTTATTCGCTATATTAATCAAGTTTTCGAAAGTATTCTTTAAATATTCGTTGTATTTTGTGTTCATTATCAAGTATTCACTAGTAGGTTTTGCTGTAATATATGAGTAGTATTGAATAGCTATGAATATAGTTGAATAATACTAAGAAAAATCTCTTTACCTTTCATTTCCTCTTTCTTAATTTTTTTCTTGGACTCAGATTTCTCGATAACCAGTATTGACTTACTGTGATCTAAAATAAATCGTATTTTATTTTAAAATCTGTCTTAACAAATTCTTATTAAGAACATTGCTATATTGGAATTTTGGTTATTGTAATTACATAATGACGAATATCTTTGTAAGCACTTTTGTAAGGCCCGACTGCAACATATAGACAGGTGTGAAAATAAAGGGGAGTATGCAATTTATAAAAAAGGAGGTTCGATTTATAAGCTAAGTTTTCAAATTTACAGTATGTGCATATGTGGTTGAGTAAGAAAAATTACCTTTCGCACTCTTCAATTTTGCAACAGAATCTTTTCTGTACCTGAAAAAAAACTTATAGAATATATAATACAAACTAACAAGATTTTATTTTGAACAAATACTCGGAACAGATTCTCGCGGTTCAGTTTCAAACTTACAAGAACGAAAACTGAATGAAGAGAGAAACAAAATCATCTTTTTTCGCAGGAACCGCAAACGATTGTCTATTAACATAATATATGGATATTCTTACCCAACTTTTTCTAAATGATTTTTACGTCTATTCTCTAAGCCATAACTTATATAAATTGCTTTTAATTCCGGGTCGGCGTTCTCGTATTCTTCGCTTTCCATCGCTTCAAAAGATTCAATGATGTTTGCTATTTCAGTTTCGTCGTATTCTTTGGGTGTGTTCCTAGAACATTTATGAAGATATATATGATGGATACGAATTGTAAATATCTTTTCCAAAGGTTAGTTTTTAGTCTTGTCCATACTCGTCTATCTGATCTATTTCTCGCTGAGCTTCCTCGTAAGACTGGACCCATTTATTGAAATCGGATTGACACAGAACCAAATGAACGTTCCATATTGTGTGTTTTGCTTTAATAATTGTTGATAGTGCTAGGGGAGGATTTTTTAAGATTTCGCTCGTCAAGGTATCCACAATGAAGCCTCGGTCAAATTTGGGCAATTTGAAAAATTCCGTTAGGAGTTCTAGCATCAAATCCTATGGAAGATATGCAAAAGTTTTTAAAACACCTTTTGTGCAAATTAATAAGGTATACAAAATTTAACTCTACCATTTGAAACATAGTCGTTGAACCTATCGCTCCAAGGGCTGATTGTGATGCTACTGAAGATGTAGGAGACTTTTTCTTCTTCTTATCACCAAGTTTAGATTTTGGTGTGCCTACATTTTTATTAATCGCCAAATACTCAATCTTTTTCAACATAATGTCAAACTTGTCCTCAACTTCCTCAGATGAAACTAAGACAAAGGCTTGTTATTTAATAGCATGAAGGAGTATTATTAAAAGATTAATATTATAAAATAAAACAAATATTACTTTCATCAACATTTTCATCTTCTTCAGAGCCGGTTTTGTTTGACGCACCTTTTCGGTAAATAGCATACATTTCCTCAATTGCACTGGTGATTAATATTTTTGCTGGACACGTACAGACACATAAAGCTTCTACGATACACAAATCAATGTTGATTGTAGGTAATTGAAGAGCTTTTCCAAGAGAATACGCCATTTCCTGACATTGGACTTCTGTTGAAATTTTTAAGGATGCGATAATTAATGCAGCAAATAATATCGGATTCACATATATTTTAATTAAATTGCCTTCACAAGGGGATCCATGAACAAAAATTAATATCCCGTTGGAATATTTTTCGGTTCCGGTTTCTGTTGAAACAGTATCATATACACAGAGGCTCTCTTTTAATGGATCCATATTCTTCTCCTTAAATTCCTTGATGACATCTACAAAATGTCAAAATAATATAATCGATACAATTATTTTGTTAAAATACCAAATAAAAATCTATAAAAGTAACCTGATATTATCTCTGCTTCATTTCTAACTTTCTTAACAGAAGTAGATTCTTTTACAGACGAAGATTTAGTTGGATTTTTAGGACTTTTGAGTTTTCTAAAAGAACAGATGTATTCATTAATCATAATTATTTTTTTGTTCCACTTAACTTAATTTTCAAATTAATACTTTGAAGATGCAACTGAGCGTGATGTTGTGACTTTTGCACCTTGAATCTCTTCATCCTGATACCTGAAAAATCGTCATAATTTTTTTATCACCAAAATCTTAAGGCAAAAAAAGCATACTTTATATATTACCTTTTAACCGTTTCTTTGAACTTTGTATAAAAATTTGTTACTTCAAATGGAAACCCTGTGCCGGGTTCTATAGAAGGAACTAACATTTCATCAGGTTTGTTATAATATTTGTATAAAAGTTGATAAATTTCCTCCTCTTGCTGCCACATTCTGTTGAAATTTCAATGCTTTCTAGTAATTCTAAGTAAACAAAATCCCGAAAGTATTGTAAATATAAAAAAACATTGTTTACTTATCGCTATGTGCTATAATTAATTCAACCGGAAACGGGCATGGATTTGTAAGTCCGAAATAAATATCCGAAGTTTCCGACCAGGGCAGAGTTGGTGGAAACGCTACATTTGGACCGATGATATGTACTTGAGGCATAATCCCTTTACCAGTTATGGGTATCGTCATTCTATTTGGATTCATATGATATTTAAATATTAGCAGACCCTCATACACCATCTTTAAAAGTGAGAGAGGTAAGCATTGTATCACGATTTCAGCTTTTAAGGGAAAATTAATATTTGTTATTCTAAAATTACTTCAATAGTAGGCTTAAAAGCAACACTCAGCCAGCCTCCTTCGCCTGGTTCATATTTTCCTGAACTGTCCAATATTGTCATGGGACTCGAACCTGGAGATCTTAATTTCAACGTAACGAACCAAATGCAAGCTGGTTTCCCACTATTAATATAAGTAAGTTGTAAGTTACAATAGCAAAAATAACCGTTATTTTTTAATTAAATAGTTATTCTTTCTAGCTTACATGTTTTTAAGAGGAATTGAGCATGTTATTTTGTCACCGCATCTGACGGATCCGAAATCAATTTCTTTAATATTTGAAACTAAATACGGTACAGCACAGAGCGCTGTTATATGTATAGGTATTATGACTCCGCACGGAACCTGTTGAATAATGATTTTTTTAAATATAATTCAAGTAACAATCCATCAAACAAATTATTTAGATGCAGATTTGTTTCAAATATTACCTCTATATTAAACGACGTTTCCACGTTCTGTTCGAGTTCGGTAAAATCTGTTGAAGTCGGTGCAAAAGAAACCTCGAGTTTCCCTTTTTCACCTGGATTCAATTTTCCACACAATTTCAAACTCAACCAAGTCGGTATGTTAGTGCCTTTAGCAAAGTGTAACTTTGATACAATTGGACCATAGTTTATTATCTCAACTGAGCATTGTATCTTAAAAGACAGAGAATTTGTTGTTTCATCAAAATTGTTTATTATTATAACACACACAAAATATTTTTCCGATATTTACAGTACTTCCCGTTATAACAACACCAAAATCGATAACATATGGAACTGTAAGGAAGCCTGGAATAGGTCCCATTTTTCCTGTTGTAAAATACGATGTCAATATGTCTGGTCGTAATTTTATGTGATCAATTATCAACTGTCTTTCTATAGCTAATTCAATATCCATTATCGAAGGATAGAGATCCTATAAAAGGCATTTTTTACTATAATTAATATAATTTAAAAAATATTTGACCGTTCATTCAAAGTTATATTTATGTGTGATTTGCTGTACAAGTATATTTTTTTACTGTTATCAGAGATTGTATTTGTGTATATCACTCACACAACTACATCTCTCACACAAAAGTAGCGAGCAGATATAGATGTATTTTATATCCAGGTAGATTTAGGGCTTTCATAAAATATAAAACAAATCTTTTGTCTCCTTAATCTTTAGAAAAAATAAGATCTACAAATAATAAAGTCGAACGTAAAATTCTCAATAAATAAACGCTACCCAAGAAGAACATATATGCCAATCATGTTGTAAAGTGGGATCTTCAAAGCATTTTTCCGTCAATGGAGAATTTAAATGCTCAGATGTGCCAACGGCAAATATTTCGCTAACAGCTTGTAAATATTCTGTTGTTAGCTTTGGAATTGCGTGGTATCCGACTTGTTCGTCAAGCTAAAAAATAATGATGTTATACGAAACAATATATTAATAATTAATTTTAATGAACAATCGTCTAACTTTAAATATGTCCGGCCTTGGTAGACAAAAATAAACTTGTGGAATAACACCCCATCCGAACACCTCTATGTGCAACAAAGGAAGATGTCCAATCTCTAGAAGGAATTTAGTCTGAAAGTAACCCATAACGCCAGGTCGCATTTCAACTTTCATTTCTATTTGCTCTTCCGGTTCCAAAACTTTCTGACATGGAATTAAATTGAGAATTCTTCCAGGCAAATCATTTTCGAATTCAGGTTCGTTAAGATAAGTTGTATATTCAAAGGGTAGTTGGGATATGTTTGAAATCAACAGCTGTTCCGTTGCATTCTCGTGAAATGAACGTATTTTAAAATTTATTCGCTGTGTGTTTATTTTGTATAGTAAATTTGAACTTTGACCAGTGACTATTATTGTTTCTGGAGGCCCTCCCAAAACCTCGCACTCTAATGTAGCTCTGACGCTAATATCAGTTTTGGGCCTGAACATAATGTTAACATTTTGAACTTCATTAGGTTTTAATAATCCGGAAAAGGGGATTAAGTAGAATAAATCGTTTATCGACACGTTTTGCTTTCTATTCAGTTT
Source organism: Danaus plexippus (assembly GCF_018135715.1). Taxonomy (NCBI): domain Eukaryota; kingdom Metazoa; phylum Arthropoda; class Insecta; order Lepidoptera; family Nymphalidae; genus Danaus; species Danaus plexippus. The sequence goes on along the minus strand of NC_083537.1, from coordinate 3,115,868 downwards.
TAAAAATTTGTATGACCATTCAAATTCACCATCACATTCCATGTCCAACATGGGGGCTATTTTTTGCATTATTTTATAATTAATTAATTCAGGATCCTCTGCTGTCAGACTCTGTGAACTTGTCGTATGAGTAGCTTTTACTTCTTGTTTATATGATAATATTACATCTTGAGCATGACTTTGATCCAGTTCATCATCAATAAACAAAGCTTCAGCAGCGGTTCGGCAAGGCAGTATTTCATGCAATTCCTCGGCGCCTTTAATAGAAAATATTAATTTTTATCACATTTAAAAACATCATAAATTTAATATTGGAAGCGGTGATTAAATAACTAGTACATAATTATTACTAACCACTATACTGTGTAGTTTCTGTTGTTGATTCTTGGTGATACAGAGTGATTTTACTATCTAACTCCTCTTTTAACCCCTCGTCCTGTAATTGCAAGAGTTATTCATTTAATTTGAATAGTCAAACGCGGTGACTCGAACAATTTTGTGAGATGATAAGTTTTATTAGAGTGAAACCTATACTTTAGGATTACTAAGCGCATTTTAATATTTTTAAAAACTATTCCCGACTTTTCGTTTACTTTGCAGCAACCTTGATCAAGGGCAGATGAGATGTATTTGTCAGTCAGTTGGTCTTGTAATTTATCGTATACCGCCATATACTGCGAAAGAACGAATTGAAATATTCGTATCCGTCTCGCAAGATTGTAAGATTGCATCTATTCAAGATTGTCCTTATAACTACACAAAAATACATCAAAAATTACCGGCACTATGTGACTTATTGTACATTTCTTCCAATTGAACCTATAGCACACCATAAGAGGTGTTGTATTTTGAATTTTTATAGTTCTACTCTCGATACGTCCATTCAAAACGTACTGGAAATCAACTCGTGGAGATAAAACAAATATATTCGGGAAGTTTATTTTTCCAACAAGTTTGATTGCATCCTGCAATAAAATGAATAGTTCATAAGCACCATACCGCTTTCATAACGGTAACTTTATAGAGTACCTTATTTTTATGTCCCTTGAATTTCAAACGCATTAAATCACAATAAACTCTGGATTTCAGTGACGTATGTTTAGTGGTGTCGAATAAAATTTGTATTTTCATAATATCTTGATCTTCCAATCTTTCTTCAACTAAATGTGTAAGATTAAAAGCCCCTTTTATCTTATTGATATCTTGGAAAAAATGCAGTGGACCTTTTCTCAGGGGATTAACGGGTTTCAAAGTCAAGTAATCTATAAACACTTTTGATTGCTGTCCATTTTCGTTAATAATATTGTTTATATTGAGGTCAGATTCCCTGTACCATATACACCCGCACAAGTTTTCTTCGGCAGGCAGTATTTTATACGAACTAGTCTTTTGAATTATAGCAAACGGTGGTTTGACATTTATTTCGAAATCGAGTGGTAACTTGGAAACATTTTTAATTGTAACCAGATCTGAAATGAACTTATATAACAATATGACGTAATAGTAATAATATCTTTCTTAAATGGCCATTTACGAAGTATTTTCTTTACCTGTCAATTTGTAATACTCGCTATATGGTCCATAGTCATATTGAAATTCTATGGAAGAAGAGGACACCTCTATTTTAGGGTCTACGAATTCCGCCACAATTTGACACTCAAGTAACAACTCTTTTTTATTTATTCCCTCCACACTTCCGACCAAGTACCACATTTCTTTTACCGTTGTGGTCTTGTAGGAAAGTCCCGTTATATTCAATTCTAATTTTTCTCCCGCTGCCATTTTAAACACCCTCGGTTCTAAATTAAAGAACCCCCTGAAATACGATGTAAATTATGTGCGAATGTTCTTTCGATTTATCTCAATCGTTTAAAAACTTTATGTACGAAAAGTTACGTTGTGTTTTGCTTTGTTTTAGGCGCTTTGTAATGTTCGCTCCACTCCAGGGCATGCATGCGAGTTCCGCAATTCTCCATTATTACTTTACATTGGAGTGGTATTTTAGTAAAATGCCGACCCAAAATAACTCTATCCCGTAGTTCGCCAACCAAAATGCTGGTTCCTATTCCAGTAGCAGATAATGGAACCAACTGAAAAAAATTGCCAAAACATTTAATCTCACGAACCCCAAAATCAATCACTTCACATAAACCAAATCCTAAATGTCAACTCACTATATCTTTTACTTTTTCCAGCTGTATTACAGCTTTGTTCGTATAACTGTCAGCGTCAATCAAATATAAACTAACAGATAGTTCAGATTCCGATTCTGGTAATATATGACCTTCTGTTGGGTAAATATGCCATCTTCCATCTCGATTTAACTACAAAAATATTTAAATAAGTATACTAAAAAAAATATATAGTCTATTATGCTTTTTGTTGGACACACTACATCTAAATATATTCCATATAAATTATTTGTAACAACACGTACCAAAGACACTTTAAAGTTAACAATGACAGGTGAATCGTTGCATAGTACGAGGGTCTTATGAGTCTTTGACAACAGCTTAACCTGCCCCCAGTGTAGAGCCATGGGATTGCAAGTCACTATGGGTCTCACTCCACAACCAGTTATATGACATATTTCAACTGGTTTAGACAAACCGAAGAGACTTAGTCTTAAAAAGATAAACCGATAAATTACTTTCCTTATGATTTTATCATTTGGACTTGGTTTAAACAAAATGTGCAAGGAACATCTATATTCTCTATTAATATAAAAAATGGAAATATAAGAAAATTATGTAAATGTTAAGTGTCTAATCACTCGAAATACTTACAACTTACAGAATTTTAACAAGTTAAAGCAACAAGTTTGATATTTATATAAAGCGAAGGAACAGATATATGTATGCACAATCTATTAGATTTGTGATTATGAGTTAGAAAGTCACTAAAATAATATTTTTGAACACGTTACTTAATCGAATACTCCTGGACCCCCAGGACACTAGTTTTTATAGTGACGGGTAGTATTAAAACACTATTTGGTTTTATAATTCCTTCCTTGACATCTACATCCACTTCTAACGTCGATTCAATCTGTTAGAATAAAATATAATAAATTTTAATTTACTTAAATTTTTTTTTTAATCTCTTGTACATGGAACGGTTCTTCTTAATTTTTTCTTAAAATAATGCACGGTTAAAAGGATGTGATATGTGACTTTGCAAAAGACATAGCAAAATTAAAAAATACCCAAAATTGTGTTCATACAGCATTACAATCACTTAAAAAAAAGATAATCGTTGCGTATAATATATCGAGGAAACGCAAGAAGGAAAAAAGGTGGAAGAAAGGATTTAGTTTGCCCTATTTTATTGAAAAATTTGGTTGGTTTCAAACTTTAAAAAATAACATTGGCAAAAGTGTTCGAAAAACTTAAAAGCACATACAATTTTTAACGCTCACATGGATACATGAAAGATACAAAAATAATGATAAACTTCAACAAAACTTGTATGTGAATCCACAATAATTATAATACCTCAGGTTCCACTAAAGAAAAGTATCCCCAAAAATCGCTGCAGAAGACATGAATCTCTTGTTTGTAAGGGAAATCTAGGAAACAGGCTCGGAGTTTAATATCCGGCACAGGGGTAATGATAGGTACCATAGCGTTGAATGTTACTGGCAAAACTATAGGTGGACTATCTGATTTATCAAGTTCCAACTCCAGTGACGTCTGGTTAGCACGTATTAAGTTTGCTGTCAGTTTTACCTGAAAGTGTCGTTATTAATGAGTGCTAATTTGTAAATTAATAAAAAAAGTACTTTCATAATATCTTACTTTAATAGATACTCTGGATTCTGGTAATATATGAATCTTCTGAGGTTCGATGTGAAATTCTCGCGGCCATTGGGGGATTTTCGGTTTTGGTTTATCAGCAACGGAATAGTCAATCAAGGTTATGCTGCTTATCTCCGGCCCATCAGAAGATATCTTCACGTTAGCGTCCACATGGACTACGGACTCATTAATCACCTCTACTTCCAAAGTTTTTGATATACCTACAAATAATAGAAATATAAGTAATTCTGTTTACTTAGTCCATGATAGCGTATACATATGAGACTGATTTTAATAAAAAATTATCTTACCTAGACTAACCATCCCAAAATCAAGGCAAGGCATGCTAAACATCAATGATGGATAAATAACCACACCCCTAAAGGAAAATCAAAATATATTTACAACCTATACAAATTAATGTAATCAAAACATTTATAATATTTTAGTGTAATGAGGGTTAAAAAGCTATAGTTTGAAATTGAACGCACTTTAAATAAACTTTTAGGATGACATTTGTTTCTCGGATCGCAAAATTTATCTCTTCAAAAAATGGCCCTTGATTTGAATTGCAAAATGAAATGATAAATTTCTCTATGTCGCCCGGTCTCATGCAGTGCATCTGCGGAGTGCATGTAATGATACTGCCGAATAATGGTGGTAATTCTTTATATACGATCACTCCATTTATGTGACCTGCAAAAATTTATCGTATACATAGTAAAATTTGTATCGCGCTCTCTTTACTTTCATTTTACAGAAACAAAAGAGACCTTTATTCATAGCAACGATTTCATAATTGTAAGTTTTATTAATATAAACTCGATCCATGTCCAATGTCTCCAAATTCAAGTTGATGAGTGGCGGTAGGGACGTTCCGACCATTTTCAAAGGTACTCGTTCAACAACACCATCTATGTCTAAAAAAACGATCGCCTCGAATTCTCCTATTTGTTTTGGAGCAAACGTAATAGTCAATTCCGTCGTTTTATTTGGCCACAAATTACCTTCCTGAAAAATATATTAATCAAATTATGTGCTAATTTTATTATGTTTAGTGCAGATCACAAAAACATTAAGAAGAAATTTAATTTCACATATACTTACTATAGGTGATATTGAAAAGTGTGTATCTTGAAAATGTAAAGATTCGTCAGCCACAAGAGCCTGCATTTCATCGAAAAAAACTCTCGTATAGACTCGTTCGTGTTCCTCGCTGCTAAGGACATCATAGTACACCATCTTATTGGATTTTTTAGATTCGTTTTCCTTCAAGTCGTAGAAAACCGTTGCTAGCTTTACTTTATTTTCAAAATCTTTATCAAGAAAAACATTGGTTGTGTTACAGTTTAGTTATAGTTATGAAAACTAAAATATAAAATATCATATAAATATTATTTCGAGGAAATAACCCATACCTCCTATAACGCAACTATTTTTCATACACATATAGCTTATGATGTGATCGGATTTGTTCGTAATCTTAAACGATTGTTGTCGCACCATGGTGTTGTATGTGTCCAAAAAACGGACCACTGCCTTCTCCAACTGTATATTCACTGTGTGGGTGACTCCCACTAACTTAATACAAAAATTCTCACCTGTAAAAAGATCAAATGTAACTAAAGAGTCGAACCCTCGTTTCTTGAAATTTTTAATCAATTGATTTGATTGTTATTAAATGTTATAACATGCTAAAAGAATAGGGAAAAAATACATTAAAAGGAATTTCGTTATCTTTTTAATATCTTTCTTTTTAGAAAGTAAAAAATAAATCAAATGAAGCTAACCCGTTTCAAATGTTGCATTCATTATCCCAACTCTTTCACCAAGATGCATACTCTTAAAGCCGACCGTGATATCAATTTTCTGGTTAGGATTAAGATATCCCGATTTAGGTTGTACAGAGAAAGGGCTGCGAAAAGGCAATACTTATATTATTATTGCATTCAAACTTAATTTGCATCAACTATAAGATACCGCTTGGAATTATTTCATATTCAATTCAGTTATAAGCGATTTATTTTTTTACCATCTTGCTGTTAATGTGAATCCAGCATGAATCATTCCAACATTATGAACAGGAAATATGATATGATTTTCTATCTTCAGTGGTATTTTAGGTATAACAATTTCATCTGGAAAATTAAACACCGGACGGGGACCCATAGCTGGAATAATTGCTTACTGTTGCCTTATATTTAAACAAATCTCAAAATATACAAACTGATAATCCAAGAAGATAGTACCGAAGACAACAATATAATCTAAATTACCGATAATTGGCAGAACATACTGATCGAGATCAGTATAAAACGTGACTCTATGTGTGTAGTCCTCATACTGCACGGGTTGGAAGGTAATAGCGAAGGACACGCTGATCCCCGGCGCTAAGCGCGACAAAAGCTGCCCCCCGCAAGGTTTTATAAAAAAATACGACGATTCCTTATACACCATGTTCAAATAAACAGGACTCTATAATACAAATAATTATTGGCATTTTATAATAAACATGATGAATAAAATGAAATCGTTAACAATAACCTTGCTTATGTTTTTTACTGAGAATTTGGCGACAATATTATCGTTTGGCTTAAAATTCTGGAAGACAATCAGCTTGGGGGTAAATGATAGAACTGCTTTCCTATTCTTCGTTGTAGAGACAATGTTATCAACGTTAACCGTATTCAAGCTTTTTAAGCGCTCTGCTGTGCTCATTCTCATCTCCTTTTCATATTCCGAAGGTGTGATCTGCGGGGATCATTATTTATCAGTCTCTTTCGGTAACACAATATTATTACTATTGTAAAAAGATTTCGATCCTTTTATTATCTATCTTTAATATAAGTATTACATTATTCACCTCCTCAGACGGATCTGAGATCCTCTTCTTCGCGAGCAGGTGATATAAATCTGCTGTAAAATAACCATTTTGTTTGAATTTATGTAATATCTCCATATCACTAAGCTCTAATGCTTGAACTCTGACACGTTGTTTAACTAACACGTGACAGTTGCTATGGTAGTATCACATCGTAGTAATATGTTTTAAATTGAGAAGGCCTGAATATTTAACTTCTGAATATTACATAAGCTTCTAATGTAACCTTGTTGTTAGCATCCCATTAATATCGACAATTTAATTTACTAAAAATAAATATTAATGATTCACTATATATATTTTTGACTCATTTTCTATTAAAGTCATCGTCATCTTTTGGCAATCTCCTACTTTTTTACCCAAAAAAATTTTTGCTTGAAATTTACAAGTGATTGTGAATGTGTAAATTAGAGTTACATTATTTTATAGCCGACCTTTAATAAAATAAAATTCACTAAATACTAGACGAGCGCATCGAGTCCAGTGCGGAAATAGCACCGGGTAGTAATTTTAGTAGAAACAGGGCAACGCGGCCACGTACAGAAATAGAGTCGGCGGCGCAAGCGTCTTGCTGACAATTTCATCCGCATAGGGAGCAAGATTAGCGAACAGTGTTAGTGGTGGCCGAGCTGCCGACAGACTACTCTGTCTGAACATTTTCGCGTGTGAATTTCAAGTGTATAGTGTCCCCAAACGTAAATTTCTTTAAAAATATGCGAAACATCCGCACTCCAAGTGTTATTTAATTCATGTGCTCACGGATTCATAAAGGTAAGTAATAACAACGTGAAACAGCTATAAGATTCTCTATTACCAGGAACGTCTCAATTTTGTAATCTGTAGTATATATTTGTATAAGTATGTAAATGCTTTCGATATTTTGGGATATGAGAGGCGGAATAAATGGGTCGATGTGCGCCTGCGACGCGGCAACGCCCGCACTTCCCCGGTCGCAGCTGCTGACAAGTTTTGCGAATTAAATGTAACTATTTTATAATCTGTGACACACTAATATGATATTGAAATGTCACAATGATCAATTACAAAACAATAATATTTAATTTATTATATCAGCAGCAACGATACTTCCTGTTTTAAAATAGACTATATGATATTTGTAAATTTTATTTACAGTTATATATCTGTCTGAAAAATTATATTGAAAAACGAAGATTTAAATTTAAATAATTTACATTAATTATAGAAATTTATTATTATATACAAAAAAATATTCCTTGTAGCTCAGTAGGCAATAAAGAAATTGTTATGAAAGAAAAAATCGTTTACAACAAGTATTAAGGAACCTCAATAAAGGAATAACCTCTTTCTTGATATAAACTTTTAATCTGCTTATGAAATATTATATTATGAATTTCATCAGGATTTTTTTGAAATGAATTATTTATAATAATTTGTTTGTAACATGTTAATTTAATTAAAGAATTTAAGCTGTTGAAGTCGTTAAAGTTTTTACGAGGTTAATCCTCTTTTCTAATAAGAGAAGAAACAAAGATTTTTTTTTTAATTGAGTAAAACTTTTTGACTATATTATTTATTTGGGAGAAACACATGCTATGGTTAAGATTTTACATAACACTTGTAATAAACAGTTTCCAACAATGTACTGTGATGTATTTTTGGTTACAAGATCTAGTAAGCACTACCGATATTATCGTGGACGCGTTTACTGACACCATTACACACATTCTGTTTCTTAGTTCTAATATTGAAATCATACCAAGAAGACATAGGGTTAACAAATATAAATCCTAATTTTATCGTTAATTTACCTTTCATATCCATTAATACTTTGAGAACAACTTGTTTATCATCAATAAAAGGTTTATAATTACATTTTTATAAATAATTTACATTCCAATTAAAGATTTTAATTTACACAAAAGCTTTCTTAGAATATACAAATTGAAAAAATTTCAAGCTCTGTTTTTGTCTGTGTACCTAAATATTTGCTTTTTATTTGGTAAAGCAAGTATATATATATAATAATAAGTGTGGAAGTATAACTAATACGAGACATTTTATAGTTTAGGCTACGCAATATTCAAATGTCTGTATAAAAAATTATTGTGAAAGTGTTTTATTTCTAGATGATGAAAAATCGTAGCCGCGATCCTCGCTCTGTCGTGCCAAGCACGCCGACGTTGTCGATGCGGTCAATCGGAAGAGCTCCTATGGCTAAGCCTGAACCGGACTACGAAGTCGTCGAATTTCCCACCGAGCAGTATGTCAACGCTAAGTTACAACCACCACCCCCACCACCGCCGAGACCACCAACAGGTTATTTAATTGCCTTACTGACTCTTTATAAACGTTTTTAAATTATTATTTATTATTTAACTAGTACTCAATGATCAATTCAACTAACCCAACCTAGTAAAAGCCAATAAAATGTAACAGAAGATATATTGAAAACTATATACCAAAGCTGAAATTATAAGTTAGCTACTAAAGAAGTCAAATGCTAAAGACATCATAAATTTGTGGCTGTAAAATGTTATATGTAACAACAATAATATAAACCAGGTCACCCTCTGGAGGCGGGATCGTCTTGCGGGCTGTGCGGAGGCGGCAACGCTCGCGTTCGTTGTACCGAATGCGGTCGACGAGCTCTGTGTGCCTCCTGCGACGATATGTACCATAGACATCCCAAGCGTCGGAACCATCAGAGACAGGTTCAGAAAACAAATTATATATTAGTTGGAAATAAACTATTATACTAACTTTATCATCCATTAGATTTGGTTGTAAGTCCTACTATTAAAGTCTGTTTGAAAAAAGTATCGAGTAAACAAAACTAATTTAGTACAAAAGGACGAACTCTAATATATATTTATATAGAATACTCATGTATTCTAATAGACACAATTAGCGATCCTAAATAAATCCTAACATCGTCAAAATCTTGGCTAAACGCCCATCAGACATAGTTATGTAAACAAAGTTACTATTAGTAAATAAGAATCGCATTACTTTAAGCTGATATTAAAATTTGATACATGTAATTAATATAATGAATACAGGCTCTCTCACAATCACAACTTCGAGATGAACGCCCGCCATTGCCGCCAAAAACAGCTCCTCCAGTACCACCTCCACGCAGGCATAAAGTAAGATATAATACATCAGGGAATACAATACATCACGGAAATTTCTTTTATTACTTAAATGCCTTACTTATTTTAATTCCCCTCCAATCAGGTGAGCAGTGACAGATCTAACCCAAGCCCGCTTCCACCAGCAGTAGCACCGGACCATCGTCGAGCCACTCTTTCTCTCTCTATGGGTGCAAATAAGCATATGTCAGCGATAACAAATACCAATCACTTTGCGACGCAAAGACAATTTCATAATCCAACACAAAAAGTTCCAACAATGGGAACGCACATGGGCAGCATGCCTTATATTCCAGGAAATATGCATCATACAAATACACCAATTATAGCCCAGGAACAAAATCACACTTTGGCACATTTCGCAACTTCAGGTCGCCCTCGCGGTTCGCTACCAGGATTTAATATGCCACCAAATATGGTGAGTTTACACATTTATTATAAATTTTTAATTCTTAATGTGCACTGTGTTTTAATATTTAACAAATCCACACATTTACATTTAGATTCAAACTCCCCAAATGACCTCTTGGGAACCTCAAGAAAATATGACTAACAATTGGGGAAGGCCTCTACGGCGTGGTACATCTGTTATGGAATTAGGAGGAGTTGTACCAGCTACCTCAGGATGTTCTGGATGTTCAAATTGTGCCACTAACCCTTGGCGTTATGGAAGCTGCGCCAATCTAGAACATTCGTGGGGTCAAGTTCCCTGGCCTCAAACTTGTTGCGGTCCACATCCACCACCGCATAACCCTCACTTACATCACCATCCCCAACCAATACAAACTCCGCAGCCATACCGAAGGGGTAAAAAGGAATAATTTTCTAAAAGTATGTATAAAACGTTGTGTAAATATTTTACTAATTATAACAATATTTCAGCTGAAAGTCGTCCAATGTCTCGAGCAGCGTCGAGAACGGGATCTCGTGCTGCGTCACCAGCATGTAGTATTAGATCACGTGTTTCGAGAAGATCCAAACATAGGTCTCCCTCCCCGGTTGTTCTGCCCTCAAGTGACGCTGATTCCGAAAGCGAAAACGAAAGTGAAAGCGAACACCAAAACGGAGAAAAGGAAGACCAAAACTCGTTAGGGCCAGCGCCGCCACCTGCTAGCGCTACTTGGCAATGTGAACATTGTACTTTCGTTAATGAACCTGGGGTGACAGTATGTTCAGTTTGCTGTCGAACGCCAACAGTTAAGCCGAAAATTATAGATACAGACATCGTTAATAATGGATTAGCTAAGCTAAAAATCGAAAAAACACGTCAATCTCCGATGAAAAATCTGGTTGTTGAATCTTCTATTAAAAAGGGTAATAATTATTTTAAGCTTATGAGACATAATAGAGGAAAGATTATAAATTTTTTATAATGATGGTTAGAACATTGTGGCAGAGTTTGTCTTCATACTGAAATTAAATATCAAACAGGAAATATAGACTGAAAACTTCATCAATAGGAGAAAATTTGAAACAGGCTTCTCGAATAACGCGTTCTAATAGATATGTTAATTAATTTAAATGAATAAAACTCTCGAAAGTCTTAGATCTCATTGTGCTAATTAATTATATTTAAGATATTCGCGAGCGCACTTTGCGCCACTCAATTGCGTTTTTGGGAGAAACCGTAATCGATGGCATCACCATCGCAGTATGATGCATAAATATATTTATATTTACAAGGACTCGAGTAAAAGCACTATAGTTTAATGAGCAACGGTACAGCTCGTGTCGATGAATTTTTGATTCAATTTGGTATTTCAATTTAAATAAGAAAGTATCAATATTTAAAAACGAAGCATTAACTTAAAATACACTTTCCATTACAAAATATTTAAATGTAAATACATATAAATTATACTTCATTTTCAGAAAGCAAAGGTAATAAATCGAGATATTCGACAGAAAAATCTTCCACTGCTTGTGGACCTTCACCTCCACGAGATGATAAGGCAATAGTGAATTCCACTACGAGACTCGCTACACCAACGAGGGATAATAGCAACGAGCGCCCGAAGCCAATACGAATCCGCCAGGATATAGCAGTGGGACCATCTCCGCCTAAAGAAATCAATAAACAGCAAATAACAACTAGATCAGCCCAAAATTCTAACCATAGTATCCGGAACAGTCCCGTAGACACCCGAAATCTTCAGCGACATGAAAAACAAACAACGGAAAGTAAAACATCTCATAGCGTTTCGGTGGGTCCGTCACCACCGCGAGAAGTCTCACCAGCTGTTTCAACTTACCAAAAAAAGTTCGATGGCAATTTTAAAAGCAGCGATAGTAGACCGGTATCGAGATCCAGTAGAACCTCCACTGGCACATCACCACCTCCGCAAAATATTTCAACACAAGTAAATATTAGTCATTAATTTTATACATTAATTATTGTTTCGTCATCATAATATATAGATATATATATATATTGTAAAAATACAAATATCAATATTACTAATGGTAATATTACGAAAATATTTCTAAATTTTTTGCAATAAACGATACAACGAGTGCATTATGTACACAAATATATAATATGCATGTATACATATGACGACATAGGATATTACTATATTTTATTTCAGACTTATGAAGTTCCGACTAACTGGGAACGTGAGCCATCAATTACGCGGTCCCGTCCAAGACGACGTTTCCGAGAAGACACACAGAGAGAGCGATCGCACAGTAGATTGTCTTTATCAAGTGATACCCGAGTAAGCCAAAAACATCTCTGAATTAGCAATCGTAACTTGAAAAGAAAACTTTACAAGCTATATAATAAATACTTATTCAAAAAATATATTAAAGGAAAGCGAAAGAAGCATACGAACTAGTGGAGGAAGATGGGAGTGGCGTGAACCTCGTGATAGCAGTCCAGGAGGAGACTGGAGTGAGAGTGAAAGAAGACATGATAAGAAACGTCTTACTCGACGAGCATCTCACCTCGACCTAAGACGCGGAAAACCGTCTCGTCGATCCAGTGTCTACGGTTCAGAGGTATTGTGTTATTTTAAAAAATAATTATTCGACCTCTTATAAATCACAATTAGTCTGTTATCGGTACTTAATTTTTTTTATAATATTACAGCCACTGGGTATTCCAATGTATTTCATTGAATAACAAGATGATTATGTTTGTCAATTTACTTGCTTCTTGTCAACTTTAACGAAAATATACAATTAAGTCCTGTCACGTCGTCACAAATATATCGCTTTAAAATTAAAAATTAAACATACGAGAATTATATCCGAAATATAGTAATGCAGAAAGTTTTAATGTCCACATTAAAAACTATTTCTACTTTTCTCATACACAGGTCACTTCTCCCGAGCTAATTTCTAACAACAGGGCTATATCTCTGGAAGCTCTTGCTGGAGCTGGAATGCAACGAGAAGCTGAGAGAGGTTTAGAACTGGCTCGTTTGATGAGTGACGCCGAAAAACTTGGGTTCAGTGCAGCTGAAGTACACGCAGCTCTAGCACAAAATCCAGTGGCACCTCTCGGGTGGTTACAAGAACGGTGGCCGAGTCTATGCGCAGGAGTCCAAGCTGCAGCGGCAAGGCTGGCTCCAGGTGTAAATGTGACTGAACTTGAAGCACGAGCTTCTCTTGCCAAACACAGAGGTGCTATGTGGCCTGCTGTGAATGACTGCGTGGAAAGACATCGTCGTCAGGTAATATTTTTGGATGAATCCATAAATTTTGAATTATTATTTACTAACAATATTAATTAAGATATACTCAGACTTCCATGACATTCTGTTCCAATCTGCAAATCCACAAAGTGTAAAATAGATATTTTAAATAAACTCTAATATTAGACACAGGTGTATTTATAATTGTATATAAAGTAGAATATCGTTTTGTGTTATTGACACTATCTTATAAGTATTGTTGAAATTACGTCCACGTTCATTAAATATAAGGTTGTTGACACAGGGTTATTAAAATAAACGAAAGGTGTTTATTAATTTCAGACAAACACCACAAACTTTGGCGAAGAACGTAGGTTGCGAGGTCATGTTTGGGGACCACCAACGGGTGTAGATGATGACGCAGTTCCTCCGCCCTCCTTATCTGGCCGCTTACACCGCAATCGCGGTAATCAAAAGCTGACCCCGAAACAGTAACATAACATAACAAAAACCGTTCATCGTACCATCCATTTTATATCATCATAACATTCACGTTTATATTTCAGCCGATGACAGTTCAGATGAATTTGAAGCCACTGTAAACAAATTTCAAGACGATGACTGGATGTACTTACCACTACAAACTAATACCGAAAACTCATATGTACTTGACCAATCGAAGACAAAAGAGCACACAAATGCAACCAATGATATTGCAGAGAAATTAAAGTCCCTTCTAAAGCAAGCAGGATTACCTTTCATTGACGAAAAATTACTTTTAAACGGTTTGTTGGCAGAAAATTCAACGAAGATTATTGATACCGCTAAAGTCCAAGAACAAGATAATATTTCAGATCAAAGTGCTTCCATTCCAATAGAAAGTAATGTTAATGCATCATCACTACAAAAATCAAATTTATCAGATTTTATACAGTCCGAAAATGATTTTATCGATGCTTACAACGCTTTAACTAGATTAAGTCCGTTGCCAAATCTACAAAATGATAAAAAATCTTCAAATATCCAGGAAGAAAAAGGATTTAACAATTTGAAACAAAAAGACGTTGTTCCAAATGAGGAGATAGTTGATTCTAAGCCCGGAACTAAGAATGTTTCATCAAACTCTGATAATCATTCTCTAAATAAAAATAAAAACAGTAGACAAGACTATTCACAAATTGAAAACGAAAACCAAGTATTAATTGATAATGATGGTAAATCAAATAATCTTAACGACATCGTAGACAATACTCAAAAATTAATTCAGCAAATGAAAAACGAAATTAACTTAGATATTAATTCAATAGAAAATAACAGTGAAAACCAAAGCGAATCTAGTAACAGTTCTGATGAGTTAACTAATGACGAACTCACTTCTGATAAAGAATCTAGTTATAGTGGCAGTGAGGACGATTCAGATGACCTCTTAACTGATGAGAAACAATCATTTAATAGTAATAAGGGTAATTCTAGTGAAAATTCACATCATAGCATTTCATTGAATAGGACCAGTTCTGAAGAAAATGAACATTTTGAAGAAGCCATGGACCATGTAGAAAATGAAATAGATAATTTTAAACAAATAAATATTGAAATGTTAAATTCTATTGCTAGAACATTACAAGAAGAACAAACTGTTTCCGTTGCAGTAAGGGACCCCAAGGTATATAACAAAGAAGACCAAGATGTCAATAATAATTTATTTTCAGCAGTTAATACTTTTGAAGAAATCTATGCTCAACTTAATAATAATATTCAAGTAAGTGGGAAACAGAATCGAACAAATACAGTGGATTCCGTTTACCCCACTCCGTTAGTAGAAAAACAAAAACCCAATACTCAAATTAAATCTGAAATTTCTGATTTGTCTTCTACCGTTTCAAGAGAAATGCCAAAATATATTACTTACATAGAAAAAGAAATAGAATTTTCGAATTTTGTTCCTCAAATGCCAGTTAAATTAGAGATTACGGAAAATAAATATGAACCTCAAAATGCACTTTTAGAAGACTTACCAGTACTCTTGGAGGATAAACCAGACAATCATGAAGAAATATTCGAGCAAAATAATATACCTTTGAATGAAAATATGCCTACAGAACCACAAAAATATTCAGAATCTTTAGACGACGAAATGACTAAAAATGTAAATCCACAAGCTAACGTTATTGAAGTAACTTCTTCAATTGATCATAAAGAGATCACAAGTGAAATTAATGATTCCACAAAAGATGAAAGTGTAAAATTAAAAAATGAAACTCCTACTATGTCTCTGAGCAGAAATAGTGTAGAAGACATCGTACCTCAACCTGAAATCCAAACTATATCAAACAAAGTCGATAATGATATTTCAGAATTTATAAATAAAGAAGTTACGGCCTCCAGTGATAATGAAAAAACAAAGAAACCGCAATTA
The DNA here is from genome assembly GCF_018135715.1 of Danaus plexippus. Taxonomy (NCBI): domain Eukaryota; kingdom Metazoa; phylum Arthropoda; class Insecta; order Lepidoptera; family Nymphalidae; genus Danaus; species Danaus plexippus. The sequence goes on along the minus strand of NC_083537.1, from coordinate 3,100,002 downwards.
AATAATAAATCAAACATTCCCAAACTTATCAAAACAATACAAACAAGTAAACAGAAAAAAGATAGAAATTTTCCAAAGGTTATTGCATCCAAAGTTCCTGTAAGAAGAGGTAGTCTTAAGCACTATCCTGCACCAAATCCTCCCAAAACTCATTTCGGAAATGTGTTAAGTGGTCATGTTAGGCAACTACAATCACGGCTCTTTAGCAACAAAACAAAAACGAATGCTGCTAAACCTGTTGAAGAACCATCCACATCTACAGCATCTAATAAAAAAAAACCAGCACCACCACCGCCGCCCAAAAATCCATCACCCGATACCACGAACAGTGGCACGAAAAAGAACACATTTTTCCGTGAAACCTGTCGAACAGAGGATGAATGGACTGATAGCGATGCCGAAGAACCCACCAAAATTATGAATTCTGCAGATGTAGAGGTAGATGTAACACCAACACCGGTAACACAAGTGCAGCCTTTTACATTACGACAAGTTTCTGGACAACTGATAGATTTAACTCAAGTCAGGCTACCCGAAGGTTCGCCGGAGGTAAGAAAACTGTCATTATTCAATTAATATATGTACACTTTTAACAGAAGCCTAGACTCAGTCGCGGGCAAAAGTTATCCCAATAAACTTAGTCGTAAACTAATTAAAGATATATATTTGACACGATGTCTGGGCACATAAATTAATTCTATTTTCTTAATTTTAATATTATTCAATTGAAAACTATTTCCAGAGACAAGCCAGAATGCTTTTAGCAGAAGGCGCAACAGAAACGTGGGAACAAGCTCAGCTTGCAGTAAAACTTGTGTTACAAGGAACTGAGACTTCATCTGCCCTGTTGGCCGCTTTAGAATGTACTGATTTGCCTTCAGCTCTAGCTTACCTCAACCAAGACTGTGAACTTTGTGCTTCAAAGTATCCTGAACATGAGGTAATATGAAAAAATGTATATCTATGTTCATGAACGCATTTTTTAAAGCTAACATATATTTTTGATATATTTTAGATGGTTTCAATGTTAAGGTGCACCCATCGATGCTGTAGAGAATGCGCTCGGTATTATTTTATGACGCAAATAACAGAAAGAAGTATAGCAGACTGTGTGTGTCCTTTTTGCAAGGAACCAGAACTAGAGAACCTTCCAGAAGACGCGTGGCTGGATTATTTTGCTAATATGGACATACTGCTCAAGACTTTACTAGAAACAGAAACTCACGAATTATTTCAAAGAAAAGTAAATTCCTACTATATCTTAAATTCTGTCAAGTATCTATACATAATACTCATTGTCCCTTCTGTTAATGTTACATACCACACCACTATAAAAGATTAAGCTATCAAAAAGTCATAATTTTTAATTATTTTATGAAATGACTGTACCTTCAATCAAAATGATCTCATATTAATAATATAAATTCGTATTAAAGGGATGTCAAATGTTAAATATTACATTCCATTTTGTTTTCCCATAGCTGCGAGACAGGACGCTGGCTAGAGATCCTAATTTCAGATGGTGTATAGAATGTTCTTCGGGATTTTTTGTTCATCCAAAACAGAAACGATTACGATGTCCTGAGTGTAAATCCATCACCTGCGCGAGCTGTAGAAAACCGGTATAAATTATAATTTTTCCGAGTCTATTTCACTAAGCTAAGGCATTGATATTACAGTAACTATATTTCAACAAAAGATAATACAAACCAATTTACTTTGCTTCATAACATTTAATGCTCTCTTTATATAAAATAAAATTGAAAATTCTCTGGCAGTGGAATTCTAACCATGAAGGTATCACATGTGAGCAATACGCAGCCTGGTTGGAAGATAATGATCCAGAAAGGTCGGTGGCTGCAGTACAGCAACACCTCCGTGAAAACGGTCTGGAGTGTCCAAGATGCCATTTTAAATATTCGTTATCAAGGTATATTTATACATTTACATTTAGTCAAAAATACAAAAAAAAACTATGATAAAGCAATTTCTATGTGTAAATTTCAGAGGCGGCTGCATGCATTTTACGTGCACACAATGTAAATATGAATTTTGTTACGGGTGCGGAAAACCTTTCACCATGGGCGCACGGTGTGGATTAAGCGAATATTGTGCAAAATTAGGGCTTCATGCTCACCATCCGCGAAATTGTCTTTTCTATCTTCGAGATAAGGAACCACATGAGTTACAAACTCTCTTGCAGGTCTCGTTGAAATTTACATAAAAATACATTTTCTTTGTATTCAAATAAGTATAAAAGTATTTTATAAATATATTGAATATTTTAGATGAATAATGTCACATACGAAACCGAAGCATCAGAAAACAATACTGGACGTTGCCCCATCCAACTGCAACGTGAAACACCAGGTGGTTTAGTGGACACTGTTTGCGGCAGTGAAGTGAAAGCCAAAAATGCTGGACTGTGCAAGTAAGTTAATCCTACCTACCACCTAGCGATAACTCTAATAATAGTAAAATATTTCTCCCCGGCACCATAGCCAAGATAGGGTGCCAACTAATATAAAATCATTTAAATGAAATCCATTTAAACTAGTGCAAAGTAAGTAGTTGATCAGCTGTATCAGTAAGGCCACCTTTTTCTAAGTAAACCGTCGATCGTACCAGGGGTGCCCAAGAAATAGAGGTGGAGTGCTGCGTGTTTTTGCAGGAACCATTACTTGGAGTATTTGAGTCGGCTGGTACGAGGCCACAATGTTGACCCTTTGCCGATCTTGGAGGTGGATGACCTTGAAACGCTAGTTCGCCGAGCCGCATTGCGACCACCACCGCGCCCCTACGGTTCACTAGACGGCCTCTACAAACGGGGGCTGATCGAGGTGTGTTTATGGGGTATATTCTTTCAGGATGCACTACGTGGAGTATTTGGCCGGTCTGGCGCGTGCTCTTGACCCGATTCCTATCATGGAGGTCAGCGAGCTGGTGGCAGAGTTGCGCCGGCGAGCCTTACCCTTACCTGAACGTGGACCGTGGGATACAGATCCTATATATGCCGGAATGTGTGCAGAGGTATAAAAAGTGTATAATCCAACGAGGAAATGCTCCGGAGTGCGATAAAAAAATAATGATTTTTTTCTTAAATTTTCTATTACCAGTTTTAGCTAGTTTATAGATATCAGACGAAAGAAGTTACTTGTAAATATAAATGTCGTTAAAGAAGCACTAGTCAAAATAAGAAAGAGAAATCTAAACCAATCTGGTTTCCACAAAAAAAAATCAATAAATTATAAAACAAGAGATATTCGTTCTATTTCGTAGGATAACTGATCAGATACGAGAAAGGAATTTTAAATATAAAAACGAACGAGAAACGAAATAACAATTATTTAAAATTACTTTATTTTGTAAATTACAGATCGTCAGGGAGAAGATACCGCTTGATTGAAGGATCGTCATAGAATATCTGTAGGGCAAATCTCTCAAATAACACACCGACTTCGTAATATCGGATTTTATATTAAATTAATCGTTTATATAATTAGGCGGCATTTGTGTACTCATCGCTATAACTTTTTAGTGAAATAAATTGATTTTATACATATGTAGCTTTTATTTATCATCTCCTAGCAAAATGTTCGTTCATGTGTCGTTTGTCGCGTTGAATGTTGTGACGATTTGAATGGATGCGGCTTTCGAGGGAGTCCGGTAGTGTCCGCGCTTGGTTCTTGTGGGATGACCTTGGCAAGGTCGTAGTGTCTTCGGCAGCTTTCTCTGCTAATTGCTCAGCGACCCTTCTCCCCCTCTGTATTTCCCTCTCCGCACCAGCTTGAACCATGGCCGCTAATTTGGCTGCCTTCTCGTCCTGACTTAGTTCAGATCTCTGATTATCCCGGGGAGTTTTTTGATCATATCTTGACCTGGACCTTGATGGCCCCCTTCGATCAGAGTTTCTCCTGTCATCATTTTCGGTTTCCCTCCTCGATCTGTTTCTATCACCGCTGGAGCGTCTATACCGGTCCTGGCTATAGCTTTCATTTCTTTTTTGATACGGTGAAACTTCTTTAAGAGATTTCCTACTTTTTCTTTGAGGTTCACCATCACTATCGACATGACTTTTACGTTTCATTGATGAAGGATATTTTTTGTCATCGAACTTTAAGTCATTGTGATATTTTTCTCGTTTGGAAATGGTTCCAGCATCACTGTCATCGTTTTTATCTTTTTTATCCTTATGTTTCTTCTTATCTTTGGACTTTTTACTTTTTTCTTGTTTTTCGTCACTGTCATTTCCTTGGTGCTTTTTGGATTTATGTTTTGACATCTTTTTCTTCTTTTTCTTAGTTTTTTTCTTCCGTGATGATGATGACGAACTATCTGACGATGAACTGTCTGAGTCAAGTAGTTTTGCTAGGTTCATGCTTTTTTCACCAGCTAGGGCACTTAATTTGGAAGCAAGCAGTTCATCAATGTTACTTTTCTTGGACTTTTTTTTTAATATCTTCTTTTCCTGCAAATACAGAAATAATCATGTTACAATCATTTAGCATTGGTAAATTAAACTCAATTAGCATATTTTTCTGCTTCTTATAAAATTAACATTAATTGAATATTAAATAAATTATGTGATATTATTAAAATTCAGTTATTTACTTGTTCTTTTCTTAAAAGCTCAGTCAGTTTGCGTCTCTGGATTGGATTGTTAAGCAATGCCGCCCTCGCAGCTCTCTCCCTTTCCTTCACCAGCAACAATGGATCCTCTCGGAGTTTCCTTGCCAAATCCACCTGAACATCGCCTCCAGCAGTCATCATGCTAGATCCAACAACTCGGCGGGATACTGCTGGGATCTCATTTTGATCCTGCTTATCTCCTTGGTCATAGTTTTTATCAATCGCCTTCCCCAACAAATAATCTTCTTGTTGCACCTGTTTATCTGGTTTCTAAACAAAATATTTGACTTAAGTATATTCTGTTATCAATAAACCCATAATTATATAAAAATTAATACTACACATGATAAAAAAAACAAATCAAACTTACACTTCATATTGAAAAGGTTCAAAACTGAGAAGCATTTTTATAATGATAAAATTTTCACATATAATTAACAATATCTTCTTGTTTGTATTATGAATTTTGAATCATCAATTATTAAATTATGTCAAATTATGTTACAATAGTAACATGACACTTTTGTGGTTGTCTGTTAAAAAATTTTGTTATATACTTTTGAAACTGTACATACATCGTACATCCAATGGAGCCTATTTTCTTGAGTTGTATTAGTGTTGACATTTTGTCTGGATAAGGCATTCAATTCCTCTCGATCTCTCTCTTGTGCTCGTTCCCTCTCTAATTCCTCAATTCGTTTCTTTTCGGCGGCAGCAGCTTGCTCCGCTTTCCAGACACGTTCCTGATTTTTTAAATTGCTGGGATGCCAAGCTTTTTTCGTATTCTGGTGGGGGATTTATTATTTCTATTATATATAAATAACCAACAGTAGAACCACAATCACCAGCGAACTATAAATATGAAACAACTTACCAAATCACCGCCTCCCATTTTGTTATCTAGAGTAACACAAGAAACTAATGGAAGAGCTCGTTTATCACATGGTTTTCTTTCAAATTTTATTTTAAGTTAAGCTTTTATAACCTAAATTCCAAATAACTCTCTATGTATCTAGGTATATGACATGAATTTGTGTATTAGTGAATACTGAATAGTGATAATTGTTTTCTGTCAAAGAATAAAAGTTATGACAGCGTCACTAATGTCAAAATTGGTGAGACATTTCTTGATTCTTGAGAATTTTTACTACTTTTCGAGAAATAATTCGATTTAGTTATTCCAAAATTTCGATTTAAATTGTGAAATAAAAATAGGTCAATTTAAATGTTATAAGCTAATTAATAACCGACGACCCTAAAAATAATATTTCAATTGGCGTATATAATAGAATACAGAATATATAATGAAATATAACTTAGGTCTCAGACGAATTTAAAAAACTAAGCATCCGATTTATTTTAAGAGGGTTACCACTGTTCATAAAATACAAATACTGGAAAGGACTTGCAGGAATTATTATGAATATACATATATTCTTAATCAGGGTTTTTCAACCTGTGAGAGGTCTGTCGAAGCTTCTCCTGGGAGGTCGCAAAGCTTTTATAGTGGAGTTACTAAGGGTTGGGAAAGCTACAGCAGTAAAAAAGAAACAGCAACATTTATAAAGATTTATTGAGAAAAATGTTAACCAAAAAACTGAAGACATACTTTATCACTTGTATCAACAAAAAATAATAATAACTTCAGAGATCTTTTCTATCATAATCAATTATCTATCATTAAACAAAAAAATTAATAAACTTATGAAGACCATTAATGCGAAGGTTGCGCTTGTTTTTATTCACCAATTTCTCAAATCGTGGATCCGTTTTTGCTAAAGTCAGAATTAAATCGTTTTCCAAATTCAAACGATTTCTATCTTTGCTTTTTATTTGGGCCATTGACGAAAATGTGAACTCGCACAAGTATGAGGTGGCAAATGGAATCAAACACTTCAGCTAATGTTATTAATTCTGGGTACTTGAAGTTCCTTCTGAACCGAAAGGTATCTATATTGACTGATTTACATTCTGACTCCAGCTTCCCATCGGCAGTAAAATCAAGCAATTTTTTTTTTGAGCTCAGTTGTAAAATTTTCCTCATTTATACATGCAACTAAAAACGGATTTAAGATCCACGTTTGCCTAGTATGTATTGGATTCAATACTAGTTACAAAAAATACCGGGTTCGCGACTTATTTATTCATACTAAAAGGGCTGTGGTACGAATAAGGTTGAAAAACCCTGTTCTAAATGATAACCTTATGCGAGCCATTACTGCCGCCATATTGGCTTTCGGTAATCTGTAAACGTCTTTTCACTATACCGCTACTCCACGTCCGATTGAAACGCAACATGCGATAGATAGGAGATAAAATTTAGTGCAACTTAATATAACTTTCACTTAAAAGTTTTTTTTATTACCGTTACAAACAAAATCTCATACATAAAATTTCGAGATTTTTTTGGACGTTTGCAAACTCTTTATAATGTTCAAGCTATTTGATTGATATAAGCCTCCCTAGTTCCGTTACTTACTTTTCGACGACCTTTACCCTCCTAGGAGCTATGTGCCCAACAACCTGAGTTTAGGAAGTCTCACTCTGAATATTGCAATAGTAATACGTACTAAGTTTAATTTGTTTAATTTAATGCGATTAAAAGTAATAGACTTAAATTTTTCACTCGAAGAAATTCCTAATTTAAAAACGTCAAAAAAAAGTACACAGATACAAAATATAGTTTCTTAATACTCATGGTTACACCGCTGGAGCTCACACATTTGACATTAATATGCAAATAATTCATTTATATGAGAGTATTAGGATTTATATTAATTTAGGGTTGCTGTTTGACCCTACACTGCATTCCGATTATTAATTATATGACGCACAACACTTTTGATTACCAGTATAATTTTACTATGAAGAAACTTACGCCGAACTTTATATTTTTGGTACAAATTGACAAACCGTTACGATTTATTAATTTACACCGCAAGGCTGATTTAGTACTGGGTGTGGTATTTACTATACACTTCAGCAAAAGCCAAGAATATCTTATTGTAATACAACATTATATTTGAATATCGCTGAAATTATAGGCACGGGTATAGGCTTGTATAGATGGCGTTTTAAATTTTAATAGCAGTCACAATATATAGTTATTAGGATAACAACGCCACCTATTGAAGTTTACGGAAAACGCAAACAGCGAACAGCAATAGCAAACTACACGTAGTCCAATTCTTGATATTTGAAAGTTTTACGAGATGGCGCTAGAAAATCTAGAAACGGCAAAATTTAATAAAATAAAATTTAATAAATACTAGATAGACTTAATGGCTACAACAGTTGAAATAGTTTTCAAGAATATTAATAAAACAAAGACCTGGTCTTGTAAGCAAAATATTTTTATGTATTACTTTGATCATTATGTTAGTATATTTACACTTAAAACATAGCGTATTTTCATTACGATCAAATCTTAGTCTAAAAATATATATCCATTAACTTCTTACCGCCGTACGTTTTAATAATGATCTATTTTTAACGGCTTGCAAATAAAATGCTCAGTGTAACTTGATCGCCGACATACGAACACAGCGTATACACGTGCTATTATCCTATAACTATTACAGATAAGATTTAATAGAATGGTCCGAAGCCCTTGATGCACGTGTAACAATTATTACCTTGCACTACCGCGAGGTCGGCCGTTGATCCCGTCTCCAAATATCTTTAAAGCATGGCGCGAGCTGGGTCGATGACTCCCTTTACTTATATAATTTTCGTACAATGTATTAACGTTATCCATTTCGGCTGCTCATGCAGTACATAAACGCGAATTTATAGACCGCAATGATTGTTTACACAAACCGATTGACATTTTCCTTTGACAGTTAATGGATGTCTTACAAAAGGCTGATGTCATGTTGTTTTTTTTTTTTTTTTTCATACTTCACGATCGTCAGCAATGATCACAACCATACGATCTATAAATTATACGATTTGATTGCGACCTTGTAAAGTGACGTGGATAGAAATAAATAATTCACCGTTTTTACAGCAGCAGCAGTTAATACGCAAAAAGTATTACGAGTTTTTATATATTTTTTTAATTTATTAAAAAGTTAAAAGTAATTTTTTATGTATCAGATGTAGATATTGATAAGAGCCTTTTCAAAATTTTACCCTTGATATTGACGTATGTATTTTATGATAATATAATAAAAAAGAACTGGTCCCGTGGTACATACATTTAACACACATGTTCAATAAAGAATTAAAAAGTAGGTACATTAAATTTTGATCAGAAGATCATATTCGTCATATTTAAAACTCATACTCACACAACTCTTATTGTAAAGTTTTATTTAAAAAGGAAAAACATAAAAACAGTAAGAAAATACAAAAATGTATAACGTATGTTAAAATATTCCTTTCAAAAATTATCGTTCTGGCTACTTCCAAGCTACTTCGTATTGACGATCAGAAAATTACGTCTGAAACCTGTTTTAATGTTGATTTGCGATGCGAAAAATAATATGCGTCATGAATTGCCTCCAAAACATAACCCTGTCAGTTCGAGTTTCAGCTAAGATGTGATCATTTTATCTTATTTTAATAACTAAAAATAATACAAATAAAACAACATACAATAAAAAAGTTTTTATATAAAAAAAAAACATGTAATAAGTGTAGAATTGTTTTAAATTATAGAAGCTTACGGAAGGTTACGCGCATGTGTTGTGTGTGTGTGTGTGTGCGTGTGCGTGCGCGTGTGAGTGCCCGGTGTGGAAGGCGGGTCAGCGGCGGTCGCGTTGAGGAAGGTTGAATCGGGCGCGAGCCGCACGCGCCGGTGGCCTCATCACCGCGGACACGAACGTTCGCTGACCGCCTGCAGCGCGTGTCGGCCCCCCGCCCCGCACTCCCGCCCGCACCCTCCGCCTGCACCCTCGCCGCCTCGCACCCTCCAGCCATTCGATTGTTCGCGCGCATTCCCCGTCCTCGCTGGTGTAGCCGAATTCGATTGATGTTTTAATAGGTTAGAACAGCATGTACTAACCTGCCTCAATTACTAAAACACACAGAAATCAATCCCACCAGATCGCGGATTTAATAACTATTATCGTTTGTATTGACATAAACAACGTTGTTTGTGTACACAGCTTTATTTATTTGTATAGAATGTTAAAAATGTTCCTTTATGCCTCTAGTAGAAACGATAATCTACGTCTGTATAGTGAACGGTAAATTACTCACAAGTCACATCACTATAGTAGTGCAAGACCGTAATAATTTTACCTTCTACAAAAGTGAACAAAAAAATAATCATTATTTATTTAGGCTTATATTAGATTAAGAATTCAATTGACATTCTTATAAAACAAATGCAGAAAAAGCTGAAAGTGGACGCTATATAAAACATGTCGCCATTCACAAATGAAAGATACTGGCCATATTTTCAAGCACCTTTGTTTTTTTTTGTACGAAACAAAAGATCAATGACATTTTCCATTCAGTCTGATCCGATTAAATTATATCTTTTTTAATAACCAACAGATCGTAATTTCAACATTTTTAATATACATATAATATTTCAAATAAGATCTAACAATTTAAACATTTTAAATAAATCAATATGACAATATTTTGATCCGATGCAGGCTGAATCGATTTAATTTTAATGTGTTTTGTAGGTATTTCATTTAAGTCGTATTACGATTATGTATATTCAAAGAATTTTATTACTTTAACAATGTATTACAAAACAAAAATATTGTTTTCATTGCATTGCACTCTATAAGAAAGAATTAAATTTTATCTTTCGATGAATGTTCCCATTTCAATTTTATTAGATTATTATCGATTTTAAGTTCAAAAAATTCTGTTACTTTGTCCTGGCCATAACATAAAATGTATATTAGCTTTTACAATTACCTACAATATGACAGTTAGAAAAAATAAAAACTATACGGACGTGCTTATTTAAAACTATTAATAAAGCAAATGTCCATAATATACAGGTTGAGCTAATCAGAGACAGCCACTTAATTATTACTAACAATAAAACATAGTAAATGTTTGAGAAAGGATCAAAATTATACTTATTATGTTTATTAATAATTTTCCAAAAATATATCAATAGATAATGGTTATCGCACTTACATTTCATTTATCATACACTCAGACGAGGTTTTATTATTAATTATCTATATTGAAAAAAAAAAAAATGACACTGGCAAAACAAATAGATTGCCATATAAGCAAATGAAAAAGTAAATAAAAAACCGCATCAAACAAACTGGTGATAATGACATACTTGTCTCCATAACGTTCGTGATAAGAAAAAAAAATGGGAAGTGAATTTTTAAACTGAAATTGCTATATTTACGCCAGATTAGATTTGTTAAGGAAAGCTAAGAGCGAAATGGAAACACTTTCGCCCCGAATGCCATAGGATGCTGCGGATCGATATCCACAACGTTACGGAACCGGGACTGTAATAATTTATAACTACATTAAATTATGTAATATTGTGTAATACTTTAAGTACTAGTTTAGCTCTCAATGTAAGCAATAATAAACGTATACAGATATAATACATGATATTCTGTATGACGTCATCTAACGATATAAAAATGTTACGATACGAAAAAATAAAATAAAAAAAGCAATCAAAGCGTAAGTCTGAATAATGTAGGTACGAAATAAAACTTCCTAACATATTGTCCTAGACAGACAAAATAGAAGAACATCGGAGGAGGCGAGCTGGACGGACAACTTGAGCCACGCACGCGCACTCCGCCTGAGAGTTCACACGAGTTACGAAACCGCGGTGGGCCTCCACGTGTTGTCAGCCCGCTCCCTCCCACCGCCCGCCCGCCCCGCGCTCGCCCTCCCCGCGCCCGCCCGCACCAACCTTCAACAAAGCCGCGCTGGTACATCGTATACATAGAATGCTCGTATATGTAAAATTATTCGATGCATACGGGTACAACTCGGTTTTTGTTTTATCTTAATTTGATAATATTATTATTATTTTCATATCATATTGATACATAAATCGAGATTGTAGCTTTCGCGTCGATAATGGAATGTGAGAGGGAGTGTTATTAAACATACAACACGAAACATTGAATGAACAAGTACATGTAATAACATACTGACTACAAGAAAACTATCAATAGGAATATTTCTGGTATCAGATGTTCCGTTTAACGGTTCTTAATAAATAAATTCTAAATGGTTCAAATCAAATCCATTATACTTATAGCATATAACCAAAATTATGTTGCGCCTCTGTGACACAGAGTACCGTCGCACACAGACGCGCGGCGTGTGTACACGCGTGCGGGTGTGTGTGTGCGTGCGGTAGAGGAGAGCGGAGGACGAGCGTGCTCTGTGTACGGGCTCGCGAATTCCGCATTCGACCGTGGACCGTCTGAGAGCGCGCTTTGTATCAAACGCACAGACTATACACAACCTACACCAACATAGACCGTGTTGGAGCACGCGGGAAATATATACCAATATGATAGGTAAGCATCTAGCATTCATACTTATTGGTCTTGTATTATTATTGTTATTAAAATTGTTTTTTTTTTATTATATATATATATATTGGCATAATCGATTTTTTTTTATTTTGTCGTTCGTCACGTTGTTTTAGTTCTAAATGACATAAGATAGATATATTGTCTTGTGTACTTTATGATTCTTGTTACATATATATATGTATGTGTATATATAAGTTATACTTACATACTTTGCTATTAAATACATAACGTACACATATTAAAATAATAGAATGTAATCGTATTTCTATGTGTTTTTTCTCGTATTCCTCGAGAACCTTGAAAATAAATGTGAAAAAATTTCGTATTATGTACAACATTAAATGGGTTAGGATATAACGAAAGTGGGAACAGGGCGCGATCGGGGGTGAACGGGGTGAGCGGGGCGCGGTAGAGTGCGGATACGGGGTCGCTGGCCCAAACACGTGGAGGCCCACCGCCGCACTATCTGTTCGAAACCGCGGTGCGGGCCTCCACGTGCTGCCGGAGGACATTCACTTTGCCTCGTTCCGCTCGCGCCCCCTCCCCCCGCGCGGCCGGTCCTCACCCCCCGCGTGGCCCCGGTGCGTGCATCCTGATATTCCTGATCGCTGCATAACATCTACAACAGACATAGTACATTGAACGACCGTCGCGTTAATACGTTCGCAATTAGGACATTAATTACTAATTATTAAGTCTTATTGTTAGTAAAAAAAACATGGACCCCTTTTCGACGAATTTTCAAGTTATCCAATCTGGTTGTACAGGTGAAGAGGAACGTGAACACCAATGCAAGGAGTGTGGCCTGAGGCTATCCACACGCAGCGCCCTGACCGCCCACACGCGCTCACACCGGGCCGCCGCCGACGCCCATCGCTGTGATGTCTGTCACAAAACATTCGCCGTCCCGGCGAGGCTGGTCCGCCACTACCGGACACACACCGGCGAGAGACCGTTCGAATGCGAATACTGTCACAAGATGTTCAGCGTGAAAGAGAACCTGCAGGTGCACAGGCGGATACACACCAAGGAGCGGCCCTACCGCTGCGGAGTCTGCGGGGCCGCCTTCGAGCACTCCGGCAAGCTGCATCGCCACGCCAGGATCCACACGGGCGAAAGGCCACACGCCTGCCCCCACTGCCACAAGACCTTCATACAGTCGGGACAGTTGGTGATCCACCTCCGCACGCACACCGGCGAGAAACCCTACAGGTGTCCGGCGCCCGGCTGCGGGAAGGGCTTCACGTGCTCCAAACAGCTGAAGGTGCACTCTCGCACGCACACCGGAGAGAGGCCCTACACCTGTGAAATATGCCTGCGAGATTTCGGCTACAACCACGTGTTGAAACTGCATCGCTTCCAGCACTTTGGCGAGAGATGCTACCGCTGCACGGTCTGCGACGGGACGTTCAACACTAAGAAGCAGATGGAGGCTCACATCTACAAGGAGCACGGGGCCGAGAGCCCCAAGGCCCCGGCGCCGGCATCGGATTACGCGGTGCCTTTAGTAGTGAATGGCAACGTCATGTGCGATATCGTGGAAGCCGCCTTACAGCAGCTTCCTCCTACGCCGCCCAGTTCGCCGCCCTCCCCGCCGTGCTCGCTGCCAGTGCCGGGGTCATTGCAGGCCCCGTGTATACCCTCACCCGCCTCGCTCACCCCCTCCCCCTCCCCCACGGAGAGCTCCCCCACGACGGTCATGACCCTAGCGCCGTCGTCGCTGCCACCCAGAAAACGAAAGCTCGTCCCTCACGTGGAGCCGGTGCACACGGAGCCGGCGGTCCGCCACACGTCCGTCATACAATTCGCGCCGGCCTCTAGCGTTTCATAGTAGCGTATGTTTCACAGTAATTAATATTAAATTAGTTTCCTAAGGCTATTTTTCTTGAAGGCTGTTAGTTGACTCCGCGCCCTGCGGCCGGGGCTCGGTGGCTCGGTGCGGGGGCTCGGTGGCTCGGTAGCGTGGTAGCGTGGTAGCGTACATTCTGTTTATAAGTCTACATGACCTACATTTGAATTATGTTGTATGCCGCGATGACGTATTGTTTAATCTTACAAAAAGACTAATTAGATGTGTAATTGTATTTGTCCTATCATTATTAGTAGAGTAAGTTTTGTATTTATCTACTATGTGTTAGTACGTTGAAGTAAACATTAAGTAAATAATTAATTGTTATTTTATTAAAATTAATTTAGTAAATTATTCGTTGGTTGTAAGTCGTGGAAGTGAATCGCATTCGCCGATATTCGCGTGTCGTGTTCACTGTTGTCATTTCTTTTTAAAATATTTGCCTTAATTAATGATATAAGTAAATTAAATATTTGAATTTTTTTTTAATTCATCACTTCAATGTGAAGACTATAGACGCTTCGAACAACGCATTTTTTACTACGCTTTGATATGTCATTGCAATAGGTTTTCTATATTAAGGATAGCATTTTTTTTTTTTAATTTAAATATCTTCGTTTCGAAATATTATGTATTAAATTTTATAATAGCCAGCTACATATTATACATTCTTAATTGCAACTGTCGTGTATTGAATAGGTTTGAAATAAAGAATCTTGCAACTATATAGTATTTCATTTATTATTATTATTATTCGTTCTCACATTTACTATTAAAATGTTCTATGAAGATTGAAGACTTAGTTAAACTAAAGATTTAAATAAATCAGTTATTCTTTTTATATGAAAGCACTTTTGAAACTAGACTTTAAATACAATTCTTTAAATAAAAAAAAAATAAGACATAAGAAAATAATATATTCGCACTGCAATTATTTTACTTTTAAAAATGGTTTATAAACAAATTAAATTGATTGAGACAGAAAATTCTGAAATATATTTAAAATGTATATATTATTTTAAATCCTTTTTAATAAAATAAATGTATCATAAACTACATACCTAATTGTTTTTAAGATTGACAAAATAAAAAAACGCTACTCATATAAAATATTCAGTAATTTTTTTACAATGCAAATCTGTAATTTTCTACTTTTTCCGTCAAAACTCATGGATAATATATTCGAACGTCCTTTTTTTTCGTTACCTAGTCCTTCTCGATAATTATAATTACAAAAGATTAAAACAGATCTCAGAATTATTTTATAATTCAAATATTCCATTTCAAAATCGTTCTTATAACAGATAATAATATCAAAAAAGGATCAAGTGTTTTTGAGAAACTCTGGGAAGTACAACCAGTTGCAAGGATCGAATACAAATCGAGTATTAAATGTACTAGCAAAGAAATTAGTATAGATTTAATAAGAATTTATGTGGTACTTATTCGTATTTTTTATCGTACCGTACCTAGTACATACAAGGATGCTTAGTTAGATAAAGTAATTAAGTATATATTAAATTTAAAAAAAAACTAATATATATTTTTAAATATGAGGTGAATGCTCAAATTTAAAAACTATGATATATATCACACCATAATCTATAATATATGAAGCAAAATTGCATAAAACTACACCTATAATACAAATATTTTGTTATAGATATTACCTATATCTTTTTATAATCTGTAATGTTGAAGTTTGGTTTTGAACGCCGGTTTCATGACAGATAAACGTCAAACATCAATGGCGGATAGCGTCTGTTATAAATGTATTTAATTTCCCGCTAGAGGACCGTTGTTAATTTTTTATCCTTAAATATTGTTTTAATCAGATATCAAAAATGGTAAGTTATATTTTTTATTCAATTTAAAGTTCTGTATATATAGTAAGATCGTATTATTTTAATGTTTAAAAGAATGAATGCTTTAAAAATAAATTGTAATCTTTACAATATAAAAAAATATTTTGTTTACAGACGATCGGCAAGAATAATAAGATGCAACAGCACATAAACTATCGAGTCAGGGTAATATTGCAGGACTCGAGAACATTTATTGGAACATTTAAAGCTTTCGATAAACATATGAATTTAATATTGGGTGACTGTGAGGAGTTCAGAAAAATCAAGTCCAAAAATACCAAAACCGTTGATAGAGAAGAAAAGAGGACACTCGGTTTTGTTTTGCTAAGAGGTGAAAACATAGTGTCCCTCACTATAGAAGGACCTCCCCCTCCGGAAGAAGGCTTGCCTCGCGTCCCGCTGCCTGGTGCTATGGGAGGCCCAGGGGTTGGCAGGGCGGCTGGTCGAGGCGCGGGTATTGGAGGTGCTCCGCCTGGCTTACAGGGCCCGGTAAGAGGTGTTGGAGGGCCTTCACAGCAGCATATGGCTCCGGGACCTAGGGGACAGTTATCGGCGCCTCCACAGATGCGAGGCGGTCCAATGATGGGTGGACCTCCACCTGGTATGATGGGAGCACCTCCAGGTATGGGCCGAGGTGGCCCAGGCAGAGGTGGCCCACCTGGCATGCGTCGATACTAAGTGTTTTGTGTTCAGTGATGTGTTTTGCATTGAGTCCCAAAGTGCTAAGGAATTGACCTGATATTGTAACCAACAGCAGAGATTTGTGTATTACTTGTCTGTTGTCATTATACTATAGGTTATAGGTATGTATCGAAGAACTATTTTGATAAATTATAGAGTAAGAATTCACAATGTTGTTTTCTTTTGCATTGTATTTACACTAATATGAGATTATTAAGTTGGTGTAATAAAAATATATAGAGACACAATTAATCAGCATAAAGAAGGGAAAATTATTGATGTAACAACTAAAGTATTTGGATATATTTTTGTAAATTTTTGTTAGTATAGACAATAATAGAACCATAATTTTGTTAGGAACAGTGGGTGATGGACTTTATTGCACCTATGTTGATAAAAGGATAGGGAAGATAATACACTTACAATACTTAGGGGTAACAAAAGATTTTGTGAATGATAATTTCAAAATAATTCTTAATACAATTTTGATATTCAGATCATCTCTCTTTTAGGATATAATTGAAAATTCTTTGCATTTTTTCCTACTTTATTGTTTAGAATACTATAAAATGTATGACATACAATTGATAACAAATGCATAGAAATAAGACAGCAGATTTGTTTAAAGTAATCAGAGTTGTAAAACATTATAGAAAGGCATTAATTTGTGTAATAAAAAAAACTATGTAATTTTAGACATTGGCCAAGAACCATTAATTAATCTTTGTCAAGTAGTAATCACATTGTCAATACTAATTTAGGTTTGGACAAAAAGTTTCAGTGAACTTTATCTAAGAGATTGATAACTTATCTCCCTAAATATAACATTCAACAAATTATGTTGAACGTTTAATTTAGTAATATTTAATGAAAACTGGAGAATTAAAACACTAATATAGAATCCTTGCAGTTATATCTAAATTTTAAAATCCTTTTTACCATAAAAAATATTTCTTGTGCAGAAGAAATGGTACTGATAGGTTCAGTTTCAAACAATTTAATTAGTTTCATTGCTGCGACAAGCTCGGCCTGACAATGGGACAATCGAGAGTACAATCTAATTTTATAGAATATCTGTGAATAGTACAAATCTATATCTAACTTATAAGTTTATATGCTTAAAAAACATCATCTTACATCAGAACTACACTTAAATAGGATTTAATATAGAAAATAATTATGAAACACTGAGTATTCATTGTTTCTTGGCAGATTAAGAAAAAAAATATATACTTATTACAGATTTGCTTCAATTGGTTATAATAAAATTATAATATGTAGTTGAAAATCCAATCTTCACGAACATGAATTCTAATACTAAATAAATAAACTTATGATGACATTCTAATGACAGTAGCCGCACAAAGGATGGCACCTTTTACCGTTTACACCACATTTGCAACCGTCGCTTGTATCACCTTTACCAGCCGGTCCCCAACGACGACCCTTCGTCACCCAACATATCTCCGTCTTGCATGATGAGCATTTAATCCAGTCACATCCCCATTTCTTGGTTATAATTGCGCTGCATTCAGGACATTCCAGTGCTTCGCCTTTCGCGATCAGTGAGTCTAGCAGAGCCCGCGTGCCCTCGTCTGTTTGGTTTGAATCTGTCACTGTAGCAGCCCTACTTAATCTTGCTTGATATGTCTCGCATGTTTCGTTTTCGTGAACAGCCTGAAATAATAATTAAAAAAAAAAAACAAATTATATGTCCTTTTTACAGCAATAAATAGAAAATCCCATAAACGAAAAGAGAAATAGAAACAAAAAAAAAAAAAATTGAGTTCGCTCATGTAGGCAAGTCTTACATTGGTAATTGAAAGTGTATTTGTTTAAACTTAATACAGAAAAACAGTAATAGACGAGAGATTAAAAATTGTTCAGAAAATTATCAAAGCTGAAGAGTTGTAGTTATAATTAGCGGTTATGATGAACCTTTCTAGTCTATTTAAACAGTAAGAGGGAAAATTGTATATGGGTCCAAAACGGTTTTAAAAATGAGATCTAAGATTTTCGCGAGTTTTATTCATTTAAATGAAACTAGTATTTTTCGGATAAACTACGCGTGATTTAGTTTTGTAAAAAACTATATAATGCCGACGTTTCAGCAACCGTGATCACGGTTGCTGAAAAATAACCGCAACGTCGGGAGTATGTAGTTTTTTACAAAAATAAATCACGCGTAGTTTATCCGAAAAATATTAGTTTCATTTAAAGGTTTTAAAAATGTTTACGATCTAAAACTATGACATTAAAAGCTTAATTATTATTTCGAAAATTAGATGTCAAGTAATTTAATAAGAAGTTACCTTACAAGGAAGACAGTTCACATGTTTACAAACAGGACAAGGAAATCTCCTAACACCAGGCTCGCAAAACGCCCAGCCGGTGCAATCGCGAGTGCGGCAGTGAAACGTATTGCGAGTTCCACTTTCCACAGTGCTGAGACTCCTCGCTAACCAACGGTCATATTCCTCGGGAGTTAGGAGGGCGCGTATTTCTCTTTCTTGCAACGTCCCAGGACAGCCTATAGCTGGACATGAAACGGTCGCCTCTTGGGAGTGTCGTACGACATCCGACAGACATTCCCTGCAGAATGTATGTATGCATTCCCGTAGGACCGCACCGTTTCCCATCGGACATTGCTCTATACACACGCCACATTCAAAGTCTTCGGTATTTGGCACGAGTGCTTGCTGTTCCAATTTTATTAACTCCGAGTAAACGTCACCCGTTTCCTTATTGTTTTTTTTATTTGGAACATTTTTATTATCGTCATTAGAAATTTCACTGACTTTACTGGTATCATCCTTATTAGTACCTAGAAAATAAATTACCCTTCATAATTACTGACGGAACAGATTTTGAATTTAACCTATCGATTTTACAATATATTTTGAGTTTTGACTGATTATTACTAAACTACCAATTTATATCGAACTTACCAGGTTCAACTAAACACAAATAGAAAGGCGCCTTGAAATCAGGACCTGCCAGGGTGAGGAGGGGTGTATCGTCGTTAGTGCACAGGTTTTTGCCAATAATCCACCGCTGTAAACGTATTTCAAGACCGAGTACTGCGTCAGCTTGTCGCTTCAAATCCCCCATCACGGCTTTCCTTTTAACTTTCATACGTATAGGACCCCTAGCGGCCTCTTTATCTTCCACCCATATTTCAATCCTGTAACCAATTCACAATTTCTTTTAAAATAAGTCCAAAGCTCAAGCTGTACATAATCGCAATTATAGCCACTAAATTCCAAATATTTATTTATTTCGTAATAGATTTAATGCATATTAAGTTTTGTTACAATTCGCAATCCTGTAAAAAAAATTACTAAACATGCATCTATAATTCGTATCAATGTAAATTTTCCAGCTACTTACTGAACCATATCTTCGACTGAGTCTCCCTTAGATGTTGACGGTTGGAGATTGTTTAGAACTGCCGATCCAGTAATTGTCAATTGTTCACGGTGTTGTTTTTCAACTTCCTTAGAGCCGTTTATTTTTACTGCGTTAATGTTGCCATCTTGAGCAACTTTTTCAATTTTGTTAGCGTCATTTGGTGTATTTTTGACTAATCCAACTATTTGAGAAGAAAATGATAAAACAGAGCAAGACAATTTCAGCTTAGCGAGATTCGCCGCCGCATCAGCTGCGGTTTTTTCGTCACCTTTAGAAATGGCTGATTCTAATTGATTTATTAGGTCCCTACGTTTTGCATGAAGATTCAAATAATCTATATTGGTGTTTGATTTTGTAGCCGAAGTTTCAGTGTTTAGTTGATTATTAGACGGCAAATCATTTTCAAGTTGCTTAGAAGTGCTAGCTCCATGGACTTGATTGGATTTCTTGGAAGTACTTGCAGCAGAACTATTAGATGATAAGATAGCATTATTTACGTCACCGTTTTTACCACTACTATCAGGTTTTGTCTGTAAGATCTCGGTTTCAATTTTATTATTTGAAACCTCAGTTTTTGGACAGTATAAAGATGTAATAATGATGATATCCTAGTGGCGTGTTCAATTTACTATCAGCACGGTTTTGTTCGTATCGTTTACACGGATTTTTCTGATGATATGACATCACCAAGTCGTACACTTTCCATTTTTGTTTCCTTTAATATAATTTTTTTTTTATTCGACTGTTCTATGCTCTGCTCCGTTGTTGCATTGCGACTTTTAGGTTCGTCTTTGATACAGCTTTTAGATTGTACGTTTGAAGATTGATTGATTTTTAAAATTTTTGTTGATTTCGACTTATTATCAGTGTTAACAATCTCTACATCAGTCCGGTTTCCTTTGAGTGGCACGTCTGACTTTTTATTTATTTTAATGATTTGTAACCCTGAACTTTGTGGTTGTTGACTTATTGTTGTTTTAGTCTTATCTTCATTATTGTAAACCATTGTTTTTTTGTCAATTATTACACTATTTTTACTCGTCTCACCCAACAACCATCGGATTGTTGTTTTTTGATTAAATTATTGTTGGCTTTGATCGCGCCCAGAAGAAAATTATATTTTTCTAGAATTTGATATTCCCATTTTTACATCGTCACAATGAAACCGTGATTAATACTTCCCTCAGGATTCCTGAATTGATTTGTGACTTTAGAACTGTTACCAACAAAAATGTGAGTGTGTCGATCGGAGGTAGATGGTTCTGACGGTAAATTCAAAATCTATTGCATGTTCTACTTTCATGACTTTTTGTCTTGATTGTGAACCTGGAATTTGTTGACTGTTCAGCGTTACACCAATATTTTCTATGGCCGACCCAATTCGTAGGGTAGGTGTTTCTGTTGAAGAAATATTAGTTTTTCATTATTAACGTTTGCTTTGGTCTCTTGGGCAAGGAATCTTTCATTTCTTTTAACATTTCCTTTAACTTCTTCTTCTCGTCATTTCGCTGTCTTTGCTAGACATCGCTTTAACATCTGTCTGTGTGTATATATTGGAAGCTATTTTTTTATTTTTATTACTTGTAATACAGTATACGCACAAACAATGGAGGCGTCATATTTTCTATAACACAATTTACATATCCATTTCTTCTCATTGGACGATGTTGGGATCGGCATTTAGAAAGTTATCATCCTTTGCCCACTGCTCTCGCCATGGAGAAACTTATTTGTAGCTATTATCTCTGCTGCTTGTTTATCAAGTTCACTTATACTTGGCCAGTTTTCACATGGCTTGTATCAATCGCCGAGTTCCTTTTCCCGGTTATCAAAAATTGTTTTAGAAAACTCCTCTCGCTGCGTAACTTGACCTCCTTAGGTTGTGTACTTTTCAAATCATTTTCTGGTTGCATTGCTGATTCAGGATGACTTGTGACTATATATTTAGTGTTCGTGGATTTAGATTCTCTTAACATATTCTTATCGATATTGTTGCTTTCCATATTTTCGTCGGAAAATTTTACGGCGGCCTAGTGCTTGCCTTTTCTTTTATACTACGAGGTAAAGTGTTTGAAACTACGGTTTGTGGTGTTAGTGGGGCCCGTCGCTTACCAGGAACGTACGGACTCTGCGATGGAAGATTCACTGGTGGCTCGTCTATCCCTTCCAGTTGGTGAAACTCTTTGTAGTCTTTTAGAAGGTAAGCTGAAGCCGTCGAAACTGGCGACCTCTTCTCTGAATAAGCCGTACTTACGTCGCAAAGTTATATCACGGTCGTATTTCCTTCGCAAGTTTCGTTCATTCAACCTTTTCTTATATGTTTCAGTCTCTGGAATCTGAGGTAATAATATACCTGGATATCTTTATAGTGTATTGGAGCTAGGAAATCGAAACTGGCAACAGTTCTATCGGAACCAACGCTGCTGATACTTTCACTTGAAAATGACCTATCAGTGCGTCGTAGCCATGAGACAGGGTCCCAATGCCACCGGAAAGGGGCCGGGGGCGAGGTGCCTCCTCCTCAATTTCGTCGTTCATCACCCTGGAACATTGACATATTATTTATGTAGTTAAATCTCTAATATTTATCATGGCTATGGAAATATATGTTCAACTTTTGTAAGGATTTTCAGGCAAATCACAGATGAAATTTAACTTATCTTTATTTATGACTTTAAAAGTTCAGAAGAATATAATGTATTATTATAATGATAAAATTATTCAGGTACATATATAAAAAAAAAATAAGTGAATTAAACAAATAACATTACATCAAACTTTTATGATTTTGAATTTTTCAGGTGCTCATAATCCATTATTTTGATACTTACACACTGTAGTAACGATGAGTATACCCGACGATCGTAAAATTTACTAGCACACATTAACCTCCATTTAATACGCGATCATGATTAGGCATAACGTCACTGAACACAGACTACACCGATACAATATTGATAAATATCTATAAATATATGAAATACGAAACGAATTATTGCATTTATGTACATTAATGTATGCGACAGATCACAAAGCAGGATCGCGCAGTAGCGTAGTCACTAGCGAACGCCTGCGCGTGCGCAGCGCCACTCAATGACCACCGCCCGCCAGCTATATTAGCGCAACTTCGCGATACAGATTTTGCTATTTCTATTTATCCTCTTTCGTCTGACCTCACTTAAATTAGGATACCTCTCATCTGCTATATATTAGTAATATCGAATAATGTAACAAAACCATTACAATAACCAATTATTTTCTATATGCAAAATAAAATATAAATAACTTATATAAATAATATTATTACGTAACAGATACCTACACTGTAAAGATTCTTCTGTGAACGTAATATTTGCCCACATCTCCTCGAGTCCCGAGTCTTACAATTGTACGGAATGGACGACTTCCTTTCTTGTCTGCGATAATTATAGCGTCTGTTTCATTGTTTTTATTTGTACACCAAACAAATATTCGAGGAAGAAGAAAACAAAGTTTGTTAGGGATAACAATATATCAGCTTATTTTACAGAAACATTAAGTAATTCTAATTTAGGTTTCAATGTTCATGGCTATCGTTTGTCTTCTTTATTCTTCTGTGCAGCGGAGTGGCGCTCGGAGTTAGCGTGTAGACTAACAATGAGGCGGAGACTCGCGCAGTCAGCTCAGCCTGGTTCAGCTCGTGAGCCCACGGCACGCGGCCCCATCGAGACCCTACACGATTTATGACCAATATTGAATAGCCTTCAACAAATTCAATAAAATTATGTTTTCCGAATTCTTAGCACCAGTTTAATCAATTAACAAAATTTTATAAGACGTCAGTTATATAATGAGTTAATGTTTAATATTCATTAATAAATACAAACTAATCGGCATTCATTGAAACTGTTTATTAGTAATTCAAACTTCAATAGATTATCTAATTTACCTATCGTCCCATTGAAATAAAAGTATTAGGCTGAAATTAATGTACTCTAAGGATGACATTTCCCAAATACGAAAAAAAAAAGTATGGCTATATTTTGACAGGCGGTTCTGACGTCTAATTATTAACATTGAATTGATTACTTATTTTTAATATTTTACAAATTTAGTCTTGTATAATTTTGTTCTGGTCTCCGTGACTCATTCATAATCGTTGGTTTTCGTCACCTGTTTCGTCTTTAACAGTCTTTTGTTACTTGTTTTTATAATTCGAGGTCCATCGAGTTCCACGCGAGTCACAGATAGAAGGATGATATTTGTTGCGAAACTATAATATATAAAAATACGTACATAAATAAGGCGGGACTTTTTTTGACTTTGCAAAATGAATTGCAATAAGGACTTGAATTTGATTGTGATAAATTTAAGGATAAATTTTTATTTTAAGTGAATATTGATGCAAAGTATTCAAATCTGATTACAAAGGTGAAAAAAAATTAACATTATTGGTCTCATTGCTAGAAGCTTTTAACATCAACCAATTATTTACCTGCAACATCAACATTTTGCAAAATATAATCAATTTTGATACAACTTTAATAATTGCTGGAAACATACTCGCAAGGAATAAAATACAATAAATATTATCAATGATTGGGTTTAAAAACCTTCTTATTTATGATTAAATACCAATTAATGTAGTATTTATTTTATTGAGATATAGTTAACTAGAATAATAAAAACATTAAAAAAAAATCAATATTGTCATTTACGGATAACACTGTCAAGAGCGAAGCGCCCAATCAAATAATCCCATACCAAAACTGCCTTACATTATTCTGGAAAGCTACAGAGAGTACACCACCGCTGGACAAATATTAACCAATAAAGAACTACCGCAAAGGAACTGCCATTAAAAAAAAACGCATGAAAATCGATCAATCTGTTTAAGAACTACTATGGCACAGACAAACATACACAAAAACATCGACATCCAATCTTATAACACCTATCTTTTTGCGACGGGGTTTATAAATTTACCCAAACAAACCAACATAATGATAAATTCTACATATTTTTATAACCTTGATGTTTATGTTTTGTTTGTGTAAAACTGATATATTTAGTTGAATTAAGGAATGCTTAGGATAAGAAAGGTTGGCAGGTTCATTTCGTTATGGCCATATTTAAATGAAACTGAAAAAAAAGTGGTGATAAAATCTTCAAGTATTCAGTAGTCCTCTTCAAAACTTTCTAATACTCAAAGGGCAAACAGCTATGACTTCATATAAGAAAAAGTAGGCCCAACTTATTATTAATTTTACTTGTAACCATAATATTAGCTTACATGAACATGTTTTTTACTATAGCAAATATTGATGCACAGTTCAGGTTTAAAATTCTTTTCCTTTTCCTTGTAACATACTTAAATATGGATAATGAACACATAACATTCTGCCAAAAGTCTTAAAAAAGTTATTAGAACAATGGTCATATTACTGTGGATGACCATTTACTAAAGGTGACAATGAACACAAATCTTCTATCTTTACACTTCCTATAAATTATTTCATGTAATTTTTGTCTCAGTTGATTCTTATTATCTTTTTTATAATATCACTATGTACTCACCTGGTATTCCTCTTCTAATCTAGCAAGCATCACCACATCTTTGGGTTCCAAGTGCCTTTCAACACAAGCCAGCATAAGAATTGGTGACTTCAAGGCTTCAACACCAAAGTTTAATGCTGTACAAGGGATAAAACAATGTTGCAACAATCAAAAAATAATTGCCAATAATAAAAAGATAATAATTCGAACCTGTTAAGGAAGGAAAGTCATAGGATAGGAAGTGTCGAGCTAGTACTGCTCTGGTCTCAGCTCGTATGGGTGGAAGTTCCAGATCCTTAGACACCTCTGTGTTACTCCAAATCTCTTACAAAACCATTCCAGTACTGGTTCCCATTTTTTTTCTTGCAATTTCCTTATTCTTCTTCCTAATATAGAATACATCATTATTATTAAACTCCCATAACCCTCATTCACTATTATTTTTTTATTAATATGTCACACTATATATGTAATCTTAAAATATTTTACATATACTAAAATTTTTTCCCTATATTCTTAAAGAACCTACTTGTTTTGTTTATTGAAAAAAAATTACTAACCTCTGAATAAAAAGTAATGTGTCGTTGCAATGAAGTCTAACAAGTAACTTGTAATATCATGGCAATTTAACTTCCCTGGATTGTCAATAGCTGTATTACACAGTGCAGTCTGAAATAGATAACATACAGATGTACAATATAGAAGATGAATTTTCATAATAATGATTATTTCTTAGTAAGTTGTCATAAATTTGAAGTGGTTGTAAATCACCCTTAAGAAGGACTATTACATACGAGATGCATAGTAGGCCGTGTAATACATTCGTGTTGTGCGTCCCATTCAACAGCTACTGCCCGTGCAGTGGTTCTGTGTTTACGGTAAAGACGCGACCATTTGGAGTTTTAGGCGCCGATGGTCTAGATTACTTCCCAATGCTTTCATTTTGAACGATATCTGTTCGCCTGTAGAAACGTTTGTGAGTTGCTAAAAATATAGCTTAGGTTATAGGACACTTAGCTAATTTATTATATTAGTTCTGTACAAACATCTACCATATTTCTGATATCTAGACCATGTCAGGTATTGTTTATCGATAAACTGTTTCACAATTTTGTTGCTGAACATTTTTTTAAAAGATATTCTATATTATTTAAGTAAAAAAGTAGGTAAAATGGAGCAGATATTATATTGACAATATTTAAATTGACATAACTGATAACTATGACTTTTTTTATTTATTATGTTATGGCTTCATTCACATTGAAATTGAGAATAGGTACCGCGAATTTTGTCAACAAAAAGCAGTGTGCTATAAATAAAAATAAGGTATTTATAATTTAAATTACATTTATACACGAACCAAAACAACACAAACATACATAAATGAGAATCTAAGCAATTTAGATACTCTATAGTAAATTAAGTAAAGTAAACTAAACAAAGTTTAAGTTTTCAAACATTACATTTACTGAATTTACGCACAAACCGGACAAAAGAACTTTAAACAAACTACAAAAAATACTCAAAATTTAATGGTCAGGGTATATTATTAATAATGGGGTAAGACAACATTTATTTATTTGAACCCAGACATGTACTTAATTAAAAACAATATTATGACTTTTTTAATTATGAGTGTTGGAAAACATAAACATAATAATATAACTATTACCTATTATAAAAAGTGTTGCAATAATAAATTAAAAAGCGTGATCAAAAAATATATGTTTTGATTATAGCAACATTGGTTTGGGATTTACTGTGTTAAGTGATTTTGTCTTGTGTTTGTGCTAGTTAGTAGTTCTTATTTGTTAGATAATTTGTTATCGAACACTGAAAAGTTTTTTTGCTTTATTTGAAATTATTTGTGTGCATCTATTATTATAACATTTAATAATGTATTCTATGGATTTTGAGCTCTAAGAGAGATCTAGTGTTTTTGCCCTTTCTAGGACTGCAAGTGTAGTGACGCGCCATTGTTATTCAAGCCAAACAAAGTTAAAAATAAATTGCGGGCTATTACAGCCATTTACAAACCTCAATTCTTTTTCTTATTTGTGATGTTCCCGCATTTCATCGGCGCGGAAGAACAGAAGACGAACCTGATTCCGAGTGTAAAACTTCTCCACTCCAAAAGAAAAGGATATTTATACACCCCTCTGCTATGTAAGAAGTAGTGCTCCGTGCATGAATATAAGATTTACGTTGTTGGCAATAAATTGTAGCGGGTAGAGACGAGAACATATATAAATATGAAACTCTTAGATGGTCGCCTGGAGGCGCTGAGCAGTGCCCTGTCTATTCTGAACGGAGACAGTGCAGTTCAGGCCGAGTAGAAAGCTACAGCTGTAAATGGCTGGAGGTGAGAAAGCTTTCTACAAAAGGTTCACTGCAGATGGAGAAACCTCCAATAATCTCCAGGCCTTATCGCCTCCGGAGTGTGTGTCTTATAGGTACATTTGTAAAATACACTGAAAACAATTTTGACTAATGATTTCCTTATACTGAGTTTTTTATATTTTGCAGTCGGAGTCTATCTGGTGATGAGGAGGGTATACTCTGTGACACCATCTCTCGGAAGACATTATTTTATCTCATTGCTACATTGAATGCTGCTTTCCCTGATTATGACTTTTCTATGGCCAAGGTTAATGTCCTTTTAACATTTATAAACTCTTATCATTTGTTTACAAAATTTGATATTTGTTTATCTTCTATCACTTGTTTTTTTTAGATTATTTTTAAATAATACATTTATTTTTCAGTGAAATGTATGCTTAAAATACTTTAAAAATAATTTGTTAATTATTAAACAACATTAAGTGAAGTTTTTATTTATTTTGGTATTGATAAAGCTGCTATATTTTGTTTTGAACGTAAAAGAGACCTATTAATTCCATACACAAGTTATTTAAATATTGCCATTCACTGTTCATAGAGCAGTGAATTTAGTGCGGAGCCGTCCCTGACATGGGTGCAAGGTGCTGTAGATGCAGCTCTATCTGCCGTAGGAGGAGCTAGATGGAGACAGTTAAAACCTGCCTTATGGGCGGCCATCGAGGAAGAAGTGGTGCTGTCCGAGTGCAACATATACAGTTATAACCCAGACCTAGCCACCGATCCTTACGGTGAACCAGGCTGTCTCTGGACATTCAATTATTTCTTTTACAATATAAAGTTGAAGAGAATAGTTTTTCTGACTTGCAGAGCAATGAGGTTAGTTTAACTTTATTCGACTATTTCTTTCATCATATATTAGTTAGTGTTATTTTTATTTAATTATTTTCATATTGCAGCCCCGTTTGTGCTGATTCCGGTGTGGATTTTGCTATGGATGAAGATGAGGAATACAATTGACTTTTTTTTTTTTATTTATAATCATTTCTTTTTTTTATTCCTTTTCTTATTGATTCATTAAAGTGTTTAGGTTTACTATGAAATTTTTGATATTGCTTATTTTTATATATTTAGTTTATATTACACATAACAATTGTCTAATAACTAAAAACATATATAATCTATATATTTGTCCATACAGGCTCTTATAAACTTGCATAATGATAGAAGGTCTTAGCATGAAATATTTTATAAAGTTATATTGTCTTTAAATTAATATAGATATACAGAATAGAAAACGAATTAGTCGAATTTGGCGCCTACTCTCGTCTCTCCTCACCTTATCAAATCAACATATCTTTATGCAACACAACATTGTTTTTGGCGAGATTTATTAGATGAATAAACAGATTAAAAATATTTCTATTATTTTAAGTGCATTAACATTAATTATCTGTTAGTCTAGTAACTGAATGTAAACAAAGATATTTTTGAACCAACTGATGTGTTATGACGTCACTCGATGTTAGCTGTTGTTTTAACGTAATTTTGATATAAAAGTGAAAAATTTTTTTTTCGTTCGGTTTGGTTCGTTTTTCACCAGGTCATTTTTGATTGATAAGTCAGTCGAAGATTCTAGTGATTTGAATACACAATCAGGATTACTTGTCATATGTCATAAGTGATAATGAATATAAATAATGCTATTTTGCAAGTCAAAGTGCTATTTTGAATAATGGAGACACGATATGCTATAAAGATTTTATTTATAATCTGTTTAAAATACGCGGGAAAATAATGTTTCATCAACAACGAGGCTAAACAATAATTTAAACAGATGAATACAGAAATACGATTTTCTTACTAACATAGTTCTTAAGATACTTTCACTAACAAAATAAGCTTTCAAGATTTGTTGAATATTTTTTTTTTTATAAAAACAAATTCTTATGTAATGTAAAGTAATTGTAAAAATAATAATATATTTATTTGCTCTGTGTAATTTGTTTTAAAACATTGCATGAGATATATGTGTGGTGTTTGTTCATAAATATTACTAAAGATAATTATATTTCAGTCTACACAAATGTGGATCTCAAGATTTTTTTGCACAAATAGATTTTATGTGTAGATATTTTATATAGAAATACATCTTAAAATAGTAACATTAAGTATACAGTTGTGGTAAGCTTGTGATGATTATTTTAATCACTCACTCTACAATTATCTATTGTTCATAATGAGTCCAATGAAAAACTTAAGGACATGTACAGACGGTATATATTTTTTTCTCGTCAACAGTTTTTAGAATACCTTTAGAAATATTCTCGCGTCCTGGTTTAATAACTTGACCTAATTAAGAATATAAATGTTCGGAATTATCATTAAAATTATATAAATCGTAACAAAATTAATTGAAAAACTTATACGAAAATGTAGATAGTAAAATATTGAATAGAATAATTCTCGAGAATTGTAGATAATTATTAATCCGCCTATTTATCTGTGGCGTAAAATTTAAATAAAATAAATTTATAATAATATTTTTTCCTTTTATTTCGTTCCTTTTTTAAATTTTTTTCTGACCCTTAACTACTCTCTGCTAATACAAACCATGAGTCATGTTAATTAGTATTTACAATAGAAAACAACTCGTTTTTAAATCAAAAAGTATTTCCACTCGTATTGTCGTGTTTCACATGTACTAGATATTTTTAAAGTCTACTTATCTTGACATTTCAATTATAAAGTTAATTTTTGACACCTGTTTTGTGACGGACGAGTCTTCGTGTTTGGAATATTAGAAAAAAGGATGAAATATTACATTATTTTTCTAGGAGGCCCAAGCAAGTTAATAACAATGTTTCAGACAGATAAAGTGAACATAATTGTATTGGTCAGTTCTTGAATCACTGTTAGAAAAGTTACTGATATCCTCACTAATGACTTGGGTATATTATAAAATTCTTACGGCCTACCAAAGTGGCTCAAATTCGACCATAAAATATCGCTAACTAAATATTGCTAACGTCAAAATCCAAAGCAATAGTTAGAACTTACCATACCAGCTAAAACCGAAATAAAAGCCAAGAAACGTCCAGTGGGAAGACTGTGTTTAGACTTTTCTTTGATTGTAGCCTATTGGTGCATCATGAGTACCTTCATCATCATCATCATCTTGCCACATGGTAGAACGGGATATAACGGTAGATAGAAAGGAATATTATTTATAAGGTATAAGCAATTTTTGTTAAGTAGTCCGATAAAAAAGTCCGGATTTAGGAAGGAACGAAAATTTCTTTTAAACCATCGTATGATTATTGGCTTAAAACAACACTAATAATGCCACTTCGAAGCCACCATTTCGGAACAAGCTAAACGTGACTCCTTTTTGTTTTCAAAATTTAAGAATCAGACTAAAGAGCAACCCTGCTACAATTTGAAAAATAGAAACAACATCGAGATAGATAGTTTTTTGATGCTCTTTGAGGATTGATATTGGGAAAAAGCATCAAACAAGTGTGTATTGTTGAGAATGATTTTTAAGGAGGACAAAATACTTCGATTTTATTAAATAAAAAACACAAAATTAATAATACCCTTTGGGCAGAAATTTCTTTCTATCAGACCGTTGCAGCCTAATATCTATACAGAAGGTATTAATAATAATTAAATATATATTAAAAACATTCACAGACATTTTGGACATAGATTATATTCTATTATAATTCAATAGTGTAAAGAAAAATAGCAGTAAAAGTATTTTGTATTCTTTGGTATTCTTTTAGAACTTAAATTCTAACACACAAACAAAAATTGTATTCAAATTAATTTAAAAATGGACTCGACATTTCGAATTTTAAAAAATATTAAATTTAAAACGTTAAAGCAATTTTTTTTTTTTAGTAAGAAATTTTTATGTCGATCCCCAAGCCACATTGAGACGGAAATCTTTCCAATATTTTTTTAACTTCAGATTCGATCAAACTATAAAATATTGTTTAAAACTGCCGCCGCAAATCTTAGGCATATTGTCGGTCTTTTGACGCACGCAAAGTTTATTTCTATTCTATATTTCAAAATACCAAAGGGTCGCAGTCATGGCGGTGTTTTCAGTGGAGACAGACGTGTCGACTTAAGTTCAAGCTAACCTATACTTCGACTTATAGTAACCTAAAACATTTTTTTCAGAATTACTGTGTTCTTTAGAATTCGTTAGTACCAAATTAAATATGAGACGGTTTTAATATTTCTTTTTATAATAACGTCTATGGTTCTGAAATAAAATTATTCCTTAATTAATATATCCAGAATAACATTGCTTAATATATTTCATAAAATATATTAATTGATACATTTGAGTAAATGAGCTTTAAAAAAGTTTTGCTATTAGAAAAAAATTATAGAAAAAATACTAAGTATATAGTTGCTTAGAGGAAGGAAGGACACTCAGAGAAAGGAAACAGTGAAACCATCACAGTTTTACTTGACGTCTTGAAAACTTTTAACAGGTTTCGGTACTGTAACGATTTTAATGGACTCTCCAGGTATTGGATATTCTATGGTCAGTCCTAATCAAAGTTACGAGATTTTCTGAAGGGCTGTGTTTTACAACTGTTTGTTCTCCTCAGAAACCTTCTCTTTAGTTCTCTTATTATTGCATATTAGAGACTCGCTATTACATTGTATTCTTGGTTACGGAGTTAAGAGCATCCTCGTGAAGTCGTATTATATCGGGACCGAGCCGATTGAGTCAGGATCAGATAGAGTTTGAAGGAGGAGACGGTAGATCTTGCTAATTTCAACATTCAGGCAGCCTCCAAATGAGGCACTTGCTGTCACCATTACACCAGTGTGTCTTTTTCGTCAAGATGACTTACATTGACTCTAATAATCTGAATATAGCCCACGAATACGCGGAAGCCTTTTGTTAAAGTTATTTAGGTCTACTTTAACTTTGAGTACAAAGTCAAGGAAACTGTAAATTCACTTGTGTCCTTGCAAATGTACTTCACGCTGAGACAGTTACTTGGTTTCTACAAATCACAGGTCTAGTCGCATATGAACAACCGCTGTTATGTTTGGATCCGTGCTACTCCATGTTACCTTACTTCTGCGGATTCTTTAGAGACGTCAAAAGGCTTATTGGTAGTCACGATTTTCTCCAACCAATCTAGTCAACTTACCACAGGCGAAATATAGGCAGCTTGTAAGTATTTTACAGGATACACAATGGAGTGTGAGAAGAAAAGCACAATATAACTGCTTCATTATGAATACAGC
Organism: Danaus plexippus; assembly: GCF_018135715.1. Taxonomy (NCBI): domain Eukaryota; kingdom Metazoa; phylum Arthropoda; class Insecta; order Lepidoptera; family Nymphalidae; genus Danaus; species Danaus plexippus. Next base: position 3,066,910 of record NC_083537.1, on the reverse strand, counting down.
TAAAGATTGGAGCAGTTCGTCTCAGTCTGTTTCCTGGCATGTACAATTCTGATGTCTTCATGGCAATAGTGAATAGGATATTACTAGGATAAAACGTTTATCAAAGATATATATTTCGTCTTACCATTAGGTGCGATAGTAGTGGACACTATCCACTTCTCAATTATAATAATAAAGGAAAGTAAGGGGAGGAAAAGAAAATTTAAAATTGGAATTCATTAAATTCGATTCGGAAAATTCTGTGTATGTAATCTAAGCCGATTTCGTAATTTTTCTCAAGCGGGTAAATCCGTGGATCATGAAATTGCTGTAACATGATTCAACGGACGAAAGAATTGCTGAGGATTTCTACGAATTAATCACTGAAAATTACGACAGCATTGGGATGTTTAATGTTATAAAGTATATAAATACAATCTCATGATCGTGGATAAGGAGAGAAAGAAAGGCAGAGTTTTTCAGAAAAATATAATAATCAAACAATCAAAATATAATCTTTATCAATCTATACAACAGTAAAAAGGGATTCTTAAAAAGAACTTACATTAAGTAAATAACCAATTTTTGTTTTCATCAAAAATTATGTACAGTATGCACCTTGCTATATACAATATATCATAGCGGTTTGTAAATACAACATGATTTTTAAGTCGATAGAGGAAAAAAAAACAAAATGGAAGTCGTCCAGATGTTGGAACAAATATAAAATTTTATACAAAAATAATAATAATAATAATAACAAAATGCTATTAAATATTTCAAAGATTTCAAACATTTGTTTATAATTCTTGGATTATTCAAAGAAAACTTCTAGACTGTGTTACAAAAAATCTGCATAAACATACAAGTTCATATTTTAACATTTCATAGTTGTTCACATAGGAAATTACTGTGGCCTAAATATATATGCTCTATAAATTTTTTTATACGGCAACAATAATTGATGAGTATGTTAAAAATTAATCTTTTGTAGCGTTTAACAGTTGTATTTAAAGAAACTGAGATCTGGCAGAGGCATGTTATGTATCGACACAGACAAGCTTTGAAGCATGCTAATATAAAAGAGGAATAACTCTTCAGTTATATAAAACAATACATTTCACACCACCGATTATTAGAGTGTACTTCACCAGAATCACTAGACCTGTATCGGTACATGGGTTTCGGTTCTGAAGCACATTAAATACATGTTCATTGTTCATTATACATTAAAAGTGTTTCCATTAAAATAATGTATCTTTTAACATACTATATAATCATGGTGATAGTGCTCTGCTTGTTGTAGTAACCGACACAGAAATGTATTAAAATATATCAAGCGGTTATATAGTAATTTTTTACTCATACAAATATTTAATTTATATTAATGACACTAAATCAACGATGCTGCCCATCTTGTTATTAGCATTTCTTACAAAATCACATATATATTACGACGTCTCTACACTTTTTTTTTATTTATTACAGTTATAAAATAATTCCTTTTCGGCCTGGACTAATAAAACTAGATTTAGGATCATCACATAAATCATTCACAAGGTGCTTATTTATATAGTCAACTAACCTATGTGCCGTCCCCGCACGTTATACTTTTATATATAAAATTTAACTTAGATTCTTTAATAAGTAGAAACAACGCTGTTTTAAATAATTGAAGGTGAATCTTTATAAGCTAGTCTTTTTTATGTCTCACAATATTATCTAATTATTTATTTTTATGTAGGTATGTATTTTCACGTGGCACGATATGATAATTTTGACGGATGAAGATATTATTTTAACATTTGTTTAGTAATATTATATCACAATTACATTTTCATCTAGGCTGGATGTTGATAGAACACTTTGAAGATTGCAACAATGTAGTCTAATGTTGCACAACTGTTTGCGCATCTGATAATATATTATGCAATAACTAAGGATAATTGCTTTTACAATAATGAATCATACATCAGTTATGCAAAAAACAAATAAAATATTTACAATTTCATATAAATGTCTTCAAAATAATAATGTAATGCTCTATTTTAAATTACACAGCTTCATAATCGTCAGAATTGCATCGATGTTTTTGGCGGCAAATTGACAATCAAATTGGCGGTTTCCGATTTATGAACATCACTAGCGCCTGTCAGACGAGGGATGGGCGGGGTGTGGTGATTGTTCTACTGACGGTGTAGGCGGTACCGGAGAGCGCAGCTTGGCGCGCGGTCGCCAAGCATCCAATAACGCTTCAACACGCTCGTCTGTGGGTCCCCAGCGTGCGAAACCTGCTGCGTTTTGCAACCATACCACCACAGTGCCGCAACCCCACCGGAAATAAACTTCGTTTCTGTGGTACAAATTTACTCATGCAACCCATATAGTGTAAACGTAGATTTATATTTCGTCCCAGTTTATACGCTGAAACTAATATGGACATACATAGGACTAGTTATAAGAGAACAGCGACTTAGTATGAAGCCTTAGGAACAATCTGGTTTAAATAAACATCGTCTCAAAACAATGAACTTAGTCACCACAATAAAATAATTTTTAATATACAAAATTTACATTAGTATTATGAAAATATAATTTTAGATACCAATGTATGATATAATATTTCTTATTAACTTTTAATAATATAGACAACACACATAATCTAAACAGTATAGTTCTGGAGTTCATGCTGGGCAATTTCTGAAGATTTCAATAGTCAATACGACTCAAGGTGTGATGATTCAATTGTTAGACGATTTGGTCTAAACGCACAAGATATAAATTGCTTGAGACGAGTCCGACGATACCATACAAATAAAATTGCGATAGACCCGACACCTTCACAGTGAACCCTTGGAATTCTGAGAAGTTTAGTCTCATTGACAGTGTACTTTTTTCTCAGAAGAAAAGGAGAAAAAAAATATTCATATAAATTTTAATTACCAAATGTAAACTAAAGGGATCTAATTCTATCGCGAGTATTCATCGAAATAAAGCTAATTTTTCGAATTTACTACGCGATTTTAATTATTTCAACTACATACTCCTGACGTCTCGGTTACTTTGCAGCAACCGTGATCACGAGCAGACGAGATGAGAATGTTTGACAGAGAGAGAGAGGGACGCTTAGTACATCCTATAACATTAGTTTTATTTAAATGTTAAAAACCCATTTCTTTTATGTAATAATTGTTACTTACTTTGGAAGTACATGTTGGAAACCGTGGCGATACTCGTGCTCAAACGCTGGTATGACCACCTGCAATAGATATTATGCTTAGAAAATGACTTGCTCAATCATAATACTTAAAGTGAAAAATCATCGTAAAGCGAGTACTAGTGTTGCCATGTTTTTTTTTTGTATTCTAGAAAAACAAAACATCTATCAGTAGTGTGTTAATAGACTTGTTAGTGGTAGTGGGTCCTGGGAGCTTAACACTGCTGTTCCTGTGTCTGAAACCTGTGAACAGTTGGTAAAACCGTCCATCAAACACTTCCTCCATTACAAGGAAGTAGAATCTTTTGTCATTTAACAGACAATACAAATTTAATAACTCTTAGTTGTCGCTGTCGGCTTAATATGATTTTGTGGTTGTTAGCAATGATACTAAAATTGTGGATAGGAAAACAAAACTAAATACGCGTAAATATAGTTTTTAAATCAGCAATATAAACTAATACTTGTATTTGCCATTGATATTCGAAATATTCATAGTTGATAATTTTTTAATTATAATAAAAATTCAAGCGGATACAACATTAGCACTGATTACATTCCATTCTGTGACAGGTGGTATTATTACCTGTTTCCTCTTAAAGTGGCTGGCCTGCAGTTTGTGTAGTGCGTGTGTCTGTTTGTCAGGCCACTCGGGGAGTACGACCACGAAACTGAGAGGCTCCGCGGAGTCCTGCAGCAGGCGTTCCATGTGTCGCAGCGCCGCAGCCAGGAGCTCCTCGCAGTAAGGGGGGTGCGCCACCAACGACCCCGACACGGGCCGGAGCTCAAGGAAAGGTCTGGATGTAAATATATCTCTAACTATAATTCCTTATGATGAAGCCGAACACGCCAGGCGCTGCACCTCAGTGATACGTATATTTTTAATTATGATATCTGGCAATAGTAAAAAAAAAAAAAAATAGTAAAAAAAAACCTAGTATTTTTCTGATTGCTACGCGTATTTTATTATTTCAGAAACTACATACTCCCAACTTTTCTGTTACTTTGCAGCAACAGCAGTAACCGAAACGTTGGGAGTATGTAGTTTTTAAAATAGTAAAATACGTTTAGTGATCTGTAAAATATTAGTTTCATTTAAATGAATACTCGCCACAGTCTTAGGTCTCATAAAAAAAAATTACCCTCGGGAGCCGAAATAGGAATCAGTATCAGCAAACGCAGAGCAGTATTGTCTGAAATAGCAGTCGAGGGGGCTGGCGAAGCATTCGAAGGTCACGCCGAAGTATCGATGGAGGCAATCGAGCACCGGCACCGGCAGCGCCATCTGTGTGACGTGGGAGTCGTTGACCCCGGCGCCCGCTCCGCCCACCCACGCCGCGTACCGCCTCAGGAGGCACCACACGCGGGACAGGAACTGCTCGAACTTCTTGTCATCGAAACAGCTGTAGCGGTACAATTGCTCCTGAAATGGACATTAAAATATTTAATTATTACCTATCTTTATTATTTAGAAACACGCCTTAACAGTTTGGAACATAGTCATTCGGATTACTGTTACATACATTTGTTATTGAAATACCTCATAGAGAAACCGTAACTGTCGTGACATAGAAATATGACAAAAAATACTTGATGAAGATAGGAGAGGCGATTACTAACGAGCTTTTGTAGGTAATTGGCGTTGATGATTTGTGTCTCCCCGAGATATCTCAGCAACACTTGGTCTCGGTCCAGGAAGTGTTCCACGAGGGGTGGCCTCGGTGAAGGCAGTGCACATTGCACTGGGTAGCACCACACCTTACGAAGAGCAGCCTGTTGAAGCGGGGCCGCTAACTCCTATAATAGAATCACCTCCAATTTATTGGACAGATAACTTAATTTTAACATTCTAGCATTAGTTGAAATCATGAGCCTCTATAAAAACTAAATCCCAGAGACCACAGGCTCAAATTCTGCTTGAGTTGATGAATATATCATACAATATTTTCTATATAAATTTAAAGCCTTACTTGTTTTTACTCATAGTCTATAAATTACTTGTTATACTCTAAGTGTTTCTCTTTATCTCAACAGTTTCAAATAAACTTAATAATAAAAATGAACTTGTATAGAACTGACAGTACCAAAAAATATGTTTAATCATATATGAGAATTGATCCACTTTTAAGATCTATTTAGCAGAAACCATGGTTATTCCTAAAATATTTCTTATTGGAATGCCCCTTGACACTCACTCACCTGTATACCATTTTCTTTTAATAACACGCTATGTTTCTCTCGTATCTTTCTTGCGTATTCGGCTGACAAATGATAAATCTTAAGACAAATTCCTTCCACCGATGCTTTTGCTGTTTCTGCCAGGTGTGGTTGACATTGTCTCTGTTACAAAAATATATACATAATTAATAATAATAAATATTTTCTATATTATAAAAAAATAACTAAATTAATGGACTTTTAATATTACCCGTAAATGTGCCAATCTGTCTTGGAAGTCGTCATAAGTTGCACCCACGGTCCGTCTCAGCCACTGGAAAGTATCTTCGGCGTTCCACTTCACAACTTTTCTACTTTCAGGAGATGCATTTCTAGATTCAATCATTTTTTTTGCTGCTTCCGCATATCTTGAGAGTTGTTTCCGAGCATCTCCAGTAAATTTTGGATGAGCCAATTTTAAGGGTATATCATTCATAATTTCTTCGTACATTGAATGAGATATTTCAGGAAAACAATGGCTAGGAAGTAATGGGTCTGAACCGCCCTGGTCGTTCACCTTTCTCTCCATCAGCCATCTATTAAAAGAATCTTTTGGGGCGTCTATACTCTCTCTAGTGTGACACAATTCCTGATAACATTGCCTTAACTTATTAGCTAATGTAAATCTAAATCCTTCAATCTCTGGATGAGGATGAGGGCAAATAGTTGGTGGCCGTTCATATATTATGACATTAGTTGGGACTTCAATATCCCAAGGTCCGGCAAGAACAAACTTTTTTGGTGGAGGCCCATTGTCTTCAGATGGACGTCGTTTACTAGCACTTGGAGTGACATTCCCAGCATTGGGTGGACCTGTGTGACATATACCTAAGGGGTCCGTTATTGGGTCAAAATCTCTTTTCACCACTGGTAACTCCCACATAGACTCGCCAGAAATTTTGTTCCAAAAATAAGGTCTGTTTTCACGCCTTGACCAATATTTTTGCCAACCTTGTTGTATTAAATCTGGATGCAAATCTGCAGCAAGATGCGGTGCAAGAGGAGCTGGGGCTCCAGGAGTTTGAGGAGTTTCCCCGCTGCCTCCGGGGGATGAATGAATTTCAGGAGATGAGTCGCTATGCGGCGGAGCACTTTCCCATGTCGAAGACCCAGCAACAACTTTTTCGCGAACATCATTCATATCGGCAAACTTATGTTTTTATTTACTGACTTTAATAAACGGAAATGTTGAAAAATTATCAAAATATCATACTTTTTCGATTTGCCCTAATATTCATTGGTGCTTATAAGTTTCTTATAAGTACAATATATTTGTTGGTAATCATGATAATGTTACCGCCAAGAAATGGTATACAAAAGAAATCATCACTTTTTCTGAAACGTGTCACATATTTGATTTCTTACAATATTTCAACACCATTTTCACTTAAAAATGTAACTTTATGAATAAAATAATAAAGAAATCTTGAAATAATCGTATTTTCCAAATTAAATAACTTGGCGTAGTTCTTTCCTCAAGCACCGCCATCCACAGATTAATCATAATTTAGTTTCTGAATGCCTAATACACAAGGGATTGACAAAATAGAAAGTTATAGATAAAATCGATAATTCTTAAAATCGATTTATGAAATAATTACTTAATGTATATTTTAAATTGTGATTGTTTTATTCAAATATTAATACCTATTGCTTTAAATACTCAAATTAATTGATTACAATGAAATGATAAAAAGTTTTGGTTTTCATTAGGTATTAATTATATTAAAATTAATGACTGCACCTTGTTCATTAAAAGTATTTCATATAAAATGATTTTTCAAATTGTAGAATTAATTTAAAACGCGTACGCTATTAAGTAAGTATATCGTTTAAAAATGTATAATCGGAATTAATAATTGGAATAAAAGCAAATCATGATTGTGTCAACTGTCAGTTAGAGTCAGAATTCTGATAACACAACAAGGATGAATGATGTTATCCATATTTGAATAATTTTATTGGATTGCTTTAAAAAAGTAAATATTATAAATGGATAGACAAAATATGGAATTGGAAATTAGTATTTGTAGGGATATTCCTATCAAATATGATTATTCTAAGTGTGAAATCCAGTATCTTGATTTTTGTGATTTAAAATATAATAACTTCTATGAGAAGTATATGTTACAAAATTTACCATGTATAATAAAAAATGTATCGAATACCTGGCAATGCTCAGTTGATTGGATTAAGGAAGGTTCCATTAACTATGAGTATCTAGAACAACACTATGGAGATGTAGTAGCTCCTGTTGCCGACTGCCAAGAAACCAATTTTAATTCTCATTGCAAAACTAATATGAAAGTTGGTGATTATATAAGTTATCTCAGAAACCCTTCCAAAGAAAAACTACTATATCTTAAAGACTGGCATTTGAAAAGATTGAAAAGTGGTGAAAATTTTTATGAAGTGCCACATATATTTGCTTCCGATTGGTTGAATGAATTTGCTATTGATCATGAGGATGATGATTTTATGTTCGTTTATATTGGAGCTCAAAACACTTGGTAAACATTTTATATTTACTAGTTTATGTAGTAATATATTAAAAGTTTTAGAAATATCATTATTTCAGGACTCCCTTGCACGCAGATGTTTATTCATCTTACAGTTGGTCAGTAAATGTAATCGGAAGGAAAAAATGGATCCTGTTTCCTCCCGGAGAAGAAGAAAAATTAAAGGATTCTCTAGGAAACCTACCTTTATTATTTAATGCGCATGAATTTAATAATGTAAGATACATAGAAGTTACACAAGAAAGAGGCGATGCAATTTTTGTTCCATCCGGATGGCACCACCAAGTTTGTAATGAGTTAGAAACTATATCAATTAATCATAATTTCGTAAATGCATGTAACATACATTTTGTATGGGAAGCATTGCAAAGAAATCTTATTTCTGTTGAAAATGAAATTAAGGAGTTCAGAGAAACTCCAGAATTTACTAGCCAGTGCCAACTTATACTGAAATCACTGTTCGGCATGGATTTTGAAAGTTTCATAAATTTCATCACTTACATAGCCACTAAGAGATTAAGTTTAAGAAATAATAGACAGTATATAGTTTTTGATATGTATAATATTGGAAAAAACCATATTGATAATGATTTATTAATCATATTTAAAATAATAAAATGTCTTTTAAACCACCCTCTAATACTAGACAGCCATTTACCACAGAACATAGCACCAACATTAATTAATATAAGAGATCAAATAAGTGATATAATAATTAAAAAAAGTCCTGAAGCCAAGGCATAAAAAATGTCAGCCCTTATAAATTCGATTTTTTATAGGCATAGACACTATTGTTGTTAATAAGTTCTTGTATTTCTGATTTTTTATACCCTAATGATGTCAGTATTTCTATTGTATGTTGACCTGGTTTCACCGATGGTAACTTACCACTGGCTGAACCCGGTGTTCTTGATAATCGAGGAGCTGGTTCTGGAGCTACTAAATTATTTTCATCTACATAGAATGACTTTCGTGACACATGCAGGTCATGGTTTTTTACATTTTTTAAATCTAATACAGGAGTGACGCAGGCATCCAATTCTTTAAAGATGTTGCACCATTCCTGTTGCGTCTTAGTTAAAAATATTTCTTTAAATTTCTTTTCACATTCATTTTTTTCCCACACTGCGTAGTCTTCTTCTGAAATGTTAAGTCCTTTTAGAAACATTAAATGGAACTTTTCTTCCAAAGCGGCTACTGCTATGAATTTGTTATCCTTGGTCTTATAAGTTTGGTAACTGGGGTATCCACCATCCAAAATGCTAGTTCCTGGTTCCCCCATCCAAATTGGCAAATTTTTGGATTTAAAAATCCAATTTGCAACATATGCAGCTCCTTCTGTCATGCTTGCATCAATAATTTGTCCCTTTCCTGAGTTACTTCTCTCAAACAATGCCAAAATTATACCAAGAACACAAGACAGGCTACCACCAGCTAAATCTGCTAGTATATTTATTGGAGCTCTAGGTGGTTGTCCATCCTTGCCGAGCATTGAGAGGACACCTGACATGGCAACATAATTCAAATCATGACCAGCTTTATCCTTGTAAAAACCAGTTTGCCCATATCCTGTTAATCTTGCATATATTAATTTTGGATTTTTTTTCATTAAATCTTGTGGGCCGAGACCCAATTTTTCTAAAACACCTGGTCGATATGTATCAATTAAAACATCTGAAGATTCCATTAATTTTTTAAATACTTGTTTACCTTTTGGACATTTCAAGTTCAAAGAAATGGCTTTCTTCCCATTCGACAAAACATCCAACGTTGTGACTTCGATCTAGAATGAATAGTAATTAATATTAGGTAATTCATTAATAAACAGCGAAAAAAAATATGTAAATAAGACCTTTTGTACAACTGTGACAGTTGCTCCAAAATCAGCTAATACAGTTCCACAAAAAGGGCCGGGAGCCAATCCCAGCATTTCCACAACTTTAATGCCATTTAAAGCCATGTTAAAAAAGAAAAATTTATTTTCTTTGTTTAACTACAAGTTTACAAGTCCAAAGTCCTAAGCTAACTAATTAAAATTAAAAAAAGTTTACTTTTTGTTGCTAGTGTTTAATTAGATAAATCATATCATCTTCACGATTATAAATAAGTTAGTTCATAGTTCATCATGAATAGAATCGATGTCTTTTGTCAATAATAGCAAATTTTTATAACTATCGATTAAATTTGATTCGAATGCCATATATAATTTTATATGCTTATTATAAGTCTTAAAATTCATAGATAAGCGACATTAAGTGTATTTATAATAAAAATATTTGATATAAAACTTTGTATATATTATTATCATACATTTTTAATTGTAAGAAAAGCCCTTAGTATAAAAATTAATAAGCTTGTGAGTGCAAGAAAAGAGTGTATATGTTAATAATTAAGTCTTAATTGTATTTGGATGTTCTTTATGATGGTTAGATTTTAATGAATGTATTTTTAGATTATAGTGTGTGAAATCTAAAGTATTACAAAAATATAAATCGTAATCTAAAATATGCCACTCCTAAGACAAATAAATGATGTTTGTTTCAAAATATTTTTGTAAAATTTCATCTTTAATAATTGATACAGGCTACCAATACAACACTCATGTCACAAACAGTTTTTTAAAAAAATGTCTTAATTGTATTAAAAAAAAGATTGTTTAAAATGTTCTCTTAGCGAATTTTCAATATATCAACACAGTTTTTTTTTTTAATATATTATTTCGATTTATTTACTGTGCTCCAACTAGTTTTTTAATCTGCAACTTTAAGTTAAACCCCTCGGGCCCTCCGTAAAATGTAAATTGTCAACTATCGAGGGTCCGCTTCTTTCGTGTTGACGCTTTCTATTCTATCAGTTAATTACTATAGCTCTTTTATAATAAAAATAATTCTAAACTCGCAAAAATCAGTTTTTGAGTCAAGGATATGAACGGCTAAATATAGTTCTTATATTTAAGTATAAATAAAAGTTACTATTAATTATGTCTGTTGCGTTCGCACCCCGGGGCAACCGGCCACCATTGAGTCCAGCACAAATTCAAAAAATGCTGGATGAAAATGCACATTTGATACAAACAATTCAAGAATATCAAGCGAAAGGGCAGCTTATGGAATGTCATCAATATCAGCAAGTTTTACACAGAAATTTAGTGTATTTAGCATCTGTCGCAGACGCCAATCAGAACATTCAAGCTTTACTCCCGGTGAATAATTATCTATATTTGACTTTTTATTTTGTGTATCACCTAAGTTTAATCACGTGTTATACGAATGAAATATCTCGATCAACTACTTGGATGAATTTAAGACTATTCTATTTCAAGAAACAATTCCTATTAAAAATACCATAACCCTTTACAAAAATGATAATAATTCTGTAAGAAGTAATGTATAATATACGTATTAATAAATACCGTAAATACGTATTAATGTTTTTGTAAAACTATCTTTCAGCCACCTCACCAATTAGCTGGTAATGTTCAGCAGGGATCCCTCAACCCTCCTACTAGCGGAGCTGATGTACCAGGATCACCACAACAACCATACCGTCCACCATCAGGAGTGTCTTCAACACCTACAAGACCGACACAATCATATGGTCAAAGACCTTACCCACAGAATCAATATCAAGGACAGTATCAAGGCTCACCAGGCTATCCTCCCCAACCTGGTTATGGACCCCCTGGGCAAGGATATGGTCCACCCAACCCCTCTCAACAACCACAAGGCTATCCACCCAATTCCACATATGGACCTCCTATAACCACATCAAGTAATTATCCCCCCTCTACACACCCAAGTCCAGGATACCCACCCTCTTCTGGTCAGCAACCTTATGCTCCACCTCCTGGAAGCCCCGCAGCTGCAGGTTCACCATATCCAGTCAGAGGATCAAGCCAACCAGCATACACTGGAAATTCAGGTTACCCTCCACCTCAATCGGGACCAAACTATCCCAATGTGGGTGTGAGTTCTTACAATGCTACAACCTCCCAGCCCCAGCCGTATCAATCACAACCATTCCCTAATACTACTCCTACGTCAGCATATAGCTCAACACCAATCTCGCAACCGAACCGCTCTCCTCAACCACCACCATCTGGTTATACATCTCAAAATCCGACCAGCACTGGTTATGGTTCTCCATCTGCACAGTCACCGACATATAACTCTAGCGCCCATGGAAATAATGGTCAAAGTTCAACACCAGCCTCAGGAGGACCACCTCCAAGTGGTACCCCATCTGGTTCACAGTATCCTCCATCTAGTCAACCTCCATATCCTCCAGCAACACAACCCCCTTATTCTAATCCATCATCTCAGCCTGGTAGTCCATCACCATCAGTCTCAACAGCACCACCTCCTCAGTCTTCATACCCACAGAATCCTCAAAATTATCCTCCTGGAGGAGGAGCATATCCTCCCCACGCCTATCAACAAGGCTATCCTCCGGCCCAGTATCCCCCATCTCCCTATCCATATGCCCGGGCCCCAGCACCCGGTGCTCCTCCTCCAGGTGCGCCACAACCCTATCCAGGTTATGGATTCCAGCCCCCTAATCAGCAGTAATTACTTAATAAAAGAACATGAGAGTAATCCGTTAAACAGTAATAATGTAAGTTTTTATATTCTCACTGCTTTTTACTTTAAGTGTGTACTAATAAAAACCTAAATTAATTTTTAGTGTTATGTGATGAGTATTTACTAGTAATATTAAGATACCTATAGTGTGACACTGAAACATCGGATTTAGAAGAAGGTAGCCTTTACGCAATATTATTGTCATCGAAACATATGATGAGGCTTTGTATGGAATTATTTAATGTTTCACTGGTTTTGTATGTACTAGCAATTCTTTTTTGCTTCTATAACTTAAAATTCCAAAAAAAAATCCACCGCCTGAAGTTTGTTACATAATCTGGTATATTAGCATCTTTTAAATATATGCAGCAAAAATAAACCTCATTTCATGCATGCAAAACATGGTCCCCCCTTTCATTCCAACTCACCACACTGTTTAGATTTTCATTCATTTGTAAAAGTAATAGATAGCAAAGTTGAAAACTAGCATATAGTACAAATAAAACAAGTGTCTTGAAAGAAGTTAAAAAACTGCTTATAAGAAAAAAATTGTGTCGAGGAAAAAATATAACGCCTTATTTATTTCATTATTTATTTTGTTATATATCTATACAGTACAATATTCATCCATATTTCTACATTATGTTTCTTCAAAAGCTAATGAGGGTTCCTCAAATAAGTGTATAGATTCATCGTAATACTCCAGTGGCAAATCTTCGGCAGGTGGATGAGTAGGAAATGGGGGTGGTGTCTGTAATTTCTTCAATGGGAGAACAGTGTCAAAAAGATAACACATGGCACCAGTTTCACCAGGGATACCAACACCCAACGTCCAAAGCACATTATGCTTAGTATTGATGCGGAGTATTTTGACACCCCTTAATATTCTCCATCTAAAATTTTTTTTATTATTCAATAAGGGAACTATGTAATGTTTAGGTAGGATATATAAGCTAGGTACATAAAAATTTGCCAATACATAGGACTAATGAAATTCATAGATAATATAGGCACATGTATTTTTTAATTTGTAAATATAGTAGAACTTGATTAAGAGAATGTGTTTTTATTACCTGTTGCCCATATGACCTGGCATTTTAGTTCCAGGCCATACACGAGCTTTTTCACCACCAGCTCCAATATTTCCTGGTCTTCTATGAGTTTTAGTTACTCCATGAGAAGCAGGCATGCCCTTAAATCCCCATCTCTTCATAACTCCTTGGAAGCCTCGGTCTATACTAAAATGTGTACAGTAAAGATAATTCCTTTCCTTTTCAGAGTTATTGATAAAAAAAAATATTCTTACGTTTTGGCTCTTATATCTAAATAGTCACCAACTCTAAAATGAGTAGCAAACAAAGGTGTGCCGGTGGGCAGTTGTGCGCTTGGTGACACATGGAAGCGACACAAATGTCTTTTAGGTAGCATTCCCACACTAGTAAAAATGCCACAATAATCCTTAGTAACTGTAGTGGGGTCTATGGTTTCTGATCCCACTAACATACATCCTAATTTATATTTTCCAACTTTTTTGAGCTTATAATCTTTTGCAGGTGTGTATTCTTCTGGGGGTATGTATTTTATGACATGGTTGTCCACCACCTATAAATAAATGTTAGCAAAAAAATATTACATAAGGTTCAACACAAGTATGCAATTTATATATGCGTACAAAGATAATTGCATATTTTATTTATTTACCTGAAGCAAAGTGGTCTGCACTTTTTTTCCAGTTTTTGTCCATAATGGGTAATTTCCAATCTTACGAGCTATTAAGCCAACTCTTCTGGTAGTTGGGTCCCACTGTAAGGTTTCTTGGGATTCAATTTTACTAAGGGGTGATTCCATTGCAGCTTGCAAATTTAATTTATCTTGTCTTACTTCATCAATAAAATCCCTATTGTCTTGGGTGACCATATCATCAGTCAACTGTAAACACAATAAAAATCTCACAGGTATTTTAATTACAGATTTCAAGTAAGTGTAAATGCTATTGGTGAATAATGTTAATCACTCGTACCACTCTCTCCTTTGGCATGTACCAATGCGGTGGACGATATTTCGGTGGTTGATAGAAATTCCTTTTTATTGTCACATTTTCGACTCTAAAATAATAAGAATTTATAAAAGGATATCAAAATCATTTTTGTTTTCTTAAAGTAGTTATAATATAAACTTACCGAATCCTACTTAATAAGGTGCAAAGGAGTTTTAAGTTAGATGATGCCATGATTATAGCAATATTAACAAAATTATAACTTCAATTCAGCAATTGTTTTAAAACATAGCAATAATCTATTTAAATCATAACCTTTTAGTTAGGTACAAATGAAGAATAGTAAATGCTCTTCTTGTCAGAACTCAAAATATGACGTGAGTATCATAACATTGCATAATCTATGCTACATATAGGTAAAAAAGTATGTTTGTTATGTTAAGCTTGTGATGAAAAACAATTAAATTAAAAGTATAGTAGAAATGTCATTGTAGACATTAGATAGTCATTAAAAAAATGAAATGAGCAATACTGTAACTTTATTAATTCACAGGAAACAAGATCAATATATGTAAATTTGCATATTTGTGTCTCTTATAGAACTTAGCTTTATAAATTATTTTTACTTTGCAATATTCTTTTTGTGTAAGGCCCCGCTTTTTTATATTTCCTTAAATCAAATATCAATAAAATAATTTTGAAATCTTTTGCTGGCAATAAGTTTTTGAGCAAACGGCATCATGAAAATTTACTGGCTTTTAAGACCTTTAAGTTCCTAAAGTTGAAATGATTTTTATACCGGTCATATCTTATTGGTATTTAAAACATCTAGTTATCATTGTGAATTTGATAAAAAAAAAATAGTATTTTAAATAAGCAAAGAATTAAAAGACTAAGACCCTACACGTCAAGCGCAGTGGATTTTTTGCATTCAACTTTTCACTTTCATAAAAAGAAATACCACTTAATTGACAATTGACATTATGTGTCAATTCGAGAAGCAAAAGTAAATAAACGTCTATTTTTAATCAATGTCCTAATTTTTATTTACTTTTTTTACATTATAATAAAATGTTTACTTTTTTATATTTCAAGTGTTTATTTATTCTTATTTATATTTTTAACGAGAATTTAGTATTATGCAAAGAAATCAAAGTATTTGGTCCCGGACTACAACCAAAAAATATTGTGATGCCGGCAAGATATTTTTTCGTAAATTTTACATCTGTTAATGAGTCCTCGTAAGCATTTATATAATTAATAAACATGCTGAAATAATACGTTACATTCAATTAATTTTAAATCATGTTTTTGCAGATACGATAAAGATTTGTCCCGAAACTTTGCAGTCGATATTAGCGGAAAATCTTTTAAAAAGGACCACTGCCGCATCTGGGTAAACACTTTAGACCGAAAAGACGGGACTTTTATTGTACGTTATAAGATATATGAGACTTGTACGCAGTTAACAATAGGCATTTATTATAAGAACAAGCACATTCAAAATAGCCCCATTCAAATTGAGGGTTAGTTTATGAAAGTAAATTATTAGGGTAATGTTAAAAACAAGACTATTTTATGTCATTAATTAGTTTTTTACTTCAGGGCCCATCCAACCAGATCAATGTAATTGTCCCAACCCAGTATTTCAGTCCTGGTTAAAGGATTATGGTTGTTCACAAACATACAAACAAATCGAAAAAGATCTCATTCCATTCCAAAGAGTTGAAATGAAACAGCAAATAAAGAAAATAATTGATAAATATCACAGGCCGGAGAGTACAAGTTTTTGTCATTACGTTATAAAAGAGAACAAAATATACAGGGATTGTTATGGGAAACATGTTGGATTCAATATGTTTGCAGATAATATCCTATTATCCTTGTCTAGGAAAACGGTAATGCCTGATATGGAAATGGTTATAAATCTGGGTGACTGGCCACTTATACATAAAAATGGTGAAAAACTAGCCATGTTCTCATGGTGCGGCAGCGATGACACTCTTGATATTGTGATGCCCACGTATGATATCACGGAATCTACTCTAGAGAATTTGGGAAGGTGTGTTTTGATTCTAGAGTAATTTTACTAAATCAGAGAAGATTTCATATCATTGCAAAACTTTAAAAACTTCCTCTGTGACATGATACCCTTTGATAAATGAATGGATATGCCCAGTATTATGTGTGATATTTACATACTATAAGTCTATTATATAAATATCTGCAACTGATGCTCAAACTCTTAAAACAAGATAGCAATTTTTTCACTATTTATACATTTTTTTTTTGTATATTATACATTTATGTTAATTTTTAATTTATATTAAATTTTATCTGACGTTCCAGTAAGTTCACAGGAACCATGTTGCACTAAAAATACATTTCACACAAACAATATTTTGTGAACTTTCAGAGTTACGTTAGACACCCTGTCGGTTCAGGGGAATGTTGAACGTAAATGGTCCGACAGAGAAACACGTGCTATCTGGCGTGGGCGAGACTCGCGAGCTGAGAGGTTGAAGCTGATTGACATTGCCCGAGAAAATCCCGACCTCATAAACGCATCACTCACCAACTTTTTCTTCTTTAGAGAAAAGGAAGCGAAGTATGGGCCTAAGGTGCCTCATATTTCGTTCTTTAAGTTTTTCGATGTAAGTATAAACTATCATTATTCACCTTATATCAGAGCCATTGATAGAAATATATTGAATGAAATCATCAATTACAGTACAAGTACCAAATCAATGTGGACGGAACAGTGGCGGCGTACAGGTTTCCGTACCTCCTGGCCGGGGGTGGATTGGTTTTTAAACAGGATTCCTCGTACTATGAACATTTTTATAGTAAATTAACCCAATGGGAGCATTATGTGCCGGTCAAAAGTGATCTTTCAGATCTAGTAGAAAAAATCAAATGGGCCAAGAATCACGATACTGAGGCAGTCGACATTGCTAGGAGTGCGAGGGATTTTGCAAACGATAATCTATTACCACAACACATCATATGCTACCACGCCGTACTGTTTTCAGTAAGTTGATATTGTTATTAAAAATATGAAGCTTTCCTTGTGTTAGTAATTAATGGAAGTACTTTTACAACCTAGACTCTAGAGAGCCCCATCAACCCAGCACGTACCGAGCCCTTTTGTTGCTTAGCCGCTCAATAATTTACTATCTAATATATTTTTCAAGGAATGGAGCAAACGAATCATTGATGGAGTTCAGGTCCGCGAAGGTATGACACATGTACCACAAACAGATTTTGAATGTCGCTGTGAGTCTTACAAAGGAATCAGCCACGAGGATTTGTAATTACAAGTTCATATACATATATATATATATATATATATATTTTGAGATTTGTAACTTTAGACTAGTTTTACTATAAACTGTAATCTCAATATATTTCCACTATTTTTAAGTATTAAATAATAAAATACAAGTGTTCACTAGTTTAAGTACAGTATAGATAATAAATGTGCGAGGATATTTTCAACATGTTTTATTTGAATACTGAACGTGGAGAGCTTGCTCCTGTCGCATTGACTCTCACGTGATATAATATTAATAACAACTAAATTTCTCAATTTCATTCGTGCTTCTGTACATTAATGTATGTAATACTTACATTTTAAGTGCCGTAGTTATATTTTCTATAATCAATTTAAATCAAATCAATTAACATTGGAATGATAATATAATATGTTTACAAATATATTTATATATTAATTAATATGCGAAGAAATAAAGCATTGTATATACTTATATTAGATTTTTAGTGTGAATGTAACAAATACTAAGAAAAAACTAATGACTATTTCATTCTGATAAGAAATAGGTGATTAGTTTTCATTTTTAACATCAACCTAACTTTTTTGTTAACTAAGTTTCTATACAATAGCTCACTGTCAGATACTAAACAGTTTTTCCTACATAAGTTGCAGGTATAACTGCTTCATAACAATTTAGTACAACGAAAAATTTAATACATTAATTAAAATTCTATTTGTATTGTACGGGGCCCGTACAGATATGTAATAAATAAATAAAATACACTCATAGACAATTTTCCATAGACTACGATGAGTTTTTTATCTGTACATAGCGACATCGGGGCTGCGGTAGAAGCACATGTACGCGTCTGACAGCAGTCGTTTCGCCGGCGCGGGCAGGTGGCGGTCGAGGGGCGCAGCCCGAGCGAGCGCGCGGCCCTCCTCGCTCAGCCACGACCCCAGCTCACTCACACACACGATCTCTGGGATGTTGTAACCGTTGCGCTCCCCTTGATAAAGGAAAATAATTATCATATATATGCATGAATTGTAATAATAATAGCATATAATATATTTATTTACGCATCTTGTTATTTGAGTTCAGGGAAATCTAAACTTTAACTATAAAGACATAGCGAATAAAATACATTTTATTTTGCGGATAAAGTATTACAAATGAGCACAGATTTATATACAACGGTACTAATATTAAAAAAAATGTACTATTCTGAACAACCCTTTAGTTATGATTTAGTTTTTATCATGTACCTGTACCATATCTGTTAAAAGAAGCTACTATTATTGTCACATGTTAAAAAAATATTTAATTTAGTTAGTTCCATACCCTTCCTGTCGGCCATTGAGTCAAAGAAACACCAGGGCGCGTCATGACCGACTCCAGTCTTGACGAAGGCTACGTAGTGACTGGTCTCTATACAGAGCACAGCAAACAACTCCATGTACACCCTCGGCACTGGACACGACTCGAGAATATTCGCATATTCTTCACTGACAGTTAAAGGAACGGCCTAAAAAGCAAAACGCAAAAAATCTCTGTGCGTTCAATATGGTCTCATTGTCTATGGTTCCATCATAGTGCGGGAATATTCGCATGTGTGTACCTTATGTGTGGGTCGGGTGGCGTGTGCCAACCTCAGGCAGGAGTTGCACAAGGCCCCCGCGTCGAGAGCGCCCCCTGCACACGAAGAACATTCCCAGCGAGCAAGACCGCCACATACAGTGCACTGGCGAGGCACTGGACATAAACATAGCTATATAACCGGAAGTCTGAAGATAACGCAAAATAAGGCCAAATAAGCTGGCCCTAAACTAATATAAGGGTCACATAATGCCGATCTTCAGTAAATTGGCCCACCACAGTCGAGCTTCTGTTATCGAAGTATATAGGTAGGTCCTACTATCTGTACTTAAGTACTGTTCTTAAGTTAAGCTTTCCCCATAGACTTGTTTGACACTGTTTTTTTGTCTGTGACTTATTGCATAGAAAATAACTTAGTTCAATCTTGAGTTGTTAGTGACTCATCTTCTGTCCCTATACATCCCTATATAGAACGATTGTTCCAGTCTGGATGTAATCGATAGAGATTTTTCGGGGAGTGAACTAATCAAATTGATTTTCTTTTAAAATCATTTCTTTGAAGGACTTTCGAGGATATAATTATATTTTATATAAAATAACCGAACTCAATAATTAATGGAGAAATTTTAGTGATATATTAACACAGATATGATAAAGGTTAGATAATATATATATATAATGTGAGTACACTAGGCTTAAAATAACTAGTTATCAGCCTTTTTGTAACAAATTATAGTACAAACTCACATCCTTCGATGAGATCAGTGACATCCAGCAAGGGAGATGGCTGCACTCTTTGATACAGCTTGTATTGTTTGCCGAATCTGGGCATTTGTATTATAAACGCAGCGGGAACCTGAAACAGCGTCCATATGCTAAATGTGAACTAACAGACATGCGATCTCTCATTTGGAACGATTCGTAAGCTCATACTATTTTGGGGTAAAATGCGGCACACAAAACGCATAGCTGAAAATATTATATATAAAAAACCTCGCTTAGTTTCACTCCAGATGTGGCAAATGATTGTTCTAACAGCTGCTGAACACTGGGTAATGTGATGTGTTCATCCTTCTCCACGAACAGCTGGTAGCAAAACGCCTCCTGGCCGGAGGACAATTTCAGGAACGGCTCAGCCCTTAGCAGCTGCGCCACCAGTCCATTGAGGAATTCTTCAGGATCCTTGAAAATTATTTTATATACAAATTTTTAACACCTTTATATATTTTTTTGCCTTGTTGCTCATCGCAGGGACATTTCTTAGACCAAGCTATACTATTACCTATGGGTAAACATTTTTGTCCAACTCAATAAGACATTGTTCTATGTTATGACAATACTAACAACAATAAATTTTGCGGATATTTGGAAAGTTACATTTATTTAATGGAATAGTCCTTAATGTAATTGAGGTAGCACCTTCTCCTCGCACGTGAGTCCTGGCACATCCGATAGTCTCTCTAGCAGGGTACGCAGCTTCATGACGCGGTCGGCCCTCACGTACCCGTGACGACGGAGAGGGTTCACCACCTCCTCACGGAGAACACGCTGCACCTCCGAGTAGTGAGGGGAATCCTGACATCATATAACTTATACTTTATTATATTCGGTAACATTTAGATAAGACGAAATTTGCTGGAGTTTTTGTGAATATTAAATTCAGTTTAGGCTATTAAGTAATCAGTAATTAATTTGAGACATAAATTAGGATAACATACATGTTCCTCACCTCAGGTTCAGGGGGCCTATAGAGCAAGGCATCAAAGACGCTGGTGAAAGTGAACATCGCGAATAACGTGGCGTCCAAGTAACATGAATTGTGATGTCCCTGGATACCGCGGTTCTTCCCCGCCAGGTCACCCAGCGAAGTCAGCGGGGGAACTACACCGGTCACCACGGGACACTCTGGCTAGATAAGATAATCTCATTCATAAAAAACTGAATGTTCAACATTACAACATTCTATGGGTACCATCAAAACTGTAATACACTTTGGATTATTATATTCTGTACCAACAAAATTTACTCGGATTAATATTAAAAAAAGGGCAAGACCCGAAATTAATAAAAACAACGCCCACATATATTGTGCAATTTATAATCAATTCGGTGAAACTAGCGGGTGACCTGACTCAAAAATGTGTATTGCTATCAAAAAAGTACGTAAACAGAGTTACTGAGGGTAGTTTTCAAAATTAAAATGTAAGGAAAATGAACACATGAGTTTCTTCTCTTCTCTTCTTCGAAACGAAACGTCTATTATAACTGAAACAGCGCTTCACGTCCATATTTCATGAAATATTACTTATATTTGGGATCGGAATATTCACCCCACAAGGGGCATCAGATTGTTAACAGGCCCTATATATAAATATGTTATGTGAGGCATGTTTACATGTGTATCGCTTGATTGTTGAGGTGCAGTCGGTAATTTTAACTTATATATTGGGTCAATAAAGTGCAACTCCTGGATGAGATGGCTTTATCACCAGTTCTCATAGAAGTTCGGAGATATTCGGAGAGTAATTGAAATTTGAAAGATATGTTCATATTATTTTTTTACGCTAATCTAAATTCCTTTGTCTATCCTTATTTAAAACCAAAACTTCTTATAAGGACAGTAACGGAGACCAAATCTACCGATATCTATAGACTCTGTTGGGGTCACAGCAATAGCTCTGTAGGCAATCTAATCTGAACCTACCTGTTCTCCGATCTCAGTGTGGTGGGTCTCCGGTGGCGGCGTGTCCGTGAACCGTGCGTCTCTCCTGCACAGAGGAAGGGGCACGAACAGCGCCCGTCCAGAGGCGCACGTGAAAACACGTGACCCGCGGTGCAGGCCGTCACCGAGACCACACACGCTCTGCTCCAACTCCACGCCGGCTGTCGCTATGTCTACCAGTAAATAATATCATTACTGACAGCAGTATTAGTAGAAAAACTATTCTGTATAGGTAATCACGAGATTCAATAGAGAGAGGGAGATATATATATATATATATAATAAAGGTGTTCTTAATAGAAACAACAATAAAATATCAATAATCAAAATATAAACAATATTATTTCTTACAATAAAAAAAAATATATTATAAAAAAATCTTAATCCGATATTTAAATGTACGTATGCTTTTGTGTCACGGTAATACCTTTTTTTTTTTAAATAAAAGTAAGAGTAATAAGGACCGGAAAAGTATTAGACCAGCGGAAGAGAAACTCCTTTTCAGAGGACCCATTTCTTTGGAATTATTGTTTTGAATACCGGAACTGAAGTTAAGTCATCATACCATCAATGAGTCCGATCCATCTCACAACTCCGTAGTAGTTTTGATCAACGTCAGTCGCTACTTCGACCAGAGAACCCACTCCGATGTCATCTAAAACAGGCGGGGACTGACTCGAAGCCTCCAAATTAACAGCACGCGGGGATCCCAACGACGGAGAGTCATAAAACTCTTCGTTGACATCGCCACCGCAGACATCTATCAACAATATTATGTTAACAGCAAGAACATACAGCAACTGCTAATATTCTTCACATCACATACTGTTCTCATATTGTAAAACACATAAGGGTATCTCGTCTATAGAAAGCTCCTGTAGATAGTACGCGTGTGACATGACTAAACTGTGTAACGTCGGACGATCACCTACATCGAGGGAACTAAATATAGAAAATAGGAAAGCTAAAGTAGAACGCACTAACGAAACGATCGGAGAGAGAAACATTTTTGACTAGTTACATTGATTGTTTAGACGTGATATTGTTTGTTTGTGATACAGAAACTGTGATATTTTCGAAATTATGTACGAGGGAGTTAATATGCTTTCGGGACAAATGGTAAGCTAGACATAACTAACTGTTTACAGTCAAGGTGACATTAATGCTTTAAAACATGTAAGTTTAATTGATACATTTGTTAAAGGGATTGATTTAGTATAAGAGGTCGATAATTTAATATTACACTCTTTTTTTGGTGATCCATTTGAAAACAATTGAAAATGTTAATATATTAAGTTTTTGTAATATATTTTTTCCAAACCCAAAATTTTATTTTTTTAAAGTGAAGAAATAAAGTAATTGTGTGAAAATTATATATTTCTCATTCTAACAAAGTTATATTTGACTCACCAATTAAGACTCCAGTCTCAACCTTTTTAGTTTCGTTCACCATTTTGTTACTTTGTACAGACTCCTCACTGATCCCAGGTCTGTTTGACGTATTTTGTCTTATTTTTCTCTTTTCCGGTGCCAGGTGATTAATCAGGTTTACAGACTTGATCCTTTCATTGTGTCCCGAGTGCTGCATAGTTCGTCTCGCACCACGGGGCACTGACCCATACTCTAAACGCTCAGGTTCCCTTGGAGCCGGTGGCCAACTCCCTCCAATGAGGTTGAATAATTCAAGCTGTATGAAATTCACAGATTATACAATAATAATCAAATATGAAATATGCAGTTATATTATCTTTTTTATATTAAAAAAGGCAATTATAATATTTTACGAAATCCCAGACATCAATTTTTAAATTTATATAGTACCTCAAATATTAATGTTTATATTTTGTTTTAACTTTGTATGAAAAGATACACTGAAATAGTTTAATTCAATTGTCACATATGATTCCATCTACACAAACAGAAAATGTATAAAACGGCAATTATTTTGCTGTTTCCATTTATAAAGAACACAATTTTCATTCTTAACAAAATATAGACAGAGCATCTATGACCAACTTAAATCATAAATATTATTTATTTACAAATGTCCATACATTAATAATATTATTGTTAATAACATAGTTATAACTTTAGATCCATCCATTATGTTTTTAACAAATACAAATTAAATATAGGAAATGTTTTATTTTGCAGTAGCATTTCATACATGCATAAAATATTTAAAAGATTAGTGCATTGTTAATTTATTTATGTTAGTAACACATACAAAAAGCAAGACAAACATTGGCCTATTTATGTGTTAAACCTGTGAAGTACTGCTGCTTGCATTTTCGTTCTCCTCATGATGAACCTCATGACTCATTCTTCTGCCAATTATATGATATATCTATAAACTCAGATTTGTACATATGAAACTTACGGCTACGAATCTTATAAGCATAACAAAATAAGAATTTCTATAATAATTACACACCTATATTATTGCCTTCAATAAAAACAAAAGAAATTCCTCACTATAATGGTAGAGTTGATATTTTGTATATTTAGTAATAGCACATTTATGAAAAATACAAATCGTTCATACAACAATAATATTTTGATAAATTAATCAATTGCATCTTTTTGACAGACGACAGCTGACAAAGTGAAATTTCCAAATCTCATTCCATAGAACATATTTTATAATATAGAAACTTTTTACTGAATATAACTCAGCTTATTCAGTGTTTATATAAAGTTTTTTGAATATTTATGTACATGCTTAAGCTTATTTCCATATGCATATTAATGCTATCATAATGAGTTTCAGTTGTAAGACAAACTAAAAATAATTTGAAATCGATTTTCAAATGCAGCCCTATTTGTTTGTACTGATAACATTTAAATGTCACTTGTTTCTGATGTTTTGTCCTTTATATGACCTTGAAAGAGAAAAAAAAAATTTTAACTTTTGTTTGATTGACTGATAATACGACTAACAATTACAATTATGTATATTGATTTATTTTAATATTCATGAAATATGTATGAACGATTTTTTTATTATTTTATTGTACTACGAGAATTTACATTGTTTATACGTAGATGGAAGTGATTATTTTTATAAGGAATTTCGTGTGAAATATTAAGGTTGGCAAATAAAATACTATTTAGTATTTACAATATATCAAAAAACAAATAATATACAGTCTCTTCATAAGTCCAAATGTGTGTTTATTTTGTTTCTATTATCTAACTTTGTCGATTTTATTGATGTTAGATACAAACAAATTATTTGTATATATAAATACTGATAATGTGTAAGCCTAGTTCAAAATTTGTATTCAATTAATGTATATTATTTACAGACTATCCCAGATGCAATGATTCGGCACGGGAGCATTGATGACATAAATACGCAACAATTTTTAAAGATATCAAATTATGAGGATACTGTGCGCCAACTAGATATATATTATGCTATTGGTAAAGTCTAGATTTTCTGATTAATTTGCAATATATCTTTGCTACATTTAATAAAAAATTTTTTTTTCAGTCAAAAGACAATTATTGAGATTTCAAAGTCCCACTACTGGGCTGTTTCCAGTCTTGTCATCTGACCTCCATATTGGTAGTGTAAGAGACAGTGTCTACTGCGCTGCTGCAGTTTGGGGTTTATATCAAGCCTATCGGTATAATCAACTTGAGCTACATATTACATGGATATTTTTGATCTAAAGCAGTAGTAACATTTTTCACAACTTTTGTGAGAATTTGAGAAATTTTAAGGCATATATTTAAGTGATGAAAGTTTTAGATTCAGGTAAAAGTAGGTTTGATATTTAAAACTGTGTAGTGATGTGACTACACTATTTATTGTTATGTAACGGAAAAAATATAATTAAGGAACACAACTATCATGAAAGATGTTTAATTTATCATCTAGGTCCTTAATACTGAATAATAATTTATTTTGTGAAATTTTTTCTTTATTTACAGCCGAATAGATGATGATAGAGGTAAATCCCATGAACTGGGTCAAAGTACAGTCAAGTGTATGAGAGGCATTCTAGAATGTTGGATCAAACAGGCGGCCAGGGTGGAATCTTTTAAAACCCGACAAAGCGCAGCCCATGCTCTCCATGTGAAATTCCATCTCATGACCGGGGAACCAGTGCTTAGTGATGAGCAATATCATCACCTGCAAATAGATGTCATATCACTGTATTTGCTATTTCTCGTTCAAATGATCACTTCTGGCTTGCAAATAATTTATACACAGGTTTGTAAATTCTTGTGTTTTTACACGCTTTTTATTAACTTCACCTGTATATTTGTATGTTCTTAACCGACTTCTTTGGGCGCGATTTTGACCCACTTTAAACGGCCAGATTTAGTTCAAACTTTGTAAATGTATTGAGGACCGATGACAATACACTAATTTGATAGAATTATTCCGTTTTTCAATTTGCAAATTTATACTATGTTTAATGCACTGTGATTTGATTGTTAGGGTAATAATTTTATCTGCTGTTATGCCTTTTTTGTTACAAATTTTATATTGCTCTGTTTTAAAAATGATTATTATAAACAAATTTTCTTTAAGTCAAATTTACTAAATATTTTATACATAACAAAATCAGAATAAAGGACGAAGACATATTCATACTGTCCACTGTTATACATGCATTTTAATTTTTATTTATTTGGCTTGAATGTAAACAGATTTCCTTGATAAAAGATTTTATCAATCTTAATAGAATACTTTAATTCTGAATAAGCTGAACAAACTCTTCAGCTTATAATAAATAGGTTCTTCCTTTTTCTTTGCAGGACGAAGTGGCGTTTGTTCAAAATCTAGTGTACTATGTTGAGCGCGCTTACCGTACGCCCGACTATGGCATGTGGGAGAGAGGCACCAAGTACAATGATGGCAAACCAGAAATACATGCTTCGTCTATAGGTGGGACAACTTTATACACAATTACCACAGACTATAACATGTGTAATGAATATATTTGATGCTACAAAATTTTAAGAAAAACTGAAGGTCTCATCGATTTTTTTACAACTCCGTGTTTAGCAGAATAAGATTTGTACTAAGAGGTCCCATGAACATATTTTAGGGAACATATCTTAAGGCTAGTCTCCAAAAACTTTTTTTTCAAATATCTGTAACTGTTTCATAGGTATGGCAAAAGCAGCGCTGGAAGCAATAAATGGGTGTAATCTGTTCGGAGACAAGGGAGCTTCCTGGAGCGTCGTGTACGTTGACATCGACGCACATAATAGGAATAGAAGTATCTTTGAGACCATGCTGCCCAGAGAATCCAGTTCTAAGGTAATTAATACAGCAAGAATTGCGTTTGAAAGACTTTTAGTCCTTGCTATATAAAACTTTCACAATAGTCTATGAATGCTATGTTTAATAAATATCTCAAATAATTCTGTTTAGTATTTTGTTTTATGTAGAATACATTTGTACATAAAAACTATTTATAAACTTTTTTTTGTTAATTACTTTTAGTGTATCTGTAATATATATCTTGTTTAAGGGAGTAGACGCGGCTCTCTTACCAACAATATCTTTTCCCGCGTTTGCAACTCACGAGGAGCTTCTGGTGCAATTAACAAAAAATAACATACTGAATCGTCTCCAAGGCAAATACGGCTTCAAGAGGTTCAGTCGAGATGGGTTCAAATGTGTCCTGGAAGATCCCAACAGGAGATATTACAATGAAGGAGAGCTCAAAGAGTTCGACGGAATGGAGTCAGAGTGGCCGCTGTTCTATATCATGATGATCATCGATGGAGTGTTCCGTACCCTACCCGACCAAGTCGAGGAGTACCAGAAACTGTTGAAGTCCAGGATATACATGGACGAACACGGAGGTAATAAGCATGAAGTAGCACAAAGCAATGCAAACATTGTATTACAATAATTTTTTATAGATTTATTATAACTAACTTCTGCCCGCGACATCGCTCGGCCAACGCTCACACATCCTCACAAACTTTGAACTTAATATAAATATTTTCTTATATATTTTTTTAATTATCAGATCCAGTTATACCCTGGTACTACTATGTGCCACGAGACGGCATCGATAGTGAGAGGAGTGAGCCATATTCCGTGCGAAGGATCCCAGCCAGTAAGTGATGTTTTAGATTATTATAATTATCAATAGTTATGGTTATATAAATATAATGTGTTCTATACCGAATCAGCCTCAAAACCGATATATTTACAGACAAACCTGGTGACAGCGAAATTCAAGGTAAAATTGTAATAAACTTGATTGTGCTAATTTTCCTCTTAGGCTGATTAATAATTTTTTTTTCTGTCTTCTTCTTTGCTAATATTTCCCGCGTATTTAGATTTTACGCTACACATTTTTGCATACATTTTCTTTTAGATGGCTTCGTTAAGACATTACTTACGTCTAAAACTCTAAATTATTGTGATGTTTAAAATAACATAATTTATAAGTGTATCTATTTTGTGAGATTCTGTTGTATTCCTGTCATTTTCATTTCTAACCAGTAACCACATCAAGTGAGGTCCTTAAAACCTTGGTCTATGAAGTGGACCATGTCTTGCAAAATTTATAATCACTTCCAAAATAACGGTAATCAGAATGGTTAGACACTTCTGAACTATTTACATGGAATATAGCTATTAAAGTTAACACGTACATGAACAGTATGAAAATGGCTTGAATCTTTGATCTGCTTTTCTATTGATTTTTATCCCCTAACACTTTAACCGAGATACTAAAGCTGAATCCTTGAATGTCTTATGTCTGTTATAACCATCGTAACAAGAACTTCTAAGTAGACACGGGCGATCTTTTCCTATAGCCCTGATAGTTGTTTGTGCTATAGTTTCCCTAACCATTATAAGTAGAACTCCTCTGTAGACACTGGCGGGTTGTTCCTATGGGCTCAGTCGCTGTTCGTACTGGCCCAGCTGTTGACGGGCAGATTGCTTCACGTCAACGAACTTGATCCAGTGAGGAGATACCTGCCTTCCTACAACCGACCAAGAAGAGCTGGACGATATTCAGCCTTTCAGGTTAGTGGTATCGTATCGTTGGTATCAAAAGACTTTATACCTTGACCTTATATATAATAAAAATCTTTCAACGATCTTAAAATCTTTTATATAATTGATTCTAACAGACTGTCTTCTATTCTTATCATGGTTTAGCGCTGGTTACGTGTTAAAAATTTTAAATTGTTTTATTTTTCATGAACATAACTCAGGCCAAGCCAACGTTCGTGAGTATGTGTAAGGTTTCTTCCAAGTAACGGTCAAGACACATGTTTGACACATGTTTGACAAACAATTTTCGATATTTGTCACTTAAATGATACATTATATTCATAGATATGTGATCGTGTACTCACGGGTATCATATTAACGTAAAATTTCTTGTACTCGCTACATTTCTGCGTGTTTGCAATGTTGAATCAATGGTTATTATTAAATTAATTAAACATCGCTTCCTTTAAACTTCCAACAAGTGTCCAGTCTGTTGTTTTATGTTGCCGAATTCTGTACAGGGTATAGCAACAGATCTGGTCGTGCAAGTTGTATTGATAGCGGAGTCCATGCGTCTTCAGGCCATGATGGGGACCTATGGCATACAGACGCAGACGCCTCATGAAGTGGAGCCAGTTCAGGTGTGAACTGCTAATCGATATTGAACATGTATACTAGTTTTTGTTCGCAACTTCGTCTGTTTTGTCTGCGGTTTAGTGTTCAGAGATAAATGATTGATGTATACTTAATATAATAGATATGATAACAAATCTTTAGTCAGGTGAAGCAATGGTCTGCAGCTTTTGTTATGTTCTTCTGTTCATGAAACTACATATAATGAAGGGTTATATAGCCTGTGCGGGATTCAAATGTCCGAGCTACATTATTATAAAGTTACATCAGAATCGCAACAGCATATCTTATGTAAGAGTAATAACCCGGAGATAGGTTTAAAGTTAATATTTTTGTAAATCAATGACTTTCATGGTCATTACACCACGAGTAATAAATTAAAGTCATAAATAATTGCTCGCTGCGAAGAAATTACGTTAGAGGGTATTAAATTTAGAATATAATTTAACCTTCAGTTTTAAACTTCCTCTGTCAATGTACTTCTTATGCAGATACGAGATATTATACCACGCTAGTTACGCGGCTTTGCACTGTCCCCGATTATGTGTGATATTTCGAATGTGCCATGGTAATATTTTTTGAGCTCAAAAACGTTGTTCCTCGCTGTCACATAATGGAGTTAATTACATTAAGTTTAAAAAAAATATACTTTTCTATTCCTTGTAGATATGCAGCTCCACACAACTCGTACATGTGTACAGAGAATTGGGGGTTTGTGAAAAATTGAAGCTCACCGGTAGACCGATAAGACCAGTTGGTTCTCTGGGCACCAGCAAGGTATGAGATTTAATTGATTAATGTTAATTCTATAGGAAGACTAACGACGTTAAATACTTCTAGATATACAGGGTGTGCGGCATGACCGTACTGTGCTATCCGCTGATCTTCGAAGTATCCGAGTTTTATCTGTATAGAGACATGGCTCTTCTTATAGACGATATTAAGACAGAATTGCAGTTTGTGGGCAAGTACGTAACTTTAATGTTCGAAGTAATAACATTTCTATATTTAAGTACAAAAATATTTGTTTGCTGTAGGAATAGAGCATGAAAATGACGACGTTAGTGCCTTCTCACTAGATCTTACACTCTGAAGTTGAAATAAGTCTGTCCTTTTTTTTATTTGTTCTCCCTTTCTTCCTTTTTTAAACGTTGGAAGAATTCTGTTAAGCGTTCAGTCCATCTACTTCCCATTCTACAAACATAACCAGCCTTTTTCTTTTCCTCTCATCAATTATTTTACGTCTACTTCCTAAACCAATGTCGCTTGTTTTGTCTGACAACTTCGACCCGAGCACATTTCTCTCCATTTTACGTTAACACAAAGCCTCTCTTCTTTGTTTCCAATGCCCACGTCTGCAAATATATTTCAAACAAGGCAATACCGACACTTAGTAAGTTTTTTTCTTATGTTATAAGCGCCGTTTTTCACATGCTTCGAAAAATGTCGATGTCGGATGAAGGCATCCAAATATTTATTTGCCAAACCGAATTAAGCCACTCCCCCCACCCCCACTCCAGATATTGGCGTCTTTCCGGTCGTCCGACAGTCTGCCTGTTAGTCCGCGAGGAACACATGCGGGATCCGCACTTCAAACAGATGCTGGATCTGTTCGCTATGCTCAAGAAAGGACATTGCGACGGAGTTAAAGTGAGACTCGGAAGACTACAGAATTTGATCTCCAGCTCGTGTATAGGTAAATCTGTCATGTAATAGACAAAAACATTATAGTTTTATACTGGAATATACTATCAACGGACAAGTGAAGAAAATAAGTAAAAAAACCGCTTAAAGCAGAAATAATTTAACACTATACCTTTTTTATTTATTTACTTTATAATTTAGAAGAGGAAAAATATTACAGAGCACTTGGATTTCATGAGCCAGGGTGAGTTTCCGTCGGAGATGTTCACACAATTCAAGCAGCTCCAGCATGATTACATCGGCTACCAGTCGCTGACGGATGTACCGAGGACGATGACCTACCACGAGAGAGACATGGACGTCAACAGCTACAGGAACAGGTCCACCGGAGACGTCGTGGAAGCCTTGAGGACCACCGACAGTATATACGCTCAAGCCCAACTGTGGGGCATATTAATAGAGAGAGAGGGACCGATGTATGAGGTAAGAAATTATTTTACACCGTACTCTATAAGGTTTCAAACTTAAAGCCTTTCTAGATGGCTTACTCTTCCTTAATATTCTCGCTACTTAACATTTTACTTAAATAACACAAGTATTAGCAGCACTTGGAACTTAAGAAACTTGCAAATTTTGGAACATATAAGAAAGATAGATCAATGATAAATAAAATATAAATGCTTCTCTGCAGGTGAACGGCACTCGTGCGCTTGAAGCGCTAAAGTCTCTGTACGGCAGCGCTGGTATTCTCCGTCACTGGCGTGCTGTAAGATACTGCTCATCGTTGCTGAATCACACCGTGGACTCCATCAGCCCCTTCATCACCACGGTTCTGGTCAGCGGGAAACAGGTATTTGATAATGAAGCCTTTGACTCAACCATTTGAATTTTGATAACATTCCAAGACCAGTGGTGTCTAAATAAGGAAGATCCTACCGTAACAAGTAATTGGAACAGTTCAAAGAGTGCAATACACTACAGTACAAAAAACATTATTTACACCAAATCCAAGTAAAGCATTACTAAATGTTCTTTTGTTTTTTTAAGTTTTGTGTAAATTTTCCACTAATGATAATGATTTCCAGTAATTAAAGGCGAAAAATATACAAAATGATGATGTAACATCCAGGTTTGCAAGCTATGCTCATAATAATGTATGTATGTTCAGTTGACTGTAGGCGTGATCGGACGAAAGGAGACGGTGTTTGATAAGCCAATGACCCCCGGTGAGATACAGTCTGTCATGTACTCCACCATACAGCCCTATGACATCATAGGTGCTGTACTACAACAGGTATGTGGGACTGTCTGTATATGTTCATTTAAGGAGTACCAACTGTCAAAAAAAAATTAATAATTCATTCAAGAAGGTTTGATCTATAAAACCTATTTAGTCATAAATAGCAAATCCCTTACATAAAACTAATACATTCGGATTTACTATGCGTTTTTTATTATTTTAAACTACATAGTCCCGACGTTTTGGTTACTTTGCAGCAAGGGCTATCACTAAATAATAAAATAACGGGTAATAATCCTAAAATATTAGTTTTATTAAAAAATACTCGCGAAAATCTTTGATCTCATAAAGCAAATCCTTCCTCATTTTAATATTTTTCGTCTGATGTCCTTGGATCTTGCTACAGCGACTTAAACTGTATTTACATATGTATTTATTACAAGTTGAAGTTTAATTTTAATTTATTAAAAATACTTCGTTCTATTAAATTGTATATCATTTACTTTATAATTTTCTAGATTATCAAAGTATTTTATCTCTTTAACTATATTAATTTACAGGAAATAGTTTTATACTGTGGCCGTCTAATTGGAACTAATCCGGACATGTTCCGTGGAATTCTAAAAATTAGAGTTGGCTGGGTTTTGGAGGCGATACGAATATATCTGGAACTGTTCCCGGAGGAGAAGAGGGCTGATGCTACCTTGGAGAGTCTGTCGCCGTACAAATTGAGGACATTACTACAAAAAGTACTCACAGTATCGGACTGGGCTGATGAAAAAGGGTACAAACAAAAACATAAACATCATCAGAGAAAAAATATTTAAGATGAAAGAATAAAACACTCTATTGGAATAACAAAAATATGTCTTTAATAAATAAAACTAAAGGAAAATAATACAATCAATCAATTTCAACAGTTTAACTGTTTTTAAAAAACATAGGAAGGACATTTATATTCGTAGCTATTATTTTTTAAGATTGATTATATATTACAGGTTGACACCACTACAGAGGAGGAGGTTAGAAGGCTGTCTCTGTCGAGTTCCAAAACACTTTTATATGTACGTCTGGGACATATTATTGCGCACTCCAAATGGAATCGTAGTTGAGGTAAATAATTTTCTATGTAAATAAATTTTAATGACCACGGTACGCTCAATATTGGGTGTATTTGTTTTCTGTGGGCAACACAAGTGTCACTATGACAGTTTGTACGCGCCAATCGAATACATTTAATTTAATAAAGTTAAATAAACAGAAATTAAAATAAATAAAACAAAGTTAAATGCAATTTATAAAAAAAGTTATTGTTATTAGTGTCCGGTATTTAATTAAGTGAAATAAATAAATAAAGAATAGAAAATTTACGACGAACAAGTTGAGCGGAAAATCTATAATATTAAATAACTTTTGCCTCTTTCTGTCAGCATAACAGCATTATTATTTACGTTAATTTATATGTTTACGCGGAAAGAGGAATATAAACTAACATATTTCAGCTTCAATGTACAACGAATAGCGATCTTTAAAAAAATCTCAAGTGGTACGCTATATCTGAAATTGTCGGTTTTAATCCTGTGACCAACACATGTTGATTGCAATCTTGTATAACAACTCAGGGTCACTGTATCCCGGCTCAGCCTACGCTAGTCAATATGTCCCGGTCAGAGCTGTCCTTCGCTCTATTGGTGGAAGCAGCACTGGTTCGTGTATCAAGACCTGAACAACGCCAGCTGTGCGTGGAACTGCTAGTAGCACTCGCAACGATCCTAAGAAGAAACCCCGAGTTGTATCTCACGCAGCCTCTACACCTCGACCGACTCCTAGATGACGCGCAGCTTACTTATGCCAAGGTCTTTAATCTATTTTCTAAATAAGCTCGTCTTCTATAGCGATAGAGTAAAAAGGTTTTTAAATTATTCTGCCCTATAGGATATAACTGTAAAGAAATAATAATTAAGATATTATATATACATCTAGCAGTCTGTTACCCATTTGACGGACCTCTAGAGCAGGAATTAATATGAATGCCTTGTTAAGACATTTAAACAGACATTAGTGCGTGGTGGGACGCTCGATACATCTAACAGTCCATCAAACGCTTTAACAAGAAATCATTTATGTAACATTGTTTGGTGCAACCGGGTCTTAGGTATTGTTATTTATTTAATCCAGAAGTATATTAACAATAAGCGACAGATACGTCATACAGCGGACGCAGGAGGAACTAATATTGTATTGTTGTCACTTTAGGATTGCGCGGACAGTGTCAAAGAGGGCGCCTCATTGTGCGCGGCGGCGCCTGGGGTTTCGCTAGGATACCTGGCGCGAGCTGTTGTCAACAGTGTACTACAGGCTGCCGCTCCACACGCCAATAACCCACCATACTCCCACGACGCCTGCCTAGTTTCATAGAAGTCCTTTCAAAAATTATTTCTCTTAAGCGAATTGTAATCTATCAACACATGTCGCTCTTTGAAAGTAACGATTTACTATTTCAATAGATAAAATAACATCTATCTTAATTTTGTTCTTTACTAATTCTGATTTTCCAGCATAAAAAGTTATATCTCATCCTATCTACAAATTATAAGCTATAAAAAATATTATAAGGTTTCTAATATATAGGTTTAAATAATTCTTTAAAATAAAATCAATTATTGTATGCCAAAACTTTCCTCATCTTGTATATTTACTTTTTTTAGACTATTCCCACATACATATTCTCATGTTCAATATGTTCTCAAGTATTCTAAACACATATATTTTAATGTTACAATAGATCTAAATTATACTTTAAATGTTTTTAATAAACAAAATGTTATATATGATATAATAAAATGAAAATGTTTCAAATAAAAATTGTTTTATTCCATGAAAACGTTTGTATCGCCACGGTAACACAGCACACATTCACATACAACATCACTCTCGCCTCACACAATTCACTACTTAAATAAGTTAATTGGCAGTTACAAAACTAAAGTCCATTGTATACTTTATTATTTGGTGATTGTTGTAAAATTTTCTTTAGGGCTGAAACAAAAGGGTGTTATATTAAAATGTTGAAAATTTTTATATGACACTAAAATTATGTTCTTCAATATTTATATGTAGTGCCATAAATCTTTTTTCACTAAACTTATGCTATACGTTAAAAAAATATATATATCTATGAATTAAATATGAAATTCATCAAAATCATCAAGATGGCACCTCCGACCTGTAACATTGGATTCATGTTCCATTCTCATTAATCTATTCTGAACTCTGTAATTAATGCATTAGACGTTCCATAAATTTAACTGTCATATCAGGAAGGAGGTGTCATCTATTCGGTTATTTTAGTTATATTCTTGGAATTAAAGAATTGATTTAAGAATGCTACCCTATGCAATACTAGTTGAGAATTTTTTTTTTTTGGTGTATGTTATATATCTTTATACAATTAGGCAATAAAAACATTATTTTAGATGGATTACCTTCTTTGTCATCATCGCTGAAATCTTTCTTGGGGAATTCAATATCAAAAGTGATATACAAATTTCCATGCAGATTATTATTCTCAAAGTTCGGCATGCCCTCCCCCTTCTTGCGGATGCGTGCTCCTGACCACGTGACCTTGTCGCGCACCACATTCACTTTATGACCATCTAAATGTTGCAGCTCCAATGTAAAGCCGGTTAGAGCATCCTGGAAATATAAAAAAAGAATTAATAGCAACTGACGCACACTATTACATATCTTTGAATATTGTTGCAACATAATTAAGCTAATAATTGATTGAATATGATGGGTTGTATACAGAAATGTGATGCTGTAATATGTGCTGATATAGAAATATCAGTTAATATTTGTGTAACACAAGCTTCGATTAGATTTAATGTGTTTCATTTTAAAATTAACATGTTTAAACACTGACTTGTAATGAAATGGTAACGTTTGTATAAAGATCATCGCCGCGACGGGTGAATTGTGGATGTTTTTCCGTTCTAAACACTATAACCAGGTCACCCGGCTCTCCATCCATATGAGGTTCACCTTCACCTCTCAATCTTGTTTTGTGATTATCCGGCGCACCAACTTCAACCTTAAAAATTAAAGTATTTATAAACCACACCTCTGTTACTTCCGTCTGAAGATTTTCGTTAACAGAAATAGTTAGTTATAAAACACAGATAAGCTCCAATTAAAACTATTCCAGAGGCTTATCAATAACTTTTATCAATCCACAGATGACCAATTAATTTTTTTGTACAGTTTTAGTTTGTCTCTTTAATCTTAAACAAGGACATAAATTGTATGACACAATTGAATACTTTTTTTTATTGAGACCATCCCTTATCTGTAAAACGATGCGAAATTTATACAAACCTCTATTTCCAGAAGTCTCTCTTCATTCACTAGTTTAACATTAGGACATTCATCACAAACAGTTTGTTGCATCATCTGGAACCTGCCAGGGCCAAGATTTCTTGTAACCATCTCCTGGCGACAGTTGCATTTGCGTGTCCCTGACGCTGGTTTGATTACTGGCTTATTTCGTGTTATCTATAAAAATATTAAAGTATAGATTATATTATTACAACTCATTCATTTAACAATCTTAAAAATGTTTTATATTTTTAACATACAGGTGAGATTAATGGACAATTATTATAACTTACTTCTATAAAGTTTCCATTATACAGCTCTTCAAGAGACACCATTAACTCCATAAGGACATCAGCCCCTCTCGGTGTTTCATGCTGCTGGGATTCCCCACCAAAATGAAAACCGAAATCACCAAAGAAACTTGCGAAAGGGTCGTTATTATTCATCATTCCATCTTTTTTCAGACAATCTTCTCCACACCTATCATATAATTCCCTCTTTTCTGGGTCCGATAAAGCTTCATAGGCCGCGCCAAGGTCTTGAAACTTTTGGGAAGCATCTGGATCATCTTGATTCTTATCCGGATGTAATGCTTTAGCTAATTTTCTGTAAGCTTTTTTAATTTCATTGGTATTCGCCGACCGGGACACACCAAGTATTTGATAAAAATCTCGACCAGCCAGGGTCATAAGTATACTTGATAAAACATATAGAATGCATATATACGCAGAATTTACTAACATTTTTAATAAACACAACTAACTCCAGCTCAATTCTTTTGAACACAAGGCTGCTTACACTATACCATATCAATTCGGCTACAGATTCTCCACAATGACATAAATTTTGACAAGACAATTCGTCTTGCTCTTATTGGTTGTATAACTACTGAAGACTTGAAACAGCTTATGTCGAAGTATATTGTAAGACTGCAGAGGCTTAACTGCTAATAATTAAGATATATTTTTCAGTGAATCTAAATTAACTAGTTAACACCCAATCAAAATAGGCCTCGTATTTATCGAGATCCAGGTTCATGCCGTTTCTAATGTTATTTTATATGGATTATTAACGTTGTGAAAATTTATTGTGTACAGATTTTCAACGATTGACAGCACTGCCCATATCTTTTGCGAATTATTTTACAGAGTACTAACCCAGACCAATGAGCATAAAGAAATTATGAAAGCAAATCCTTATAAAGGAACTATTATGACCGTTTAAGGATGTAAAAAAAAAATATTTAAATTATATTTTTTCTACAAAATTTCTTGTTCTTGTAAGGAAAAAGATAATCTTTGTAAATTAATCTTAAATAAAGAATTATCGATTTTCAATATCTTAAAATATCTTAATTATCCTTTTTATACTTGAATAAATACATTTCAAGATTCTGTTTTAAGCTCTGCGAATTGCTTAATCTGTGGTTAAAAGTAACAGACTGACTTGTAAGTTGTATCTCGGATTGAGGATTCTGTCGGCAGCGACTGTCATATACAAATTTGTAAACTCACTCATTGAATTCAATATTATTTTGTTAGTACTCGTTTCTTTATATTTTTAATAAAAAAAAAACATAATTATGGCGTCGGTTCTGGTACCTGAAGTGCCTACCCCAGGTTTCTCTTTCGAAAATTGTCAACGGTGAGTCCCTCAAACTTTCGTTCATTTATCAAAATTACTTTGCTGTATTATAAATTTTGTAAATGTGTCTCCTTTCAGCAATGCATTTTTATCTCAAAAAGGCTTTCCTGCCCCGAAAGCTACGAAGACTGGTACGACCATTGTGGGTATAATTTACGCAGACGGGGTTATTTTGGGTGCTGATACACGGGCGACAGAAAACACTGTTGTTTCGGATAAGAATTGTCAGAAGATTCACTATTTGGCTGGGAATATGTACTGCTGTGGTGCCGGCACTGCTGCTGACACTGAGATGACAACACAAACTGTAGCTTCTCAGCTCGAACTGCAGCGTCTTCACACGGGCCGCACTGTCCCCGTCGAGACTGCTGCTACTTTGTTAAAGCGCATGTTATTCCGATACCAAGGGCATATAGGTGCTGCACTTGTTTTGGGAGGTGTAGATCGCACCGGACCACATATTTACTGTATTTACCCCCATGGATCTGTTGATAAGTTACCTTATGCAACCATGGGTAAGTGTCCCTAATTCATAACTTTCCAATAATTCAGGTATTACGAAAATGTTAATATATTTATGTACTGCCAAGGTTCGGGATCACTGGCTGCTATGGCAGTGTTTGAATCTCGGTGGAAGCCAAATATGTCTGAGGAAGAAGGCAAAAAGTTGGTGAGAGATGCCATTGCGGCTGGTATCTTTAATGATCTTGGTTCTGGTTCTAACGTGGACCTGTGTGTCATCCGTTCTTCAGGACCCGCTCAATATCTAAGAACTTATGAAGAAGCCAATGTGAAGGTAATATTAAAGTTTCTATAGCTTTATTGTTTTTTATATTAAATTTAGTTACAATTACAGTGCACAGGGGTGCAACAAGTCTTTTTATAAATTTTCTGTCATACTAAATTTAACTGTAATGTATACAAAATAAATTAAATATGTTTGAAAGATAAAAGTATTTTCTTCTAAAAATTTATAAAAATCTGTTTAGTTAAGTGATATTTTTTTTATAAATTTCAGGGTAAAAAACAAGGATCTTATAGATATCCTCTCGGTACTACAGCAGTCTTGAGACAAAGAGTTATTCCACTTGAAGTAGAGTCTGTTGCGGTCCGACCGGTACAACCAATGGAAACATAGATTTAACTAAACTCTTTATTTCACATTAAACTGTAATAAAAATCTTTTGTTTTTATTATTTTATACCTAGATATGATACAATTATAAAAATATATATTATATGAGATTTATCCTAAATAATATTATTTATAATATAATAAAATATCAGTATATTAAGTACATTTTTAAAGCAAATTATGAGATACAGCAGGATACGACATGCTTAAGTCTTTTTATGTATTATGAAATCCCAAGTGTCTTTCCATCTGAGATTCAAAAGATCATTTTCAGTCAGATCAGTGTTGCCATAGCTTAAAACACTGAACTTCTTAAATGCTATCATAACATAAGAGAGCCAAATGATGACACATAATATAAATATATGAGAAAAAGACTTAGTATTTTCACGGGCGCCTAAGATATAATATACATGGTCAATAACATATGATAAGAGAAGGATTTTAAAAATGTAAGCAGGTAAATAGTGATGGAGGAACAACGTTCTATCCATAAAGAAGTATGGTAGATAATGTAGCCAGTATCCTAAAAATAATATATATCCAGATTCATAGAATTTGTGAGATGCCCTGGGTGACAGGTCTTGGTACGCACGACGTTCCCGGATCGCGTACATAGCGAGCAGAACACCGTAAAATAGTACGGAGATCGTACCAGCATACCAGGTCACTAGATTTCCAATCAAATGCACTTGCGCCTGGAATTAAAAAAAAAACTTTTTATGCCTTTACTAAGTGTTACAAATCCTAAAATGTTTTATTTGTGTAAGTTTTGAAAGGTATGAAAACTACATAAGGTTAGAGTCGACGGTTTTTTTAATATTAATTAATACTTTCAATCGATGTGATTGCTAATTTAGAGATGTACAGCATAAATCGGTGGATGAAAAAAAAATCTAAGAAATTAGCTTTTGACTATAAAAATAACAACTGAAACATATTTGTGATAATAAATTTTATTATTCTAGACTAGAACTGGCTGTTATTAAGATTTTTTTTTAAATTCTTCTTAATTTTTTCTTGATCAAACTTGGTGATTTAAAGTAGATAAAGTTACAGTACATTACAACAGTTATCTATTAGTCAAAGTTCCGTTAAAGGTTTAATAGTTTCAAATATTAATCGTACCAAACAGAAAGATAGACACACAAATTTAATTTAAAAAAAATCTATATATCCACATGCACCTGTATTTACGTGCAACTAATAAAAACGACCATTACTATAATGTTAAAAACAGGTCACTGTATTTTAATTGTAAAAATGAAAGGCAATGGTAAGTCTGATGTACGAGTATATAGTAAATAGATACTGACTAACAAGCAAAGAACATACAAAGCTAATAAGATATTCGTGTAGATTACATTACTAAGAACATTTCTTCTGAGAATTTAAGCGCTTAACAGAATTGGGTCATACTCACGAAGGTTCTATAAAGGGAATGAAGAGAATACTAAAGAGGCGACTTTGTTTGTTAGACTTGGTGGCTGACGATCTTCACGACCAAAGAGATGGTTGTTAATTAAGTGATGCGAGGAAGATATTCACTTACATTAGAGTCAGGAGACAGCCAGTAGGCGATAGATCGCACCAGTAGCGGCCACTCAGCCGGCTCGCTAGCGAACATGTGACCGACTGGCGCGTCCGGCGCGTGTGTTATCATTTTATACTGGAGCTCTAAGAACTTATCCCAGAACGAGAGCCGCGGCGTCGTAGTGGGGATCATTTCTGCTGTTACCAGTTCCCTTTCACGTTCACGACGGTCTTCAGCTGAAACGATCCAAACAGTATTAATATTATATAGGAGAATACATACATGAAATACTTAGTGAATGAATAGTCATTCCAACCTTTTGTAAAGCGATGTTCCTCAACATTCCACAGGGTGTCCTGGTGGGATATGGCCTTGTCAGCGACGACCTCGTGTTGGTGGAAGCCCCACGAAGGCAGCTGTCGGCCACTGAACCTCAGAGCGGAGCCCGAGTCCACGTGCACGAGACGCACCAGCGAACGAATGCTATCCCACGTGGACTCCTCGCTCTCACGATTCACTATATCAACCCTCCATAAATTCTGGGCCTGCATCGATACATTGTAATCGATGTAGCAGGAAACTTCCTGAAACACAACCATCAATCAAAATCAGTCTTTAAATTATGTACGTCATATTATTAACATTTGATCGACAGACACCTGTGATTGTGGGGAAACTGGCGCAGCAACGTCATGACTGTTTAGCGCCCTACTTGTGATGCCATGGAGCAGTTGAACTACATCGCCATGTCGTATAACGTCTGGTGGCTGGGAGACGGCCAGAGAAGATTGCTCCGGACGTTTAACGATCCACCAGTTGTTGACGTCCTTGAAACTGTAGCACGTGACCTGCTGCTGGTGGGAGGAACCTCGACCATCGGCATAGCGCACAGGATAAACGTGTGCGTGAGAATGGAGCCAGCATGTACGACCATGGGAGTGCCTTTACAAATATTATAGCAATAACTAACATACATCACATACTTTATCTTCACTAAATAGAGTACAGTAAATACACATTATTTAAAGTTAGAACTAGCTGTCTACTACTTATTATATTAATGTTTTATTGTATTACCTTAATGTTATCTGTGAGCCGTGTGACACATGCAATGGTTGCCCCCTTGTAATGCTAGCAAGACCTCCTTGTAAGGATGCCTGGAAGGCACTTGTCATTACACTATCATGTGGTCCAGCTTTTGGTAACATATTTAGATGTGCATAGAAAACGCTGATGTAGACAGCCAGCGGAATACATATGAGTATTAAAAACCTCCACAAACATGACAAGAACAGTTTTAGCATTGATTTGATTTTCCCAATAAGCTGCCACATTTGTCGGCCAACTAAAAATGTCGCGAGATAATATGTGTACAACCCTGAATATTTTACTCTGAAAAAAAACAAAACAATATGTTGTTGCAGGAGTTTGTAATAAATTTATTTAATAATAGACAATGTGCTATCAAGGTACAGTTGTTCAATAATTAGTTAAAAAAGTATTAGTTAAAAAGAATAGTGCTATATAACTTAAAACAAAGAA
Source organism: Danaus plexippus (assembly GCF_018135715.1). NCBI lineage: Eukaryota > Metazoa > Arthropoda > Insecta > Lepidoptera > Nymphalidae > Danaus > Danaus plexippus. The sequence continues at coordinate 3,024,073 of NC_083537.1, read as the reverse complement.
ATTCAATTATTCAATATTAACTAACTTGATTAAAAAATTCTTTCATTATTGAGGATGGCAATGGGTAAAATGAATCAAAATGCTTATGGTTCTCATTTTAAAATTTGGAACAAAGTTGTCTCTATGTTGATTTGATTAAATTGATATTGATAAGCAAACACAATAATATTTTAAATGTCTTTACAGTTTTGTAGCTTGCATATTGTGATGGTACTTACGAGAAACAGCAGCCTAGCGAAAACGCTCCAACACATAGCCAAATAACTGACGCTGCACCGGTTTTACGAGAACTCTTTATAATACATAATAATCCCCACAACCCAAACAGAATCTGAATGCTTTCCAACAGCATAAACCTCGATTGCGCCAGAAAGCAATTTTCTGAAATATTTTATATTATATGTTATATTTATAATTTCAAGCGAACTGCGGTTAAATAAGATTTAATATACACATACCAAATAAGACAAGAGCTGCAGCTAATATGGCAGTAAATTGATATGTACATATTTCCAACATCAACTGGTATGTTACCGGCACTAATAAACTCCCGCAGACAGCGGGAATCAAACGCAAGGCTCTTATAGGTACACTATCACTATAAGGGGAACCTATTCTATCAAAAGTAAAATTTCCATTATAACCAGCCCATTGTCCTGCCAAGTACAACAATTGCTTCCCTAAAGGTGGGTGCGCATCAAAAAAGAATATTCCTTTTGTGTATAAAGTCACATATCTTCCATAATGTAATTCATCAAATCTAAAACAAAATAAAAAAATGCTATCAAAATAAAATAAAACATATAAATTAATGTAGCGGAAGTGATTTTATTTGTAAGTAACATTATTTCCAATAATATTAGTAAACACTGCCACTATTATAGTATGAAAAACTATAAATGTACTAGGTCCATTATCTTTAAATTCAGTTAAATGTGCACAATAAGTAATTTATAACTATACTTACACTATATAATTGGGTTCTTCTAATTTATAAAGCCTTGTAGCCAGAGCTAATAAAAGAAGCAATAGAAACACAACATCTATTTCAATCCTGAAATAAATGCTTCTTATTGGCTTTTCTAATTCATCTTTGTGATCAGTATTCTTATCATATTCCACCTCATTTTCAGCTGCTGCTCCATCGCCCTGTAATGTTTTTATTGAAAAAAATAAGTTTGATAAAATTTTAATGTGTCATTTAATATCTAAAACAGTTATATTGGTATATTTCCTTATAAAATTTAGTTAAAATAAAATATTTAAAAACGTTTCTTAAAACTTCTATCACCTACCACTTCTCTTTTCGCAATTATTGAGGAATTTATTGAATCCGCCAAATCAGCTTCGGAAAGTTTGCTGACCTCGTTTGATTTTTTAGAATTTTTACGTTGCTTTAGAGATATTTCATTTGCCATTATTGTAATTTTAGAAACATAGTTGGATTTTAAAAACACTTTTGTTCAAGTTTACACTATATTTGTTTGAAATAATTGAAAAAAAAATTAACTTTATAACTTAAACTTAACTGTACTTTCAAATCGTCTTGTCAAACTTTGCCGATTGATGAGTTAAAGTTTATATAAATGTTAAGTTGTCATTATTGAAAAATTACTTTAAATGCCTTCTCGCTTAGTCTCGTTTAATGTGTTGTAAGTAATTGTAAATTCATATACGAATATCATCATGTTGAACATTTGAATTTCGACCACATAGCAGTAAATGTAGAATTATGATCCAACCCTTTATCTATATAACTTTCTTTATCAGTAACATATAACAATAAGTCATTTTTGGCAGAATATGTGTATTTGGAGAAGTAATTTTAAATTATAAAAAATATTATTTCAAATTATCCTCCAAACCATTGATTAGGTTCCTTTATAAATGCTATCAAGTGTCAAGGCTCAACTGTCAATAATTCAATATTCGAATGGCAGTAGTGAATACAATATTCAAAAACTTTGTAAGTTTTTAATAAATTAACATGAAAACTAATTTGGAATATAGTTAAAGTCATTTAGTTATATAGTAAATGATCTCTATCCATACTGTCATGAATAAAATTAAGTAAGAATTTGTTATTTTTTATTTAAACAAATTCTAAAATTTTAGCGCGCATAAAAATAACTCAAATTGCAACAAGTTATGAAATTGTTTAGGTTCGTTTATATTAAAGTTCCACCTATTTCATTATTCCAGATCAAATTGAGAGATTATAAAGTTGTTCTAATTTTAAATATTGGTTAAGGCATCCTGAGACATTTAATGCATCATGGAGGGTGGAGAATCTGAGACAAATTTTGTTTCTTGTCCTGTATGTAACAGAGAGTACGATAAAAATATGATAGAGAAACATGTAGATAAATGCATTTTCTTAAATACCTTATCAAATAATACTAAAAGAAGCGCATCACATTTAGAAGAAAGTAGTATACAGCAGAAAAAAGCAAAGGTAGAAAAGAAAAGTCCTATCAGCAACATACAGCCATCTAAAGCAAAAACCACTCAGCCAAAAAAAAGTCCTGTTAGTGGTCCATCAAAGGGAAGGGCAAGTTTTCATGTAAGCATAGAAAGTAGATCTTTCATACTTTATTTAATTAATACCTTATTATGTAATCTCATTTATGATATTTTTTTTAGGAACTACAAAGTGGTGATGCTGAATCTACAAATATAAAATCAACTGCTAAAACAAGTGTCAAAAGTATACCACTAGCCGAGTCAATGCGACCAAATTGTCTTGAAGATATTGTGGGGCAGATTGAATCATTTGGTGCTGGATCAATGTTATATTCAATGCTGATAAAGAGCAAAATACCTAACATGATATTGTGGGGTCCACCAGGGTGCGGAAAAGTGAATATCGTCAAATGTTATAAGGGGTTTTAGATATGTTTCTATAGATTGCTGTGGTCACAATATATTATTTTTCTATTAAACAAACACAAATCATTACGTTAACAGAACATCATTAGATATTTATTGGTTATTGTAAATGAACCTTTTCTTTTATATTTTTAAAAAGTCATTTTACTTGTGAACAAAATAAATTGAGTATTTTTATTGCATTTATAAGTTTATTGCTTCAATTAAATATTGTTTATTTAAGAAATTTTTTCTAGACTTCACTTGCCAATGTTGTGGCAAATATTTGCAAAGAGCAGCCCAATCTGAGATTTGTGAAGCTGTCAGCAACTATGTCTGGTATAAATGACGTCAAGGAGGTGGTGAAAGTTGCTAAAAATGAAGCACAATTTAAAAGACAGACTGTTTTGTTTATGGATGAAATTCATAGGTATATTGAAATAATACGAATATTTTTGGGATTTACTAGGCTTTTATAATTATTTTTAACAATACACTAACAATGTTTCGGTTACTTTGCAGCAACAGCAGACGAGATTAATTTAAATAAATACTTGCGAAAATATTAGATCCCGTCACATGAGATATTGTATCAATTAATAACTTACAATGATTATATAGTATTACTTATATAGATTGAAAAATGTTATATAAGTTTTATTTGTTCTATACATATATGTTAAACATTTTAATTGACCTATTTTGATGATTGGTTTCCAATTGTCACAGGTTCAACAAATTACAACAAGATACATTTCTGCCGCATGTTGAAAATGGAACTATAACATTGATCGGAGCCACAACTGAGAATCCATCGTTCAGTTTGAACAATGCCCTGTTGAGTCGTTGTAGAGTCGTTGTTCTTAGTAAGTTATCAGTCGATGATGTCACACAAATATTACAGAGAGCCATATTAAGAAATGATTTAGCTACTATTATTGATAATTCAAATAAAGAAGTCAACGGAGGTGTTCAAAAAAGGTAAAGATACAGTTTAGAAATTCTTTTATAAGTATGACCAATATGGTATAGAAGTATTGTTAACGTAAAATTTTGGATGTAGGTGCAGGATATCTCTGGAATCAATCCGTTGGCTGGCCGAGGTCAGTGATGGAGATGCACGTGTCGCTCTCAGTGCTCTGGAGTTGACACTGGCCGCTGGAACTCCTGACACAATTATTAGTTTGGAAGATTTGAAAAATGGGATCAAGGTATTTATATTAACTGCCAGTGTCAGATTTTCCAATAATTACTATAAAGTATATAAATTGTTGGCTATTAAAAAAAATAATAATAATTTTATTATTATTAATGGTGAGAGGAACATTGTACATGTTATCTACTTTACTTGTAATTTTAGTGGTACCTTATCAAATATATTAAATCTACTATTGAGTATATTAGTATATTGAATATTCTAGAAGGTCAAGAATTTTTTTTTAATCCTTCACTATAATTATACTCATATATGTTATATTTTTTTGATCTGTATATTAACAGACCGTCAAAATTGTTAGGGGAAAGAGGACCCTTAAAGTTTGTGAAGACAAGGCAATAGGGGTGGTATAAAATTTAAAATACGGGTTTGATTAGAGAAATTTAATAGTTTTACTTTTTTTTTTTAATCTTCAGTCTCCACTCAGAAGTCAGGACTTAACCTATTTTATTGCAGCGCACGCACATGCTATACGACCGGACGGGTGAAGAGCATTACAACATAATATCCGCCATGCACAAGTCGATCCGTGCCGGCGACGACAACGCGGCCCTGTACTGGAGCACCCGCGCGTTACACGGCGGGGAAGACCCGCTGTACGTGGCCAGGAGGTTGGTGCGGGCGGCGTGCGAGGACATCGGTAACGTATTACCCAGAAAACAGTCTAATCATTAAATCGATTTCATTACAATCAATTAAAATTTCAAATAGGAGTCACAATGAAGATGTGGGTTCTGGCTTACTATGAAATTTATAGCATTCCACTGTTGTGTTAATTAAGATATAATAATATATTAATGGGCTACAGGGTTGGCTGATCCGAACGCGTTAGTGGAGGCGGTGGCGTGTCTGCAGGGTTGTCAGCTGATCGGTATGCCGGAGTGTGACGTGTTGGTGGCCCAGTGTGCGGTGCGCCTCGCCCGCGCCGACAAGAGTAGAGAAGTCTACAAGGCTATGACTCGCGTGCAGAAGGCTCTCAAGGAGGCCAGGGGTCCGCTACCCTCGGTGCCATTACATCTTAGGAACGCTCCCACCAAGCTTATGAAGGATTTAGGTCGGTTTATTATTGCTATTTTACCGACATAACTGGTAATTAGATATTTAAAAACACTTCCGTCTCTTTTTTTAATTTTTATATGTCTGTCAAATACACTGAAAGTTGATTTGGACGAAAGACACTAAAATATCTGGGATTCGTTTTTATTTATCGTCATAGTTGCCTCTATAACTGACACAGCGTGTGGATTTTATATGCATTAACCTCCGTAACTGACACAACAACGTTTTCTTCTCTTTAAATTTATTTATTCTTCCCGTAAATTCTTTGTTAACTACGATTGTAGTTTGAAGTGAAACCTTCACTTTAAATTTTACTGTACTACTGTAAAAAAAAAATATTTAAAAATCTACGCATTCTGTTAACTTTTTCATGCTATACATATTTCTAAATTAATTTTTATTGTTAATAGCATCTCTATAACAGAAATACCATGTATTCTGTCTTCCATAATTGAACTGTCTGTAAATGTGACAGATATTTATTTGGGTTAGTGGAATAACTGTTTAAGTGAAATAAATTTACAGTTCCCTCAGAGTTCTCACTGTATGTACATGTTTGGTTACAATATTCTGTTATAGATGGCGTGGCGTACTCCATCTATCTCTCATATTTAGTATTTGACTCTTGAATTATTTTATATGAAAATATTGTCGGTTTACTGTGACAGCGTATAATTTAATAATTTATTATGAAAGTTCAACTTGTACCTACTATGTATGTATTTTCATGAAACAAATTTTAATCAATCCTTAGTTTAGTTTCGTTTGAATATTGTCGTTACTTGTATGTCGGAAGACTAAATTCGGTTCAATTAGAAGTTGAGAACGCCAGTATTTGTGTTAATTTTAAATTTATTTCCAGGATATGCTAAAGGATACAACTTACATCACAAAGATGTATCGGGTCTTACATACATGCCGGAAGGAATGGAGAACGAAAACTTCTTTCGAAAGGAAGACATTTGTAATTAAATTCAGAATGGAACAAACTGTAAAATATAAGTACATAGAGAATTTTTACGAGGACCAGCTAATATAATTAGGCTAGGCGTTCATAAAGTACAACAAGAATTGGTTGTTATTTTTTTCATCACCTGTACCTACGAGTTTGTATAGTCAAATTAAATTCAGATAATATTTAGTTTTTCCTTCATTTAACTACAATTTTGTCGTGTGTTGCAGATTAGTAAGGTTATTGTAACCATAACCGGAGTTGTTCGTTATTCGAATACTTCTTTATACTTAGTAGGATTTTCTTCGTCCGTATTAATTAGGAGAGCAAAATTTACTTTTCCATACGATTGTAATAAGTGTCATAGAATGTACGACCAGTGAAATTCCAGTAGAACCTCTTTTAAGCCGCCTCTAACGTTTGTTAATTTTGATTTTAGTTTTCAACCTGTAGTACTGCTTTATTTTTTAAAGAGAAATAAAAACGTCACAGGTATATTTTAAAAAAGTTAATTTTATATACATAGGTTAAAACTAACATATTTTTATACTGATTTAACTATATTTGTTGAAAAATCGAATAAAACATTTAAGTATCTAGTGTCAATTTTTTTATTTGGGATAATCTCATTTCACAATTTTATGACATGGTAAAAATTTACTATTTACAATACGCACACACTGTAATTATTACAAATTTTACCTACATTGTACCTTCGCAACAGTGACGGCTGTTTCTGCCACAATTTCGGTCCTATATTATAAAAATAAAATAACATGTCTTAATTTACAACATTTGCTACTGCACATTGTGCAAAAATACAATATAAATTTACATTAACCTAGACGTGATCTGCGCCGTGTGTCGACGGACACTGTAGATACTTCACTGCCGCTGATAAAAATACACTTAAACTATTGCTCGAGATGACACCGCACAGGAGGGTAGACAGACACACTATTATATACAAATATAACCTGCATCCTTGATTTCAATATGACGATCTTACTCAGCGTATTTAGCGATATAAATTTAACCTAATATTTATAAAACTAGCTTAAATTAAAGTTTTTAAGAATGATTTTTATACTTTTTTTTTTTGAACTTTGCATGGCAAAAAACTACCACATCCTACTCGAGATTGTAATCATCACTTACAATCTTAGAAAGCTTAACATCGAAATAAAAAGCAAACTCAACACTAAGAAACTAAAATAAATTAGAATCAGACTTCCGATTTCTAAATTTGAGAGGAACAGATTTATATTTTCGAAAATATCAATACTTAAAAATTATAATACATACATACATTTGAAATATTGGTCACAAGTCCATAAAATGATAAAGTACAAGTGTAAAAAAAAATCTATGTGGAACGTTCATAAATTTGAAAAAAAAAATGTATAAAATATATATAATGGTCGGTCCAGACGATTGATAATGGATAGCGCAGATTGAGTCTGTATCTTAGTAGTTTATTGGAACGAAAAGAGAACGTGCAGACATTATCAAACTACTAAATACAAGTTTCAGTAGTGTTTTGACACAAACTGTTGCTATTGATACGCTCGTTCACCGACGGGTGCAGCGCGACCATCAGAGCATCGTCTACAACGACCATGTAGTATAGCTACTGCTAAGTTCAACTAGAAAATGTAGTCGGGCCCGGCCATGTCAATAGCCCATCGGAATTTATCACGTTGCGTTTTATTGTATATTTTTTCAATTGGTACACCGTGTTTCTTGCACCTGAAAAACGATACATTTTTATTACATCATAAGCGAACAGGTGGAAAAAATACATGACATAGTAATATTAGGGATATTTTAACACTAACCAGCTCACTGAGATCCTCGGATCAAGGTAGTTGAGTTTGGAGGTTCCGAGGGCTATTGTTTTGTTTTCGTCACGATCTGTTTCTTGGAGCTCCAATTTCTTTAACTGCTCCTTTAACCGCTCTAGCGCTTTTTTCTTCTTGTCACAAGCTAACTTTTCTTTTACCGAGCCTCGTTTAGCTGCCTTCGCTGCATCTCTATAATCAGCCTCGGCCTCATCAACCTGGTCTCTTTTAGCTTGAATTTTTTCTTTCAATGCTTCCATTGACTTTGAATGACCTAAAAATTTACAAACGAAAATAATACATTTAGGTATGTAAGAATTAAGTGATGTTTTTTAATCATTCACATTATGAACTACTATTGTAAAGGTTTTCATAAACATATATAAGAGTAAGTAAATGCAGATTATAAATCTTACTTCTAATACTGCAACCGTAATATGTAGATGTGAAGCGAAATGAGCTAAGAAAACATTGTGGCAGTTACAGAGAAGAATTATTGTAATATTGAAACTAATAACTCTTGGTTCTACTTCAGTACACAACCACTACATTTATAGGGACGAGTATAGTTTACCTTTGGGGACCGCGCGCTGATGGTTACAAAGTATGGCGACCGCTCGATTTGCCCGGTTATAAGCTAATATTTTCTCAGGTATGGTTGCATCGGGATCGGTGAGCTCTTCCAGTTGTCTTTGTAACGTTATGGACGCGTTGTAGGTACGGAAAACTTTAGCGGTCAGCCCTGGCATCAATTCTTTTAAATGTTCATTCAGAGTCTGCGTGTTCAATCTGTCAAACAGATCATCACTATCCTTTTTATTTTCCATGAAAATCTCGAGATTCTTAAAAACACGTTTTTCTACTGGCACCTCATTGTAATATCTAATAGAGTCTTTACCGAGGAAATCAAACACAACCACAAATTCCTTTCCATCTTTCTCTTTGTGCAATTCAATGTGCTCAACGCGGAGGGAACAACAACCGACTGTATCAGCTTGGTCATCATCCTTCTCATTACCTGCTCTTAAAGCCAGTCTGTCAATGAAATACAAAGCCACGGCACGTTGACGACGCGCATCTCTTTAGCTTTCCAATCTGACTTATATGTTTCTCTAATTTTATCGATACATTTGTGCAAATTTCTTGCCGTTTCATATTTCTGCCAATCCTTTTCGCCCTTCAATTTCGAGCTGGGATTTAACATGACATACTTGGCTTGCTGCTGAACATTTTCCGTCCATGATGCCAACCATGTTACAGTGTTGTCGTGTCTAACTTCCTTCCATTTGTGACCAGCCGGTGGTTTTGGTATCTTACTGTCTTTTGAACAGTTAATTATTACGTCTTCTGGCATCACACGCCTCTTCAACATTCCCATCTTGGGATGTTCACCTCTACCCCTAAAGAGGCCGGGTGGCTCTATTCTAAAATTACCAATTTTTTCTTTATGTCCATCAATAGTACAAAAACCATATTCCTTTTGGATTTCCTCATTCTTTGCTTTGAGTGCTGCTTTCTCTTCTTTACTGCGATTCTTATTCTTTTCTGACACACTTTGGAAATATGTTTGCATTTCTTTAAAGTCACATTTTGAGAGATCTTTGATTAATTTCGCTTCTTCATTTGTCATGACTTTGCGCCAATCATTGAAAAAGTTGGTATTGAACACAGTCTTAGTAGTGTAGTCGTGGTCTAACATACGGGCGTAGAAACCGGCCACTTCTTCGCTGTCCTGCGACAGCCGCACTATTTTACCGTCATAACGAAATTTAACGTTTTCTGGCAGCGGTTCGTATAGAGGTGCAAACAGGGGACCTTTGTGTTCAAGAAAATGCCACTTAGTTCCATCGTCCGTTTTTGATTCTTCCCACCTGTGTAATGAAAACACATGTTAATTATTTTCTACAGATTACCTGACATGATAATTAAAACATATTTGTTACTTTTTTTTTGTGCTTCTAAGGTTCCTGAAGACAACGTTCCGACAAGTCGTTTTTAACAAGAAGTTAAATCTAATCAACGTAGCTTCCAATGTAACAAACATTTTAATGGAGAAATAACCTCAAATAAATGTCATTATGACATCTGTCACGAGCGACTCCTGTGTAGCCAGGAGTAAAAAATTTTGCTAGACATATTTTTAATACTAAAATTTCAAGTAACCGTTTTGGTTAGCCAATCTATAAGTATAAAATTTTTATTCTTTTGGTTTATTTTTAATATTAATTGATTATGAATAAAGGATTAACTGGGTTTAATACCCCTTGTTAAGAAAATATATCATTTAATACACTAAATAAAAAAGATTGTCCTGTGTTTTTCACGCTCAAGCAAGGTAACACACATTGTATGTTGTATAATTAGCGCAAACTAGTTTTATTATTCAGTAATTGGTTCATGGTGTGAGAAAAAATACCTAATTAGTCTATGTAAGTTGTGGCTATCCTGTTGATGTTATTATGTAGTAGGCGTAAATTTGTAATTGTAATTTGACAAATTCCATCACAAAAGCTATCATTCATCCCATCTCTTACCATTTCCAGACTTCCTGTTCTTCATTTTCTTTTTTCTTCCGTTTGGTGGGGCTCGGGCCATCATCAGCTTCAGTCTTGATGCTTTTTGTGGATTTCGTTTTCTTCGCCTTCTTTTTCTGTTGCGATTCTTCATCATCGTAGTCATCATAATTTTCTTTGAATAAAGATTTAGGTACAGGTTAATTGTGCCAATTTGTTAAGCAACTGATCTTTTTATAACATTGCAAATAATATTAACTGAATTATTAGGTAATTTGACTTTAATTGGTTTAGTTTCAAAAATATATTGTATTGTTGCATAAACATACATTATCTTGGTAATGAATTGTTAACTTATAGATATTATAATAGCTCAACTGTTTGGTACCTTTCTTCACTTTCTTTTTCTGTTTCTTCCGTTGTAACAGTGGTGTGTCTTCTTCACTCTCACTGATAGCTCTTTTTTTGATTGCCTTACGCTCTAACTATAGAAGTATAAAAATATAAATTTGAATAGATTTTATATTACTTATGATGAATGAGTTCAATGACAATAAAAGATGAGATATGAAAGGCAGAAAATTACACCGAAAACTTTGTTAACAAGATTACAATTTGGAGGTGGAGCCGAAAGTAACTAAAATGTATATGAATTTGTGGAACATACTTTTCATATACATATATATTTTAAATAGTAATTTTACATATTAGAGTAACATACCAGTGGTACATCTTCCTCTCCGCCAGATGCACTGTCTTCCTCAAGGGGCATCTCCGACAAAGGTTCATCTTTGAACTGTGATAGTGAATAGTCACATGATGATACAGTCGTATTAAGAGCCCCCCCATAGCCATCATCGCTTTCAGATTTCATTTCCCTCTTTACTGTTGGTTCGTCAACCTATAATAGAATATTTAATTAAAAACAATAGAATATGCCACAATGAAATTACAATATATCTATATTGCTCACCTCCATGTATTCCTGTTTCATCGATGAATCCCGATACTCCTCTTCCAATTTGACTTTGTCATTTTTTTCAGAACTACTTTTTTCCTTACTTTTACTAGAACTGAAAGGTGTAAAAAATATAAGTCAAGGATTAATATTAAAAAACAAATACATATGTAAATAACTTGAGCTATATTTTCATTATTCATGAATTTTTATGTGATTGTACCTGTGTTTCTCCTTTGAGCTGGAGTGTCTGTCTTTATCGCTTCTATGTTTTTCTTTGTAACTTCTGTCTTTATCATGGTCCCTGTGTTTATCTGTATCCTTTGATTTATCTTTGTCCCTAGATGAAGATGAATGTTCCTTTGAAGACTTCTTCTCACCATTACTGGATTTATGTTTATCTTTTTCACTTCTATCTTTATCTTTTTCACTCCTCTCCCTATGTCTGTCTTTGTCACTCTTGTGCCTGTCCCTATCTTTATCACTTCTCTCTCTATCAGATCTTTCTCTATCCTTATGTTTGTCGTCTCTGTGTTCCCTATCCCGTTCTTTATCTCTGCTGGATGACTTGTGGGAGCTGCTATGATTTTTATTGCTTGAATGACGATCCTTATCTTTGTCTCTATATATTTTTTTTGTATTAGTTTCAAATATGCCATAGTCTAAGACATTTATTTTTTTAATTTATATGGCAACATTAGAATAAATTAATGGTTAATAGTTAAGGACATTATGATTTTAACACTTAATGTCATATAGTGTAGTTATTCAGTATTGTTACCCATATGTTACTGTTAGTTATATGACAAGAATATTCTAGAATACTAACCTGCTTGAACTGCTGCTATGTTTCGAGCTTTTGTGGTCACGTTCTTTGTCGCGATGTTTATCTTTACTAGATGATTTGTGGCTGCTTTTGTGCTTCTCGGAGCTGCTGTATCCGTTTTGAATGCCGTTCACGTGTTCACTTTTATTTCCATTTACTTTTCCCTGCGAATAAAATACAACGTGACTCTTATAAACTAAGACAATTTTATCATTTTATTATGAATACGTATACAAAAGAAAAATATATATTAATTAAAAAAAAATAAGTAATAAAAATAGTTACAGCACGACAAACCGACGCTATGCTTCTTTCTTTAGCGAAAACTACGGCAGACGCCATATTGGGACTTAGAAAATTTTCGCTTTGTAGCATGAGAGAACATTGAATCACCGATTTATATGTGATAATATACTTAAAGCATTTTAGGAAGTAATAAATATACATACGAATATTAAGTTATTAAGTACTACTTACTGAATCACCATCATCACTGGCTGGATTTTCAACACTCATTTTGCCTACGTATAACTTCGTTTGTTCGAGATTACATGAGGCCGGTCGACTGAACGCAATAATTATAAGTGCTGCGACGCGACGAATGCGCATGCGTATTTCGCATAACTCGACAACTTCAGGTGAGTTAGTTCAATGGACTTAGTTTAAACTTCAGGTTTCATGATATGTTGTCAGCTTGTAAAATAAATAAAATCTTTAACAATTTCTATGTAGGTCTTAAAAATATTACGCCACAATGAATCAGTCATAATGGTCATTTTATATTGCTTCCTAGATAAATTTAACTCTAAGTCGAAAAAAAAAACAATTATTGTGTTTAAGAATAATAACTTTAACCTTTCACCCTCAGAATTTTACTAGATTGCACTCTACAAAAATGAAATTAATATATAGGAAAATTAAGTACTCATAATGTAAGATTTGAATAATTTTAGTGGCCCGTTTACACGTGGTAGCCTTTATAATATGGCAATACTGTTGGACTGTCAAATACCAAAAGTCATTTATTTTTATTAAGTCATGAGTTGTATCTGGTTTTAAAAACTGTGGTTTGTCAAGCGTTTAATTTGAAAACTATACTAATAATAATTTCAATTACATTTCATTATTGTATCAATATTTTAAAAAATATAATTTGCTTATATATAGGTCGTACATTGTACTATTGTTCCTCTCAAATTTCATTTCATTTAAAAACTTTATATAAATATGAATGACTCTTCGACTAGTTGTGAACAAAAAACAAAAAAGAATGAAGATAATAAGTTAAAAAGGACTTTAAATGAGGGGGATGACTCTGAGATATCTGCCAAGAAGGCTTGTAACCACGCTAATATCGTCGCTAATCATTACAATCATCTTGAACAGAAGGGATTAAGAGAAAGGTTTAATTCTCCAATACTTTATTTAAGAAACTTCAACAATTGGGTCAAAAGTGTTCTTATACAAGAATACTCTGATAAAGTGCGTGAAAAAAATTATTTACGATCTCTAAGAGTTCTTGATATCTGCTGTGGAAAAGGTGGTGATCTTAGTAAGTGGCAGAAAGCTCGAGCTGACCATGTTGTATTTGCAGATATTGCAGAGGTCTCTGTACAGCAATGTAAAGAAAGATATGACGAGATCCATCGTCGTTTTGGAAGGTTGTTTACAGCTGAGTTTATAGCTGCAGATTGTTCTAGAGAAACTTTAAGAGATAAATATAAGGATCCTTCAATAAAGTATGACGTAGTTAGTTGCCAGTTTGGGTTGCATTATAGCTTTGAAAGTTTAAAACAAGCACGTAGAATGCTTTTGAACATATCCGAGTGCCTTAAACCTGGTGGTTATTTCTTTGGGACTATACCTGACGCATATGAAATTGTCTCTAGGTGTAAGAAATCTCCAGATAATTCATTTGAAAATAGAATCTGTAATATCAAATTAATGTTTGACTCTGAAAAAGACGGATTTCCCCTTTTTGGGGCAAAATATGATTTCCATTTGGAAGGTGTTGTTGATTGTCCAGAATTCTTAGTTTATTTTGATATGTTTACCAAGTTAGCTTTAGAGTGTGGCTTGGAATTGGTGTATAAGGCTGGATTTTCAGATTTTTATAAAGAGCATTTAGAAAAATATAAGGATTTATTGCCAAAAATAAAGTGTTTTGAAAATTACCCCATGCCTCAAGGAAAAGAATTAATAGGTGATGAGTTAGAATATGAACATGCAAAAAAATACATTGAAAACATTTCAGATGGCACCAAAAAAGATTACCTAACAATGAGTCGTAGTGAATGGGAGGTAGCAAGTGAGTTGTCATAATTTTCACAGTTATCATGGTCCATCATGGTTACCACAAAGTATTAGAAATGTTAGTTAAAAATTTCTAATAACAAAACCATGTCGTGAATCTGAAAACCATTGTTTTCAATTAAAACTGGCAAAAGTCCTAAATTAATATCTAGGATATCAGTATAAATTAATCTTTACAGACAGTTTCCTATTTTTTTTAAATATAAATATAATAAAAATAAAAATTACTTTAGAATATGTTGTATTTATTTCTAAGAAGTAAATATAGCAAATTAACTAGAATAACAATTGTTAATATTTTTCGACAAAAATGCTATTAAATTTCTCTTAAGCACTTTTATCATTTTCCTTTATAACATAATAAAAAATTATATAATATTATATAAAAAGTTCAAACTTATATATATTTTCTATATCGAACCTCTTTTCTACATAAAACATTCCTTTTTTCAGCTGTTTACCTGGCATTTGCGTTTAAAAAATGCAAAAACACTTGGAATGCAGATGGGAAGCCAGTGTACCAAACTTCTTCAAGTAACTGTTCAATGGCAACAGACTAGAATATTTTTACATAATAATGTTTTATAAATAAATGAATTATGTTCACTTTTACCTGGACTTTCATTATGTTATTTGAACTCTATATTTAAACCAAATCAAGTTATATACACATTGGAGTAAATAGTGAAACCTCTTTGCTGAATTCATTCAGTTAGGTAGTTGATATATTCTGCTGATAGTTATTCTATCGTTTCTGAAGGATTACTATATATTTCGTCTATATTGGTCGTTACATTCTTTTATGTATGCTAATGTAGAAAATGTTTTATTTTGAAAAATAACGAAAAAACATTCCTTCATGTTTTATTTATAAATTTTCTGAACGAAATACTTTTAATGTTGCAGAAACTTGTTTTGTAAAACGCATTTGTTATACAAGAGGAGTGTCTTTTTACGTCCAAAAATAAGAATATAAATTATGTATGCTTATTTACCAAAATATGTTTCAGTAAAACAGCAAAGTCAGAGATAATAGTTATTATTATAACCGACTTATTGGAACTATAAATTCTTTGATACCAGACCTATTTGTTCTTTAAGTTTAGTCCAAAAGGCCATTGTATACTAAATGTGTATAAAATTTCATCTGCATAATTTATTTTAATAGACCAAATTGCAGATTTCTTTCTTAAGCTGAGTATCTTATGCAATAAAAATTGTATACTTTTAGATCTTTACATACAGAGTTAAAGAGTTACACTGAAATCCTGTCCTAGATTACTATTTTAGTGCATCCTAACGTACTGTTCGTCTTAAAATATTTATAAGCTTTCGTTTTATAAGATTCAGGAATTAAATAACTCTCTCCTCTATTCTTTGTTTTTGACAGTGGACAGCCAGCCAATCGGAAGGCTTCTATTCCATAAATCTTAAATCCGAATGAAGTGGTACTCTCCCCATATGCTGTACAGGATTGGAACAGTTTGTCTGACTATTAGACGATTTCTCGGGGTTCAGTCACTGTAGTAAACATTTTCGATGTGGTACACAAACACAATACATTTTATATCTCCAATAACCATACGATTAATATTCTCTCGTTATTGTAATGGTTGAGTAGTTTAGCACCTGTTAGTCGATAGGCTTTGTAGTAGTGTATATTGCTTATAGCCCTGCGGCTTTGGCAGCGTCACCGGTAGAGTAGATAGGCTTTACACAAATAATGCGGCAGTACTTATTTCTTAATTGCGGCAGTACATATTTCGTAATTTCATTTAAATAAAATTGGCTTGTTATTTACAAGGTAGACGGCCATCAGACCTGTCGTGATTTTGAAATACGTCCGCTTATATGAGCACCTTTTACTTCTTGTTGCAACTTGGGTTACTGGCCATCCTCGATCGTTTTTTTGGGACGTCAAAATCCTCAGAACTAAATCGAATTCGCCCAAAATTCTAACTTTTTTGCCTCGGTCGAGTTCATGTGACTTACTTGTTGTCGTATAAAAAATTCATACATATTTTTTTGCACGTAAGATTTTGTTGAATTAATATATAATACATAACTAAACATTTTGATTGCAATTTTTTTTTGTTAAATGAGGCAAATGAACAGACGGCCTACCTGATGGTAGTTACCGTCGGCCCTGGACATCTTCAACTTAGTGCTGCGGATGCGTTAGGCCTGCCTTAAGGTGTAAGGATGGATGGAAGGATGCTGATCGTTCAATAACCATCATGTCAAGGACATTGAACTTAGTCTAAATTGAGAGTCGAGTTTTTGTATGGAAGATATATATATATGGTATGGAAGAGGCCCCTGATCCGAACCGCATTTGTAGGGTCTCCCCGAATCCCATGCCAATGAAACACACTCAACACCTTAAAACAGACCCAGGCTGATGCAGAACAGAGGGTCATTACAGACTACTTTACGCCGATCTTCTGTGAGAGAGTGTCACTTCCCTGGTCGAGCCAGCCTATGTTCGAGCTGTAGTAATTGACCTCAACTAGACTCTAACATCTTATAAATTTAAAAATTTTCATCAATTCTATTTGACATGAACGCTAAACGACAATTCTTTAGGCAAAGGCCTAATATTAATGAGCAGGTAATGATTCGGTTACCAAGATGCTAATAATGCATCAGATGGTTCATTCCTTTTTTAAGCTCATTGGAATATAGCTAAGAATTACGCAATGCATAGCAATATACATACCTTAATATGTTACATGTATGTTACTTAGTATCGTTTTAGCATAAATAATAACGCTAGTTAATAATCTTGTTTTTAATAACATTTATAAATTGCACTTAGGCATTTTAATATACAAGTGCATATCTTTAATAACTGATTTTAATAGTAAGGTCTGTATCAGCTTTCTTAGTTGGTACCTACTATTACCTAAGTACAATTAAAAACAAGTTATATTAATAAATTTGTTGACTCGGTTATTAGATAATGCGTTATGAACTAAACCGATCAGGAAAGTTAATAATGAAAAGTTGTTTACTATTCACGTGTATAATGTAATAAGTTATTGTTTTTTGTGCTAGACGAATCGCAAGCGCAACCGGTCAGGCAATATTGAACCGTGAGACAGTTCAGGTTTGGTGGTCTGGGTACACGCGGGCGGCGGGGGTCGATGCCGTTACATGTTGCACGCGCGGCCGCTGCTGCCACGAAGCGGACGTGCTTCACTCAGTTCGTGCGCGAAAGTCGTTACCTGCGTCACATTATCTTCACCACACACGACAATATCACTTAGTACATTTAGTGGATCGAATTGATTTGTTTAGAAAATAGTGCCGTTGTATTATATCAACGATACTAGCTTTAGTGGGATGTGTATGCAACACAACCTTGTAGTTTGAGAAAGCGCGTGACGTCATAGGACCGGCCTGTGCGATCATATGTTAAATACGGATGCAGTGATGGAATGTGGTGTGTTGTGGTGACCTGCAATGGTTCTGTGGATTTATTTACCTCGTCTGGAGTAGCGCCGGCAGGGCGCGAGTCCTCGACGGGAACCATGCGTAGAAAAAGATGAGCCAAGATGCGGAGAGCTTGGTAATATCACTTTATTGTACATAATATTTTGTTTTATTAAGTATAAGACTCTATAAGAATAATATTTCAACATTTAGTTTGCCACAATTCACAAAATAACGCCTACTTAAAATCCGTACAGATCGCGAGTACAGTCGTCCAGAGTTGAGTCACTATTAACAACTTTATAAAAGCAATGGTGTTTTCAGTTATTGCTATTTATAATGATGATGTTATCATATGCATAGACTGTTTTCATACTAAAGGCAAATTATACTCGCATGAAATAAATTAAGCAAACTGACAGAATATAAAAAATCATGAAGAAAAACTAAACATTTATCATAATTTCTCTTCGAATGATTGCGAACAATCAACTATTTGGTGACTATAAAAATACCTAAAACATTAATATTTTTCCAGGATGTAGGCTAGAAATAAAAATGAAAAAGAACAAAGAACATGTAAACTCAGCTTTATATTCACAGCATAAATATGTACTTACATTTTTCTAGCTGTTAATAATTCCTAATATATAAATCGACGTTTACAAAATCTATTTCTTTGTTAAGATTCAATTTCAACAGAACTACGTACAATATGTGTTGAAATAACTGTGGGACCTACGTGTTCCTTCTTAGTTTCCGATACTATTACAAAACTATTGTTTAACTAAATCACGTGTAGAATCTAAAACTTCTATCCGAAGACGGCTAACGAAATTATTATATTTTAAAATGGCACTAATGACTACATCATATTTGCTATTACTATGGTGTAATTCAACAACGCATTCTTATGTAGAAAGTACAAGTGAATGGGACGGACCTTTTACACTCGCGGCACGTAACGTGACACCAATCCTGTTCATTTAATTGGGCATAGACAGCCATTTTTATGCATTGTATACACTTAAAAATATACTTTAATAACTACTTTCAACACTGAAGTCGTTCAGTGATTTATCAATTTGTTTTTAAATAATCAAACTTACTAGAAAAATATTATATCTTCAGTTTTTAATATATGTATTTTATTCAAATAGGAAATTTTTATGATAAACATACTTTTATGTATGTACTTCGATAAAGATGTCTATGGAAATTATTTAAGAAACAGGAACACATGTAACTTGGTAGAAAGCATATCACAAATAAATAGCTTTACTTACTTCGAACATGTACGTACATAATATGCGATATATTATATTAATTGACTCACATCGATAATTCTTTTTTTTTACTAAAACTATACGGTACAATATTCATCCTTTGTTACAGAGGGTCAACTAATGAAGCTGCATCCTAATGCTGTTTTGAGCATTATAAATAATCGTATAACACGGACGTCATGTATCAATAATCATAAGTAATTCCCTTTGCAAATTGCAGTTTTTACTTGCGAATTTTCATCTCTAGTTGATACAAAATTACTCAGGGTATTTCTCCTTCTGATTTTATTGATAAAGTTTAAGTAAAAAATTCAGTACTTATTAAAAGAGGACCTTAACATTTGTCAATGAAATCTGATTTTTATATTAACGCAAACTAAGTCGAAAATCTATCAACAAGACAAGAATTTGATAAGGCTCATCTCTGATACGTATTAAAATGTAGTTTTACTATGAACAACGATTGAACGAGGAACATCAGTAGATCACATTCTGTACTAGTAGTAGCTTTTTCTTTTCTTAGTTAATTTTTTCTTTAAAATCATGTTATTAATTTTACACGTTACGTGTGTCTTTGATAACTAAGAAACATTTATTTCTAAGTACCTTTTACCTTTGCCATCATATTTGTTTTATATGTAATATCACTATAAGTGTTGTATATTTGTATCAATAAAAGGCATTGCAAAGATATTTTATATGGATGCTATTGAACACTATACGTGTTAATGTGGAATTGCATCCAGGCCACAGATATCGTATGTCCGTAACGCTTGTAAGTACCTGAACGTCTACCGATCATGAACCATGATCTCTCACGGGAACTACGTTTTATTGTTGTAGTACATTTACTAATTAGTTAGTTAGCTTAATATCATTATAGTACATTATCACAGAGGTATAAAGTCTCAAGGTCTAAGAAAGCTTTCAATAGGTAGCTACATTAATATCCTTGCGTCTCTCTTTGCCTGGCAAACGTGAAGACAGTTCAGCTGAACCCTTAGTACACATATAACGGGTTTCCCTTTCTCATCAAAAAACTTAATACGATAATCTTCGAATATTTATGAATGAATAACTATGCATGTAGATACGTTCATTGTATTAATGTAAAGTTTTAAATAAACTTACCTATATATCAAATGGCGTTAGTCTAGCGATCTCGTTAGCCTTTACACAGTATCATTTGTTGCGACATTTTCAATAATACTGGATCTTAATAAAAATAGCACGTTGCGCTTTGATGTGATACTGAAACAGATATTTAGACATCATTCAACGGTTAAGCGATCAAAGACAATAACTGTCGCTTCGAATAACCGGTTAAAGTTTAATGGAGCGAAAGTAAGAAAAATAAGAAAGTGTATAGTTAGGAATTAAAGAGTTATATTTAGTTTACTGCATATTATTACTTCCTCGAAAGTGTTGTTTCCTGATTTCTATGGTAGGAATATATTATTTTTTCAATTTTCATTCAGGTTCAGTATTTATAATAAGTTAAACATGAGATTCCTTAAGTCACTCCCTCTATTTTATTTTGAATTTAATTAAACAGCCATACTTATATGGCTAAAGACCTAAACAAAAAATAAATTAAATAATAACTAATTGCTTCTGAATATCTCATTTCAATCACGTGAACATTCAGTGTTTGTCAATGTTTGTTTTTTATCAGCTGTACTCTGTTAAACGTCGACGTAGCGTGGAACGGAACGTAATCATCGAATTGTGTCAGTGACGAGCAACGTTTTATGACGGATTTATTAGTTTGACAAGATAATGATAATTACAAAATGTAAATATATTTTTATGGATTTTATCATAATATTCTAAAAATATGATTTTGTTTGAAATTTTATATATATTTATGATATGAAAAACTCATTCCGCTTATATTTTACATCATCTACCATTAAACGTTTTAACATTAGCAATAAACTACGATAAAACAGTTTTAATTCGTTCTTAATAACATTTCAAGACAGTTATCATTTTAAAAATATAGGTGTGACAGGCGTTAATTGTACGAACACTTACAATATGGTTGCTTGCTTTTTATATAAATAATAAGGGGAATATCAAATACCTACTTAAAGCTTCCATGCTGTTTGAAATACGGAAGATCAATAATCCCAAAAGAACTTAAGTCGACTTCATTGGATTTCTATCAACGTGTCAACGAAGCTTTATTTATTTTATACTGGCTAACATACTCAATCAATCCTATTAATACCAGAATTAAAATAAAGGGTTTCATTTATAAAAGTTTTTGTTTAATGCAAATGTTTAGATCAGAATAAGGTTATTAAATCAGATTACGTACGTAACTGCTCGGATAGCGATCGATAGCGGCACGATATTTCTATATGAGACTACTTGAAGTTTAAGTATGTCACAAATTGTATTCGATATATGACGTAGCTAACTAGTGATGTGACATCACCGCTGTGATGCCTCTCAGAAGCCGGCGTCTCGCACATGCGTATACTCTATGTCAATGTTGTTTAAGCCGCGAGCACAGTTTGCCGGCCGTCGTCGTATAGTTACGTCGCGCTGTGGTCGCCACAGAAAGAAGGGCTCGTTATATGTTTTACGGAAATTATATTCTTTGTTTTTTAACATACGATTTACGATAATAAAAACCGTGACAGTGATAATTTACGGTGAATATGAACGGGTGATGTTTTTGATCCGGTTTTAGTGATGTGTTCGTGTTAGTAATGTTGTCATATAAATTACGGTAGAGGTAATTGTAATTAGGTTTTAATTGTTATCACAGGATGCAGGCAATGTCAAATTAAAAGGTTCTATCGGTGGAATAATTTTTCATTCTATAAACATAAGAGAAATAAGAGGTTTTTTATCAGATGTGCAATTAAAAATTATGAAGCCATTATGATATTAATTGTATAATGATCACATGTTTTGCATTGATTTAAATACACTTTTCTTTATTTTTTACTTTAGTTTGTTATGTTTCTAGTGGGATGAATGAGTAGTTTATTTCAGATAAGTAACGAGCATGACATATTTATTGATAAATTACTATGGCTTTTCTGTTCTTAGAATTACCTGTTTCCATTTTAGATAACGACTATTTATTTCACATTTATTAGAGCCGTTTCTTTGTCGTTGTAAAGGTAAAATGAATTCCGGAATTTGATTAAGATATTAAAATATAGAGTGACTTCATAAAAATATATAACCTTAGTAAATATATTGAGTTCATCGCAAATTAATGTTTTGCCATTACTTACCTCATTCCTAAGTAACAAAAACTTAATTGTCGTCCGATTGCAATTTAATTGTTAAGAAATTGATGTCGGCTAAGAGTATTTTGTATAGATTTGTATAAAATTCTACACTAGCTACGTTTTTTTTTTGGAAAATACCAAGGAATTTTGTAATTACCTAAAATATTTTTTTCCAAAATTTGGTAAGAAATCAGGTAGATTTTTAACAAAAGGTTATGCACCTGACATATGGTTTACCACCTGTGTATGTTAAAGCTCAACAATAAACCATAATTCTTAGGTGATATAGTTGAAAATTGCTGATTTTGTTCGAGCAGGTAAAAGTAAACGGTTAATGCATCTGGTACAGCAGGTGTTCTTATCTTGAAATGAGCTGTTAAAATGGATGTTATGTTAATAAAATGCTTTTTAAGCACATTTCAGAATTGGATTTTATTTATGTAATCAACGTTGACAACAAAAACCGTTTCCAACTGATTACGAACGCAGTAATATATAGCGATTTCCAATTCTTAGTCTTATTTTGCTCTAGATATTTTATATAAAAATTCATGAGATCGTGCATTGCGACATGTAGTTACCGAATAGGCAAGGTATTGCTGGCCCGCTCCCTTCCTCAATTACCTAATATCCTGGACAGATATCGACCTAGTTACTATAAATTCATTTCTTTATATAATTTAAATGTTTTACAAGTGAAGCTTCTCTTGCTCGAATGACGTGTTTGTTCACTTAATAGGAATCTTATTTTATAATAATTAATTCAAATTTGACCTTGATTTAAGAAAAAATATGAAGTTATTCAGAGATAATAATAGTTCAAACACACACATTATTAATAGTTATATCTTTTAATCCGAGATATTTATAGAAATGTATTTAATTGCAGAAGTATAAATTACTCATTACCCATATCAGTTGTAAATATCAATGGGGCTTATCCGATTGTTCTTGATTGTAGTTTTAATTAATAATGGCGTGACGTAGTAGACAACTTTATCGATCTTGTTGTCGTACTCTCCTGTTCTATTAATAACAATGTTGCGTATGTGTGACGGGATATTTCTGGATTGTTAAAGACGAAAAGAATTAAAATAAAATATCGATCTTAATACCACGAAATCATTGACCCTATTACAACCTCGACCTTGTTGTACAATAGACGCTGATTATTATTTATATACTCAACATTAATTATTATCTAAGTATATGATTTCATTATCTATATGAATATTTATGAAATTTTAATTTGGCATTGTCTCCGTTTTAACCAGAATACTTTGTGTAGAGTAGTTAAAACGATGAGTGTTTCCGTCTGGACAAACAGTGAATGTAATGAGGGCGGGTAGTTGAGGGTCGAGTCATGTTGGTGCGAGGCTGTGCGGGGGGTGAGTTGCGACACTCATTGGCCGAACGCACTAAGGCCCTGGCGGCAAAGTGCCACGCGTTGCGTTCGCCGGCTCGCGAACAACGCAGCGTGGAGAGACGCCGTCCCAGAAACCGCAAGTCGCAGACGCGATGGTACGTCAAGGTTAGTTGCAATCCTCGAACGTCGATTGAGAGCGTTCGTCTTAAATAAGTGGCCACTCGGTTCAAAGGACGCTCCGAGCTCATTATTATTTGGTATGTAACAAAAACGTAAAAGAAAAGTATGGAGATTTATTATCGACCAGAAATAAAGTCAGACGCTGGGGAATGTCAAGGTGACTGGGGACATGCGATCTTTCACTTTGGGTGCCTTCCTATTACAATAGAAATGAGCTTTTTTTGGTACGAGTGTCATTTAAAATCCCTCCTTAAGAAGCGCATTTTGCCTACTCTGATTCCCGGACTTGGACATTAATTCGACTGTTTTGAAGCCAAAAGAGGAGGGTTGTTGCGTAAATGATTTTAAAAGTTCAAATCTAACAGAAAAACAGTACCAATGTAAAAATGTTCACAAAATATCCGCGTTTAGCATTTAAAGCCCACCTCAGTATAAGTTTGTCTTCTACATATACATATGTGATTATATGACTCTAATTGATAATTTAATTTAAAACATGTTCCAACTCTTTGGTGATAAGCGATTATTACTCAGTCGGGTTTTTTATAGTAAATTTAAACGCATTTGCATTAATCGATATTTATGTTAAATGTGTCATACGTAACATAACATGCTGAATGTGTTGAAGATTTTCTGTGAGAAGTAATTCCCTGTAACGCTTACACGTCCTTTGTTTACTGGGTACAACGGAAGCTGATATTTCTCGGTTCTAAATGATGAATCAATACTGATATTGTTAGTACACACCAGCTAACATGGTATGACAAACAAATATCATACTATTCATCCTAACATCTATAGGCATGTTAGTATTACATAGCTCGGATTCGATTTTCATTGTCTTTGAGCCCCTCAATGCAGGCCAAGGCTTATCATGTGAATATGTATGTGAGTTCGCTATGGAATGCTTGCTTTCGAAGCCTCTAACACATCTAAAGTCTGACCCCAGTAGGAACCGTTGTGGTTTCTAAAATGCTTTTAAAATCTTAATATTTATATAAATGTGTTAACAATATGAAAAGTTGAAGTATTTACAAAATTAATTAAAATTTTAAGTATCGACAAAAAATATGAAATTTTTTAAATACGTAGATATTTGAGTTTAATAAATCAAGGCCCCGCTCCGTTCAAGGATCTCTTAACGCAGGCCGTGCTTGAGTGATATTCATAGCAAGCCCTAACCCTCTAAAATAAGTGGAAATACTTTGCTTTATCGTCGTTTAATGAAAGTATATATATATTTATCGTATGACTCACTCGCCTCATATAATACTTGCATATGTTGCTATAGTAGACGTAATTAAAGTGTTTAAAGGTTTAGCGTTCTCAATTTTTCTCATGAATCAGACGGGCGTCATTCAAGAACCTTCCTCCTAGTAATTATGTACCGCGAATAATAAGGACAGAGAATTGTGAAGTAATAATTATATGTTTTAATATAATTTATACAAAAACTTGACAATTTAATAGGTTTTGACTAAGTAATTGAACTTATTGTAGTCAGCTTTTGTTAGTGTTATACGCTATCAATGATAATAGTCGCTCACTCGCAGTAGTAGTAGAGTTACTATATGAGTATATCTATTCAGGACAAATATAAAAAATATATAATAATAAAGTTATATGTTCGACGCAACCTACTAAAGACGCGTTCCGAGCGAATAAAACACATGTATGTACCTATTCACTGTATTCGTGAAGAAAAGAATCCTGTTCATTACGACTTAAAAAAAATATTATAAATTTAATGATAATCGATTTAGTTCTGAGCTTGTGGCAGACTAAAACGTTCAACGCTCTCAGTACTATCGATTGTGAGGGTAATGACCTTTACTAGTCTGCCTGCTCAGCTGATTTTTCTGTCAAAATACTACGATACCAATCTCCTTAAAAGTTACCTATGAAAAATTTTATTTTGTCCAAAGAGTTTGGTGTTATGTATTGTTATATTAAAACTATTTTTCAGTTTTGAAAATGAGAAAATTTTGAATTCAATGTATGTATTATATTCTAAATGACATTTTGTAACGAGTTTTTTTTTCTTTATAGAAAACAAGTAGAAAGTTTAAATGCGATATATGTTGTTGTCAAATAAGGTAAACGTTTTGCTTGCTTTACCGGTGAAGTGAAATCGTCAGACGCAGGCTTGGTATTATATTACCATAACGTTAGACACGACGACAATTTAAATAGATACGTTGCTGGTATAAACCCACTGGCTTCTACCATAGTTTAAACTTTCGTTCATAATCACCGCAAATAACGTCTGCCCATTAGTTACAATTACTTACAGTGAAATAAAAACTTATTAATCGTTAATTCGTTAGTTATATATACAATATAACAAGAATAACAAATGAAAACAGTTTGTTTCACAATATGTTTATATATATTTTTGCCGCGACTTGGTTCGTGTGTTTGAAGTTGAGACAGCATATAGCCCAATTCATTTCAATTCTATACTTAAGATTTAATACAGATATGCATACACACAGATAAACAATAACATATAAGCTATCCCTTTATAATGTCAGTAGGAGTGTTTACCAATTTTCCATGAAGCCAGTAGTCAAAAGTAATATCATAATGTGTCATGTAATTTCGGGTCATCATGAGGGCGGGATCGCCATCAGCCAAGCGGATCGGTTACGCTTAACGCTTTTACAATGCTTTCTAGATGTATTATAAGATAAGCCCTTTGTTTTAACTGCATGTATAAGGTAAATAATAATTAAAATAAAAGAATTTTCTATTTTTAATATTAAAAATAGAAACGTTTTGACAATGCGTGTATAATATTATAAAAATATTAACATACACTATGGCCACAAACTTTTACTTTTTACGGTGTCCTATCAGTGTACACTTTCTCGCATAAAATGTAACTTTTATATAATCTGTACCAAATGGATTTTTCATGCTTTCTTTGCGGATATAGATTGGGATACCAAATACCAGTAATACGTTTGAAAAAATTACCAGTGTTGCCATTGTGTACGGTGGTATAATACAAAATTTATATCTGCACGCTTAGAACATTTGCTTTTTATTTATTATATGAATAGAAAAGTATTAAGCATTATTCAGATAATGCGAGAAGAATAAGAGAAGCTAGTTTTTTTTTTGGCAAGCATGAAGAAATTTTAAAATTTTGGCTCATAGAATTCGTTTTCTAGTTTTAAGAAATAAATATATATTTTTTATAGTCACCATGATTTATTCAATAATAAGTTAGCAATGTTGAAATTTAGAAATTCACTGGAAGAGCAAGATTTATCGAGAAGGTACCGAAGTATTTAAATTAAACGTTAATACAGTATTAAATTGTTGCTATTACTCAGATCACCTCAATTGAATTCTTTAATATATGGCCTTCATCCGTTCATAGTGGACAGTTACTCAGATCACTTGCAGACAAATTGCATTACCAGCTGATTCTTATTAAACAATTACCCTATAGGTTGAGGTCTTACTCCTTACGTTCCTAATTGTAAAGCAGTTAACCGCACCTGACGTCTATCAACGTCACCATTCTTGTGTTCTACGCTATTTCCTAGCTCGAGTACATTGTTGGTCTGTATGTAAATTTTCTTTTAACTGTACTTTTATTATACATTATATAATTTATTTACATTGAGAAGATAACTCAGTTGTTGCAACGATTGCAGTTTCGACTCAATATAATTAAATATAAAATTAAAAATAAAATTAAACTAGTTATATAAATAATATATAATGCAAATATAAAATATTTTTTTGCAAAAATTCGAAATCTGCACTCACAATGCCATAAGCCACAACCAATATGCTGTTTTTGTTAAGTTTAGATTTATAACAGGTTAATTGCACGCGCAAAAGACATATAAGGTCAAGCAATCTTTTGGTTCAACAAAAAGTTATGCAGCTTCTGCTATTAAAGGGTGCAATGACGAATGAACATGATGGTCGGAGAGCGTGAGAAAAAAAGCTGGTTTCTTAGACGTGACGTCCTCTACATTACAATTCTCATTTTAACCACCCTTATTGTATAATTAACACCGACTTAATATACAACTGACTTATTCAAAACCATAATATATACACTATAAAAAAACTGTTATACATTCGCTGAATAGGCTATTATAAATATTTCACATTACTGTCAGATAATAAGTTTCAAAAGTATGGTTTGGATTTTTTTAAATCTACGATACAAGTAAAACTTTTGTGAATCATAGACATTAAAATAAACTTTTAATTTTTAACTGCTTCTGAAGGCGCGGAATATGTAACGCGTATAATTGTTCCGCATGATATAGGCATGTTAAAACTGAGCACAATATCTATTCTCTCTCTAAAATCGAAACTTGCACGAGTGAGCGAGAGAATAAATGTTACGGGACGGAAGGTCTTACTAGCTTCTCTCAATTTACCTTTACTCCGCAGCCGACTGTAATACGACATGCGATAGATGTACGGAATAATTTAAGGCGAGTAATAAAAAATATATTATGAAAGTACATATATATATTTCAATAAACTTATTCATATTAATAATTATTTATGGTATATAGTAAATCGAACGAAACCTTACCTGAATAATAAAACATAAAAAATAAAGAGTTGTTGTCGAAAACTTGGCTGGAAATTTTAATTATAGAGCATTTTATTCAATTCTAATGATCTTCACAGATAACTAGGATCTTTGTTTGGTCCACTGTGGTAAAACGTTTAAAATAAAGTATCCATTACAATGAACTGTTGCAATCCATTTGTTGTAAATATCTTACTGTAAACACTGAGTGAATATTTTTTTTTACAACATTGGTCAGCTTAATTTGGCCGGGTTTTCAAGCGGTAATATTATTACTATGTATAAATGTTGAATTGATATAATATACAAACTACACAGGTAAATGTATTTAGAATCAAGTTCAATAGCGATGAATAGATTCAATAGGAATGGCCAGTGCGCAGTTTGCGCTGTTAATTTATATTGGAATTTAAAAATGCTGTTTAGTGTTAGATCTTCTGCTTAGTATTGTATACAATACTGTAACGAGATCTTTTTACATTGAACAAGCGCGCTCAAACAATAGGCACTTGACATATCTTGTAAAATATTGAGAAAACACTTACTGATAATTCTGTGATATCGACAAGTGTCCTTAAACATTCTCTTTCGTTTGACAAATTGGTTTATGTGAAAAAAAATAATGAAATAGAATGTGAATATTATAACCACGTTTATTATTGTAATAAAGGTTAAAATGGCTTGTCGTTCAAATAATGATTTACTTAAATGCCTTTTGTTTTATTCTCATCAAAATTTCATAACCATACAACATCAGTCTTTAAAAAGAATAAATAATATGTGAATATTGAATTAGTATGGCATTTTTTTCACTTTATACATACATATGTTTGTATGGACTGCTTATCGTTTATGTTATATTTACAATCTCAGCATAAAACACGTCAACATTGCCCTTGTTCGAATAAACATTTGTTAGTCTGTGACTATATTTTTAACTTTCTGTGACTATTATACGTGGACTTATTAAAATATCTGTTTCTTACTAATACATTATATATGTACACACAGTATACAAACCTGAAACCAATAGTTTTTTTTTTACTAATTTTGTGTGTCTGTCTGTCTCTTCTCTTGTTTGTACGTGAAACGATCAAATCACTTACGGGGCTGAACCGATTGTGACGGGACTTTGACTTGCAGATAACTGAAATAATAAACAGTAAACAAGGCTTTATTTTAGAAAATATATTTGTATACTAAAATACTCAGTCGAAACAAACAGTCGCAATTACAGCTAGTTTCATTTAAACAGTTTTTTTAAATAAAGATAATAATAGCAGAGCTGACTAAAATATTATATATCTAACATCTGCAATGTAAATCTAAGAAAACCTGTCTTGTTTTTGGCTTCTCGTTATTTTTTATGCGTGCATTTTGAATATTTACGTCGGGTCAACCGAGGTCAAGTGTATCAACAGGGTTTGTATAAAATAAAGATATTTATAAGAAGCTAGTACTTAAGTACCATTATTGTTTTTCATCAAAATGAAACGTATTTCGACAGTTACTTTGATGGTAAATAATAAAAATGGTTTAAGTATTACTATAAACTGTGATTTTTACATCTTTAAACTTATTACTTTCAGCTTATTCCATGATTTTGTATTAAAATACAAGCTATTCTTCAATCAACAGAATATTAATGCTATATAAATACATCAGTCTGATAACTTTTATTTAGCAATAAATACATATAATTCCTGTAAATTAAAATTAAACGTTTTTTGTAACGTTACGAAGCCAATTCGGATGTCGTACAGTGAAGGAAATGAAAGGAAAATTACCCGGCATATTGAGGTAACACAATCGACCTCATTTCACACTTGACCCGTTTCCATTTCTGTTTCATCTTTATATTAATATTGTGCCAGGTCAGGCTTTACGGAATTGAAAATAATAGCAATAAGGTCAAGACACAAACGACAGGCCGAATGTGATACTATTTAGGTTGTGTGTGATTTTTACTTAGTCATTTGTCAAGCGACGTCTATTTCAATTATTCTCATCTATATAATGACATGCTTTGAGAATATTTGGTTTACGGTTTAAAAATTTTGATCAATCAAATGTTGGAAATTTGCCACATTGTTGAAGAAAAATCGTCCAGCTAAACTATACTAGCAGGTATATTAAATTTCATTAAATAAATGAAATTGTATAGAAAACATATGATTGCATTTTTGTGAATATTTTTAACATATTTGGATCCAAAAATTATATTTTTATTTTAATATTTTAATATTGTGATTAGTGTTATTGTTATGATCACACAAAAAAATGATTTTCTGTACTATTAACGCAGTAATTCTTTAAACGAAATGTGGATGTTTTTTTAAGTACATATATATTTTCATTAGAAATTTTCATTCTTGTATCATTAAATTCAGTGCTCTTGTAAGAATATTATGATGACTGTTCTGTTAGTTTAATGCAAGCATTCGTAACAGCAACAAACAACACGTCTTGTGCATGTCTTAGCAATTTAATCGATAATTGTGCCGCTCTTTCTAACATTATATAAGATGTTGCGATGGGCAATTATTATGCATACATGCATATAAGCATGATTTATTCACTCCCAACACTATTACTATAACGTAAGCTTCGTATTATCATGATTTGAAGATGTGAATTACATAAAGAAATGTTTATTTATACGATAGTATAAAAAAATTATATGTAATGAGCCTTATCGTGTAAAGTTATATTTTAATCAGGTCATCTGAAGTTGTTCAAAAAGTAGATAAATAAAGAAGAGTCCGTGATCAGTCCGTTCTCAATAGACTCAATAACTCAGATCTCTAAGTCAATTTTCATTAGGTTTGTTCAAAATAATAAAATTAACATCCCCGTAATATCTCGATTTTAAATTAATTTGAAACAATGTTGTTATAAAGTTAATTATTTTAGCACCAGATTCACGTCCTGTTAAATTAAACACATCGTTACTTAAAAGCAAATTGTAAGGTATTATAAATTCGACTTTGTTTTAACACGTGAGTAATGCGATGATATGATACTAATTGTATTGCTGTTTTATTTGTAACGTAACACTAACAATGACTAACAAACGTTTTGAATACATGACGAGCACATGAAGTGTTCGAGTGTGACAGTCAAGGTAGTGACTAGTGAGGCTGGGAGATGATCGCTGCATTCAGTCCATCGGCGTCGTTCACACGATCTCTCCGCGAGAGAGCAGTCGACGTTGGTGCGTCCGCGCAGCCGCAATTATCACTCTTTAATAATCACAATAACACACCAAATAAGGATAATTAATTCTAACTACGATGACGTTACAGTGCTTTATACTCGTTTAGTGGGCGAAGTGTTTTTGTCAGTGTTACTCAGTTACGAGAGTTATGCTCGTCGTCTGAACTCGAGCGCTTGTTTTTCGTGAAAGTTTCTTTCCGTTACATAAATTGCGAATATATTCAATGGCGATACATTAACGTGTTGATTAAAGCTCTTTCATTTCGTATTCAATATATCATCGATTGGAGGAAACGAGTTGTGCCGGATGCCTTTAGCAAGTGTGCCGCTGCCGCGCCGTGCGATTTCACCCGCTTCACGCACGCTCGAGCTCACCAGCCGGCTCTGTCGGCTTGGTCCATAGAGTTACAGCATTTGCATGAGCATCTGTGCCGCATCGTGTGGTATGGTAGTGAAAGTGTATGTAATGATCGCGGTCAGCTGATCACGGTGACGTCACGACATGGGCCATGTGGAAGATATGCGGTATCAGTAAGGCCGAGCCCTTGTTGTTCTCTTGCATCAATGACGATTACGTAAGGATAGCATCACGTATATTGTTAGTGATAAGTTGATTATATGCTATGTGTGCAGGATTCGTTATCTCATACACGTGAAATATGTTATTTGTGAGTTCGTGCTGGAGTTTAGATGTCAGTTGGTCAGTCGTTAGTTTATATTATATTGGATGAAAAGCTTTATAATATTAAAACAAGTTACTATAATGGTTGTTTGTTGTACTGCAGACGAATTATGGAAGTAAAAAGGTTTTCTATATCGTAACTTCAGTAATTCTATTGTAGTTTAATAATAGCACCCCTGCTTGTTGACTGCGGTTTCGTTGTAACCGTTATGAAATTTGCTCTCTGTTCGTCGTTTGCGATGAAAACTATTTGTACAACAAAGCATAAGAAATAAACAAGTAGAGATCAGGAAATATAAATGTGCTAGAACCAGACAATACAAGGTCATTTTTCCTTAGAACTAAATGCCTTGCAAATATATATATATTGGAGGTAGAAATATCTATCCTTTTAAAATCTTTGATTGTTTTTATAATATAAATATCTTTCGACATTAAGTTTATATTACCTACTTGAATTTAAATTCGAATAGAAATGATAAAAATCGACGACAAAAGAAGTCTTCGTAGTCAGATATTTATTTGGCATATTAATTCCATATTTCTAATCAAATTTATTTTTTCACATTAACGCACATATATATATATATATATATATATTCAATGGTATATATATTTTTTTCTACATTTTTTATATAAATATTGTTATATAATAATGAAACAAAGTCTACTTGACTCCGATATGAGTAAATCTGGACGATTTACATTATAGCTAATTTCAGTATTAATCACATGATAAAATAATAAAACTCATTTGAGGGGTACATTGTAATGTCGTTTATAAAAGTGATGTGTGTGATGATGGTATTGATGAACTGGTGGTATGTTCCAGCAGCCGACCTGGCGGTTGTGGGGCGAGGAGAAGGTGGACGGAGCGGTGTACACGGTCTACCTCAAGAAAGTTCGCTACCATCGCCCCACGCGAAGTGCCTCCAGTGTAAGTGCTAACATTCACCCGGAAACATTTTTTTATGAAAATAGTTTTATTTATTTATTAACAATTTAAACAAATACATTTTAGGATGGTCATATATTTTTCTATAATTAGTGGAATATTTATTAAAGGAAAAATGTTTTACTTCGCTATGGCAAAAAAAATTGTGACTAGCCATAGCCATAGCCATAAAATAACTTAAGAGTTTCATCAACTAAAATTCTAAATAAAATAAAATAATGTTGAAATAATGATATTTATGTTGAGAAATTATCACTTACCAAGAAAGATCAATTTTAAAATCGATAACATATCCATAAAACCCTTCAATATATTATAATTGATTATTAAATTTTGTCTGCGGCTTTGCCCGTATTTGGGACCCCTTCGTGATTATCATTTTGAGGCCTCATTCGATTCCTCGGAGATCGTTTAATCAGATTCTGACCTGGTCACAATGGAACTGCCTGGAATGAAGGATTTTTCTCTTAATTACGGTCGCTTGTTTATTATTTTCTTACGAGTGGAACTCTTGTAAAAATTGTTACATCTATTCCAGAAATTAGCCGCAACAAACAGACACGCAACATAAGTTTTTAAAATTGCCAATTTGATGTGGGTGTCTTATATAATTTCATGAGATTTTTGTGAAAAGCTGCTTTTCGAAAATTACAAAAAGACACGATTTTTTTTTTTTATTAAAATAATGTCATACAAATGAATACCTTAGAATGTTCCATACTAAATGCGTTTTAAATTATCATTAATATTGGAAATGGACTTAATGCAAGATCAGAGATCAGAGTCCAGTTTCTTCTCAAGCAAAATTAAATATACATTTTATAGTAATGGTCGCTACTTCAAGACATTGTATGTTGTCATAGACGTTAAGCACTTTATTGATGTTTTCTTTATAGTGATCATATATTTGTGGCTTTCCCGTTTTTT
Organism: Danaus plexippus; assembly: GCF_018135715.1. Classification (NCBI taxonomy): domain Eukaryota; kingdom Metazoa; phylum Arthropoda; class Insecta; order Lepidoptera; family Nymphalidae; genus Danaus; species Danaus plexippus. The sequence goes on along the minus strand of NC_083537.1, from coordinate 2,989,653 downwards.
TTTCACCTTAAGCAGCTTACTCAAGCGTATTATTCATGTGTATTATAAAAACAATATCGATTTATGAGTAGACGAAAACAAAAAAAAAAGATATTGTATACATATTTTTAATCTACTTCAACAGTAATTTAATTGTCTTATAATTCGTGTCACCACATGACAGTACGCTGTTGTTTATTTAATATACAGCTGTTAAGTAGATTAACACGTTTATTATATTTTTTGAGTGGTTGCTGTAATCCTGTAAAAATTTGGGGCTTCACATTAATGTGATAGAGACATGAAATATGTACAAATGTGTAATGCGGTTGGAATAACTCGGTGATTCATGATTGATAATATTGTTTGTTAATACACACACACACACACGAAAACAAATGACGAATACACACACACACACACACACACACACACACACACACACACACATACACACGAAAACACACCTACACACATGTATAAGCGCACGAATATACGCACACACAGCTACTGTAAATAAAAAAATCCGAATCCAATTGCACTGAATTTATCGTTAGTTACATATTACGAGTTTTATAACAATACAATGGGTAATAGACTATTGTTTGTATAAATAATGATAGTCTTTCAAGTTTATATTGAAAACACTGAAGTATATAAATTCATATTTACGTTTAATAGTGATACAAACACAAACCGACTTCTTACAACTCCGGACAAGGAAACTTTATTGAAGACTGAAGTAAAATAATATGGCTATGATTTTTAATGTATCCATGTTGTTAGGTTATTATATCAGAATATGTTTTTCTTCTGATGCGTGTACACTTTATAACAATGAGTATTAAACTTCGTAAGGTCTTGCAACGTTAAAAATAACAAAGACCCGACAAGTAAAGGACTAACGGAAACGAAAACCTTAATAAAAAAATATAGTACAAAACTTAATTTAGATATGGAATCACTCGTACCGTCGTGTGCAAAACCATATAAATTGTATGGCTTACCTAAATTACATACACAAGATGTTGCCTTCTGCCTTATTCTGAGCCAGATTGATTCACCAGTCTATAAACTGACCTAATTTCTTTCAAAAATATTATAACCACTCCCGGACCACACGAAATTTACATTAAAAATTATTAATAAAACGACGTAGGATAAAAAAAAGATTTGTGTTTAGAACATGGATATTGTCGGGAGTGAGTTCAGCGATGTAAATTTATACTGTAGATATTATCGTGTTTCTGTGATAGAGTAATTTTAAAACCACTCTTCTGGAAGCATGTATGTAGTTTCCAACTAAATATATTTGGCGAATAATTACATGGCAAACTTTTCACGGCATACATTAGTTCCGTTCATTGATATGTTTCTAGTTTATTGTTTTTAAATTATTAGTCTGGAATTAACAGTCCTTTCTTTACGTTTCTTATAATAATTAAGTGTAACTAATAATTAATTCTACATATCTTGAAGACACAAATATTTTTCATGATAGATCCTAGAGTAATCTATAAAATCGATTGTTATTAAACTCGAGTTCTACTAATACAATTGAGACATTCGATTTCAGAGCGACATACACAGCTATATATAATTTATACCAAAATTTAAAGAGAAAATTACTGTATTTTTGTAACGTTGATTTATGATATTGATTACCATATCTATTTTAATTAAACCTTATTCATCTTTCTTTCTCTTTTATCCCAATCCGAAGTCCGCACAAGCAAAGTCGAGGGTAGAAATGACTAAATTATAAAACCATCACATAAGAAGTTTAAATTGCTGACATTAAACTTTCGCGTGACTGTACAAAATATAAAACAGAGTATGGATGTTCTGGTAAAATGATTATAATTCAGTTTCTAGGTTACTGTGATCGAACTATTCCGTATTACCATGACTCATACTGAAAGGTCGTTATATATATATACAAAAAATTGATTACATTTCCTCCACAAAATCATTGATAAGAATGTAAAGAAATGGTTCATTATAAATAGTTATATTCAGGGAATTGTGAATATATAATAATAGTGAATGTATTTTTTATTCTCAGTTGTTACTTACTTATTTCAGGAATCAGACGACGAGATCTCCCACTTGGAGTGGGAAACCGTGCGAGTGCGCTTTGTGAAGGCTGGCACAGTTGAAAGGCTGGTGGAGGCGCTGGCGACTGACGATGGTGAACTTGAGTCCACATACGTCAACGTCTTCCTTGCCACTTACCGGTAAATAATAAAATCTCTATATAATCGATGACATCAAAATCTACAGAACATACATTGAGCTTAATGTATATATTTTGTAAAATTCCAGCTCATTTGCGGAGTGCGGTAAAGTGCTGGATCTACTGCTGCGGCGGTATCAAGCACTGGCGTCGGAAGACGTCCTCCCCGCGACGATCGATACATCGCAGCAACATAGAAAGTTAGTTGTGCACATGATTTATGCAACATAGGTGCACTGCTTCAAATGTCTTCAAATGTCTCTTGTCTCCTCTAATATAATTATGGGGGGACTTAATATGTTACTTTCCATAAAGCAAAACATTACATTCAGATACTATCCTGTTTATAGGACTCTGGTGGCATGTCTCCACGTTTGGTTGGATACCTATCCGGAAGACTTTCGACAACCTCCTCACCATCCCGCACTGCAGCAGCTTCTCGCCTTCACACAGCTTCATCTGCCTGGCTCTGAGTTACACTCGAAGGTGGCTTTCGCATATTTTTCTTACTTAATTATAATGTATAAAACCTGTCCAAAAATTTAATACGAAGTAAGTTTTAATATATTTATCTTTATATGCTTTCCAGGTGTTACAGAAGCTAGCAGTGTTCAGTGCGGAACGTAACGGATGTGTGGGTGGAGCGGGGGTGTGCCTCGCGCCTGGTATGCGCGTGCTACAACACCATACTAGTGCCTACCGCCTGCCACACGTGCCCCATAGACACTTCGCCGAGCAGCTTACACGTATGGACATGGAGCTGTTCAAGAAGCTGGTGCCCCACCAGTGTCTCGGCGCGGTGTGGTCTCGGCGTGACAAAGACCGATCCCACGACGCCGCCACTGTCCTGGCGACGATCAATCAATTCAACGCAGTGTCCTTCAGAGTTATATCAACCGTACTCGTCGAACCTAACCTCAGGCCGATAGAACGTACGGACATACTCGCCGCCTGGCTCGACATAGCTCGGGAACTTCGGGTGCTGAAAAATTTCTCTTCATTAAAGGCCATAATTTCAGGGTTGCAAAGCAATCCCGTCTATAGGTTAAGGAAAACGTGGGCCATTCTGTCCAAAGAAAAAGCGGAATTGTTCGAGGAACTGGCAAGAATATTCAGCGAGGACAACAATCGTTGGGCCCAGCGTGAACTTTTAATGCGTGAAGGTACCGCAAAATTTGCAGATACTGTAGGAGAGAATGACAGACAGTTACAGAAATTATTGCACGAGCGAGGGTCGCCTGGCGTCAGCCACGGGACTATACCATACTTGGGAACATTTTTAACAGACCTTACTATGATCGATACCGCAATACCAGATACTGTGTTCGATGGTTTGATAAATTTTGATAAAAAACGAAAAGAATTTGAAGTTCTCGCCCAAATCAAATTGTTGCAGGGTGCCGCAAATGCCTATCACTTACCTTGCGATCCCCTGTTTGATAGATGGTTTGATTCAGTGATAATTCTAGACGACAGGGAGGCGTATCAGTTGTCATGTCAAATTGAACCACCGACGAATCCCCCAAAAGAACGAAGACCAAAGAATTTAAACAATAACAGCCAAGGGCACAGGAAAAATGATTCAATCGCTAGCACGAGTTCCAGTAACAGTTCTCAATTCTACTGTGAGACTGACGGCGCCGGCAACGCGTGGAAACGTGATAGTTTGGAGCGGCGTATATCACCAACAAGGTTGTCGCACGGTTCCTCCTCATCGTCTTTGCCTTCTCTAGACGTGTCACTGTCAAGCGCTAACAGCGGTCAAAAGACCGCAAACGGGAAGGCCGCGGCGACCAGTCCAGCGCACCCCAACAAGACCGGACCGGACTTCTACATCATCCGCGTGACTTATGAGTCTGATTGCGTCGAGACAGAAGGCGTGGTCCTTTACAAGTCTATAATGTTGAGCAACAATGAGCGCACGCCGCAAGTCATTCGTAACGCGATGTTGAAACTTAACCTCGACGGGGATCCAGATTCCTATACACTGTCACAAGTTTTACCAGAAAAAGGTTCGTATAAATGTCGAACTATGTTTAAATAGATATATTTTAGTTTAGGTTGTTTTAAATATGGCCTTCGTCTGTTCTAGTTTAATCATAGTTCACCGAGTATTTTTAACTCGAAGTCCAATCGTTTGATATTTGCTAGAGACTTTGTATAATAAAATTCCTACATAAGCAGAGACTCCGTTGCGTTGTAGGTTATTTGTTATATTTCAAGTAAAATCTTAACTAAGTTTAGTGCATAATAGAATGTTGTTTAATTTTAAGCTACTTAGGTTTTATAAAAAAAATTTCATATGAAATTATAGCGGAATGTAAAATGTCCTTACAGAAATGGTGTTGCCATCAAATGCGAACGTCTATTACGCTGTCAACACGGCGTATAACTTGAATTTCATCTTGAGACCGCGCAAACCACAGACTGAAGCTATCGTTAATGGAAAATCGAAGAACAAACGAACGTGATCCTTTCCGGATGTCACTGAACTGTTCTGCTGTACTTTTAACTGACAAGCACTAGCGGAAGTTTAGATGGGTCAGCAAAATAGACTTGTAACAGTGTTAAAATGGCGGCAGTTGTCGCGGAGAACGTCGGACATGACATTTTTCAGTGGTCCACCACAAGACTTATTTGTGCCGTGGTTAAATAATGGTGAATTCTGAGTAAAGTGTCGTTCGGTCAGCGGGACTATATAATATACGTTATACAAAATATTTCGTCGTCTCTAGATCTATTCAACTACTCGTGCCTGATAATTCGAAATGTTCCCACGTCACTGGATGTTGTAACGTAACAGCTAGGTAATGTTTTATTTAAATGTAAATAACATGCTCTCAATGCCACCTCTAGGTTAAGTGTTGTAAGTAATGTGATTTTTTTTTTATATTTGTATATATTGATTTCGTATTTATTATTAAGAATCTCGTGTTTTATTATTATTATTATAATTTTTTGTACGAATGATATTAAGCCAAAGGCAATACTATCTCTAATAGGTGCTGTTACTATTGTATGTATATAGGAGCTTAACCATAACACATTTTAAACCGAATTTCGAATGATACTTAATGATATAAGGAACAATACCGCTGAAATTGATGCATGAGAAAAAATATACTTAATGAAATTGAATTTAATAGGTTTCTTTGATTTTAATACTATAACAAACTGCATTTGGATTATAGTGCCTATATTAAAGTATTGTATACATTTAATAATATATAAATATTTTTTTTTTTGGGGGCATTTATAACTATGTAACTGTGTATTAAATACTCCTTCAATAAGTGTTCATGTTACCTGGAGTAGCGGAGATGCACGTTCGGGACTTTACAAAGAAACCTTTGTTAATAAATGTACTTTATGATGTAGCTCTCACCAGTGTCCCCGCGTAACTTGTTATATTTTGTACAATAAAATATTGATGAATAACCTTTAATTAACTCTTTTTTTTATATATCATATTCATATTTTGGTAAATTTTTTCTAATTTTGTGCTCAGAATTCCACATAACATTGTTGACCAATCAGAAAAATTTTAATTACCAGCCTATTGATTTATTAAGTTTTTTTTTTATTTTATTAAAATTCTACTCAACATTCTCTTCATGAAGGCGTGGTCCGAATACCATTATAATAAAGTGGACATGTCTAAAAATCATATAATCATATTTATCATCTCTCAACCAAATGAAATAAAAGAATTTATGTCCATTTTTAATTTAATAAGCTATGTTGTAATTGTAGTTTATCGAAAAAGCGTTAGAGGGCGTTTGCAACAATACAAGAATAAATAAAAATAAGGAAATAACACTTTGTTTTTAAACAGGCTGTCATTTAAATTATGACAATCTGTTTAAAAAGTACTTGTCTTATATAACATTTTCGTAATGGGATCTCGGTTGTAGACGTATCAAAAGACGTGCACATTTATTTGAAGATCTCTATAAGCTGCCAAATTGCTGTGGGCACTGAATCTAGTGACATAATATTTACACAAAAACACTTGCTTTTATTATAAAAAGTGACAGTGATGCGTCTTCTATCGAAATCTTTGCCAGTTTTAATTACAGAACAGTAGGTGCGTCGCAGTCTGTTTTGCCACGAACTGATTTCCCGCAAAAGATTGAGGCTTTTATGTGAGCTGTAACTTGGCTCATTTCAAAAATCGAATGTGCAGGATTCTCCCGCTAATACATGGTAGCAATTAGTTTGCAATTTTTCAGATGCAAGGAGCTCGGTAATAATTATAACACGGCAACCATATTGTTTGTTTTCCACCTTGTTGGCATAAAAAAATAAAAGCATATCCTAGGATGAGCCTAGGATATCTATGGAAAACCACTTACTAATGAGTGCCGAAAGCAATTTCTATAAAAGGTAAAGCAATTTATAAAAAACAAGTATTAATTTTTAGCTTAAGGCCCTACTGGCTTTAATCTTTTTGTTTTCGTCAAAAGTGCAGAACTTTTTAACCGTTTCCCAGTTAATTTGATTTAAAAATCTTCATTTAATCTCTGAATATCAAACATATCGAAGCATGTTTGATTTGATTTCTGAATTGAATAAACAGCTTAAGCTAGCTATTATTAAAGTACTATGACCGAATACATAAAAGGTAAACGAGCATTAGAAAAGGAATTGCAATTGTTTATTTAATTGTTTTCGACGGAAGCCACTAAGGCCATTAGCTGGTGAAAAATTAGGATCGTTAAAGTGTCATTTTCACAGCGTTTAAAAATAGCTCGGACTGTATAATGCGAAAGGTACATTTTGTGGCGCATGGCACGCCACCTGCGTGTGCCACCGTTTGACAGTTAGTCGGCTGAAAATTTCATGGTCATCGTATCGAACGAGAGAACGCGCAGTCGCGAGAGGACGCGCCACCGCCTCACAACAACAACCTCGGAGCTCTCACTAGTGCCGGTCGAGTGTTCAGTGCCACCACGTGAACTGCTGATACGATATGTGAATTGAAACGTCTTTGTCTGCTCCCGTTGGAGCTATGGCGCGTTATCGTATAGCGCGCAAAATGAAATAGTCAGGTGAGACGCTTTTAATATAATGTTGCTGTTTTATGTTTGTAATGTTGTTCGTATTTTGATATTTTGTTATTGAAATTGTCTGGAAACAACTTTAGTAAATATAGGTTAAATATTATGAATAAGTTTGAGTTAATTGATAGTAATTGTTGGGGGTGTCGTGTTAAGAAGGCACGTTGGTGGGAGCGGCCGACGTCTACATTGAAGCTCAATGAGTGCCGCAATCTGATTACGGCACACCTTCTGAAATATAAGACAATGACCCGATGACACTCTTTAATTAATTTATTACTTTATAATATATCTAAAATAAATACATACATTTTAGTATACTTTGTTGTTAACGATTGAAATGCGTGGTATCTTCGTAAAGGTTGGATATTACAAATTTTTTATTCACATGAACACTAGTAAAATATTCTTGATAAAGAAAAAATATGATTGTTCTGCCGTTTGAAAGATTTTGAATTCATTTTATTTAAAAAATATTTTTTTGTTTTTAGCGTGTTATTTTTGTTATATAAAATTATATTTTTCTTAAAAAAAATTACCTTTCTGAAATTTTGCAATAGTTTATTTACTTAATCCATACACAAAAAAAAAATTATCAACAGTTTTATTAGACAAATCTGCGGCGTAACTGTTCAGTAATTCATAAAAGTATATTTTATAAAATTAATTAAATTAAATGAATCATGGCCAGCTAGTAGATATATCGTGATCTCGTCTGTTATATTTACTGTCCATTAAAATATTACTAATTGATAATTCATCATCAAAAACGTACATGAACCAGTATATTGTCACCATGTTTTTGTTTTAACCCTTACTTTTCTGATACTGCTTAAGGAACTTTTAAACATTTTAAAATAAAAACCATTTTGGAATTTCCTCCGCAGTGACTCACTTTATTGAAATAAATTAACTTTTTTATAAACCATATAAATGGCGAAAAACAACGTTTAGAGCTATAGTTTTCCTTAGTTTCAATGAAATATACGAGTTAATAGTAAATTTTGTACCTAATTCGGTCTTCATAACAATAAAGAGTGTAACTTGCGGGTAAATCGCGTGACATTAGAGCTGGCTGCACGCAACGTCCCCGACAATCCAATAATTTAAGTTCAGAGGCTTTTATATAAATTTCTCTGAACTGCACGTGATAAAATTGTAGACTAAACTCGAAACTAACAACGTTGTTTAAATCACAATGTAATTGGCCTCGTTCATCAGACAATTTAAGGTCTGAAGTTCGTTGCTAAAGTGATTTATTTAAGAGTTTTATAATCCAATTATCCTCTAGAATGGATATGTTTATAGCGTTTAAAATGTTCTAAATTTATTTATGTATCCAGTAGTCGAAATTACGTAAGTTATACGATCCCGACGAAATAAAATAGAAGTTTCCGAAATTAGAGCCATCAATGGTCTGTGGATCGTAAACAAAGACGTAAAAGGCAACGTGAAATCATTTTACTGTGGAAATTATTTATGTTTTGTATTTTTAATGTATATTTTTTTATTTTTGTTGTCGCACATGGTTTTATAGATCTTATAAGGACCTTATGGACCGTTGCTTGTGTATTGGAGTATGGAGCTAGAGAGAAAATTTCAAAGCTTTTTTTAGAATAAGCTATCCGATATATTAAAACTTCAGTTTCGATTTTTTTATAATAAAGACAAAGAGTCATTCTTGCTGCTTCATATGAAAGCACTTGTTCTGTATATCATTTGTTAAAATTAATGAACATTGAAAATAATATGGAGTAATTCCAATAAGAAAAAGTAGATTTGATAGTATTATACCTTTAAAATAAAACGTGTTCACTTGTGTTCAACGTATTGTAAGGCTTCATATGAACTACTTATTACCAAGGTCAGAAAACAGATACAGAGTAGTATTATAGAGTATAGTTCTTGTACATAGGTTCAGTAGTTTTTTGTAGTATCGTACTGTCCGTCCGCCCATTCCTCTGTCTCTCCCTTCATGACCCTTCATCAGGTTTGTTCAGAGGTAACTAATTGAAGTCATTTTAATATGTTCAGGTCTCTAAGTATCATTTTATTCTTCGTTTATTTTGCACTTTGACGTCCGTATGTGATCAATCATCAAAATATATTTTTTAGTTATTAAATCTAAGATCGCTAAGTATCCGAAGTATTTATTGGTTTGAGATTTCGAACTTTTTGTAGTTGGACAACTACCCGCGACCTAAATCCATGTATGAGGACAACAGTTTTCCATCGTCAAAGTTGATTTTGTCCCACAATTGTTATGGATTTTACTACATCCTTAATGACTATTTAAAGAATTAAACAATCAACACTTAACACTACTCTCAAGAGTTTTCGGATTAGGTTTTGTATTTTTCCTGTATTTTTAGGGCTAATATGCCTTAAATTAGTTTTCGTCCATCAAATTTAATTATATCATCCACACATGTATATATAAGATTAAGTCTATAATTGACGACATACCTCTCATGTAGCTGAGACTGATGATCATTTACATGAACTTAAGATGAAACAACTTTCTTCTGTTCTTTCGTATTTTTTGTTAGAACGGTTGAAAAAACTTCTTCATGATAAATATATTTGTCGTGCTTCGTTTAGGTATCATTATAATGAAAATCGACATTTGTATAAATATTAAATAATCGGTTATTTAGAAATACTGTCGTAAAAAAAATATATGATTGAAAAAACGACCTTTTTCCGAGTATCTATTCAAGGTACTCCTATAAAAATTAAATCTAATTAAATTACTTTACATTGTTAGGGGTTTGTGTGACTTCTGCGTCAATTGACGTATTTGGACTAATTTTAGACATTATTTAAATTAATCTATTACATAGAGAGAATAAGCCTATCTATTCCTGCCAACTTCGCCCACGCACAGAGTATTCTGACTGAATCAAGGGAAAAGTAAAGTGTAATTTCGATATATTTTGGGCCCAAACAGACATTTAGGCCCATAGCTAAAAAGGCGTTATATTCTCTACAGTTTATTAGCTATTTCAGCTAAGTGATATTAATGAAATTAAAAGAAAAAATACTATTGTAGCATGAAGTAAAGTCTGAAAGGCAAGCTACGTGATGTTAAATGAATGTATAATGAATCGAGTGACTTCGAGTTAAACGGTACAAAGGTATGACCGTTTGTCATTGGCAGCCTTTTTAAATAATGTATTTATTGTGACACTGATTTAATAAAGTGAATATAAAATACGTATCACGCGGTAACCTTTGCACTAGTTCCTGTCCTCAGATTACAAATTAACATTTTAAATACATGTCAACAAAGCCTCATATAAATTTGTGTCGGTCGATGATGTTGAACACGTGAAGGTGTGAACTTTGTATAAACGTGTTGCATATATTATTTTCTTATAACCAGTATGTTAGAATGAAACAAGTTTATTCATTTCTATACAAATATAATTATTTTATTAGGTACTTGTTAAAATATATAGCCGTTATTAAAGTACAATTATTAAGCATATGGCATATCATCATCATTATAAATTATACCTTCTTTAATGCTATTATTTTTTCTGCGTAAGCCGTAAATTTTCAAATGTAACAGAAATACAATATTGTAGGGTATTTTTTCTTAAAATAAAATCATATTTCCCTTGTAGAATATGTAAAAAGAATTCGATTTACTAATTAGGAGTTTTTTTAATATCCGAGAAACGCAAATTTCAATGAATAGAAAATTCATTTTTTGCCCCTTTTTCATCCAAACAAGCTTCAGACTGAGCTAAATTTATATTATAGTTGTAGATAACATACAAATATATACCTTACAACAACGGCATGTTTTGATCGTGCCAATGGAACCACAATTTAAAAGGATTTGTTTCTATACACGCGATGTTAGCGTTAACTTGCGATTTATTTTTTAATTTTTTTATCTCAATTGCTAGTGTATTTTACAAACAATGTTGAAGTCTGACGTGTATAATCATAACAGTGTTAACGTCACGGAATAGGAGACTTATTAACAACTGTACGGTTTTCTTTTGTACCTATATTATTCACTTTATTCATACTTATAGAGTTTAATGTATCCTTTGTTTAACTTATTTTTCTGTTCGTCTTTTATTATATTGGAAAATACCGTCCGTCTATTACAACTGTCTCATGTCAGATCGCGATAAAATCTCATACGATCGTTACTTTGTACAGTCTTTTCTTGTCAGCGAGTTCTAATTCTACAATTTTATAATACAGATCAAATAAATGAACAAAAGAGATTTTACTGCTACGATATACTGTATTTTTTATTTTGACAATCACTTATTTAATTCATATAAGCGAATAAGAAATTAAGTTCTATTACAAAAAAAAAAATTTATTCAAACTAAATTACCTTTAAATATAAGTATAAATCATAAAACTTTTTAATATTATCATATAAGTAATTTTAATCTAAAATATTACAGCGTACTTAACCATCTTGTTTTGCTCTGATATCGGGCTTGAAAATGCTGAAAGAGATAGGTCTTTGTAATCAAATGTTAAAAAAAAAATCCTTTGATCCCATTCCAGTGAAATATGACTAAAGAAGGTTGTATATATATAGTGCTGTCAGTTTTATATAAAAAATGTATGTCTTTGATGTAAGGGCGGGGTCGATCGCTCGGAAGATTTTCGTATGATATGCAGCGGAGCGAATAACTGGCACCTTAATCATTTGCAGTCGATTGGTCTTTGAAAAGGACTCAATTTTATCACATATTGCGATTAGTTATTATTGAAACAGTAGACATAGTTCGTTTCACTTTCACTGTAATTAGTTAATCATGTGCTACATTAAAATTTAATTTATAAATAAATAGTTTTATTGACTTGATTAAAAAGAAAATAAAAATGTTTGAAACTTAATTTATCGTCAGAACTGGGTGCTGATGTAAAACTTATTATATCATCTATAAACCCAATGTCATCTTTGTATATTTTATTAAAGCTTTAGTTGTTATTTTTGATTAAGAAATTAAAATAATAAGAAAGCCAACGCACACATAAAATAATATAAATATATGTAAATGTAATATACTACGAACATTATCACGTACAATTTTTATTTTAAGTGTAATTCTCTTAATGTGCAGTGCTTCTAGTGGATAATAGACAACGCTGTATTCTTGAACGTCACGTAGCGTCGTAGTAGCTCCGTAGCTTCGTAGCTCCGTAGGCCGTAGCATCCCCGTGTCCCAGTGGCCCAGTTTCCCGGCCTTGAACCACCCCGCTGGTTCCCGTGACGTCTGCATATTGTCGTTTAACTGCTTCGCTGCTGGTTGACACGTAGTCTGAATTACAGCTTCACTGTTGATCGAATTGATTCCTCGTTATCTGTTTAGACATGATCACTTCTAGTATTTAGTAAAATATACTGAAATAATATTAGAAACATAATTATTTTTATGAATGATACAGTATTTATTTCCTAGTGAAACTACTTTTGTTGACACGATTATGTCTCAGCGTGACACATTAAGCTACATTTCTGTTGGAGCATTGTTACTGTGAGTTAGTGTCGTCATTACAAGGCTGACAAAAGGAACAAACTACACGTAGAATGAAATAATGAAGCCTCTTTTTTGTCACCGACTTCGTTCCTAATCAAACAACATGTACGTTTCTTATAACACGCATTCATATTAAGGTATAAAAAATTAATTAATTTTCATTTATTTTTCTTACATTTTATTTGCAATAATAAAATTATTAAAAAAAAAAAAAATAGGTTCTAAAATTTTTTATCATTAAAAATAGTACGAATGTTATTCTAGTTTTCTATACTAATATCAATAGTGGAAGTATGGTGTGGTTTAATAAAAATAGAAGTGAAATATATGAAAGGTACTAGCAAATGAGTGCAAATAATAATCACTTCAGTGGATGTACATACGTAACTATATTATAGGATCCGAGCGACCGGTCCTCGGAGTCGGATTGGCGCCGCGCCAGATCCCGCGTGGCTTATCAACGTGAAACATTATCAGTGAATATCTGCACTTGGCACATACCCTGCACATAAGGTGTATGTCATGCTATTTTACTTTTTAATATAATATACACATTATATTAACAACACATCGTATATAATTTTATTTAAAAATGCATGGAGTTTAATATCGTTACCTTTGAGGATTTTGAAATTTATCATAAAGTAAATAATGAGAAAATTGTTAGTAAAGATGGATTCTATTTCGAAATAACTAAAAAGTTTACTGTCAATTATTGTTTACAAATATTAATATATAATGTGTATTATTAGACCTTTTATTAAAAGGTTGTTCTATTATAGACCACCAAAATTCATTGGTCTGTTTTAGTGGGTAAAGCTGCGGTCCCTTTTTTATATTTCAATTGCAGGCGACCACCTGACAGCTGTTAGACTATTAAAATTATTATGTATTATATTATATATATTTTTTTATATGCACATGACATTACACATGTCTTATTTCCTTAACATTTTTTTTTTTACTCAAAAGTATCTCTTTATCATTAAAAATATTAATATTAGTAAGATTTTATATAATATATATATATATATATATATATATATATATTATACCGTTTAAAAACTATGAATATATATCTGTACGTATCAATGTATGTGCAACTTCTATCCCTTAAGCCTTTTGTTCTAAAACAAAAGACATCCTGTTAGACCAATGACATATCAGTCTTGGTATCCTTGTAAAAATGTTAGTATTTTTATGTCTTCTTACAAAATAAAGCTGTATTTTGTATTGTTGTCAGTACATTCTGGTGAAGTGATAACGACTGTTGTACTCGTACATTGGTTAAACCTTTATAACCGTTTATAGACCGCAGTGCGGATGTTTTCCTGGGGCTTGAGGATTCATCAGTATGATCAATGGATCATCATATATTTTGGGCTGTGTTCTAAATTATCTTAATCCCAATAAAATACACAGACAACAACACATTCGTGTCACCATAAAATATGAATGTGGTTTGAGATAGAGCTCTCAAGTTTATTGTTTTTCAGTTATGTAACATTAAAACTGTTTACTAATAAGTTTATGTAGTTACAATCATAAGCCAAATGGAGTGATAACATAAAAAATGTCTTATCGAATTTTCAAGTTGAATCGAAATCAAAACACTACGGAACGTTCAACTAATGACATCTTTATTCATTGAAATTTGACTTTTAAAACAAGCATTTCTTAAATTAATAATCCCTGCGCCAGATCCATAAAACCTTAGAAGTGTTTTTATAAATTTCGTTCGGTGGATTCGTTTCTTACTTTAAATACAAAGTTTACGGATCAAATGCTTACTGAAAATAAGAAGACTAAAGTTTGCAGTATCAGTAGAAAAATTTAGGAAATTTTGTACATGTATGAAGATCAGAAAAAAAGGTAATTTTTATTAAAAATAATAATACGTTGTTTTGTAAACTCAGCGACTTATTACAGCGAGTATATTATAATTGTGAGATTACATTGATTTATTAATATGGCATGCATCATGCATGCATTAACTTATAACGAAATAGTTAACATAATTAAAAAAAACGCAATTTCATTGAAATTAAAATTATGTAATTTTTATTATCCATACACGGTCTCTTAGAATTATCTTTATTTGAGTATTTTTCAAACTATACAGATACAAATTATGTTAAGTATGGGTTGAATTTCTGTTTTTTTTTTTAATTAACATCAACAAAGACAAAATTTTTATGTGAGTGGCATCAAAAGTAACTCTTGATATAACTGTAAAAACATTTTACGATTCACATGTGAAAATTATACTTTTATCATACATTACATAGAAAAAGAACTCAATTACTGTATCAAAATTATTCCTTTAAAAATATTCCCTATAGTATCAAATACATTTTTTATACTTGATCAAGTAAAAGTCTACTTAAAATCTAACGTATTTTTTTACTCGCATACATTTTTATAAATGTCGCAATCTGTCATTGCTTCTCTTTTGTTTTGAGTCAACTAAATACAATAGAACATGACAGGATATTTCTTAGAATTAATACTTTTAACAAATTGCTATTGCCGTGATAAAGGTAAATGGCGGAAATGGCTTGGTTTTGTCTGGCTACAATCGCCGGAAGTCTTCACAATCGTTCGGAAATACATTTCCCCGCCAAACCTTAATTATATACGTACGTAAGGAGTTTGCGTGTATGTGTCTTTACAAAGGATAAGCAAAATGTTTGTAATTATAGGCAATATAGAATATAATTACTTTACATTTATTTATTAAACACATATATGTATTATTTTATTATTTTATCTAACAGAAGAAGTGCAATATCGTAGATATTTCGGAAGTGATGAGGTCAAGTCTATAACCCTGGTAGTAAAGAAAGTTGAACTCATCAGGGCAACAAAAAGAAGCTGCCGTGTAGATCGTCAAGCAACTGGTTACGTGTACGGAAGGCTTATTCTCTTATTTTTAATATAATTATAAATCATATTTAGAAGAATGTAGGTTCAATATTATAAAATTATTATTATATCCATTGATTATTTTGATTCTTAAACACTAATCCACAGTATTTTTTTCCAATTAATTATATAAATGACAACAATTAAGTTTGAATTCAAACTGATTACATAATACAAGGTTTTTTAATTATTGAGAAAAAGTCTCTTTTAATTTGAGACTGAATGTGAACGTTGTGTGTCTAATAATAAAAAAAAAAATATATTGTATAACGAAAATGTTGCGGATCCATAAATTTTTTGGTAACGGCCAACCCACCTTCGTTGTATGAACCCATAAATATAAGTTTTCGGAGTTCAGGTGCTGCTTGTCCTGGAAATTAATATTTACTTTTTGCAGACTAATGTAACTCACCACAATTTATGTACATAACTTTACTCTTTCTGAAAACTTCCCAGGCAAATAGTTATTTTGCTAGAATAACTTCTCCTAAGAATTTCCAAAGAGGAAACTGTAATTTGTTAGTGTTAATGTTAATATTTTACTTAAATTTTCAGATGGAAGTAAAGTTTTTAATGTAACTTAGCAACAACATCACATGTTCTCAGTGTATTAGTTCTCGTTTAAAGTGCAATAAGGTTTCTCCTAATTTTACCAAGTTAAATGTTTAAAGATTATAAGAACGGGCAAGTTTATTATAAAACTATCGATTTCTAAAACTGTAGCAATAGTTATTTTTATCTTCTATCACCTAATGGAACTTCTATAACTCCAACCACACTTAATTATGACTTTGTAATAAGTATTATTAAAGTATACAAGTTTAAATAATTAAAACGACTATCATACCACCTATAGATGGAATAAAATCATTATTCTATTGTAGTCATATAGCGGACAATGGTTATTTTAAACTATTGCTTACGAATAAGAGAGATTTTAATTGTGTCGTAGATATTTTTTGTAAAATGGAGGTTCGGGCCCTTCAATCATATATTTATAAAGTATTGTCCTTATTCACTTATAAAGATGAAAGTATAATAAAAATTTACGATAATTATACCTATTTATAAGGTTAATGTTGTCCATAGAGTGTTAGGCGACCCCCGGCATGAGGTCGGGGGAGGGCGAAGGCTCGGAGCTGGCGGAGTTCGGTGCTCGCTGGCCGCCGCCCTACACTCAGGGCTACGGCTGGCGCTCCGCCACGCCGCAGCATCCGCCTGCTCACCACCTCGCGAGACATTCGCGGTCACAGCAGGTAATATAAACAATTCATCACCATTACAAGTTCAATTCCGAAGAATGGTTCTCGTTGTTTTCTATTATAAAATGTTACGTCTCACCTTTCCTCTACCGGGACGTTGAAAGCAGCAAGTCCGATTTGAGATGTTTAGCATGTTTCTTTGCCAAAGCAAGGAGACCAGGTCCAGGAAGATCCGATGAAACGGTTCCTCGCCCTAAGAAAGGTGGCAGCACAGATCCGTCTAATTACAGTCCTATTGCGATTACGTTCATGCTCTCAAAGGTGATGGAGCGAATCATCAATATGCAACATTTGAGTCATCTAGAAGATAACCAGCTTACTAGTGACTGTCAGTATGGATTTCGCCACGATCGAAGCTCTGGGGATCTTCTAATATATATTTATACCTCACATATTGATGGCCTGAAGCCATCGACAGCGAAGGCGAGAACATGGCGGTCAAAATCGATATCGGTAGGTTTTGATTGATTTTGAATCGGGCAATTCTATCGAAGCTACCATCACACAAACTACCCAATTAATCATGCAACTATGTAGCCGGCGTCCCTTAATGGTGGAGCATACGGGTCGTTGTTGACGAATTATGCTCTACCTGCTGATTATTTTATCATCGTACTACTCGTCGGATATTAAACATAACACTTGGATGTATTCAATTGCAAGACTTTACGGGTAGCGGTCCTTCTTTTCACGTACTTACATGATGTGTAATGATTCTCCGCCAGAGGTTATCTCAGAGAATTACAATATGAGGTCTTTCAATCATCACGTGTTCAGGTACCTCCTCCAAAATCAAGGTCGGTAACGCATGCGCAACTCCCCTTATGTTGCAGGTGTCCTTGGGCAACTGTAACTACCTTCCATCAGGTGGACTATCTGATCCGTTTGCCCCTTTAACATAAAACTATGTTAGATTTTAGATTATTGATGATACTCCTATATAGGGTGATAGTTATTTTAAAGGATGTTTGGTTGCAGGACAACCGGCACACTAGCTACGAGGCTGAGGACGCTCGCGCCAGAGCGCGCGGCGGCGTCTATTATTCCCCGCCGGGCACATCCTATACCATTGTCGAACGACCGGCCTCCTCACATGGCCACCACACTCCATACTCTCAACACCACTACTCGGGGAAACTATCGAGAACACCATATCTCGGTTCTACTACTATAGCAAACACTGCAGGTTATTGTTGACTTGTATTATGAGCATTTATAACGATTTCTTTTGTGTTTACATGAAATACTATTGTCATCGCTACTTGTCAAATATATTATTATTGTTTTAATTTGCATACAAAGATACGGCGCAATCTTAAGATTTGATCATTTGTTTGGAAATTATTTAAAAAATTGCAGAGTTTATTCTGAAATTCCTTTGGGTATATGGAGTCCTTATAAGAGTCATTACATCGCCTTATTTATTTTTATTGCCTTGTTATGCGAGTTTTATTTTTATTAGGTCATTCTGTGTACAATAATATACAATAAAACAAAAATATTTTATTATACGTACACGTATACAGAGTATTATAACATCGTTTAAATATAAAAAAAAACAAACATATATAAACTACACGAATTAATGAAAGAGATACCGAATGTGTAGTAGTAATAAATATACGTATATTTATTACTGAATAATACAAAAAAAAGACAACCCATACACAATACTTTTCGTTATTAAAAAGATGGAAATTATAAGGGAAAACAGAATAATAACCATTATTCTATATTTAATTTTTATTATAATTAATCAACGTTTTTTTAAACAGGGGCGACGAGTTTAAGAAACAGTACGAACCATTTAAGTGCTAACGGTAAGAAACGGCCAATATCTCCGGAGCAGGTGCTTCGCTTATTCGGCCAGGGCGGAGCGGCTGCGTTAGGCAAGGCTCTACCGCCGTCACATCCGCCTGCACCGCTACCCGCACCGCTGCCTGCTCCCTTGCCGGCGAGGAGGCACTCGCCCGCCAGCAGTCCCAGCAGTACAACACACCATGTGAGTTTATATTGTTAACCAGCTCTTTAAACTGGTTTTTTCAACAACTGCAACTATTAATTATGTCTGACTTAAATATATATATATATATATATATATATATATATATATATATATATATATATATATATATATATATATATATATATATACGACGATAAAAGTCTTATTGAGAGAAGCAATTAGAATCCAACCGCCGGCCTTTATTATGAGTGACATTGATACTTTCTCATATTACTAGATTCAACGAAATTTCAATTTTATATAACACACAAGTTGGTATTCATACGTATAAATGTCTGCGGACTTCGCTTTCATTATAATTACATTTACTTCACTTCTATTTACTATTACGAGAAATTGATTGGATTATGATACAACAACATATATCTAATCTCTAACAATATTATTAGTCATGAAGTAATTTCGATATAAATATTTAAATAACAGAATTGAATATTTATATTCAAGGTTGGGTTTCAAACTTGTGGCTTTGGAATATCGCGTGGCTTGATGTGACATTTTATTCATTAGCTCCCTTTAATAACAGCGACTGTAGGTGTAGGATAGCAGATGTAATTTAATCATCTGTTAACTGTACAAGAATTATATTAATGGAGTTATAAACATGTTTTCCATTGATGAATTCTAGTTTCATAATCAATGAGAATGTGTTTTATGGGCACGGTGTCCTCGCGTTCCCGTTACGTTAGTACACGAGCAATACCACACGGAGCTTTGTAATCATCGTAACAGCTTTCTAAATATAGTCCAATGTGTTGTCCGTTCGCGCTGTGTGTAAATAATTTGAGGCGAATAGTCGATAGCACTAACTTATTCATGATCACGGCGACCGACTTTTATATATTGATATATCATTTAGTCTTTATTTTTCGTTATTAAAATCAGGGTGTAATAAGTAATTCATGTTTGTGTGTGAATTTATTGTCAGTGTGCGTTTATGAAAGTTTTTTGGAGGCGTGCCTTTCCTAGGCTTGTCATGTCATGGCCATAGGTAAAATGTACTTAACGTTTTATACTCAGTCGAGGAACAACTGCGGAATGAACTGCTTCACATGGCTCGGTCTATTTTATTGGAATTTATTACCGATCTTGCAATGATATGAGTATTATTTCACTTTCGTATTGCATGTAATAATTTGACGTTATCAGTATTGGGTGATCTTGCTTCATAACCCTCAACGCAGGTTTTCTAAGTATTCTAGAACTCTATGTGCTCCAAGGAAAAATATGTATTTACATTACAAATAGTCTCGTGATCGATATTGTATGAAGTACAAGTGTAGCAACAGCTATGAAAGTCTAAAGGCAATGAAACAGTGCGTGATGTGCCTAAGTATTGAGCGGTTTAGTGAACTGCTGTGCTCTGTTTTGGTTTCAAATTGGATTCTAAAGAAAAATATGGGGTAATAGTCACACGTTCATAACATTTATTTTTTAATTTATGTCTGCTATTGTATGCCAATGTTTTTTTTTTAATATATTTCTATTATATTATTTCTTACAATAATTCAATAAAATTCAATCAAAATATTATTAATTTCATTAAAATTAAATGCTTTGTTACTTAAGTCTCGCCAGCTGTAAATTCAGTTCTATGTTTTGTAGTAAAGTTAAAATTTTATTAATTTCATTTACAAAAATACATATATGAATTTATTACTTATATATATTGCTTGATTGTTAATAAACAGCCATCCAACTGAGAGAGAAATTTCGATTTTGAGACTTTAGTATCCAATAACTTAAACTGAAAGGACGTTGTAAAGCCAGCATTTTCCCAGCACTAATGCTTTGAACTTAGTGTTATCTGTCGATTTAACTCTTCCTGATGAATGAAGATAAAAGTTAGCTCACTTGTTGATTTAATAGGAACTCCAGGTTCCATTTACTTAACTTCGAAAAAATGCTTCTATTTATTAAAGTTTACATCAATAGTGTTGCTGGGGCGTATGTTGTTTATTTTTTATTTAAATTAATTAGAACTTTTAGCTTCTACAGTTTTTTTATTTAGCACTACTATTACAAAAATTATTTTTTCTCTTTTTTATGTTCAATTTAAGCAATTCGTATAATATAATGTGTACTACATACGATTGCCCGGCATTGTGGTCTGAATGTTATGCATTAATAATTATAAAGGGACTTTCTTTAAATTGATAGATATGAGTTGCTTAGTAGTTTAAGTTCATGGCTTATTAATGACCTTTTTAAAACCATTAAGATAGTTATTTTATTACTTTTCATATTTTTAAAAAGCTTCATTAATATAAAGAATAAAAATAAAGCGTAAACTCAGACAGTATAATTCCTTAGTATGCATTTCTAGATAACTTATGACTGGTGAAATAAAATTAAAACTGTTCGGAACATTATTCTAGAAGTCGCTTTTCTATAGCTTTACTTGGTTCTATTTATGTTGCCATATTCGCAATTGTAATAAGATTACTTTACTATCCTGTCTTGGTGGAAAATACCACAATATGTTACAAAATATAACACTTATTTTTTTAAATATTTTTCTATTTCCATAGACGGCGAGCGTTATCTGAAAACTATTGTATTTTATGAAAGTATTCCTTTGAAATGCTAACAATTGAACTGAAATATACTGAATTTAATAAAGATCACTTTGCAATAGACGTTATAAATTCTTGAATACGGTATCGCTGAAACGTTCCGTCTGTGTTAAATCATTCAAATAGTGTATTTTTTATTTTGAATATGACAATAAAGATTTTTTAAGTAAATAAAGTGAGGGATGACGTGTGCAGAATTAAGTGTTATTACATAATCTTATATATAAAATTCTCGTGTCACAATGTTCGTTCCCGTACTCCTCCGAAACGGCTTGACCGATTCTCATGAAATTCTGTGAGCCTATTGAGTAGGTCTGAGAATCGGCCAACGTCTATTTTTCATACCCCTTAGTCATAAGGGTTGTTCACCCTTAAACTTTTTTTTTTAATTTTGCACGAAATATTTCGTTTTTATTTTTTTATAATGTCGCATCAAAAAAAACATACAATCCAATGTTTTTACTATTTTATCACCAACCCCTATTTTTTTATATATATGTCAACACAATACGACTTTTTCGGCTAATATTTAAAATGGCTGAACCGCGTTTAACGGGACTTTTTGGCAGGTAGCTGATATAATAAAAAGTAACTTAGGGAGGCAGGGCGCACACGGGGCTTAAAAGTTTTGTCATAGTTTCTTATTATTTTTCTTACACAGAGTCGCGGGTAACAGCTAGTCATATATATAAAATTTAAGTGTTAGTAAATAAGAGTTCATTTTGTCATTCGATTAGTCTCAGCTATTTAAATTTGCTCATACATTACTTCAGTTCCCTTGATACAATGTTACATAGGCTATTATATGAATATTTTTGAATTATACAAGCCAAGTACATATTCAATTCGTTAATAAAATGAATGGAATTGCTCGCTCGAACTTTAAATAAGAATTTTCTGAAACAATATCCTGACTCGCTTTAAGTCAACAATTACACGAATCTCGTCCTGAATTTCAATTTAATATTTGTGAATGCTAAATGGAAATGAAATTTTATATTACAATATTTTGAATGAAGCAAAGAAGGCCCCCGCTATAAAAGCTTTAAGACATCTCCACAGTGACTGGCTTGTTGTGAATAAGGCTATCGATAGGGAACTTTTGATTTTACTGCGAAAGTATGATGAAAACAACTTTTTTCTCTCGCAGCTTAAAAGGAAAAAGAATTTACTTTTGCTTTATACATCTACCAATATTATAGCGATGTTAGTGATCTCACGAGATGTTTGTTTCGAAGCATAGCCTAACATAATAGGATTCAGTTCGGTTCGGCAGTATTTTTTCTATTTTTATGCATTTAAACCTTCATATGCACACATATATGTATAACCACTAGGGATTGTACATTAATAATTTGTGAATATATAAAACACGATAAAATAAATGCCACTACAATTCAGTAACTTTATTTGGTAAGAAAAAAATATATTCAAAATATGTAATCAAGACCAAAATATAATATAAATGCCTTGATTTGTCTAGAGTTGTCTATAGTGGGCTTATGAATTATAATAGAGCAAAAATAAAGTGTAATGTGTCTTAGGCAATATATCGTGGCGGAGAGAGGGAGCGTCCGTACTCGTCAGGCGGGGCGCCGCCGCCGCCGGAGCCGGCCACGAGGACGGTCACCATGAGCAGGGACCCCGCAGACTCGCACGGCTTCGGCATCTGCGTTAAGGGGGGAAAGGAAGCAGGTATGACATTAAACATATCCTACAATTGTTCCTAAAAACACGATTCATTTATTCTGCACTCTAAGAAATACCGTTTCGATTTTTTAAATAATTTATCAATATCATATCATTACCATTACACAAGAGCTGAGAAAATTAATGTTTTTGATCTCTTGAATTTACTCCTTACTGCAATAATGGTATTTTAATATTAATATAATAAACAAAAGAATTACATAACAATTATTTACTGTCCAAAAGGTTTCTTTATTTTTTATGAAATGATTATTCCATGATAGGAATGGCCGGTGAGACTCGCTTAACGCTTTAGTAGTAAGCGTTTCAACTGAAAAGTGATCGTCAAAAAACTCGGCAGTTGAATGAACTTTATAATGATAAATGACTGGATTTTTTGGAAAACGTTAAAGTGTATAAGTGTATAAATGATTCTCCTACGTACTGAACAAATAATGCTTACCTATGTTTTAGGAGACATTTAAGATTTTTGAAAATTACCTAGTTTGGATGTCTTAGTTTTTTTTAAAGTATTAGATACATAATAATATCTGATTGCAAAACCCTATTTAAAAATGAATAGATTTTAAAATACCGTTCTTATAGGGAACTGTTTTTCTTATGCTTGTGTATATGAGTGAAACGAGTAGTTTGGCAAAGATCCTATTATTGAAAAGTGCTTAATATTCAATTACACGTGTATATTGAATGATACTTAAAGTTTTTAGTCGACAATTTTAAAATGTAGGATAGTTGCGTGGACATACTACGGAGCTTCTGATATCGATTGCCGGTTCCAACGAGAGCTATATAAATAGCACTCGGCTGGTCAAACAAAGCCGTATAATCAGTGATCAACTCCTCTCTACACTATACTAATCTCTACTCGGCTAATATATCGATAGAATTAAATAACATTCGATTCATCCTTAACCTTTTCATCTAAAATTTCTATAAATAAAGAGAAAAAAATGTATGTTATTGATTGATTATTGTAATATTTTTACTATATGCAACAGATGAATGTATATATGGCAAATATATAGCGAGTATACCTTTATCATAGGTGTGGGTGTGTATATATCGAGAGTGGAGGAAGGCTCTGTAGCTGAGAGAGCAGGCTTACGACCGGGAGATTCTATTCTCCAAGTCAATGGGACGCCCTTCTCTGGAATATCACATGAGGATGCACTTAAGGTAAGGAATTATAAAGAAGCTTTTGGTTTAGATGTATACAGATTGAAACAGATAAAAAAAAAAACTTAAAAAAAGTTCATATATGTCAAATAAATGAAATAATATAATGCCTGCAACGTGTCTGTAGTTTAAAACGATATATTCAATTAAGATTTCCATTGGGCGTGCTGTTCGCGTTTAATTTCGGACTCCGAAAAATCAATACCAATACAATTTTGGCTGACATTTGACCTTAGCTTGTCCCATTTTCCGTTTGCTATCTATGGTGGTACCAGCAAATTATATTTACAAGCTGCTGTAAATCAACTGAATGACAATGATAAGACGTTCTACTGTAGTCGGGCACGAGCTTCGTTAAGTTATATACCTTGGTAATATCACAAATGTCTTCTGTTATTGATGCTTTGAGATGTTTATCGATGCAAGTAAATTTTAATGGAATATTATTATTTATGTGACGTTATGTTTGTCATTACATAATTTTATTTGGAACATAGTTTTTGGGGCTTACTATTTCGTGTAGGCACTCTGTTTTGATTTTCCTCTGTAACTTCCAGTCTCTAAGAGGTGGAAAAATTGAAAAAAAAAGTGTATATACATCACGATAGAACTGTTTAAATTTCCATAATTACGTTCTATGGTTGGTTAAATATGTTTTTAAATTATTGATAAACATATTATTTAGATTTATATATTTATAATTGCCTCTAAAACAAGTGTAATTTACTTGTTGCTGGCATGTTTTTGAGAATCAAAATGAGTTCATTAAAAGTGTGAAGTCGCTCGCCAAGCGTTTCTCCTCTACCGCGTCCCACCTCCACCCCAATTATTCCTTTTTTAATAATCTTTAAATCGCTCTGCATGCGCCAAAAGACCTGTCTTAAATTTGAAAAGAAATTTTAAATGTAAATTTAAATAATAGCTAAGATTTATGATGATAAAACTATATTACTGAATATCATAATCTATTGTTCTATATTTAAATATTTTCAAAGATTACCTCTTTGGAACTTCTTATAAAAAACCCAAGTAAAATAAAACATTTTGCTAGTTTACTTTTTTTAAAGTAAATACATGGTTCAATGTGGTATAAGTGTCTTTTAAATATTTTTTTTACTGTGAATTCAATATATTTATTATCAGATTATTTTCTATTCCCAATAGATGTTTTTTATTTATCGCCTCAAAGTTCTTTCCTGTTGTAGCTAAATATAACTGATATAGGATATCTGATACTCTTCGGGAAATTGGACTTAAAGGTGACATACTCACATGACGTTCGGAAACGTAAGGGTGGGAAATTACTTACGGAAATGAATATGAAAAAAATCCACCTGTCAATGAACCTTTACGTCTTATATGGAATATTTTTACAGCATTTAAATATTTAGGCATAATAATATGACTCCAAATGTTTATACATATTTAAACTATTGATACAATTTGTCATTTTTCATTCGAGCACAGCTATACATCTGAATAAGCCATGGGTAGTTGTGTTTTATATGCAGTCTGGTCACGTAGATTATACATGTCTTTGCTGTTGGTTATGTCTATTATTTTGATTCACATTGTACATTTCTCTCCGAGTCGCATTCTGAAGTTCACGCGGAAGAAACCGCGGACAAAAGTTACTATTAATACATAAATTAAGTAAAATGTTACCAGCGCTGCGTGTAATATATCAATAGTTAATTGTTCCTTGAATAACTTCCGTGTAAATAAAACTCCAACAACAATCTCGGCGTTCTAAATATGAAAATTAAAACCTTTATTTCCACTATAATTATTTCGTGACCGAACCGCTTTGCGGCTAACGAGAATCGACAAGCCTTTGTAGTTTTCTTTGTTTGAAAATATTATTAAAAATATGCATACATTGTGTAACTTACATTAATTTTATAAGGATTTATTTAATAAGATCCTATTTCATTTCTGCGTATGTTGCAATAGTAATGGACATTATAAATAAAAATTATTTAATCGCAATAGTTCTCGAAACGTATAAAATCAATGGCACGGAAGAGAAGAAGTCGTCAGATTTTGTTGTTTTCACAGTAATGTTTATATATGTATATTTATTTTCGTACATCAGGCCTTCGACATATATGAAAACTTGTTATAGCCGCCGTATAAATGATTTACTGGCAAAAGTTTGCCGATATTATGACCTTAATCGTCTGTAAAATTATTTATTTCAATATTAGGCCGCGAGAGAGCCATTAAGTATCTGGTAAAATGATTCCCGTACTGGTTCATATGAAAAACAAAAAGGTTTTGATATAATGGATATATTCTGAGTAAATTTAATGAAAATAAGTGGAGTTTATTTCTGAAATACTGCGTTTAAGTGTTGAAGAAGATGTTTTCACGTGTATAGAACATCATTAAGAACTTCGAAGTAATTGGAAGATTAAACAAACTATCGAGTCGGTAAGTTTTTGTTGTAGGCAAACAGTACCAAAGTTAGACGATTCCAGACTTTCATTTCTCGCTTCATTGGAATAGCTGTTCTACTAAAAATAAACGAACAAAGAAACAACGCCAGTAAATTATAACGTGGAATCCGATAGAGGCGCTGGAAAAAGATTTATGTACAGACTGCGATTATGATTAAAAACTGTTATAGTGTATTTAAATGAAACTAGTATTTTTCGGATAAACTACGCGTGATTTATTTTTGTAAAAACTACATACTCCGGACGTTTCGGTTACTTTTCAGCAACCGTGACCACGGTGAATGAATGAACAAAACTCGCGAAAATCTTAGATCTCATTATGTCATAGTGTATTTTATGTTAGTTTAAGTATTTTGTGTTATTTTCTTATAATTTTCATATGTCTACGAAGATAAATCATAAATTTCATTGCTTTTAAACATTTTGTACACGAAGAAAGCGGTTTTTCAAATAGCATACTTTGTGTTTTCCGAAGACTTGAAGGTCGGTCATCATATATTTAATCACAGTATTGATAAGAAGTATGAAGTGAAATTAGTATCCATTTTAAGACAATGACGCGAACGAACGAGTGGTGAACTGAACAGAATAATAGTTTGGATCAAAGCTTAAATGTATTGGAAATACATAAAATAATACACACATAAAAAAATCGCTTTAATCCATTAAGCCAATTAATCAAATTATCATCGATGTGAAAATTTTATTGCAGTGGAATATAAATCAGCCCAATGTTATAAATAACTTCATAATACAATAATGTTATGCAAGAAAGCGACCTTTACTAGATATATTCATAATTGCTTTAATAACGTGATGGCAAAATGTTACATTATGTTAAAAGGGACTCGAACTGAACTAACTACTAAAAAAGATTACAAAAACTCGAACATCCATCAATGACTAGGAGGCTTCCATTAGACACTTTTGTTACAGGATAAAAGCTCTGTAAAATTTAAGTGAACTTTAAAAGTCAATTTAAAATTTTGTTGGACACTTTCGAAATGTAAGTTAGATTTAAATATTCATAACTTTAATTTGGGTTTTAAATGTCAAATAGTAATTATGTCACAGTTCAATATATTAGAGTCAGTATAACGCCGATTGGAACAGTTACGCTTAAGATGGAGGGATAGTTTCAAGAGAATCTAAGTCTTTGTGGTCTGTTTGAATATGTATAAAACAAGGCTAACCGATTCACAAACAGACCTCATAAATTTCAACGAAGATATTTCGGATCCCTAACCACGAGCTGAGCATTTATATTTCACTTCAAATATTCAGCGTCACTGGAAACAGTCGACAGGGCTGTGTTAGGAGTTTAAAACGTATTTTATATATATCGAGAATGAAATTTACCTCACTTTCCATTGTCTCTTTTTATTTTTTCCCTTACTAATATGTCTGTTTCCCTCTTTTAAATAATATAAAATGTTAGTTGTTAAAACCCTAATTTTTGCATTTAGTCTGATAAGATGGTGAACAAACATTTATTACCTTGTCTCTGCTATCTCTTTATGTTTGCAAAACAAAATAGTAAATGAAAAACATAAATTCAATTAAATTAGTATCATAAAGAAGCACATATTTTTATAACAAACATAATTGAATACAAATAAATATATATAAAATATAAATTTGGTCGATATCGCAAAATATAAATCTCCATCATTTACGGTGAACTAGTTTACATGTTTAAATTGTATAAGAAGGAAAATTAATAACAACAAATATATATATTCGGCTCTAAAAAGAACCTTAAACCTGAATACATTCAGTCTTAAGAAGAAGCTTTAAAAGGAAGGTCTTATTCACGTTGATGAAGGCACGGTGTGTTGTCTGCAAGCTATTAATCAACCGTCTCATGTTTGTCTCGTCCGTTGCTTTAACAATGCACCGTTGTAATTTAACTTAGAACATTGCCATTAAAACGAGATAAGTTGAAGCTTTTACTACTTTTCACATATTCTTTTAAAATACTTATTGCAATGTCTAATATCATTTAGTTTGAGATGAAAACTTCTCAGTATTCCATGGATTCACCGTGCGGGTGCCGGGTCCATCGCGTTGCAGGCAGAAGACCTTTAACAGTGCCTAGGACTTGCGACGCAGGTGTAAATGTAGGCGTAGGTTTAAGGGGCCCTTATCTAACGCGCATTAAACGCTCACCTTATCCATCCAAGCTCCTCTCTCTATATTATTCTCTTCTTTCTCTTTGAAATTATCAAAATAAAATTTTATAAACTTGTTGTAGTTATATCACGTGTAAACTGGTTTGCTGTTGGTGATGTATTGCTCGTAATGCATCGTTTTATTCACAGGTTATTATATACCTAGACCACTAATAACAAATGCTAACAGCTTTTTAATTACTAAATTATTATTACGGATATTAAAGAGAGTGCTTAGATAATGTCAGTTTAAATAAAAACACAAACCTATTTTGTTTGTACGTTGGACAGTTTTTTTTTATTTTATATTTGTCCTCAGATGCTCAAGTCGTGTCGCCAGCTGACTATGGTGGTTAGAACGGCTGGTGCGTTAGTTGGTAGGGCTTCCTGTTCTTGGATGGATCGATACGGCAGGCCAGCCTCGCCACCACCACAACGACCCCTGAGATCTGCAAGCAAGGATCGCTCTATACGGAGGGTAAATAAAATATATATTGTTTAATTAATAACCAATTGATAATTTTGTAAAGTAGTAAATCCCCAATAGATTACAATAGCCATATTGCACATATATTACGTACTTAAGTACGTTTTTTTAATAACTATAGAATATATATTTTTATTTCTAGCAAAAACCTAAATATTAATGGTTTACATTTTCCGTCTGAAAATGCTAAATATTTCGTAAACCAGCAAAAATATATATTCCTAAAAACTTTTTCTGCCAAAAATCTCTTGTAAGAGATAAGCCACCCTTACCCGGATTGTTACGTTGGAATAAGTTCTCATGTCTAAATCCTTTGTACTCAAAAAATCGTAAAAAAGAAATAAATTTTATTTCAAAGTCAAGGATATCGTAATATTTTATTATATATTCCAGAACAAAAGCCGCTTTCAATACTTAATTTATTTAAATCAGCTATAAATTCAAAAAGAAACTTCAAGGGAAAATTTAATTACGGACATGAATAGCGAAAGACACAATAAAATGCGTCTGAAAACCCTCAGCGATATTTATTACACAATTCTTGTAACTTACTGAAGTTATTTGAATTATAAATTTAATCAAGTATTTTTATATATAGGTATCAATATGAAATGAAAATAATATTTTATTATAGTCAATGTCATGATTTTTTAAACATAAGTAAAGCCCAAAAGCATAGACCTCTGACATAGTCCTTGAAACACAAACTTGTATGTATATTAATTTAAAGACTTCTGTCTTAAAGAAAATGTAAATCTTTTAGAGATGTGCGGAGGGTCAGAGCAGTGTCTTTTAGCTTCATTAGGCACATGTAGGTCAGAACTCCCTGGAGCTTATTACAGACCTTGGGCAGAATACTTGATTGACTCAACGAATACCTTTATTCACATGTCAGTTCATGTCAATGTCAGTGAGCCTTAAGGGATTTATTATTATATTTACATGCAGATATCTTGGATTTGAATATTTTTAATGAAATAAGGTTTTATACATTTACTAAGATTTTCGCGAGTACACGTTTGAAATTAAACTATGTATTTGCGACATAACTATTCTTTTTCATTATTTTATTTTGACATTTTCCATTAATTGTTTAATATTTTAAATTTTGTTATGTAAAAAGAGGTTTCTTTATTTTTTTCTCTTATATAAAAAGCAATTAAAGCGATGATTTTCCATAAAAATGACGACACAATAGATATCGACAGCATTCATGTTTTGATTACAAGCGTCAAATATATTTTAGGCGAAATAAAATAAAAGAATTTGCGTATCAAATGGGGACTGCTCTGTCATGTGCGTGCCATTACGCAATATCTTAAGGCTTTAATCCTTCCTTTTCATATGGAAAGCGAGTACTTTTTATGGACAATAAAATCACAATATACGGTTTTGTAATGTTAAAAACATTTTTTTAATATTTAACAGATACCAATTTTCAGTTCTACTATGTATGTCTTGCATTACAAGTATGTTCTGGGTGATCCATCATGTTGTAGGTATGCTAATCGCCAGTCAATGGTCAATATCAGCATCGTTAGGAGTTGTAACGACTCCGCTTATACAACACATAACTATTGACATTAGATACACCCTGCAGCCTAAGATTGGGTCTAAAGAGAACTTTTCTTATAATTATTTTACTTAACGTGAAGTTATGTACAGCAATTAAACATTTTAATTTTGGCTAATAAATGGGGTTGTAGTTTTAAAGTAATAGTCTTAATGCCACGTATTTCCTCACCTTTATATATTATCTGTGTAGGTGGATTTGTGTATCGAGCCGGGGCAGTCACTCGGACTGATGATTCGCGGAGGTTTGGAGTACAACCTTGGAATATACATCACAGGGGTTGACAAGGATTCTGTAGCTGACCGGGCGGGACTTATGGTAAGTTTATAGAAAAAGATAAATGTTTATGGGCAATGCAATGAAAGACCACGGTTGTGAGTCACTTTGTAATCTAACGTTATAAAAATTATCTGTCAATTAATTTGTTATACCTATTCCGTACATGTTTTCACTACATTGTGTTAATTTTTATGAAGTACAGAAACAATTCAAAAATAACATTACTTTGTTCCATAATTTATAAATTAAATATTTAAAAAAAAAATACTATAATTTCCAATAGAGGTGTAAAACGAAAATATTAAGTTATTACTTATATAGGTAAGCCATCGTCGGTGTGTTTAGTCCGAGTCGTCATCACTACATACGGATGGTTAACAGTTTTTCATTCGTAAATCTTACCACATTATACCACAATAAATACTATTCTCAAAAATATACAAGTCTCCAAATTATTAAAATAAATTAATTAGAAATACACCAGTTCTACCTTAATAATAATACAATGTTACAATTTTCTGTTGATACTGTTCTTATCAAAATCGTTTTAAAGTCGATGTAGCCGCGGTGTCAACGGCAGTACAGTATCTCTAGTCCTTATATTAAATAAATTTAATTTAACACTTTGCCACCATGTGATCAATATGATTTATAAACGTAATGCTTCATCCAATATTACCAAAAGGTCTGTAATTTCGATGATTCAGGTGAATTTATGAAGGTGTAGATATGTATAGCAAGGGCTTACAAGTTACTCGTAGAATTATGTTCGTAACAAACAAATGCCCCTATTGTAAAAGGAGTTTGAAATGGATTTATAAATCTCTGAACCTAATAACAATATTTATAAAGGTGTATACAGAACGAAAAATATTTACGACCTCGTGTTTTGTGCAGTTCGAAAGAAATATGGCAACGGCGGAGGTGCGGCTAAAGATTTATGGCATTTGTTTTAGGTTACGCCCAACTGACCGATAGATACTCAGAGCACGTTCCATTCTATTTTATTCTGATATTTCAGAAGTCTTATGAATTTTAATATTTAATTTCGTAAAACCCAAATTTTGTTTTCTTTATGAATTAATTGTGGTGTAAGTGAATTTTTCACTGAAACAATAAACGTTTTTCGAATACTTATTTGGTCTTATCTTTACTTAGGTGTTGAATTAATATAGAGAAAAGTGGAATGTCAGTTATATTATCTGGGATCTATTGACATTTAACAGATCACGTGTCGGATGGACAGAGATCGATCGTGCACTGAAATGTTAAAGGTTACCAAGTTCACTGTTCTGTCTAAGAAACTGAATTGATTTTTATGAGAGCATTAGCCTCGGCCACCGGAGTTGTCGTTATTTCTTTCCTTATTTTGTTCTAGTTTATACTAGATTTGTATGTACGCCTATACTATATAAAAACTAAAATTAAGAATATACGTAATCTGAATAATAAAAAACTGAATAAAATTTTTCTATTATCTTTAACCAGGTCGGCGACCAGATCTTGGAAGTGAATGGACAATCATTCGTAGATGTGACTCACGACGAAGCTGTCGCCCAGCTGAAGTACCATAAACGAATGTCTTTGCTAGTGAGAGATGTTGGAAAAGTTCCTCACGCTTGTACTGCTTATGGAGAACGAGATGCCGCCCCTAGGTATCCTAAAATAACTAATTATTAACAATTCTTTACCAATACTCGTTATTTTTTTTATAAATCTGTTTTATCTAAAAGACTTTTGAGAAATTAATAGCTCGAAGCTTATCCACAAAATTTTATTTGTAAAATATGTCTTTTGAATTGTAATATCGATCAACTATTTAATAAATATAACAGCAGTACAAAGCAATGTTCGTCAAAGGGTTATTAAAGCGGTGTAATGTTAGGAATCAGTAATTTGATTTATGACGACGATCAAGTCAAGGCCGGCAATATTGTCTTTGATGTCTCTAAAAACTTCCTACAAACAGAATCTACGATGCTCTTAAAATACCACAGATATTCTGAGAGTCGTTTAAATTTGGTTCTATTAAGAATTCACTTTATAATTATTATGTGAATGTTTTTGTTAATCACTTTCTAGCGGGTGTGAGTTTTGTTTTGCTGACACTACAACTTCTAAATGTTTTATAAAATTAGGGTTCTCATGAAGAGGTTTTTAGACAAACTATAAGACTTCACAAAGACAGAACTACTGATCTTTGAGAAAATACTTTTTCGCAAATATATTTCCTTTCTTTAAATTAATAGCCAATATCCTCGTCATAGAATAAGCGGCTGGGGTAAAAGAAGAGGTGCGGCTGCAACAGCTGTCGAACAGAAGGCAAAGTCGTTGTTACCTCAAAGCGACTTGCCCGCGCTGGCATATTACATGGAGGAATACGCCAACAGAAGACTCACGGCTGACGCATTCCTCACAGTTTTAAGAGATTTACTCGACACACCCCAAAAAGTAAGTTATTTATAATTTATCATTCAGCAATATCATGGTGGTTATTAAAATAAATATGTTTTGTGGCTAATTAAAAGACCGTAACAATAAAAAATGATAGATGGACACTATATTATATAACAATAGACTGTCCGATCTAACAAGCGATCTCTTTCAGGAAACTTTTGTAAAATATTATAAATAAAGGGATTTATCTAAGCGATGACTCTCATTCTGTCTGAAAAGAATATCAAACGTTATAGAACTGTCATATTATTGTTCTTTCTCTAAAGTTTCTTGAGTAATAAAATTACATTTATTGACGGACATTTAAAGATACATGGGATGAAAATGAGTAGCAATTATAAGAATTAATGTATTGAACCGTATCATTTATCCGTTTCTATCAATATATTTCACGTGAATAAAGCTTCTACGGAATTGATAGAATGTTTTTATTGAACACAGAACTGTATTGGAATTCGATTTAAAATTGAAATGAATTCCCCTCTCATATATCAGGTTGTCACGTAGACGTACAAGACGTTCATGAACCTCATAAGGTGGGTGGTTGGTTCGCTTGAAGGTTTTGACGTGTCTAATTTAAAACTTCCATTCCGCCAAATACAATTTTCTTCTACTGTACACGAGAAATCATGGAATTTTCTCATGTATCAATGGCGTTGTAAAAATCGATAATTCTAATAAATTACTATCGAGAATCGTTTTCTAATTTTCATGACGTTCATGTTAGAGAAGTATTTAAGTATTTTAAGAAGCATAACTGTTCAGACTATAAACGTAAATAAAGTATCGTTACTTATAATATTCATAATAGTTAATGAGGTGCTAATGTTACACCCCGCTAATTCTAGCTCGTTGACTTTTATTTCATACGCGATTTGACAGAGGACAAACGGTTCTCGCATTTCCTTTACTGCTAAGTAATGACCGTTTTGGCTATTTATGCTTTTATTCACAGATGGTAATTGCTTCATAAACATAATTTCTCTTATGGGAATATAATCTGTATTAACATTTTTTGCTGTCATTTTGTTATGTATGCGTCTAATTATCTTTATGTAATTAAGTATTCTACAGTGGGTTTAATTAAAAAAAAAATATTGCCATAAATAAAATAATTACTGTCAAATTTTGGCCAAATAATTAAAATTATATTTATGGGATAATGTAATGGAAATTTCTTTTCTGTGACAATGTTGCCTGTTATTAATTATGCCTGTTATTATCTGTCCTGAGAACTTTTGTGGCTAATGGAGAGTAATATATTGCTACTAATTTTGCTATATAAAGACTCCCAAAAGTGATTTATAGCACAATCCATCAGATGGTGAATAAACATATCGCAAGAGCTTGTTCCAGTTAACCAAACACTAATGAATAACGGTCGCTAATATTTGCTAAAATGTAATTTACAATGTGGCTCAGACTCGACCAATGACGGATGAATAGCGATAGCCAATGTCCACAATCGGATGCATAATGGATTTACTTTATTACATTTGTTAATGATTTATTGTTTTGCAAATAAGGCGTATTTCGTGTACAAGTTTTAACTTGATAATACATATATATATTGTATTTTTGAATTAAGAATGCTGGGAAGAAAAGATTTAAGGACCTATTATTATATAAGATTTTTATTGTTCGCAGTATTCCCTTCTGACGGAAATCCGGGAGTTTTTACTTCCTGAGGACCGGCCTCGTTTCGACGAGCTCGTGTATAGACGCCCCGAGGACGGTACAGAACACCATGTGAAGGTAGCTTTGCCTTTCAATTAACGTCACTCTAACCTTTTTTAGATACTGTCAAGGCCTTCTTCGTTAAACTTAATCCTGACGGATGTGTTAAGATAAAGTAAATAAAATACATTAATTTATATAAAGTGGCCGTCGCTCTATCATGATATACTATTAAGCAGAAAAGCAGAATGTTTTCACGCAATCTAGGCGATTTTTAATTCCGTACTCATTTAACAAAATCCTATTTCTTTTCTCCCGTCTTCCTTTTAAGGTTTAATTATAATTTTATCTTCTCATTTGAGCTCTTATTTACGTGCAGCAGTGGTTTTGCTGGCTTTTATTTTTAGTCATTTGGCAAAATTCTCACGTCCGAATATTTCTTTTTGAAGGAATTTAGAATGAACATTTCTATTTATGTATATCATAAAATTTTCATATTACAATATTTGTACAAAGTTTAATTTAGAAAAAATAATAAGATAATACGGAGTAAGCTATCCACTTTTCATTACGCTATTACAAGAACAAGTAAGAATTTCTATTTGTATCGTTAGGTGTGTTAGAAAAAATCTTGAAGTTCCTATTAACCGTTCATACAAACTGGGATAATTTAAAAGTATTTGTCTCCGCTTATTCACGAATTTTACGAAATTACAAATTGGCGGAGTTATTCAGTGTGTGTTGTAAATATTGTTAAAGCTTTGATATGCTTATAGCGAAGTGGCGAACGACACATGCTGCCGTCGTCAACCATGCACGACCTCCACGACCCGGTGAGTGTGACGCCTGTTAAATGTTGCATGGTCATGCAACGCGAAGCGATCTGCATGCATTGCATTTAATGCAACTATAGTACATTCTATTAGCACCCTAAAATATTTCTTATAAATTAAACATTGATATTTCAGTTGCCACAAATGCAATGACTTTATCGTTTCACGTTTCGCATGGTGAAGCCTTAAATTAGAATTTGTATTGTGTTGCTTCTGAAGCATATAACTGATGTGTGTATAAACGTTGCAGCTTTTTGTTATGTATAGGTGAAATGGAATTGAGTCTAATGTAGAACTGTTGTCGGTGTAATAGGTCATCATCATAGTGTTATTGGTGAATATCATTTTCAAAGTTTATTTTACATTCTTAAATTTGTTTCATATGTGCGCTTGGCAGGCAAATACACTAAACGAATACAGAGAGCGACTGCGACGGTAGACGACGACGCGATAGGTTATATAAATGGTGTAAACCGAGTTAATACAACAACTGATTGATGAATTGTAGGGTCAGGTATAGATTGTTTTTGTAGGAGGCGCCGGCTGAAGTGCCCCTCGTTGTGGATCACCGCTCGCCCTCCGAGGACTCCGGCTTGGGCCTCCCGCCTCATGACCAGGCTTACAGGTGACCTGTTAAATATATAATTTACCTGTTTCCTGGAAAAAGAGTCTCGCGCTGACCATTAAACTGTTAATGATAAAACTGAAATTATTGAAAATCAAAATGATCATATAATTTCTTCTTTTGTTCTAATGTTTAAATACCCTCAATTACATCAATAGACCGGTTATTTTATTGGCTGCCAGCCAACACTTCTAATTTAATTCGGCACCACATCGATTGCTTTACAGCCGTATAAACGTTCGCATTTATTGTCACTGGCGGTTTAGTACCATTGTTCTGCATCCGAGACGATTTTACTACATTAAGCGCCCGTAACGTCTGAATCGCCTCATCAATTTAAACAATTCAGTTACCATCGTCATCCATTAAAGTTCATTTTGATTTACGTCTCACTATTTCAGAGTAGTTAGGAAAACATGATTATGAAAGAGAACACTATCATGTATCCACGCGTTCGGTTTTAACGTATCCGAATGAAATGACAAATAGTTTGCACAAGCAGATGCGTATATGATGTTGTTGTGTAGGTGTTTTAGCATATGGAAGCAAGATGTAAGGTGTATGACAGAATGTTATGTGGGGCAGGAGCGGGCGCGCGTGGTGCCCTGGGGACCCTGCGCCCCCACCGCCCAAGCCGCCGGACGAAGACCTGGAGCCTCCGCCCGAGGTGAATTTGCCAGAGTTACCTTCCACACTTAATCAAGTTCTACACGTTTACCTCTCTATGCCTTAATTTTGATGTCCTGTGTGGCATACGCGATTCTGCTTCCACACTACTCTGAATTCTAACAAACCGCTTGCGACTCCATTTAGAAGATTCCTTGTATAAGTGGGATAGCTATCAGCAAATGTTCTGCCAAAGGCGGCTTTTGCATTTTCTCACATCCATTTGCCGTAATTGGAACTCTTTGCACACAATTTTTTCTCATCTGTATTCGAAACTGAAAACTTTACCGTAGTTGAGTGGCACCTCAGCACAACCACCGACTTCTATGATTCACATTAACTGTTGCATGACTTTGAAACGGCTAGTTGTATGTAGAAACACATAAATTATGATTAGGGCCGTTATTTCCATTCGCATAGAGAAATTGTTGAGTAAATCTGGCAAAATTTCCATGGGCTTATCATGTATTATGATAACATTAGCGTAAATTATTCATAACAAAATTTATAGGTAATAGCGGCCTATGTATCCTCCAATTCTTCTGAAAATATCTATTAGAATAGTTGTGATATATTTAAGGAAATTATGAAATCCTCTTTTTACTGCCACTTGAATTAAATGCTTATTATTCGAGTAATATTTTTGAATAATGCTATATTATTTCGAGGGGACAATATATAACTAAACCTATTATTTAGTCTGATCCGTATCGGCTCGTTGGTCTAGGGGTATGATTCTCGCTTCGGGTGCGAGAGGTCCCGGGTTCAAATCCCGGACGAGCCCAATATAACGTGCATTTTTGTAATATTTTCCACAAACCACACTTGCATCAAAGCTTTTCTCTCCTTATTTTTCTTAAACTAAATACATAAATAGAAATCACACCATCGTATTATGTTGATTTTAATTTTGAAATTGATTATGGAGACAAAATTTAATTTCATGCCAAGATAGAGTTTTTCAAACATTATTTTTTTTAAATAAAAATAAGTATTTAAAATTTACGCTCAACCTCACAATTTCAACTCATTTAATTAATTATTTTATTGAACAAAAATGAAGTGCTTTAAATTCATTTATCCCGAACAATGCTATATATTTATGAAAATGCGTAATTGAAATCACGAACCTAAAAAAAATTGAGCCATCATATAATGGAGATCTAAGATTTTCGCGAGTTTTATTCATTTAAATGAAACTAGTATAATTGGTCAGGACCAACTGACAGACATTCACATCTCGTCTGCCCGTGATCACGGTTGCTGCAAAGTAACCGAAACGTCGGGATTATGTAGTTTTTAAATAATAAAATCCACGTAGTAAATCCGAATAATACTAGTTTCATTTAATTGAGCCATCATAGTTTGATCAACAGTTATATTTATTGGTTACCTGTATACGTCAGTGAGGCACGTGATATATATATATATATATATATATATATATATATATTACAACAGATACCAGTTGGGTTACGTGTACTCTAAGGGTACTGTTGATTAATAGTTTGTCTGTCAATTCCGCTTTCCAGTTTATATGACAGATTACATTAAACTAATGATAGCAATCTATTTTGCAAGCAAATCTATATACATATGTATAAATACGTGAGCATGGCCATTTACGTAATAGAAAGACGTGTCAACCATGTCTATATATTGGCATTTATCAGACTTTCTAAATATCTGGGGTATATTTAATAAAAAATAAAATTTCAGTACTGCAGAACGGATTTTCATGTAACTTTGACTAGATTATTAAAACATTTTGATTCAGAAATATTTGGTTTTCGCTGTAAAATAGTTCGGTCCCTAATAATATTTCTTACCTAAATAATATGTAATGTCAAATGTTTAATGCAGAGAAATAAAATATCATCTAAATATAATGATATTGAACTGAAAACAGGAACAGTTGACGTAATTTAATCCTGGGTCAAAAATAATTTATTCTAAAACTTCTACAGAATCCGCCATCTTCGTCATTATCCTTGAATTCATTGTCCATCGAATAGATATTCCGATCCTTACAAACCTTTCAGTTTTTTACGATGACTGTTTTATTAGCATGAATGAAGAAGTAAATCAAAATATTTTCTTCCGTTATTCGATTCGCAAGTACGAGTTTGTGCATATTATTTATTACAATCTAAAAATTTTGGTAAACTTGTACGCGAGATATTTTCAATATATATATAATCAAAAACTTAAACCCACCACTAAGTTGTAATATTGAACGTTATCAAAACTACTTATGGCAATATGGCGGTATATACATACATGTATATGTATTGTAGATTAAAAATGAACACATAATTCAGGTTAAACTGATGCTCTAACATTTTGAAACACGTATAACAGTTGACATCATCGTAACATTCCGACTTCAAGTACACTCGTTACGCATACGAAACGGGCTTGTTATCCCGCTGATAGTAAAAAACTAACTGCTACATTGATATATATATATGTACATGTCAACACTGTAAACAAATGAGAAATTATTATTTCTACGTCATTGTTGGTTTTGAAATAAAGTTTTTGTAGTATTGTTTCAAAAGATTACTATTCGTGTTTGGCGTTTATTCTGTTGGTACATTTGAGTATATTAGAGAAAAATTTTGTGAACTTCGACACGTTAATTAAATATAAAATACGTAATAAAAATATATTAGCCAACTTTTGAAATAATCACACAATAATTTAGAAGAAATAGATCATTTAAGGAAAAGTAATAAGAAATAAGTGTTTGAGTTTTCTAAGTGACGTCAAACAAGTCAAGACTCGTGTCGTCGGCATAGATGTGACGTTAAGATAAGTGGTTTTATCCTTCAAGGATTAACTTGAAGGTTAACGAACTTAAAAATAAATTTACCATATTTATGTTCATTATCTCTTTGATTGGACTTAAGATATGCTCATTAAAACCACGAGGCTCTCAGGGTCGTTTTCTTTATAAGAACTATTCAATCTACCGAAAGATGTTAATGAAGAAAAATATAACACAGCTCAAACGTAGTCTTGTTATTTTCTCATGAGTAAAAACTATAAACCAAATGTTCTCACGTAATCAAATATTAAGACCACGTCTTGTTTGTAATGTTCTTTGTGGACTTGAAAGAAATTTCCGCGTTACTTTTACCATTACATTATAACAATACGTCTTCGCATAATTTGATAAGTGAACTCACAATGGATGTAATACTTTATTGGTTTATAAAGATATATCGGCTAATAATCGTCCGATTGTTCAAAATGCAATCGCAAATTGAAATGGCAAGCGCTGTAGAAATTGGGCGGGCGTGTGGCGTCGAAGTCGTCTCGTGCCGGACGTCAGTTCAGTGTAGGTCGTAGGAGCGTGTAGACAGCATGTCTAGACGCCGCCGCCGCGTCGCTTTCTGCGACTACATGCCCATCGACATGCATGCCATGGCCAAGGTATAGGAATTCTTAAGACGATAACGTAAGCTGTTGCCGCGTTCCTTGTAAACAAATAATGTGTCCAATCTTAAATTGATGGAAAGCGTTCAGTTTTGTTTAACAACACGTGAGGCAGTTTCATTATTTGTTCGTTTTGTTTTGGTGTAACTGTGGTGTTTATTTGAGGTGTTTGATAAAATAACATTCATTTATTAGATATACAGACATAAATTTTTATTTATAATTATTACACTAGCAAAATTTTACGATGTTTTTTTTATATGATATCGAGAATTGATAAATCGCGTGTAGAATTGTTTAACTATAAAAATTAACAACATATGTTTTAAAAGTCATGCTTAGAATTGTTTGCTCAATTTTAAAAATTTACAATATATATATATATATATATATATTGTAAATGTAATGAATAACGATGAAAAAGTTCAAGTATTTCTACTATTACATATTGTCACAGATAAATTTAAACTTCGTTGTAGAATATCGCTGCCAAACGCCTGTCAGATATTAAACTGCAAATGTGATTGTTTGCTGGAAAAAAGTAAAATTTTAAATTTAAAATTTGATACGTAAACTGCTCTATAAATAGCGCGCTCGATATGTTTATGCATTTTGTACATATACATTTATATTATGGAATTCTACAAGCCAAGGAGATTTCGTCAG
Source organism: Danaus plexippus (assembly GCF_018135715.1). Taxonomy (NCBI): domain Eukaryota; kingdom Metazoa; phylum Arthropoda; class Insecta; order Lepidoptera; family Nymphalidae; genus Danaus; species Danaus plexippus. The sequence goes on along the minus strand of NC_083537.1, from coordinate 2,947,847 downwards.
TCACGAATTGTAACTTTTATCTGAGTCATTATTATTTGTACCAATTTCTTATTGTACTTTTAAACAGTTAAATTAAATAGTAAACGAAAATGCCGAACTATAAGAAAACTCATTTGTCCTTAGATTCAAAATAAAGTTATTGATAATTGTAACCTAACTATTAAATTGGGGTGAATATAAAGTATTGTATTATTTTTCTCTGAAAAGGTTAGCATAACAATGTTGAAATATTTTACCAAATATCTAGAAATCGTCATATATACACATCACCGGATCGTATTTATATATAATTGCGAACGTTATCATACAGCTGAGTAAATATTATTTCCCGAAAGGAAGAAAATGTACAAAGTTTTTTGGACGTGTAATTTTCTTTAGTCACCATAACCGTATCCCGTAATCTATAGTTTCAATAATAGTAACAAAATATTATGTTATCCAAGATAAATATGTGGGTTGTAACAATATCTTGACGTGATATATTGAAAATTGATCTCAGTGTAATAATTTGTAGTATATACATAGTCGACCTAAAATTCTGTTATTAAATTTCCTGATTAATTAGTTCGCAAACAAAATTTTCTTTTTTACTTAAATTCCTTTGATTGCCAAGAATTTTTTATCATTACGATATTTTCATAAATACGGGTTTATTAAAACACATTTTTATGTTAGTTCATGTTAGAAGGATTGCTTGTTTTGTCCAAAAAAACAAATGATGAGTCCTTTTGTTTATGAATCATTTGCATAAACGTGGCCTATCATTTAAACATCCCTATAATGTATGGGTAAATGTTTGTTTTTATAATATAATATATTCGAACAAAACAAAATTGACCAAAAAATTCTTTCTTAAATATCTCACTGACTATATGTTTCTTTATTTTCTTGCAGATTTCAGTATCCTTAGTACAAGTTTGCATCGTCACATTTTGTGTGTGTTATAGCGTATGCCGTATCCCATTCAATAAAAAACTTCAATACTATAAAGAAATATTTAAATGTGCCAAGAATTATGAATGCAGACGTTTTTGACTGTTAATGCTCTGTATGTAATGTGACCGTGTAGACTTGGGGTGAGCCTAAGTAAATGGTGAGGGAAGGCATGAACATTCCAAACTCCCTGTCTCAATTTGATCTTAACAATTCGTGGCAGACAAACGTGTTCAATTATATATTGAATTAACTTCCAAGTCCGTGCCTCCTAACGTTCTTTGCGTATACGTTCAGTATTGTAATGATAGTTTCGAACAGCGTTGTAAAACTTAATTGTTATTTACGTTAATAAACGATTTTTTCTCATTTCAATTGCTAGCTGTATTTAGAAGCTAACGCGCAGTGTGCTGACTTAATCAAACATTCTGCCTGTGCATTTGAGCTGACAGAGCTTATAAATAAGCTATATAACCGAAAGCTTTTAAGCTTATATATAATATGTTCAGGATTAATCAGTTCAGTCCTCAGAGGAAAAACTTTACATGTAAAAATAGTATTACTAGAACTTATTCGTGTTCTCGTAAAAGATGTTATTTTCTTAAATAGTTATTCTTTGTGACTTTTCGGTTTATGCAACTACGTAAAAAAAAAGTTCGATTTTATTGTAAACTTTATTGTAAGCACTGAAAAGTTTTATTCGTAACAAAATTGGCATTTATTCTTGCCAACAAAACATTAGGTATAATATTAAACTTTGGTAATAAATTTTTCTCTATAAAGCAAATTAAACTATCCCCATATAATTTTCATACCGTCAACATATTTTTATTTATGATTAAATTATTTTCGTAGGTTATAATCGATTCTGAATATAGCGATCACCGGATTAGACACTCGTGTTTAAACTGTGTCATTTAAAAATACCCAAAAAAATCAATTGTATCGGGTCTCTTGATCATCCCTCAGTCTAAACGCGGTCATAGTCAGGCTTACACCCTCTCGAGTGTTATTTAAAGTTGATGAGATTCTAAAACCACTTGTAGGATCAACCTGCCTTTATATTCGATTGTCCTTGTACGCTTTTTTGTTTTCTTTCCTGCATGAGTTCTGTTTCCGTGTTTGTGTTAGTGTGATCTGCATTTGGAATAATATTCGATTAGTTTTAAGAACGTTTTGTATGCCAGGAGTACCAGGAGGAGGGAAGGCGTTCCAGAAGACATTCTTCACCATGTAATTCGAGGGAGGGCAGCACTACCGCCCTCCACACACAACACTACGACGATGCTGTGAGTATATTTATGTATAAAAGTGACTAAAATTCTTTTTTTTTAATATGATAATATCGTTTTTATATAATTAAGTACATTGAAAAATGTGTTTCATTACAAGTGATATATTATTATTCTGAAAGTTCCCATTTCGGAAGTAAACTGTCTCAACTAACAAATGAAAAATGTAATTAGTTTTGTTTGGGCTCCTATAAATTACTCATACTATTCGAATATCTGGAGCGAATGTCTCTTATTCCACACATCTTAAAAATTGTTATTTATGATTCCGGTCCCCTTCCCAGTGAATAAGTTGGCTGAAAGCCAAAGGTCTGTCACATTCACTCTCTTTCCTAGAAATTATTGTTCGGTAATATTTAGGTAGAAAACGAGAAATATGCTGCGTGGATTTATTCTCATGTATTGAACAATTCGCTTTTTCTCCTTCCAAATTAAAAAAAAAACCAGTGTCCTAAATACAAAGCAATAAATAAATTTTCATTTTAAACTTTAAAAGTGATACTTTGTCATCCGAATGTCGCAAAGCCATAAAGTGTGAAGCTATGAACATAGTAAAATTTTAAGAGGTTTATAGGAATTTTGGTTGCATTTTAACTAAAAAAAAAGATAATAAAACGAGAACTTTTAAAAGTGGCAGTGTCGTAAAATTTATTCCTTCGATTTTGCCACTCATCTGTAGCTCCCGAGCCCAACCAATATCTATATTTCGTCCATGAAGTGTTTGAGAGAGGGCCATCTTTATTCTCATTCCTTTAGTGCAAATGAAGTCGTTAAGTATTTCGATATTTGTATGTTTATTTCATTATAAACAATAACATATATGACATATACAAACATTGGATAAAATATGAAAACCATAAATTCTCCAACATGATCTTATTCGGTATTTTTCTGTACTTATTTAATAAAATTCCCTTTTTATGTATTTCCTTATCGAAATGCAGTGTGGGTTCAAATGACAAACATTCACTTTTGCAATTTTCTTGTGTATTGTGACCTTCGCAGAAAGATTTTTTTATTGGTTTATGAATCATAGCTTTGGTTTTTTATACTGGCCATTTAGGGTTATCTGAGAAGCGGACGGATTTGTTTTCACTGGATTAGTATTTATTATTTGAATTTCGTAAAAGTTATTGATATCTGATAAAATTTTGTACATTGTGCATCTCCACGAATAATATAAACCAACCAACAATATCTTGTAAATTTTTGCTCGCAGATTCAATTGTGTGATTTTTCGTTAAATTCTTTATTCAATAAATAAACAGTCATAAACTATTTCATAAGTGGGACACTAAAAACACACATTAAAATTTTTTAAAAATTTAATTTAAAAATAACTACAAGCTACGATTAATAATAATTAATAATAATTATAAAATTAATTTATATTTTTTATTTATCAGTCTTAAAAACTACAAATAAATTTAAGTCAAATGGTTTCAGACGGGTGTAGAATAATAATAATATCTCCTACGCCTTATATAAATTTTCTATTTCCAGTGTAACACTTAAGTATTGAACACCTTACTGTTATTATGACATGTTGAAAATAATTTGAAAGTTGCGGTGTCATTTTAGTACATCAAAAATTCTTACAACTTTCCTTACGACGTCCATGTAACGTTTTACTTCGTATTTTCATACTAAATTGTTTGGCTAAATATTAACAATACTGGTTTTATCAGTGTTATTTTCCAAGAGATTATAAACCTAAAATTCTACCAGGGCATTCCTTGAACAATCCAGTGGAAAAATCCCGTTATTTCGGTCATAGCTTTTCTTGCAACGTTCGTCTGAGCTCTTCCGTCGCTTTAGCCAAGTCCTTGTTGTCGTGATGCCGTCTTTTGCCACCGAGGTCGCTGCAGTCTTCTAAATAGTCTTTCGGAGGCTCCGTAGGATATTTCCGCTCAAATTTGGGTCTTGGTATTCTCACACGCTTAACGTCGTCCAACCAGCTCTCCATTTTTATTATTTGATTGACTTTGCAGAAATAAGTATCTGTAGGAAAATATATTCATTAAGCAATTTGTAACATAAATGCGCATTTGATACCAAGGCCTAAGAGTCATAAATCATAATGGTATCAAAGCTTAATTGAAGAAAATTGTGGTTTCGTTCAATATTGAAGTCATTACTGTCGTGTCATTAATCTTCCAGAATGTGAGCATTAACAAACTGTTGTGTAAGTTAAGGTGAGAGAATTATTGTGAAATCTCAATCAATGTCCAAGAATGATTCCGTTACGGCGCCTGCGCAGCGTGCGGCTGGCTCACAGTGCCATTATAATACGTTCAATGAAACACTCGTTTGTCACAGCTATTGTTTTAGAGTTTGTTACTTTATTTGGGTTAAAAGAACAAGGTTTTTACATAATCTGTAGGAATAGAAACTATTACGTAATTTACTAGAATTTATATTAAATTATACCCCTTACAAAATTGTGTTTGGAATGAACGAAAGGAAATCGATTTTAATTCGTTCGTATTTCTTTTCTTGTATTGTTGCGAATAAATTTATCGTTTATCAAATTCAATCATTCTTTTGGATTCAAAAGAACTTCTTCTCAAATGGCTAACACATAAAATTTACTAATATCTTAGGAGGTAATTACCTCCATATAGGTAATATTACGTCTAATAAGACGGGAGGAACGTCTTTAACAAAACTATATACATATATATATATTGTGTTTGTAAATATATGTTGTTATAATTCATTTCAATTTAATACTTTGATTTTAAATATAAAATTCAAGATTATTATATTATTAATATTTGATATTCTATCGTTATACAGTTTAATAATATAGGACTAACAAGACAATTTAAATTAATTTATCGCCGCGGAACATCAGGCGCTTAAACAAAGATCTTTAATGCACGATTGACTTTCTCCGGCGAAAGTGTGGCTAAATGTGACGGCATTATTTCATATTTTGACGCTTTCAAGAGTACGATTCGGTATTTGGTCACCCATTTTTTTATTATCCGTAATGTATAATCATCGTTTAAGGTTTTTGGAAGCCATTAAATTTATTTCTCGAACTATAAAATAGACATGAACAATACTTCTTTTTGTTGAGCATTAAATTGAATGACTATTATTGTGTTTTACAATGGAGTATATTTAATGTTTTATTTCCTGATTCGTAAACACGAGAGACGGAGAACGAACGTGATCAGAATTGTTTTATCTGGATCTAAAAGTATTTTTAAATATATAGTTCTGGAAGTTATAAATAGAATTATCCGTATAATATAAACAACATAAAAAACAATTGCTAATTTATGGTTTGCTAATTCATTAGTTTAATGTTAAACGAATATCTTTTTTGCTGACGTCACTCGATATAAAATTTTGCATGTAAACACGCAACGTGGGGTGTAAGTAGGATAAGGTAAATAATCTCAATCCGCAGATAATGTCGTAATCTTGAGAAAGCGGTAATACTTAGTACGTTGCGTGGCGCACGACGTGACTCAGGGCCGTAAACAAACCTCCTTATAAAATATGTCTCCCGATAATGTATACGATACGACCAGTACGCTGATAATTTTATCGATCATTAAAAAGTTACTTTGACAGTTCAACTTGTATTTTTAATACACGACGATCGTTTAATTGGTAGACGATGCAGGCTTATTTAAAATATTTTATTTCGTTTATATTTATAAAAATAAAGTGATCAATATTATAAACCGAACGAGTCGGCAGCATAGATTTATTACTGCACATTTATCACAATGCCGGTGAAAGCAGACGACATGAAAATAGGTAGCTAACTATTATGAATACGCTTGTGATAGTATTCACACGAAGATATCTCAGATAGTCGTGCATCTAGATAGGAATTATACGGAAATTCTGATACAATGAACATTATATAAAAGGAAATGTTAAGTCATAATTAACTTACGAATATTACTTCAACTATGTAATTATTAATTGTAACATCGTTATAGCATGTCTGGGAAATTAAATACAAACATCGCAATTAAAACTGACATCCTCTGACATCTCGAAACTCTCGAGATAATACACAAACGTTATCGAGACAATCAACTTATGTATATAGAAATATATTTTTTAATAGTTTAAAAATATGTAGAATAAATGGCACAGGTTATTCAGTTTTATGTTAAATGTGAATGTGGGGGTTGAAGAAAAAACTGTGTTTAAAAATGTATTGAGACTAAGTAAAAAATCAAATAAGGTTATAGTTTCAATAGGCTTAGAATAAAAAATAAATGATCCCTTGGTCTTAATCTACATTAATGTTTCACAGCTTTTAAAAATTCAATTCTATTTTATAGAGCTATGCATGATTATAGTCGTGCTGCAGCAAGTCTTATTGTAGAAATACAATTTTATGTTGTACACCGATCCCCTAAACCGGAATAAGTATTTATAAAATAAGTACATCATATGAATAAAGGAGTATTTTTCTACATATATTATTTTTCGTATTCCGAGGTATCCTTACGTTCGTAATGAATTTCTTATGAAAACTGACCATTTGCTCTAACTTTTTATTCGGTTGGTAGTACTGAAATTTTACATATAGTTCAGAGCATAAAGGTTAACTTAGGTATATTTTAATCAAAAACAAAAAAAAAATGTTATATAAAAAGAAAAAGAATATATTAAAAAAGCAAGAGAAAAACTTAGTATTAAATTTTTAAAATTTTCCTATTTATTTAAGTGATAAGGTTTTTTTATATATCTTTTTCTTGGTAAATCAAGTACATACTACTAGTTACATAAGTGTTATTATGTAGTTTGGTAGTTACAGCCCATAAAAATGTATAATAAAGAAAGATAATATAATATTATATCTCTCTCAAAGTTTTTCCGACAAGTTTATTTATTACCACAGCAAGATATTGAGTTATCTTCTTTATCTTTTCATAACTAAAGATTGTATGAAAAAGTCGCTGGAAAGCATTCTGTCTTAGCAAAATTAAATCATGATCCAAAAGTCATATCAATATGTTACTTTTGTATGCTGAAGATAATGAATAAAAGACTTAAAGTGGTATTTTTAGTTAATAAAATTAAACTTGCTGTTAATAAAATGGACGAGAAGCATCTACACTACCGGATGTTATTGGCCCAATACCACTATTAATAAGCCAGTATATTTCAAATCTAATTTTATACATATTAATAGAGGGAATTATATAATATATACAAATAAAATACATAGTATTTTTTTAACCAAAATTTCACCAAAAGATTCCAAATATAATTTATCTTGCCTGTAAAAAAACACACGCCGTTGGTATCTTAAATATCAAAAAATAGTTGGAACGATTAATAGTCGTTTTTATTCCTGACTTACAAAACTTAACAGCTTCAATGGCGCGAATATTACGTTACTTCTCACCATATTGGATTCGAACACTAGTGTTCTAATTATAAATTACCTCATTATATACGCATCTTGATTTAAAAAAAAATATTTTGCTTTTTATATTCTTTTTGTCGTCTATTTTGAAATCTAAAAATAAAACTGTAAAACTTTACTAATTCAATAAACGACTTTGTAGACATAACATGCACATATTTTACGTAACGTCAGCATTCTTAATTGCGATCGCGAATTTATTGCCATAATTTATTAAACGTAAAAATCAAACAGGGAAACGTCATAAAATTACAAATGGATGGTGATAGTCTGAATATAATAATATCTCAGAGGTTGGATGTAATATGCTATTTTAATATAACGGTATAACTTGGAACCATAAAATATATACGACTGTCCATAATCAAATATGATATAAAAATAGTTTATTGCAATGAATGTTGCTATATGTATGTGTATCAAACATTTCGTTGCCATAACAATGAGACCTTCGACAATGTAAGGCTTTCTAAGTTTCTAATAACTCACTACGTGACATTACAAGAGTGTCCAATTAAGCTCCTTGTAACTTTCTCCACGCGGACTATTTTTATGTCTTTCCCATTACCCAGATATCAGTTCATAGCTATATATTAACATGAATTTATTATAATCAAATTATATCTTATAAGGAAGGTTCATTCATATCCTTTTATCAATCTTACAAAATTTGAGTTTGCTATTAAATAGATTACAGTCTCACAAAATGGTTCATTAGATAAAATTATTATTTTCCCTAGACACGCATACAGTCCTTATAAAATAACTTATCTTAAGGAAACGATGCAATCTCTAGATTGACGTTTAAAATTTACGTTCCTAAAGAGATATACGATAATGATATACTTATTTGGTATTATTAACAAAGAGTCAACATCTGAGAGAAGCGAGCACTCACGAGTTGACCTAGTAAAGACAGGCGATTGTAATTCCCAGGGTCCGACGAGAGTTCCGGGATCTCGTGGGTCATGGGGTCACACAGACCCTTGCACTTTACAATGGAGAGCGTTAAGGAAATGACTATTTTAGTATATAATTACTCCTAAATTTATGATTCCTAATGATGGGTTCAGCGTCGGTTTCGTCGGCGTAGTAATTGAAAAGTATTTCTTGATTGCAGGGAACTAGTAACTATGCTAAATTACGCTATAGGGTAATTGGCCGGCATGTGATTAGTGATCCACAAACCTTTATCACCGATGTTGACAACAGTAATGGCAAACAGAACATGTCGCGATAATTGTTGACCGTTACTGTCTGTAAAGTACGCTAACCATTTTACTTTAAACAGTTTTTGATTTTATTTTAATATATATTCTTATATATTGCCAGTAACAAAATTCGAAAAAACTTTTTTTTTTTAGATTGGCTGAATGGTTTTCAATATTCGAGAATATTATTACCGACCTAATAGTAATTTTGTGTACGATTTAATGTTAAAAGAGGTTTTATATTATAAATGAAATAATATTATAATTTATAAAAACCTAAAACTGCCTGCTCCCTTTGTTCGCTGCGCCACTTTCTATTTTATGTAGTTTTACGGTTCTAGTTAACAATTAGCAACTTGAGTTGAACAATTGTTAACGTAGTCAACCTAGTATACAATTGTATGCTAGGTTGATTACGTTCAGAGGTCAAAAGTCAAGACAACGAGGACAGTTTAATATTTATTCGTGAGAAGAATATTTTAAAAGTATTGAGCAATATAAAAAAGTTCATAAATAATAGTGTATTTGGAATTTAAAAGATAAATGTAGTTTCTCCGTAAGTATAAGATTTCATAGACGCTGTGTGGTTTGAGTGTTTGAATAGCGGGAATGCCTGCAGAATCCGCGTTGCTTACGTGATATAACAAAATTGTCGCGTTACCATAAACAAATACAAATTCACGAAATGGAAAAACATAATTTAAATTTGATGTAATCTAAAATATAAAGTTAATAATAAAAAAGAGAATAACTAATGAAGCAAATTATTAAAGGTAAGAGATTGTAATTTTTTAATCTTTTCCTTGAAACAGATATTTGATTACACTTTTACGTTTGCGTGTCGTCAGCATGTCGTATCGTGTAGAGTGAAGGCGGCCTTAACCCACAGCTCTGGTATCACTCCGCTAATTACAAGACCGAAAAAACTAGTTTACAAATTGATTCTACTGAGGATCCCTTCTCTTTGATGTATCGTGACTTTTTGTTTGACTCTTTTCCGAGTCCTAATTAGCTATGAAGCAATAATTATCACTATTTTTATGTCAAAGTATAGACAAATTATAGATCAAGAGTGTTTTAAACGTTATAGCTATGTTTGCCATAATGTTTTTCTTTAAACAGCTTGCTAGATTCTAACTTAGCCAACTAAGCTTACAAATTGAGGATTTGTACACGCGAAGATTATAGGTTAGATAATGTATTGCATATATTTAAATTACATTGCACGGGTTAAATAACAACGTGCGCGTTAATCTGAATTTCATAATGTAATTGTCCAACTAAACTAACACGTCCCTCATTAAATTATTTCAACTTGCAATTCTATTACTAAAATGTTACTCGGTCAGGCGGTTACACTCGTAGTAAATTTTAAACTCTTATTAAAACGTTATGTTAAAGTTTAGACGCAGATTGTTTCTAGACTATTTTATGACTGTATTTATAGATCTGAAGATTTAACAAGCTAAACAGAGTTGTTGCTCGGAATAATTATAAATACAAGCTGCGACCCGTAGCTCTGACTTTGAGAACGACTCGCACTAAATCAAACTAAATAAAACAAAATCACCAACAACTTGTTTATACGTCCTTCCCTTAACGTTCATTATCGTTACTACCTAATAAAAATAATTACATAATTTACGCGTAAGAGTGCAAGAAACATCATACAAGCGTTCATTAGCAATATTATATATCATCACTGGGCTTATTGACTTTCCTCTCGTGAGTTTACGGCCTAATAACATCATCCAATCGATGTTGCATCAACTCTTACGGCTCCATTGATTTAATATAAACTTTAATTCAAACTAAATCCAACTTTAAAAGCATCATAGAAATTCATTCTTAAATCTTGGTACATTCGAGAGTATAAAAAGTGCTGAATGTTCGTATCTAATGATACCCTGGGTAGTACTTTGTGACATTAAATAATGAAGATATAATAAATGTATTTACAAATAACAAAAAATATCAACAAATAACACCGACGATATGTAAAGCTTGCGATTCATAGTAATTTGTTCAACGAAATCTAGGCTTAAAGCAACAACAACCTTTCGTTTTAAGGTTATTACAAATGAGGATAATTTTTTGTCCGTGGCCCAAAAAGAACCTGCTATCAACATGTTCTGTTTATAAAGTTCTTATTCTGTGTATACGAAATAAATTTTTAATTTTAAAACTAGAAAACGAATATTAATTTCTCGGTTCTGATATTACAAGTACCGACATAAAAAGCTGGAAATAGAAGCAGATATTAAACAATAAAGGGTAGATTAAAAAGCCACGCTTAATTAAAAATTGTCTAAGTCCCATGCGAGTTTTTGTTTTGATACAAGAGTAACCACAATGCCATTGTTTACATCTCAACGCAAATCATTAGAGAGCAGTAAGAGAAACCTTCACCTCGTTACGATATTAACTCACCTTTAAGCGTATTTTTCTTTAACTGATCACAGAATATATTTAAACGAATAGCAGATAATGGTTTTGGTCGAAATGACGTGCTTTCCGTACGGCGTTCAGTGCGAGACTGCTGACTATTGAGTATTGTGTGTCTGAGTAGCCAGCAATAAGGCAACAGCCGACATTCTACAGTCGGCAGTTGGACGAAACAAGGTTAGGTTAGAATCGAGTTACTCTACAGTTTCGAGTTAACGAAGTAACCGAGCTTTAACATCGAAGTGTGTATGACAGATGTACAGGTTAAGAAATAACGACCACCGCCAACATTTGAGACATTCAAGTCCAGTAAATTTGTTCAATAAATGTTGTTAGATCAACAACTTAATTTTAAATATTCATTATATATTAAAATCTTTAATACTAGTTGATGAGCTTAGAAGTTAGATGTAATATTAGTTTAATAAAAATTAAAAAAAATATATATAAAAATAGAAAGCATATACCTACTGTGTACATTTAGTTAAGAATCGTCCCAACTCATGTATTCATCAGCTAAACTAACATTTCCTTATTACACGAAATGATACTTTAGAAAGTACTTGTTCGTGAATTAAACCGCAACTAGTTGGACATTACAATCATAACACTACAATATTTATATACACGACTGTTATTTAACAATGTAATGTATATTATATTCTATTCTCGATGTTGATACAATTCTTAACAATTGAATGGATCTAAAAAGGACAAAACAATATTGAGCAACGTCGTCGTGTAGACAATGCTCGGATCTAGAGATATTATCTTTAATAACCGTTATACTCAAACGTATTTCAGTATACGGTATCTGATGAGCCGAAATATCAAAACAGAAACTATATAGTTCTCACGCAATTAAAGTTTATATTGGTTTGAAGTCACCCACGCTCCCACGGCGGATACATCTGCCCAAAACTGGATTAACCGGAAAATGGGAATTGATATCACTGATCCTTAAATAAACAATTATGGTGTAACTATACTCATTCATACCGTTTCGTCTCAACAAAAACAATTGTGAGAAATATCCCGTTTTTTTATCGCTTACAAATAATCATTTAAATTTTTTATTTGATAATGATTGAATATTGATTTTATTTTCGAAGCGTGCAAGTGTCTCATAACACTTGTAGTTTTCACAATGGTCTCACAACAGGCAGATAGCCACGGTTCATGATTTCACGTAAAGAAAGTGATCTCTCTATTACACGGATTAATGAAGCGTAGTTTTTGCTCTGTTGTAGGAAATAATTTGCATTCGAAGGGATTATAGGCAGTTGTTATAAAAGTAGTTGGTAAAAGCTGACATTCTTAATTTGTACTACAAACTGCTTAGTTTCTCTTTTTAGAGGAATTACATTAATAGTTTATTTGGAATACTCCGAAATCTTTGATTTTATTTATACGTTATGGGTGAATGTAATGTGTAGTCCTAACTCTATTTTATCATCTCTTAAACTCGACATAGAGAAACGCTTGTAATATATATCGCACCGATAGTTCCTATTAGCAGAGGTATTTGCGAAAGATTGTATCATTTACTGCAATTATTTCGTCGTCATGCCAAAAAAAAAATGATTTACGATCACGAGAGATCCAGGTATACCTACATTTAGCTTTAAATTATTTCATAGAGTTTCAAAAATAAAATACATATCTACATATAAAAATTAATCATCTTAAAGCATGTTTAAAGTTAATGAAGAGAATATAATGCCATTTAGCTAGCTAGGACCACCCATCGGAGTCGTTATAATGCTCGGCTGCACAGCGGAGAGCATTTTATTTGTGTTGCGACATGCTACAGATGAAAAAAAAATACAGTGTCATACAAAATATATTTAAAAATATCTTAAATACACGTCATAAAATTATTAAAACTCCAGTGTTTTCGCCGACAAGACTTATAAAAAGATCTATCTGTATTACACACAAAATTTTTTAAGTATTTACATATAAATCCATTTTCTGACATGTCTCTTGTATACTTGCTTAAGATACGGAATCAAGAGGTATAATGGATATTTGTAGACGACTAAATCTTTTCTATCTTTCAAAATTTCTAGTACAATGTAATTAATTTCATCGGAAAATTATGAAATAAACTATACGTCGCTCAAAACCATGTTAAAGTAACAGTGAAATCTTAAAACTTTTGTTCAGTAAATATTTGTACTTACAGTGAGCAGTCTCATTTTAAGATAAAACAAAAAAAAATCTTTGCATTCTTATCGTCACGACAGCGCTTGTATCAAAATTTTTGTAATGAAGAGATATATTTGCTCTTAAGGTTTTATATTTATGTACAAAAATTATGCCATTAATAAATGTTTTTAAGGTAATAAATAGCGCATGTTCCAGAGAGTCAACAATACAACGGTCAAACGCTAGGATTTCTTACGAATATTAATTTTGGAATAACTTCTACGGGAAGGTTACAGAACTTATAAGTTGTTTACTAGAAAATTAACAAGGCGTACCTTTAATATTATACATTAAAGCCATAAAAACATCAGGGAATTTTAAAAATAACGTAAATATTTAAATAGAGTTATTTTTCAAAATAGATAGCATCTAAAATTCATCCCGTAACCTCATTTAAGTATTGTCTTTGGATGAACGATCAGAGATAAGTGCGTACGTAAGAATATCATACCATTTTAATTGAATGATACTATCTTTATTTCTTGTTAACTTATTTGGTTCTATTCAAAGTAATATCGCTTCTTCGTAAATAAAAATAACTAATAGGCAAAAGTTTGGCACTAACACTTTTTGATATTCAAAATAAAGATACCAAAATTTCTTAAATATTAATGTTTAAACAGCAAGTACCGTCTTTTGAGTCAGTGAAAAATTTTATTCTCAACGTAATAAGGAATTATTGTACACAAATGAAGATAGGTACTGCGCACAATTAAAATTGATAGACTCAAATATAAGAATGGCAGCAAGTAACGGGACTCTTGATTTGTGAGTCAGATAAAGTATAGTATAGTTTGTAATTTAGGAATCGTAATGAAGTCAAAGATTTGACCGTTTGGGGTTACCTTATAAATAACGGGACAACGTCTTAGGATTTAATGTATATACTAATCATAATTATGCCGAAAGAAATTTTTAGTAATTCTAGTTTTTAGTTAGACTTCATTAATAATTTGCTATGATAATTTAATTTCAATATTTATATTCCATAACGGTCGAGACAGTCTGTACGTAAGGCCAATAAACTGAAGACACACTTTCATATTGAATTAGTCAGTATAAAGGCATAAAGAACCACTGTTAGAAGTCAATAACGCATATATACAGGGTGTTCCTTTGATTTATGGTAAATTTTAAAATAATTGAAATTTGTGAGGTCTTAGAATCATGTTTGTGAGTGACGCAGCGCTAATTATGACAGCCAATGATGAAAGCTCCGGCGTGAGTGTGGTTCTGACAGTTAGTTGAATGTTAATTAAAATGACGTCACTCCCATCTCTTCCGTAAATGTAGTCAGTGAATTAGACCTTTGTATTTGAATAAACTAGTGCTGACTAATGCTTGCTTAATATATTGTTGTCATTGTTGTTAGATTAAATGACTAAAATAATAAAAATAGTCACTTATTTTAATGTATGTGTAATATATACTTAGTGCTTAAACTTGACTAAATAAAGTGCTCCTAGGAATGACAACTTTTCATTATCCTTATACATCAAAAAATTTGTTTATTTCGAACTTTTTTTCCTCTTTAAACTATTTAATAAAATATTTAAAAAAATTATGTACCGTTAATAACAAGTACTGAACGTTAATATTTTTTTCCAATCATTAGTTTTTAAGAGCATCAATTAAATAGAAAAAAAATGAAGGTTTTTTCAAAACAGGCAATTAAAATTTAATCGAATTTAAATTATATGAAATTTAATTTTAAAAAAATCTTTGAATTTTTTTTTCTCGTATTATAAAATTCCTTAAATTAACTATTATATACAAATATTTACACTAAATCTAATATCCGAGGCAGAGCCGTTGGATTATTATAGTTATCTTTGTTAACATTACCGCAGATTTACCACAACCAACAAAGTGACAGAGAACCGTGCTGTAGGCAACTTGAACTTCAAAGACCCTGGGAATTGGGACACTATGATATATACTTACTTACAACTGATAATAAATTAGGAATATTTATCTTAAAATAACGATACTATTAAGAAATGTGTACATGGACGTAGAAACGTGATGTTCATTACGGGGTTACATTAATTACGTTTCTGTCGTAACATACTTAAAAATGCACTTAAAAAATAGCCAGAAAGTTTATGTGGGAAGCAAAGTAAGATATTAATTGAAATTGCGCTTATAGAAGTGGCTAACAAGACGCTTATCCTGTAACGGGGTCCGGGATAGATCGTTTGATAATCAAAATTACTTGATGATGATGCATTTATTAGTGAAAGTGAAATAAATAAATTGCGTGAGCTTTATCGTTGCTTTAAATCAACATTTTTTAAGTTATGATAAACGGAATCTGCTTGTAACTTAATTGTCTTGATCATTTAATCTAATTATATTACATTTAAGGTTAAATGTATGTACTAAATTAATAATTGAAGTACTCTTGTGTTTTCGTATTTACAACGTTTGTTTAATTTTAATAACTGCTAGTATTATAATAATTCTTTAACAGAAATTTATTTTAAATACACGGTTGAAACAGTTAATTTATATTTTTCAACCTTGTTTAAGAAACCTGTTTCAATACGTCTAGCGTATATTTTCAATAAAGTTTCAAACAAAAATTTATTTATCATCTTTGCAAAATAAGGTTTTATATTTATATTTTCGAATAGCTTGAACTATGATTCTTCCTTATCCCCCTTATAGGCGCTGTAAGCTCAGTGTGTTTAGTATTAGATGACATCGTCACACAACATAAGAAGCGTTTAGAGTTTGTCATCCATAATCGTTATAAATTAAAGTGTTATCGTAGATTATTGAATGGGAAAACTGCAACGCTTTGTATCTATTGTGACGAGGAATACTTGGGCGACACATACTGGAATTACGATCTGGTTAACAACTAACAACAAGAAACATCACATTTTACGTCCATTAAACTCGTCAATTCTTTTGAAATATTTTAATGTATTCTCCAATCGATTTTCTAATCTGATCTATACATCTTTAAAATTGGTATTTTATACACATTTCTTTCCTAATTGCAATCTTCCTAAAGATGGCGGATTTAAAAACTGTATGATAGATTTTTGTGGAACAATATTACAGATCATATGTATTATTTGGAAATGTCTAATTTTGTCCGCCGCCATGTTGTATTGTGTCAACAAAACCCCAATAGAACAATTGGTGAAAAGTCGACGTTCACGAACACAATGGAACTAAATTATTGCATCATTCGAAACTTGCCAAATCCCCGGCCGTCATTGTTAAAATTTCAAGTTCAAAATTTATTTTTTGTTTCATGCATCTTTTAACAACGCAGGACCAGGTATGTATTAATTAGTATTTGATGATAATAAGAAGTATTATTGAATATAACTATCTACCTACATTATTGTTACATGAAATAGGTTCTATTAAAATGTTTACTAGCTTGGCCAGCAGTTTGTCTGTATTTTACGATTTTCCTAGATGTAGAATTTTGCTAAATGTGCGATGCCATTGGGTTGTATGTGAGTGCTAAGAAACTTTCATCAATGTTTTCATATTGGAACATTATATAAAGTTTAGATTGAGCATATCTTAGTGTCCCTTTCGTGTAACCATACCTGCATTTTAGAGAGTAGCGTTCGATAGCAATGATTAGTTAGTGTTGGGGACGTTAAAAGTGACATTGGACGAGCACAACCTTAGGGACAACACAGATGCCATGGGCTGTTGTTTGTGTCGGAGTGATGGCTGACGCTGAGTGAGTGTGATGTTTCAGTGCGGCTATCTCGAGGGACTGCGCTCATCACTCGGTGGCTGGACGCAGAAAGTTAAATCATGGTACTGGGGACGACCTCTAGTAAGTGGCCCGGCCTCCCGCCGACAGACCGATCGGCAAACTGTCCTAGCACATTGACAATTATTTCTTTTGCACGATGTTCAAAATACAA
Source organism: Danaus plexippus (assembly GCF_018135715.1). NCBI lineage: Eukaryota > Metazoa > Arthropoda > Insecta > Lepidoptera > Nymphalidae > Danaus > Danaus plexippus. Next base: position 2,930,440 of record NC_083537.1, on the reverse strand, counting down.
CTTTATTCAAAATTTTCGCTTCGTAATCGGAACGTGCTTGGTGTTAGTTTAATATATGTTTCCACTTACCTTATCGTTAGCACTTCATTTCGGTTATTTTTTTTTTAAGTTTTCTTCATTTTTCGTTAGTTTTTTCATTAAACTTCAACGTAGTCTTGCACATTAAATTCGGTTATATCCTCAGCCTGTAGCGGTAGGTGTTTCGTTTTTAATGGTTAAAGCTAACTTGCTGCATGGATAATCTAGGCAAAACCAGTTTAGAATAGTGTCATTAAGGATTAGAAAAATTTTAGATATATAAATAATTGACGTGCAACTTCAAAACGATTATCTCGAATACTTTAAAAGCCGATGTAAATTTATAAAATCAACCTTAAAATACGTTTCCTTTTTTATGATGCATGCTAGAAAAGTTTTTATTACTTATTATTTGTATTATATGGAGTATCTGAGCTTACTGATTTCATTTGTAACATTTAAGTTGCTGTATGAGTTCCATGTTCTGGATTCGCTGTGTAGGAACGCTAATTGGGTTAACGATTTCTCATAAGACATCTAACCACTATTAAAATACCTTTTGTACCACGCCACCGAGTGACTGATTCGCATGTTCCCCAGCCTCCAGCTCACATCCACTTACAGCTTCTCGATACATACGTCGTAAACCGATCACAGACCTTAGTAACTGAGAGGCATACGGTTGTACGAGTGCTGTTCAATCCTTCCAGTATAGTTGCTGTAGCGAATTACTTCCCTTTGCCGCCCAGCTACACTTGTTCTCAATCAACGCACTCAGTTTATTAGAGGCTGGTATTTTTGTTATTTTAGCGTAGTTTTACAGATTTAGCGTGGATGTGGTATACGTAGACTCCTAGGACAGGATTCTAAATGGAATATAACATAGGATATATAAATCGAACCAGAATTATGTTTAAATATTATAATGCCGTAAACATCTATCCAAAATTTCTTTTTTTATTGAGAACGTTTTAAGTACAGTCATATCGACAGGAATTGGCCCACAAGTTGTCGCGTAGCTTCGACATGAAAGAAGAAGGTGGTGCTTTACTTGAGGATCGAGGTGGGATCCGCAGGCACCAGTCCATGCAGCGCCTGCAACATGGCGATGCCCAGATGGACGAAGGCAGAGCCGCGAGGGTTGTTCCGGATCACCATGGAAACCTACACATCACTGTCAAGAAAACCAAGCCGATCCTTGGCATCGCTATCGAGGGCGGCGCCAATACTAAGCATCCGCTACCCAGAATAATCAATATTCACGTATGTTTATTCGATTGCTTCTTTAAATTCACTAAAGCGGTAGAGTTGTTATTAAATTCTTTTTCCTAATAGTGAAAGATACTTTATCAAATGATGAAACGAAAGCTTTCGTTATTTTCTTCCAGGAGCATGGCTCAGCGTATGAAGCTGGGGGACTAGAAGTGGGACAATTGATACTGGCGGTGGATGGGCATAGAGTCGAGGGCATGCAACATCAAGAAGTCGCTCGACTTATTGCAGAGTCTTTTGCGCAACGAGATAAGCCAGTGAGATATAACACGTTTACCGTGCACTACTTTTGAATAATAATTATAGTAATATGCCAAATGGCAATACATATAAATACACATAAATTCATTTTCGATTTTTTTTATAATCCGTTTTTAATGACGCTGGAGTCCTGAATTAAACATTAAATTAATTAACGTTAACCTGTTTCAGGAGATTGAGTTCTTGGTTGTAGAAGCGAAGAAGTCAAATCTGGAACCAAAGCCAACTGCGCTAATTTTTTTGGAGGCCTAACATCTACTTTCCCTCCCCGCCAGCGACCCTCCGGCCGCGCTGGGCAGCGCGATGCCGGGAGTCGACCTCATCGCCCACACCACGGAATAGCCAACTCCAACCTGCGCTGCCACATGCTCTTCTGAACGGACAGACATACAACACTCCCCGCACATGGTTACGATACTGATCAATACTAATTAGTATTAGAGACAGTATTTAACGATCTGCGGAGAGCGGTCTTTACCGTTCGCTCTACAGAGGATATAACATCGAATAGATAGACACTATCTATTCCTATCCGGACGTTGCAACGGACTGATATGAGAAAACGCAGGTTTTAAAAGTAGGCTAAACAAAATTAATGGCACAAGGGAGGCAATTTTTTATAATACAAAAAAGTTTGATGATATTTCCAAAACTTGTTAAAAATCTCCAAGTACACTGCCCAAAACTCAATGAAATGATCTAAAACGTCCCACTAATTTCACCGGGATCTATTGGGTATGTAACGTTTTGTAATTGTTTATAGAAAGTAGCGTTACCAAATAACCATTGGTAGTCTACGACTGAATTTTATATAAAATATCCTAATTTTAACAATTGTAATTATCTTATGAAATTGAAGTACATTCGAATAAGTAAATTTTTGCAAAATAGTAACATTTGATACGATTCAAATTCAAATATTAAATAGAACTAGCGAATTTAACACGAGAAGTAACGTAGAGTTCTAATATAAAGTAAAAAAAATTAGTTTGGCATTGGTGCTACGAGAACAAAAAGAGCAATGATCTCAAATCATTCGAACTTAGTATCACTAGTCGATTTAGAGCTTACTTACGGGGTTTAAACATTCCATGTAATGTTCATCGGTTCACTTGCGACATCCATGTGCCATCAACGTTGACATTCGGGTCGGAAGCATCAGGTCATCTCATCGCAGGTCGTTGTACCCCCGGTACAGGAAGACCAGGGTCACGTCATCCGTAGAGCAGAGCTTGCAGCACGACGCACTGCTAAGCAACCTGCACTTTTATAACTACACTAGCAGAGTTTCAATTTGTTTAAACTAATTATATTTGAAATGCAATAGAAATACTTTAAAGTATATTCGTTCCGATAATAATTACAAGTGAATTAAATTAAATTAAACAAATAAAACCTATCCGTATCATTGATTGACGATGTATTGGCGAGTTCAGTTTGCTTAGTGTGTTTGCAGTGCGCGTAACATGTCATTCCATTGGTAGTTAAGCGGTGAGTTAAGAAATTTATGGCGGAGAGGGATTTAAGCCCACTCGTTGTTTTACTGATACGTAGATTTTAAGTGAATGTGTGCAATATAATCCATTTTATGTTAGGTGTTAGTTACAATTGGCTTTTATATTTATTAGTAGATCGTAACAAATTACAAAACAGGATAAAAATTTTAATCGGTAGCTTTTATCACGTACGTCTAATTATAATCATATCGGCAAGACGTTATTTTCAATCCATTTTAACTATGTAAAGATTGTAAGGAAATGTTATTCTTTATGTTATCTGTGCTCTTACGGAGTCAACAAACTTATGTCAATTTAATCGCAATAATAAATGGATTGAAAACTTATCGATTATGTAATTCAATTAATTGGATTTTTTAAAAATGATTACGGAAAATATTCTATATTATAAAAATGTATGTGTTATACGCTAAAGCTTTTAAAGCCGCTGTAGATACTGTAACCTTCGATGATCGTCACAAATGTATTTACTTGTAAATGTGTAATCAATTATTTTAATGAATTTGTCTTGAATCAGTGTAGTTGTAAATATATAGAATAAAGTTGTAAATATAAAGTTTTGAACGTATTGTAAAAAAAAAATTAAATAATTATATATCATAATGTTAGTGCCAAAGCGTACATTCCTTCGAGTATCCTGTACAGTGCTGGGTGGACATAGTGGCTTATACATACAGATTCACCTCACATACGCTTAAAGTAAAAATTTTATATATGAAACACGCTTACACCGTTAATATTCATTTAGTAGATGTTACCTCATCAACGTTGCTCCTTCTATGTATTCCTTAAAAAATGTATTTCGATAATCTTGTTTTGAGAATGAAAATTCATAAAAATATTATTAATATCGCAGGCAAACGAGATATTGAATATAAAAACATAGGTACGTTTAGAATTGAACAAATAAATTTATTTATAATGAAACATATTTTATTATTAATTTAAAATTTAAGTATAAATAGAAAATCTGTTTATTTAGTAGCAATTACTTCAGATTATGAGAATTTTGTGATGATTCTCTTTATATTGATGTACTGAAATAAAATAAATTATTTAATATAATATTGTTTTAGAATTACGAAAGAATTATTAATTCCATTAAAACGAAGGATGTTTAATTATAATTCAGAGAACAAAGCAATATAATAATTTATATATGTTTATTTAAAAATAAAACGTATTTCTTTTTAATAAGGATCGGTACTTTCTCATGTTTTCTCCAATTGTAATTCTCCGCTTGTAAGTATTATTTTTTGTCTATGGTTACATTTATCAATATATTATCTGCTGTGTGCTGAGCGCCTTTCAACCCAATTGAGAGTTACGAAAAAAGATATTAGCAATGTATAAAAAATGTATTGATTTATCGGTTTCTTATCAAAGGTCTCCACTTATTGTACCTACAACCTTATGTCAAATTTCTGACGTAGGCATGCATTTCAACTAAAACAATATTCCTGAAGTTCTATACCGTCCAAAGTTTATCATTTGCTTTTATTTGGCGGTGTGTTAATTTAAAAAAAAAAAAATGTTTTAGTGACATGTTCGCGTGTTTAAAATATTTTATCTATATCATGAAATTATCAATTGTGTTGAAACATCTGTATGTAGTCTGTTGTTAAGTTTGCAGTTGACAACAAAAATAAATTGTTATCTAGAATATTGTTTTATTTTTTTACCCGTTTATATACAGAGCATAGTCCAAGTTTTCGTCTTGCTGCGTTCGAAAAGATTCCTGTTTCTTTTTTTGTAACCTACGCTAATAGTGATGTCTAAGATTTTCGCAAATAACCTACAAATTTAGGTAAATGAAACTACAATTTTTAGAATGGAGACGGGATTTATTTTATTATTTTATCTTTACAGCAACCGTGATTACGAGAAGATGAGATGAAAGCGTCTGTCAAACAGTCTTGTTGTCATTTATATCCACTTTTTTTTATTTGTCGCATACTGCTTTGGACGCACGCAGAGTTCGCAGACTGTATCTTGATTTCTGGTGGAGTGGTCGTGGGCATTGAATTTTATATTCTTTATGAGGAATTCCCATGAGTTAGAAGATCGTTAGCCGTCTTCTTTATTGAAAATAGTTTTTTTTCAACTGTTGTGGATTAATAAAACCTGTCTTATAACCTAACCTCGGTATAAACCTGTCTTAACGCACCTGTACTTTGACATACTCGATTTAAAGCCTTAGCTTGTCAACTGCGAACTTTGAAGTATACCATTTTTGAATTTTTCGACTCGCATATTTCTGAAAGACAATTATTTGCCTCTAATGCTATAGGGGTAATAGTGTAGAGGTGTTATATAGATAGGTACTTTTTACATATCCAAGGTTTTGATCTCAGCTGGGTCGCGGTCGCCTCGTTGACCTAAGTGTAAAATTTTGCTAACCATTGTATTGTATAGACTTACATCGAATAGGAGGTACATCTGTTAGTAGTTTTTAGTTTAAATCTAATTAAAAACTGTAGTTTAAAGTAGTTTTTTTTATTTTATCTTACGGATCTCGATATCGAACTGTTGGTCATTTATATTTATACAGGTAATTAGAAATCCTTTATTAATTATTCAAGCAATTTACCTACTTTTAACATATATTTTATTATTTTATATGCCATAAACACTATACAAACATTGCTTACATAGATTATAAATATACATAAAACAATTGTACGAATCGGAAACTCAAGAACCCATTGATAAAATGCAACTTTTATAACAAAACAAACATTAACGTGACATGATCTTGTTATTAAAAATTGCGTCATAAAAATTATAAAACAATATCATATCATGGGGGCAGAATTCACGTTGATAACCCTGGCTGCAAATATTTTATCAGGCGCTGAATTTTATCTGATTAAGCGAAATGAAATCCTGCACTCCCATGGACATGTACATAAAAGAGTATTTGTAATAAACAAAAAATGAAAAATAAACTTAATTTTTTATGTATTGTGTTAATAGTTTTTAACTTAATGAGTCCTATTCTCGTTTTTTCCTTCGCCGCTTGAACTGGCTTTACTTGCTTAGTAGATTACTTAAGCCTAATTATTGTTTTATAATATTAGTAATTTCTTTATATATTTACGTTCGTTGCAAAAGGAACAGGCCATAAAGGAATTAACAACCAAATCCATAATTTTATTCCTTTCAGTCAAATCAGATTAATCAGAAAAGATGATTAAATAAAGAAAAGAAAAATAAGTCTTATTTAACGAACTATTACTTAGGTTATCCTTTTTATTACTTAGGTTATCCTTTTTTTAGTAATTAACCGTTACTTAGGTTATCCTTTTATAACTTTGAATCATCATGTGAATTCAAATAATAAAATTTCAAAGCCGCAAAAGAAAAATATGATAAAAAGCTTCACATTTTTTTTTATCTCAAGCAATTAATTACGTAACGAGGGAAACGACCTGTTTAAAACATAATTGTTGATTATAATTTTTATTGCTTGTAAAAGCCCAAGAAACATGGAAGGTTTCCTCAGATTATATCATTATCATTTTACTAGTTAAATGTAACTGATAAAGATTATTTACAAAACTATTATTATTATCGTACACAATGTGTACATGTCAAAAAATTAAAGGCTAACGAACTATACATGAGAGGCTATTATGATTTTTATCTTTTATTACTCTTGTTCTTAATCTGTATCCGTGTATTAAATTGAATAATATTCAAAAGTAAATAAAAATATTAATGTAAAGAGGCCTTTCCTCAGCAGTTGGCTCTGATAAGCTGACGATGAAGATACGTAAGACAGGAAAAGAACGAATAAATTTTTTTTTTTTTGCTTAAGAACGGCAATCAGTCGCAAGACTATAAGCAGATGCGTTGTGTAGAATCTTGATTGCAAGACGACGAGGCCATCGCCTCATCTGTCTTTTCAGAAGACTTCCTTCCTCTTTAGTCTTTTCACCATGGCTGAATGATAGAAGAGCTGAGTTCCTAAATTAAGAATTTGATACTAAAATTAAATGATATTTTATTTTGTTTCAATATATTCTGCCAATAATATCTATCCTTTGGAAGTTTTACATCAACTCCTTAACATTATTTATTAAAAAAAATATGTATTTAAAATATTTTTGTCTACAATTTGGTCGTAATTAATTATTTATAAGGAATCCAAGCTTTAAGAGTTTCATCTTACAACAATGCATTATTTAATATTAATGTTAATTCTGAATGATTTTATAAAATTTGGTAACTTATCTTATTACTTGTTAATGCATATAATAGAAAGTTTGACGTTAGTAGTTATCTGAAAAACATAATAGACCTATCTAAGTACCTAGTACTTATATTCTAAAACATCTCTCCTGTATGTATTGAGGGTAGAATAAATTTGTGTACTGTTTAAAATCATAGGTATGTATTTTCAGACATAATTTCCATTCCAGCCAGACTTTTCATGTTACCGTATAACGTAATACGCGTTTATAAAATTTTAATATTCATTAAACATAATAAGAACTATATTTTCCGACCTAACTCACCTATATTCATCTTTTTTGTAGTTTTTAATTCAAAGTTACGATTATAATATTATAATCATTTTCACGGACGACTTGATTTTAACGACGTGAAAATGTTAAAAACTTTTATCGAGATTAACCGTAAAATATTTATTTATTAGGATGTATTTCCGTGTTTACAAGCCGTATGACGCAAGAATAGCCGAATGTGTATACATCACTCGTCGTATGAATGAAGCCCCCCAAGGCCGGACGTTCGCGCCGCGTGGCGTCTATCGCTAGCGTAGCACGCGCAGGTAATGTTATACACGATAAAGATTGCGTCATCTCTAACCAATGTTTGTTTTCAACCGAGTTTTGAAGATGATGTAATAAAGACAATTTGTTTATCATTCATGTTAAAGTGAAATTATTTAATAGATTTGCAAAGATATCTTATATCTTATATCTTATTAGTAAATGAATTTACACGTTCTAGATATAGTACAGATTTGGTCGAGAGATGTTGAAGGTTTATAATCAATCATTAGTTATTTACTTACTGTCTAAGAAGATATTGGCTCCGATGCACGAAACAACTGTTGTAGTAGGTATGCATCTGCTTTAAACTATAAAAATATTTCATTATTTAAATTAGTGAGTTGTTATAAAATATTCAATAAGTGCAAAATTTACTGCAAACAATAATGAATGTGAATAATGATAAAGTAACTAAGCGATTAAAATAAACTTAATAAACTTACACAGTTAAATTTAAAAGTAATTTGATTAGGCCTTGTTCTTTAGTTACACGGGACAGATGAGGCATGGAACATTTTGATATATCAATAAATATGTTGTATTAAGTACTTGTATATAGTATAGTATAGTACAGTATAGTATATTATACTATAGTAGAGTATTATTTTGCTCCTGTGAAACTTTTACTTTTCCTCTGTATTCTTTTAGTCTATATACAAAGTAATTCATATTTACCTTAGACGTTTTTGTACTCCAACAACATGACCTTAATTATATAACAATACACTAGGTACGTATCTGGCGAAGGGATAAAAAACAACGAGTAAACTTTAGAATTTATAGTATTTAGTATTGATTTTTGAGGATTTCATTGGATTGTGCAATAAGACGGAATATTTTTTATATATTAATTAACCGTGACCACAAATAATCTAAACATTTTTAGAGTTATTAGTGTTAGATATTTTTTATTGTGTTGGTGTAGATAAGAGACAAATATCATCTCAAACATTGCATGAATTGAGACTTAAGAGCTTTCAACTAACAACAACTTCAAATTTTAATCACCTGAGCAATCGCTAAACTTCTGAACAGTCAAAAACCTTCTCCCCTTATAATATAATTCCATATTATTGTAGGTGCTAAATTAATAATTTCCATATATATGTACAATATAAGTTAGAGTACATAACATATTAATCGATAAAATCGGCCGTTCATTAAAATCAAAGCGACCTCTACTAATTAAAACTGGCTCCTACCGGATAAGATACTCGTATATTTTGTAGCAGTAGAAGATCATTGAGAGCGTCATTTTAATAAGTTTGTTTTAAGAACTAGTAAGATTTTTATAAATTACTGTGTATGACATATGCCTAAAGCAGTATTTATGCGTTACTGACATTTAAACATCAAAATATTAAATCAGAAATACGACTACAGGATATAGGATATTTATTTATATACATACTTATAATATAATATATTAAATTTAATTTTTAAGTGAATATACAAATTTATTTCACTCATTTAATATTACTATATAATAGCTATTATTATTGTACGTGAATTCATATTAGGTTTGAATCAACTTAATTCTAATTTTAAATACATATATGTACCCATGTTAATTACATTAAATATTATCGGTTTATAAATAAATTTATTATAACTCGTTCAAATAAAGAGTAAATTTTGTGATCTGCAACCCACCTGACGCGACCGAGACTTCAGCACGTGGTGGAATCTTAATTTAAGTATTTTCCACTAAAACTTATGTGAATAATGAAAGACAAAACATTTTAAAATCATTATCTATACTTGTAGTGATGCCGATAAAAATACATATATGCAAAATTATTAAATAACAAAAATGTTCATTTTTCTTATCGAAAATGTAGCATAACATCCGTAGATATGTAATTTTTTTCTGGAAAATTACAATTCAAATTTCCAGAAAAGTGTCTTGATTATTATCAACTATTGATTTTTACTGTGGACGTAAACGTTATTTTGAATAATATTTGTGTAATATGGGAGGCGTTTCGTAGCAATGTAAATATAATTGACGTAAGACATTCGTAGTTGGGGTAGTCGTAGGATGGACTTGGAGTGCTTGTTATTGCGTATATCTGTCGTCAAAGCCTTGTTTATTGTTTTGAACATGACGTATACTATAAACTACGAAAATAAATAAACCTTTTTTGTTATTTATATTAATTTATTTCATCTTCATCTTAATTGCGCAACCTGCTAGGTCTAAAATTAAAAGTAACTTTATCAAATGGAAGACTTTGTTGGGTGATTTGATTGTTAAAAAGCAACTTTATTATTTCCTTTAAAAGTAGAAGAGATTTAAAAAAAAGTTATTTCTTTAATTCAATTATATTCAGCCTCGGTAACATCATGTTGATATTATAATAATCTTGTTTGCTTACCAAAAGTTTTGCACTGTCATTATTAAGTAGCGTTTCCAGATGTTTATTCGTAAACCGTGTTTATTAACGTATGTTTTTGGATGAAAAAGCAAAAAGCTTCGTATGGAGGCGACGATGCAAACTCTATAATAGGCAAACACGTTCGGAGGTGACGAGCTGGTTTCTCTTAGCAACAATTTTGAATACGTCACGGCTTCGGATGAAATTTATACGACCGATGTAGTTTAATAGGAGTATTTATTCAAATTTCGTTCACATCCACCAACTATTATAATGCACAGACAAAAACTCGATTCATTTGAATGTGTTTCATCATCGGTGTAGAAAAATATTTTTAGTTTTATTACCTACTATAGCTCGCCATTGTTATATGAAACGATATTTTAAATTTGTAGTAAAATTTATACAAAACATTCAATTTCAATTACGGCGTTGACATGAGCTTGTGAATGTTAATTTTTAAATAAATTCACACTATAATTTACTTTAACGTGTCTTTTGTGCTAACATTAATATATGTCACTTTTAATGCTTACTATTGAGCGAAATCGCTATCATATATTATCTATTTGTAGAAGATCTATGAGTTTATTCACCGCCCTACGTCAGCGAAACTCGTGCGGTGGAGAAATCTTCAACACAATAACTGCTTACGCACACATGTTTAGGAATTTACGAAAACAGTTGAAATTATGAACAAACAATTCGTACAAAACATATTTTTATTTATTAACATAGTAATATTAATATATATAATATATAATCATTGTTGTAAGGACCTAAGTTTTTTGAATTGATATGTATCTTGCATTTTATAATAAAAAATACGAATTGAAAAGATTTTATTGATCGTATATATTTTATAAATATAAACATGTAAATTGAAACGGCGAATGGGCATATTTTGGTAACCGCTGTTTTGTATCGCACGGGCCCTTGTAAGATAGCTGACTGTTACATCAGATAGGCGCGTGCCCGAGAACTATAAAGCCGACGTTCGGAACGCGACAGGCTCATTCACAAGTCGCTACTGATAAATGTACAGTCTATATTAGTTTGTGGCAATGATCAGCGCTCTCATGAATTTACCTGAAATCATTAATCTGAAATACGAACAGTGGTGGTACAGTGACAATTGGTGTGACAGTCATTCTCCTCGGTTCGAGCATCAGCAGAGATAACAAAAACTTCCTCGATTTAGCCAGAAAAGAGGTGAATAATTTTTATTTTGAATCGATTGGATTATTTAAAATAAATAGAAATTTTTAATGGCCTGTTAACATAGTGATGGCCCTTTACGTAAATATTTAGCAGGGTCACAAGCTCAGTTGAAATATTTATCATTTTGGCAATTTACGTCAATGTGCTGATAAGTTTCAAAGACGGAAGAGGATAACTTTTTATTGTTTATTATAAAATAAAATTTACTAAGCAACTTTGACATCTTTCACAAATTTTATTTATGAAAACTTTCGATTAATTTGTATCACTTGCTTTTTAACCAAAATAATCCAGACTAGATAATATTACTTAGTAACTGGACGTAAACAACTACATATATTTATAATAAACAGGGTTGACATTTACAAATTTATTGACAACAATAAATTAACACGATTGATTAAGGTCAATTCAATTCTTATAATATATGAATATAAGTCAGATGTAGCTTTATCTTAAAATATATTAATAATTGAAATAAAATGCTCAACAATAATCATACAATATTAATATCAAAGCCAACCCTGATTTTATAGCAAGGTCTTACTATTTACAGTTGTTAACCTTCAACGGTTGAGAGAGCCAAGTGATCGACATAAGCCTGTAGTTTTGTAACACTTGGACAGAACAGAACAGAATGGCTACTGTACAGTCATCGCCGGATATGAGTTTAGCATCCCCGCTACCAGTGAAACAGGAAGCGAGCGAAATAGACATCATGGCGCTGACGATGGCCGCCCTCAGGCTGGTTAGCCCCTGGTCGGTGGAGAAGAAACCTAAGTGGTCAACGAAAATCGTACCGGGAGCTCCAGAAGCCAGGGACCGCATTCTAACTCTGGCAGAGATCTCCCATCACGATACCAGAGACGACTGCTGGGTGGTTATATACGACCGTGTTTACGACATATCAACTTTCTTGTATGAGGTAGGGATTCCAAAAAAAATATTACATGATTGTAATTATTAAAATTACTTTTTTAAACCTCAACTAATAGCTATGATGACTAACTTAAAATCTAATTACAGCATCCTGGTGGAGATGAGATAATGTTGGAGTACGCGGGGCGCGATGCCAGCACTGCCTTCAGGAGCTCGGGTCATTCAAAAATGGCGCTCAAAGCCTTGGATCGCTTCCTAGTTGGAGAGCTTCCTATGCACGAAAGAATGTACCGCAGGCCAGGCGGCATACGACTCAGCGACATGCCAGAATAACATTAAATTTAATTACTATTATTATTATCATAACGAGTAGTATAAAAGAATTTAGTTGCTAGGCTGAAAGTGTAACCTTACAGACAGTTCGCGCTTTTATTATGTATATTATCTGTATGTCTATACGTTCGGCGTTATCTTTAACCTGCGACCAGCAATTCGGAAATGATAATTCACTTTTAAAAACATTTATATTCCTATTGTTTCGAGGTACTTACAATAATACAAGTTGGAGACAGTTGATTTTACAGTATTATGTACCGAGTGTGTATTTTTATGACATATGTATTCCCTAGTTGTTGTTATGAACGACAATGTATTTTTGTATTTAAAAGTTCCTATATAAATTATTAATTATAAGTTTCTTTAATAAATATATTAAGGCAAATAAAAACTGTTTTTCTCAAAATCTAATTTTATGAAAGCATCCAAATGGGTCGTGTGTTTAAATTGTTATTACAGAATTAATTAGTTTATAAATAATGATTTTTCCAATTTCCATATATGTACTTGTGAAGTAAAATGTGGTACATAATTACGATGTGGGCTATAAATTACGAGAGCTCAATAAAAAGAAGCTAAATCTTTTTTTTTTTTGTGTATTTCCTGTTTAAGTCGATATTTTGAAAAAAGTACAATTCTGCTAGATATGGATTACAAATATAACAGAACGAAGGAACTTCTAAAGACACCGAAATGACAACAATCAGATCCAAGCAATTAATTTAATTTAAAACCATTTTTCTTTATTATTTGGGCTTTGACGAGATTATAAATTGATTAAAAATACACGCCCCCATATGAAAAATATTTGTCAGTTCTTACGATGATATATTATTTTACAAACGTCATATTATTATTCTTGCTTTTTCATTTTTAATAAACTTAATAGGAAAAATATAAAACTTTTATTCAAATCTGCAAGCCTTATATAATTTTTGAATTTTGAAGGAGTGCTTGATTATTTCTAGTCCGCCATCTTGGGTGCTCCGCCATATTGAAGCCCGAATGACGTCACGCCTTACAATACATGACCAACGAAATTATACGTGTTTACATATATTCAACTTATTGCTTTTAAGATATCAAAAGCAAGAAACAAGATTCTGTAATACTAAAGAGTTAGATACGTGAATCGCAACTTTAATAAAATCTTTAAAATCATGTTTAGACAATGAAACATTTTTTTCTACTCACAATAGTATACTTTATTTTATTGTATACGACGGAGCTAAAACAAAACGATTGTAGTTAATTCTGTTGAAATTGGTAAAGAGGAGGATAAAAAATAAAATAAAAGGCAGCCAATGAATTACATATTTTATTACTAATTAAATTTCACAATTAATCTTTGGTATTTAATGTCAATAATCCTGAAAAATAATCACAGAATTTTACAATCATACAAAAGAAGCTAAAACCAGAAAAATAACACTTAAGGTAAATTATATATTGCATAATATTTAAATTTGGAATCTCAAATTTTATACATTCGAAACCAGCAGTAGTCGATAAATAATAATTTTCATTGATATTTCACTTACGATCATTAAAGTTATACTTATAGTTATCAAAAAAAAAGTTACGTAACTTACACGAGGCGAATTATTTTAATAAAAAAAATGTATTGAATATAATTAAAATTTAATTTAATTTAAATTAAATTACACGTAATGCGGTACAACACACAGATACAATAATATTATTATTAGCAAGTGACATTCGAATGTTGATCTGAATACGATTAAGAACGTCTCTGAACTCAACCTGTCAACTGATCCCTCATAGTTCTCGTCGTCAAACTGAACAACAACTATGTGTTCAATAAATATATAAATTAACTTTGTACCTTTTGTAACGTAAAATTGAAAGCTAATTTATATTATTTTAATGAATTTTTGTCGATTCATACTATCTTTTTTTTAATTTAAATTTTTCGAAATATATATAAGAACTTTTTTTTAGCTTGAAGCTTAATTTTGAATAATTGCATGAAAATGTAATACCTATAAGTTTATAGTACACACACAGATTATATTTGTTATTTAATATTAGGTTAGGAAAAAAAACACCAAAAAAGTTTAACTTTTATTTTTAAAATAAGATAATAATTATTGTTACTGTATTGTAACTTTAAAACGCTAGTTCGAACATCACTTTTTTTTGAAAGTATTTTTTCTGCAAAAGAAATCTTAATAATAAACGAATTCTATCCATTTAAACACGTTACAATAATATATTTAGGAATTGAGAATTTATTAACGAGAAAAGTTTATTTATTAACTATGTCATTAAAACTAAATAATGAACTCTGAAGGTTTGTTTACTGTGTCGTTTCATTGGCAAACGAACTGGATTACTGATATCATATATTAGTTACAATTTATCACACACATATAAATATTGAGACTAATTAAGATATATTTTTAATAAAACTATTCAAACAACAGACTTAATAAGTGAGATCTTTCAGAGCGGTTACATTACCGACTATATAGTACGAATCTCTCACCTACAATTGTTTATGATTAAACGCGGTTACAAATCTCGAGAAATATTTAATGTAAACTAAAAGGATGATCATCAATATGACGCCGGTTAGCTGAATGGACCACTCGCTCGGTAACTCGCACTTTAAAACTTTCACCTCCGATGTGTTTATGCTTACCTTAAATAGGACATAACTGTTTATGTTCGTTCAACTTAAAGATTCCTGGTAGATTCATCCAAAGCAAGGCTGATTTTAATTATCAAGTGACATGTTGATACATTTCAAAAAATTAAATTAAGAATTTTAGGATATTTTTTTTTTTATATCTCAATGAAAACTTTTTACTTATATATTTTTTTTGTATCTCCGTTAGTAATCTTCTCGTAATTAAAATGTAATCACGACCGCAAAAAGAGATTAATTGCATCGAGAAAAACATATGAGAATTGTGCCCATTTATTTATTGCTGTTGTAGGTCCAATACTTATTCTGTTGCGTTATATTTTTAAAGAAAAAAAAAGTTACAAGTATATACGTATATTTTTTGAAAAAATACCAATGTTTAAAAAAATTCTAACTTATTGTAAAAATTAACCAGTTTATTTTATGAACTACGGTTCTGATATAAACCGTAAATACATAACTAATTCTATATGAAGGTAGTGTCATCGCTTAACTTAAAATATTTTAATTTTGCGGGTTCAAGGTCAGCCAAAAATGTTCGCCAGAAATATAAAAAGAAACATACCAAGAAATACTCCGGCTCCAGGCTGTTCCTCCACGAGAACGATGGTACTGTGTACTCCGTGAATTCTATCTTATGATCACGTGTTGGCATAAAGCTGTGTTCAATTTTACATCCATGGTGCGTGTGGGCACCGAAGACCACGCGCGGCTGGAGGCTCTCCACGAGGTACTCAGTGGACTCCCTGGACAGACAGTCCCAACGTTCGATGAACAGATCTGACTTCCTGGACCATGGCGCTACATCCGGTTCCTTACATATGCCATCGGACACCCTGTATAATGGGTAGTGCTGCAACAGATCATATATATTCTATATTAAGCCTCATTTTGTATGTACGGTCACTGTACCTGTCACTGTATCTGTCTAAGTGTAACTGGTTTAGTTTTTATCGACACTGGAAATAAATTTGAGGACAGTCATTGGATATGTATCGAAACTGGGATGTCTAGCCACAAAAAGTTAAACATTGCAAATAGAAAATGAGGATGGAGTAAAATAATTAAAATTGAAACAATGACGGTTAGAATTTAAAAAAAGAAAAAAACACGAGTTACGTTTTAAAATATTTAAAAACTCAAACGAAAAAGGATATCATTAAAAAAATGCACTATAATTTAAAAAAGTTGAGTCTGACTTCTTTATGGTATTATTGCTATAAATTCCTAGACCGGTCCTTAGATTTTTGAATAGAAATGAGCGGAATCTAGATTTATGGAATGCGATTTAAAAATTAAAATTTTAAATTGAAATTTCATTAAAAAAAAAATCAAACGAGAATTCATTAAATTATCTGAGAACGCTTCATTTACATTTCTTCAAAAAATACGTATTAACTATAATTATAAACCTGTTAGAAATGGATAGCGACTAACTGAGATTTGTGCATGATGACGTCACAAGTAAATTATATAACTCTATATATGTTTTGTTTCAGATGTTTTCAACAAACGTACCTGTAGAATTATCGGTTTGCTATATTTTCGTAGCTTTTCTTTTCCCTTACACAACTTGGATCCGCTGCTGCATTTCATGATGTCTGCAAGAAATTATCCAATTATAGAAAAAAAAACCTCAGCTGTGTAAAGAATCGATTCATAATATCTCCTCTCTATTTTTATTAGGACCTGCTATTTTGTCGATTTCAGCTACAGCCCTCGAACAGAATGTGCATCCGTCTCCTTCCATCGCCATGGAGTTGAGCAGGACGAAATGATTCCCACGTATACTGACCAGTTGTACCGGAGGAGATTTCATTTTCTCCTCAAATCTTTTCGCCAGTTGCGGCGTTATTCTATATTAAACATTTTAATTTAAATTGGTAAGACGTTAAATTTTTATAGACACAAGGAACAAAATTATTTGAAATTCTGTTAATTGAATTAATTATTTAAATTAATTATTTAAATGTTTATTGAGAACATTATAAAAACCCATCGATAGGCAGACATCGTTAGTTTTTTGGGGTTACCATATAAAATAATTTTAAATAAAAATTTTGCTATAATATTTATTAAAATTATATAAAACATAGAAAAATACTTTTAAAGCTATTCATGGGATGTAAATATGTCGTCATATTTTATAGAGAAGTAGATTAATATTTTTAATTAACAAATATCTATTTTATTGATTACAAACATAATTTCTTGGTAGTAGTTAACTACGTCGCCGTATCTCAAAAACCGCTATCAAGTGGTTCGTCTGTTATCACCGAGGGCGCCTCAGGCCATTCGCACGGTTGAGGGTCATCTGATTGGTACAATTGTCTCTGAGGTTTTTGTACAAAAGACGTTTCCCTAATACATTTTAATAAAATATTTACCTGATATAGTGTACACATATCTTTACATTTGCAAAAGATAAATTTACTAAATTCCAATATTTCGATTCACTAAACGAGATCGATAGAAAATTATAAATTAAATAATTGTATTATCTTCATTTGAGATCCGATTTATATATGACTATAATTTGTATACAAATTATGAAAAATATAAACGTAGGTTATACGAAATGTTCATCTATAAGATTTTTTTTTGGAGGCGGTTAAAAAATTGAGTAATAAATAATGAGAGAAAATATTACCGGCAAAATAATAAATACAGTAATATTTATCACACGGTTCCATAAGACGATTTTATCGATAGTGGATTTATTCCAATATTACAAAAAATCGTATTGTTAAAAATAAATAAATAAAACAAAGTTAAAGTTAAAAATAAAAATAAATCAAAAAGTAAATAATAATTTATGAATATTTTTGTAATATGTTAAGCGATTGTCTATAGAGTTATTTTTTTTTTTTGATATAATACACTGTCACTACAGTATCGTTTATATTATGAACATTAATTTTAATTCACCTTTTTTATGATTTGAATATAAATACAAGTTATATTTTATAAAAAAATGTTTAATGGCTTCACTACGAGCCACTTTGGATAAATTTAATTAAACTCAGCAATGTTTTATAAAAAAAAAATTACCATAAACCAGTACCGCCTGAACAGTTAGACCGAAGAACGCAAGGGATTCAGCCAATTTCATGTAATTAAGAAAAAAAATAATCTTTGAATAACTTTGATGATAAAATATATTAAATCAAAACATAATTTTAACTTAAATTTTTGGTAATATAAATATAAGGAATTATATAACTCAAATACACCTTATATATCTAATTAATTATGAATATTAATGATTACATATCTCGGTAAAACACATATAGATCGTAAAAGATAAACAATTTTAATATTCATAAGGTTAAAAGATAACTTAAAAGGTTAACTTACCTGTAATGAAAACCGATGTCGTGATTGCCTACGACTGTGTACATTTTTGTATCAACAGGTGTTTTGAAGAGACGATGAAATCTTTCCACGTACTCGTCGAACTCCTTTTGAGAACACCATTTCCCTTCATCGAACAAATCGCCTACAGTATGATGAAAAACAAAAAAATGTATTGCGATCTAGTAAACCTTTATATATCGTAAGTCCTTGTGGATACATCAACATGAAAAAAAATTATATTCAGAGCAATTTAAGGATACATAACTTGGATATAAAAAAGGATAAACCAGCGCTCGACGCGTACGGAATGTTTTCATTCTTATTTTGTAGATTTATATTGACTACATGTGATGAAGACAGCATTGGAAATGATTAATATATTATTTTATATATGCATTATGCTTCAGAGTACATATATATGCATATAAAAACTTATCATTGCATCTGTAAGTTGTCAGATTACAAGGTAATCTTTTATGAAAGATTCTGGACGATAGGGGGTCTCGCTGTCTCAGGCAGTAATGTATAAACGGACAAATTCAATATTAGAAGACTGCCCAGCAAATGCTAGTCACCTTACAGGGGTACCAAGTTTTATGTAACATAAGCTTTCCATATTACATTCCATAACAATACAATGATGCGTCTGTTATCAGTGCTTGTTGAAGCTTAAAATTAAAAAAGTTAAGCCCAATGACATTAGTTGTAACAACCGATTCTGTAGTTAAGGTCCTCTTAAATGATAATTTTCAAACCGATTTGTTACATTCTCATTAAAATTTGCATTTAAGTTTAGATGTATATTCAATGATTAACAGCAGTGTGGGAGTATAGAAAGTCCCAACCATAAAATTAATAAAATTTTTACATGACCATACAGGAATTGGAATATAATTAGGTACAGATTAGGTATTAATGTGTGATAAAATTTATAATGTTATTATAAAAATTTATTACACCCATGTTAAAAAATACTTAAACTTATGAATAGCTGCTGAAAGATTTGATCTCATAAATATTACAAGTAAAATAATTTTGTATTCTAAGATAATATATCAAAAAAACTCCTACAATGATAACATGTAACTTGCCTAACACAAATACCACTTCAGGCTTGTGTAAAGTCATGGCTGTTTGGAATCCTCGGTGCATCTGCCACTCTCTTCGCCATTTATCAAACCAGTGACCATCTCTGGAGCCTAGCAGATGTGTATCAGCTATGATCATTGCATAAACAGGATCCGTCTTATCAAGGGGATCTTTGTTTAATACTGGCCATTCACACTACAATTTAGTTTTTATATATGTGTTATTATTACTACGTATTAATAATATAAAGTTATATTTTTGATTATTAAAAGCATTGCAACTATTTATAGTAACTAAAGTTCACCTGCATTTGAGTGACATAATAAACAATATATTCACAATATCCATATATAAACACGATTCCAAAAATCAATTTTGAAAATGTTTTGCGAACAAGTCGATATCGCGATCTCCTCATATACGGGGGCATTTCAACAAGTTATATCAACACTCTTAGGTGTATTTCATTAACCCAGCCAACATGTTTCTAGTGTAGAAGTAAAACGAGTTTATATTTCACTAATGTTGAATTAATTGGTCGGTTGGTTGTTTTAAATGTGGCCTTCATCCACGCAATTGAATTAATATAATATCATATTTAAATGTTGACAATGTCAACTGTTTATTTGAATAAAATAGGTACCTACTGGGTACTACACAATAATATTTGATGTAGTCTGTACTTACGTCTCAAAATATTTTTTTAAATCAATATGTCTGTTTTTTATAGATATATATTATTATATTATTGAACAGTTTATTCTGTCGTTTTATGAATAAAAAAAAAAATAAAATCATAAATGTATCCAACAGATATTTGAATATCCGACAGTCAAGAACATCAGCTGTTTGCCTTATGTCAAAGTTAAGAGTTGTCAAAAATCAAGTTTGAATGTTATGAAAGGTTTTTGTCAGATGTGTTTGTGTTTATTTTTCCTATGATTTATTTGCCAATTTTCTTCCTATGACTAGTTAAAACCATTAACGTATTTTATCCTATAACTTTAATTTTTAATCAAAAATCATGTCAGTCCATTGGAGTTCGGAAATTATGAAATGGGAATATAGAGAACTTCAAGCAACAGCTATGTCTGTTGATTATTCGGGAAACAATGTGCTACTGGCGGGTCGTCGGTGGTTAGCTATAAAACATATCAGTGTTGATGACGATGCCGGCGATATTGTTAAAAAGTATCCACGCCCCAGTAAATACGACGCCGCTGGCGCAGAATGGTGCCAAACATACCCCGGGCAGAAACTGTGTGCAATTGCGGTATACATACTTAATACAGGATCTTTTATTTTATAATACCGTTTACATTTTTTATATTTCCTATCTAAACATACAGAGTAATCAACGAGTTGATGTATATGAATGGCGAGCTGGAAATGATCTAACATGTATATGTTCGCTTCGAGGGCATACAAGGGTGGTCAGTGATACACATTTCCATAGACAGGATCACAACATTATAGCAACTTGTTCTATAGACACATTTACATACCTTTGGGACTTGCGGGATTCTAGGAAGCCAATAGTTTCACTGAGTGCTGTAGGCAAGTATTAATTTGTTATCATCTTAAATTTTTTTTTAATCTGGCAAATTGAATGTTAAAATATTTTTTTAAAATAAATAATAAGTGCTAGATTTTTGCATAATTTCTTTGTTTCAGTACAAAAATCTTTTCAATGAAATACATAAAAATCTATGATGTTGGCGATAAATCTTGTATTAAATCTAAGGCACATTACAATTGTTACTGTTTTTTGCTATTCCCAGAGTTATTACTTATTGCTTGTCACCTTTTTGTTTATATATAATACATTTAATTGTTTATCGATTGTTATTATGCTATTATTCTTATCTTATTGCTATGATCGTAACTGAAATTCTTTAAATAACATATAAAGAAATAGAAAATTTTACTTTGTTGGTATCACCTCCGATACAAATGTAATGTTTTTGTTAGAAACTAGAAGGTTACATTGAAAATATCTATTACCTATATAGATCACCGGCTATGCCGTAATTTTTTAAAGAAACAGACAATGTTAAAATTGGTGTAGGAAAAAAAACAAGTTGTTATTGTTGATAAAGTTATTTTCAGTAACTGTTCCACAATCTGATCGGCTACTCTGTTATAATATTAGTACAAATTACTATAAATCTATTGAATTCCATCAATGGCTTACATATTTAGTTTATAATAAAGATAGAAAGAGAGAGACTTCTTCCTTTTTCTTACTCTATTTTCTAGCCTTCACTTCAGAGATTAACTATCTGTTTGAATGACAATAATATGAAGCAATACAACCTTAGACTCTTAGAATTTATGGTACACTCTAAAGGAAATTTAATATTACCTAGTAACACATAACAGATCATTATATTTTTAGTCATAGGTCCTCTCAAAACTGTTCAACAAACTATAATTTTACAAATAAATTGCAATAAAAAAATGTACACCATTGTGGTTACCAGAAGACGGGATGCTAATGCTAATTTTTAAATATTTACTTGTGGTAATATTAGTAATTATGATTAAAGCAGAGTTAATTTATAAAGAAAATATTTATGTAAATTTTCAGCCGGTGCGTCCCAGGTGCAGTGGAACAAAGTTTCATCACACTTGGTAGCCACTGCGCACGACGGTGACATAAAAATATGGGACTATCGTAAAAATTCCTCACCCCTGCACTACATATCAGCTCATCTGTGTAAGATTCATGGTGTCGACTGGAGCCCACACCATGAATACCAGCTGGTAACCTCTAGTCACGACGGTAGCATTAAGTACTTCGATATAAACAATGCTAGGAAGGCTGAAAACGTTATAATGACTAATTTCCCTGTATGGAGAGCAATTTACACGCCATTTGGTAATGGATTGTTGACTATTGGAGTGGGTTGGGGAGGTTTGCCTAGAGTGGAACAGGCTGGTGTTATTGGTATCTGGATTGGAGGAACGTTGACGCATAGGCTAGTGGGACACACGGATACTGTCCAAACTATGGTTTGGAGGCCCAACACACTTCCATCAAACTACCAATTGGTGACCTGGGGTAGAGACCAAACGCTTAGGTTGTGGACAATGCATCCATCACTCCTCAAAATGTGTTCACATTATTTGCCTGATGATTTAGAAAATGACGATATTAATAGCTATGGTAGGTGATATACATATTATTTGAATAAACAAAATAAAACATTTTGATATATTTCAATTTTCTTATTTGGTTATAATTTTTGTTGCAGTAAGTTATGCTTCTACTATAAGTTCAATTAACGATCTATCAGTAAGTGACAACAAGGGGGAAGATATACAGATGGTACACAGATAAATAAATCCTACATATATTTTGCAGATCTGCATCAATTTTTAGCCAGTCTCAATGTGTCCTTATTAATTATTTTCAGAATAAAATAGTACATAAAACAACTACCTCAATAGACGAAGAGTTCGAGTCTATTCGTGAGATGGCCAATATAGAGGTCACTGACATGAATATAGAGACGAGGATTTGTCAGATACATTCAGAGAGAAACGGTTACACTGCCAATTTACAAGTGACCTTCCCTAGAAACGTTACAGAGCAAACCATACCTAAATTCTCATGGTTATCAGGTACTAATGTAGACAGCGGTACCACTATTAAAATTTTACAAGCTATCAACAGAACCGCCTATCGTAAGAAGAAGGAAGGGCATAGATGCTTGTTACACTGCCTCAAGACTCTAGCGACGTCTATAGACGAGGTAACCAAACCGGTATCAAATTATTAAGTAATTTCATTATACTAATGGTTAATACAATTCAGATACCCGTGAAGTCAAACGAGGATTCGGATTCCATGAAGTCGAGTCAGAGGAGCCACTCCGAGAGTGAGAACGCTGGGGACTCTTGCATACCGTTCCCGAGAACTTGCGGTGCTAAATGGTGCGGTGTCAGTACGCTGGTTGTGTTCAACCGACCTCCGAACACGAGACGACTGTCCTTGAAACCTGAGACGGGCACCCCAAGGTCTATGTCTTCTCTGTCATTGACTCCGGGACTGTTCACATCCAGCTATACTTCCGTTTCCCCCCACGCGACCACAACGCCCTCACCAACGAACGCTTCAGGATTCCCTCAGTTGCATCACAGGCACGCGTCCAATTCAATCACAACCTTCTACTTCCAAGATCGCTGGGTGAGTCTGTCTGCCTCTGTTTAACAGTCTACTCTGTAATGCTACCCGATACTACGTCTACATTACTCTGCTTACATCAATTTTCATCCAAAAACTAATTATGGCAATTTAATATGAAAACGCTGTGGTGTACTTTATAATTTCAAGCTTCTGCTGATGTAACACTGGCTATTATACATTTCTATCATCTATTCCTACGCCATCAGAAGGCTCAGAGTCGTCGTGCGGGCAGCATGCGTAGTCGTGGCAGCATCTCAGGCTGCCTGGCACCACGCGTGCTGCTCTACGCTGCCGGTGATCTGTTCCCTCTCAACAGAGCCCTGGCCGAGAGATACGTCATCAACGCTGATAACCCTGTTGGTTAGTCCTCAATTTGGAACGCCTACCATGAACGGTTCTTGTGCTGTTGAAAATTTAGGACCAGCACTTAATGTAAAAAATGGGATGTCCGATGATTCGACCTACATACATTCGAAATAAGCTTTTGGCGGTTGATTGTAGTCGAGTAGTATTGAGAAATTGTTTCTAAATTCCACTTATTTTTATTAAAGACGCGAAGAACATTTGATCTGAGGATTACTTTATCAAGTTCTCAGCGACATTTCCTCTGTATTGAATGAAGACTGTTATTTCAAATGTATAATTTTTTATATTAACGTTTCTTGTAAGCCTTAACATAATTCTCATTAGATGAAGTTTATTTGCAAATCCTAGTTTTATTAAAAAACGCTGAAAGTAGCATAACAATTTTTCTAAAATTTTTTTTTAATCCACGTTAGTCAATGGCGAGGTGTTTGAAATTGAATTTTGATAAATCGTTAACCATTCATTCATTCTTTTCCTCCAAGACATGTGTGAAAAGAATGCCAAAGTTGCGACGGAGGAGGGCGAGCTAGAGCTGGCCCATGCCTGGGGTCTGGCGGGACTGGCTGCTCGGTCGCTGGACGCGAGAACGGTGGACCACATCGTCTCCAGTGAAGAGAGTATGGGCTGGACCGGTCATCCGCTGTGCTGCAACCTTGTACAGGCGCTGTGAGTGCATTACCATTTTTATTGCTGATCAGTAAAATTGAATACAAGGATTTAAGAGGGAGCACTCCCCTCTTTTATTTTGTTTTTAAATACCAAAGAACTTCTCTTTAAATATCAGCATCCTAATCAAGCTATAGAAAGTTACGTATACTGTATACGGCTTCCGTTTAAACAAAGAATGATTAAAATCTTTAATCTTTCCCTTTTATAATTTTATATGAAAAATTTTCATTTCTTTACCAGAATAACACATTATGCAAAATCATCGGACCTGCAAACGGCTGCCATGTTGACCTGCGCCTTCTCCGTCTTCAAC
Organism: Danaus plexippus; assembly: GCF_018135715.1. Classification (NCBI taxonomy): domain Eukaryota; kingdom Metazoa; phylum Arthropoda; class Insecta; order Lepidoptera; family Nymphalidae; genus Danaus; species Danaus plexippus. Next base: position 2,905,102 of record NC_083537.1, on the reverse strand, counting down.
GACACGAACATCTCGAGTTCCGTGTCTACAATCAGCAGTTCCAGCTGTGTAAATATTATTACAATATAAAAATATACATTCTTTTTATATTATATATATCTGATTGTAACGATTCCAGGGCAACAGTACTTCACCTTACAGTACCATAAACCAATACAGCGAAATAAGCGCTGACGGCTGGACGCTGCCAATCATTCTGCGAAGCAATTCGTGTTCCGAAGCAGAGAACCTGAACACGGAGTACAGCGGCACTAAGTCCGAGCCATCCACAGCCTGTGTCATAGACAAGGCCACTGCTCACTTATACCACTGCTTCAAGAGGGCGTATGCCGACGTGTTGCATAGATGGCAGCTCTTGTACAAACGGACTGAGGTAGCTATCATTAGGACACGATATAAAGATTTCTTTTAGAGTGGTGTGCGTTAATAGAAAAAAATTGTGTGTGGACTAAAAAATAACTGATTTTTTTTTTCAAATGGCACTAATTTTTCATTAGTTCATAGTGTCTCACGTTATTATTGTAGTCTTGTTTTGGTTATCTGTATCTGTCATTATATTAATGCATGATGATGTATTCAAATTAATATTAATTGTGTGATGCACGAACGTTTCTGAACTGCATATGAAAGTTTCCGTCGTATTTTATAAGGAAATATCTAATGAATAACGATGTCTCACAAAACAATCGTTGTTATGTTATAAGTGACGTATAATATATATTTTTTCCCAGGTGATGAAGCTAGTGCGCACGTACCCAGAGACAGTGATGGGCGGTATGGGCACTATGGGCGGTGTGGGCGTGGTGGGCGAGGCCGCGTGGGAATGCGCGTGGTGTGGACGCACAGTACGAGGCCCCGCGTGTAGTTCGTGCCGGCGACTCAGTCTGCGGTGTGGCGTGTGCTCGCGTGGAGTGAAGGGCCTCGTGCTTGCCTGTGGACTGTGCTCTCACGCCGCTCACGCACATCACATGCTAGCATGGTATACCTCGGCATTACTATTATTTTTAGACTTTAGATGGAGAAATTTAGACATGTTGTTGCTATGAAAAAACTGTCAGGCGTTAAGAGACAAAAGGCAGAAATAAAATAGCTTTAGAGCTCAACGTCATCAGCTGTTTGACATCAACATGTCATTAAACATAAAACGAATATGATAAGGCAATTTTTTATTATGTTTAAATAAAACATTATTTCAATCAGGTTCTCACAACACGACACGTGTCCTACGGGATGCGGCTGCAAATGCGTCATAGAAGGTAACTCAATATGGAAAGGTGTCAAATACGTCTGAAGATTTTGACAACGGCCATTATTATATATGCAAAGCGAGATGTCCTTGTCAGACACATGTTTATATACTGATATATTATTTAATATGAAACAAAGACTGCTTTTGTACATAATTGAGGATTAAATGAATAAAAAAACGTTTTAGAGAGCTTTATTTAACAAACATCCTTATAATACATTATAAACAAAAGTCAACAGTGCGCGTGAAATACATTTGTTGGTGAAGATAAAGAATTAACTCTATACAATAATGTACCTAGTGTACGGCGTTCTAGAGAGCACTGTCGCTTGGAAAATAATAATGGCGGGAGCATATTATTCTATAACGAAAACGCTAGTTGAAGAGAAAGTAATATATATTACATTACATGAAAATCATTATATAAGATTTCTCATAAAAGACGACAGTACTTCTAAATTACTCGATCTAATCTCGACTTACTTCAGTCTCATTGAAGCAATTTCGGAAACCTCCTATTCAGCAGATGCCTCAAGCTCACACGGAATAACTAAATGTTAAACAATTCGGGTCCCATTTATTAATGATTTATATGCAAACTACACAGACTATCTCGCAAAATGTCAACGGCAACAATAAGCACCGACAGACGATCAAAATATTTTTCTAAATAAAAATACACTAACAATACTGCCTTAGAATTAAATGATGATTTATAATTTGTGCGACGTCGACAAAAAATATTTAATCACGTGATTCACTAAAACACTAGCAAATAATATCTCAGAAGACTGATTATATGTTCACTATAACAAAATTCTCTCGTAATTAAAATATTTCACTAAACGTATACCGTTTAACTCTGAGGTCGTCATGCTTTTAGTTTGTAACCTACTTTTTTGCAATGATAAATAAATCCTTTAATACCACCTAAACTTCATATATTTTAAATTTTTAATAAAACTATGAATACAACAATTAAACGACACATTATAACAACAATTCGTCACTATTAAAATTAATAATATTTTGCAAAAAAAAAATAGAGCATACTAAGATTATTTATGAGACATTTGACATTCACAAAAAATAATAAGGTTTTATATCTACCAAGTTATTTTTCAAACATAGCACACCGGAAACTGTTCGTGTACTGGTAAGCTTATATTAACAATTTAAGATCAAATGACTTATTTGTAAATATAAAAAATAGGCACCAATGTTTTAAGCGAACTACTTCTATGTATTTAAAGTTTATCTAAATTAAAAATAACTTTAAAGTCTTAAAACTATTATCATGTTGGTAATCTATAAAAATTATAAGTGCTTTATATTGTGAATTTAAAATCAATCACTCTGTACCTTATATCACGGTGTCATTTTTATTAAGTCATTTAGTGTTTACATTACATCTACAAGATACTATTGCTACAGAAGGACGTTTTAATTCGATTCAGTTTTAGATTTAAATTAACATTAATTTCTTTAAATAACTTTACATCAAAGATAAATTCATTATTATATATCATTTGGATATTCATTATAAGGTACAGAATATTGTCGGATAGTTAGTACATTGGCTACATCAGACTGTCATGACTTCTAAGATAAGTCTAGGAGACATGCACGATGGGATGACGAAAGTGCCTCAAAGTCGGGTTGTTCTATTGTAGCAGCTAAAACAATTACACACTTTATTAGTAAATTAATTATACGTTTACTCGTAACGAAACACTAAAAGGAGCATTCACTGGATACTTCAAAATGATTTATTTTAGTAAATTAATATAATTTTCGAGTTTCTTATAATGCGAAATTTCATTCTACGTCACAACTAAAGGAATCTCAGCTATTGCTTATCGCATAACATTAGACACAATAAATTCTACTAATATTTATTTGTAAGTTAAATATTACTGTCTATTTCATACTATATATATCAAGCCTTTAATGGATTGTTATACAGAAGTTAATCGACCCTGGTCTGTCTGATATACGGCGAGAGTATGATAAGTGTGAGATGGTTTCTGGCGTACCTCTCGAGCAGTCGACGCTTCAGTTCCGGCGGGTAAGTCACATATATGTAGTGGTCGTCGTGATCGTGATCGTGATCTTCATCCAACAAGCTGTCATCAGCACCGCGCGCTGGCGACGAGTGAGTCGTCATCGACACCGAACCACTACCAGCTATACTACCTTCTTCCGAACTGAGGATTGAATTTTATTTATTTTATTTTATTTGCTATTTTCATATTGATCAATATAGATGTGATCAGCGTCGTTGTAATACCTACAAAATTGATGATGAGTCACATTCAAAAATATATATTTTAGACATTAAGTTTAGGTGAAACTCACTCAAAGACGATCCATATGATGTAGTAGCACATGCAGAGTGCGAGTGCTAGACCTGTGGCCAGCGCTAGGAGGAGGGGCCAGGGGAAGGCACGCGCAGCCGGCGCGGTGTCCTCCCAGTAGCGGTCGCAGCTTAAGTACCAACATACCGCACGCTGCATCTCCTCTGTGGGTAGATTCATATTATAATACACAATCAGGCATGGTTTCTTTATAGATCATGAATCAATGTATAAATTACGCACATATAGTAGTTAATTTCAAAGAAGACTTTCATGGAAACTTTGTTACGCAATACTTGAATGCTACGAAATAATATATCTACTCTCAATTAAAACACACAAATCATATTCTAAGAAAACTTATGATAATAAATAACCTTCAAGTTCTGAAAACTGATGCTGCGTTAGATGCAACAATAATGTTGCTATGCAGGAATGCACGACCCTTTCACAGCGGACCTAAAACATAAACTTATATATGTACATATACGTGAAAGTTTGTTTCTTGCATTATCAAACTGCATGATCACCTTAAGCCCTTGCAAGTGCGTTGGATCACAGGCAGCTCTTTCTGCCTGTAAATCTGCCAACCTCTTCTGACGACTATCTGGCGGCAGCGAAGACTCTACCGTGTCAGCGTCACATAATTCTGCTGTTTGATTCGTATCTCCTTCATTCTCTTCTCTTTTTTATCTTCGGTTTCTATAGTGGGAGTATGTGTACCTAAACGCAATAAAAGTTATTAGCGTTATTTAAAATATTGTATTTATAATATAATACACGTAAGTTTAAATCTAATTGTTATAAACATGAATCAAATGTATATCTTATAATATATTACCTGTCTCGCTATCATGATCCGATTTAGGGCAGTCGGCAACAGTAGTGGGAGGACGAGTGCGTTGTCTTCTTCTGTTGGTAACTCTTGCAACGCTCCTCGAGGCGGCCGGGGCTAGGGCTTTCTTGGCGACCTCAGCGTCCTGCCACAGCTCAACTTCAGTGACGGGTCCGCTGCCCCGGCTCAGCAGACCATGCGCAACCAAAACCTGGCAGCGCATTATATCGCAGTAGTCCGCAAGACATACTGCGTCTTCCGCCTTGGAAACGATAAGTTAATGTTATTTTTATTAAGATATTTAGTATAATGCCTTAAGTAAATTGAACCTGTGGATGGATTTTGTTGGTGGTGTAATCTTGCTAGACTAGCTGTGATAAGACGTTATATTCAAATTAACCATAACAAAAGTAAATCAATTGGTTGTAATATTGATGATTATATTTAATTCTTAATATTATAAACAAATTTTAAACTATAAGTAAAATAATCCTTCCTTCGATGTTTTACCAAAGAATGGTTGATCTGTGATACTTTCTGCACCTTATTAATCTGGTGCCGGTGTCGCTGATCGAAGTGAGTGTCGAGATGTCTCTCCTCGTAGAAAGACTTGCCGCAGAAGGCGCATGTCCATTGCGAAGAGCGATGTTGCTGCTTGGCGGCGTGCTGTGGTGCAAAGATATCTCGAGCCGGATGAAATGGACATTCCAACGGCAGTTTTACCTGAATGGAAGATCACAGAATATCAATACTTAGAAGAATAAAATCAAACAATTTGTCGCTATGTGTTTGTTGGCTTATATTTATTTGGAGTATTCCCAAACATTACATTTCAAAGCTTTAAGCAAACAGAAAACTGAAGGAATTTAATTGTTTACTAACATTTTAAAAATGAGATAGACCTTTCTGAATTTCAAGGGTATTAAATTATTTCTAAAACATAAAATTTTAATGAGAGAATGAAAGTTTTTCATGATATATCTTTTAAAACATTACTAAGGTTGAAAAAAATTTCAAAGATTTGCAATAATGATTTACATTTTCTATATTATTAATAATAAATAGCAATAGCCGTGTACATAAAACCACAGTTTATTGACTTATTAACATACCAAGGCACTTGCCTTTGCGTGTAAAAATTTTAATATTTCAATTGGTCTATTACCATAACAAATATTTTTGTAAAAAACCTTCTTACTCCAGTTTGGTAACAGTGAAGAAATGTGAGGTGTTTGTAAAATGGCAACTAAAAGTATAATATTAATGGGCTACCCTGTTAATATTGAAGGTAAGATAAAGGATATCAAACATAGAAGAATATTAATAAAATGTTTAACCTGAAACCTTTCCAACACCGGTAACCACTTGTTTTCTATAACTTTTCTTACGATTTTGGAATTGTCACGAGAACATGTGATTTTGAAGACGGATGGTCCCGGCCAAGGGATCAGGTTGAGAAAAAGTAGGACCAAAACCTGAAAGTTATGATTATTACATCAGAAATTAGTAATTTTTTAAGCAACTACTACAACTTATATAAATATAATAAAACCATAAGATGTCTACGTTTTCCGAATCATCATCATTTAGTTATTTGTTATAACTTTTACATATTTATACTTGCTCATGTACATACAAATCCTTACTCCGACGAATCTAAGAAGAATAATCGAATACGTGAGCATTTAAAAAATCCATCCAATATCTAATGTACTGGTGTACTTATTGGTTATGCTCATGTTTTTCAATTATCGATTTTTCGTCACACTTTAACCTTAAAAAAACTAAATGCCGGTCTTACCTCGAGTGTAAACGACGTGGTCCTCATTCATATCTTTTATTAACCAAATATATGTTAAAATTTGCTTAAAATAAAACTTGTAAATATATATCAAATAAAAGTGGACGTTAGTTTACAGAAGAATAACTCCGGGGTCTGTCAGTGGGTTTAGTTAAACGGCGCATGCGTACACCCTGTCATTACCCCTCGGGGATACCACGAGTGTTCATAAATAAAAATTAATTTACTCGAGGCCTCAAAGGGTCAGGGTGATCCATACAACCTGCAGGTGAATTCTAAATATCAGGCCGATATACATTTTTATATATAACATCTAGTTGTCCACTGCGACTTTATTCTTACTATTTCTTTTGCCTGAGCCCAAAACGAGCGCAATTTTATTTGCTATATTAGTCCTACATTACGTTATACTATTACATTTCAGTGACGTTGTTTGGAGAAAATACCAACAAATCTAAAGATTACTCTAACAGCGTCACACAAATTTATAAATAGACTTTTATGTACAACGTAAATATCGAATGAAAAAACAAGACCAAGACCGGACTTCAAAATTCTAATCTTATGTGGCTTAACGTATACAATATTTATTATCATCAAAAAGTTTATATATAATTATTGAATTAAAATATAATATGTGGCATTTTTTAGAAGGAATATTTACTAACATATATGAGTAGGATTTCCATTGGTGGCCTTAATATGTATTTTCGTCAAAAGTGTCAACGGATCGTCCCAACGATTCTCTCTTTTTTTTGTTTATTGAACTTATCTCAGAATTTCATTATCAGTCTAGGGTTTGGTTTAACAATAAAATATGCTTTTTATTAATAATGCAGAGCTTATCTGACGAATAACATACATAGAAATTTGAGACCATGAAGACATTTATTGAATTTGGGCAAAAATTTAGAGAAAACTGAACAAATAAAAGATCATGGAACTTTAAATGTTTGTAGAGATATATCTCTCATAATATTAAAATGTTCACTAAAAATACACGTAGCGCACATAATATTATACGTATTACGATTACGACAAAAAATGGTTTTGAATTTTGACAAAAGTTGAACAATTTAAAACCAACTAACAAAGCACTACAATCAATTAACGATTTAAACAATCGAGTGTTTGATAACAAACTAAACTTCATGTTAAACCATTTGGTCTTATAACTTTCTTAGACGAGGTGCTCTGAATTTTATACCAGGTTCGTATTCTACTTAATTTGGGTCTAGATTTATTAGTCAAAAAATAATCGTATAGTAGTAACGTTGTTCACTATAAAAAGGGTAGCTATTAGCTAATACATATATAAGATTAAAAAACATAATGCATCACATCTCAGTGGTAAAACTTAAGGATAAATAACTAATAAGTATTATTACTGAGCTCATATTTTACATCCAGTAAAATCTCAGCACGCGAGCTAATACAATGTAGAGCTTAAGTTGTCGTGATAATCAGACTTTGACGCCATTTGTGAAACCTTCGTGACTGATAAATTTATTTCGAATTTATATAAAATGATTGCATTTTATAAATACATTCGTAAACTTTAGAACAATGTTTTAATATTTAAATCATAATTAAATACTAACCTATGTTTGTATAGTAATTTATGTCGTATCAAATATTGATTATCGACATTATCTTTTTATACAACTTGCATCAAAATAAATTACTGAAATGGTATTTATATTACACGTTACTGAGTTAGGCTGGTAGTGTTAAGCGCATGCTCAATACAGCCTCCGACCCTGAGACCTGCGGAGCGCATAGTTCTCACTGACATGCGTTCGTTCGGAGCCTCTCAATGTAATCCGCGAAGTGTTGTTTTAATTTCTGTTTGTTACATCAAGAAAATTGAAAGGTTTTAAATAAGTAAAATAATTAAGTTATATGAAAAATATCTTCAATGGATTACAATGAACTACGTCACTTGAATTATTTTGAGAGTTATGGAATGTGCTATGCACTGAGGTGAGTAACAGTTGCATTTTACTTTTGCATTCTCATTTTTATTGTATTCTTTATACGATTATTAACAAACTCTAAGTATTTAATTTAACTATCAATCTCGGTTTCTAATAGACTAACATAATATCTACAATTTTTTAAGTTATTGTATACGATATAGTATATACAACGTTTAGATAAAATCACTCAAATTTAAAGGTATTTTTTTTAATGAATTTAATTGTTTTTGCAGAATTGATAGTCTTCATAAATAGTTGGAAAGAACATACATATCACAGAATGCGTTACTTATTTACGTTCGCAGTAATATTTGGCAGCGGTTTCCTATTCCTGTTTATGAACAACGGTTTAAATCTTATAGTAAATAACGGCAGCGATTCAATGTGGAAACTACAGAGATATAATCACGACGATATAGACGGCACCTTCACAATCAAAACAGAAGGCTGCACTATCCCCGGTTTGAAGCCTTTTGCTGAAGACATCAAGAAGTTCATCGAGCATCCAATAATTAAACCTTGTCGCAACTCCAACATAACACTTCTTGACAATAATAACACACATATCTGGGTAAAAACTGAGCATGTGCAATTTTATGAAATACCTAAAAATCATAACGTGGTCTGTTGCTACAGATCCTTCTACCGTCCACTGGCTATTGCTGATATATCTTCATCCGATATCGATGATAGAGTTAATTACGAAGCCTGTATAGAGTTTTCAGACTACATAGAGGTCATGAACGAATTCGTCAGAGTGTCTTGTGGCTACAAAGATGTTTTAATATACGAGCAATTTTTTATCTTTACACCTAAAAAACAACTTTTATCTTTGAAAGGTGACTATATTGATGTGATTCGAAATCAGACAGCCTACAACGTTATTATAATGGGCATTGATGCGCTTTCGAGATTGAATTTTCATAGAACAATGCCGAGAACTTTGGCATATTTGAAAAAGAAGGGTGCTATAGAATTTTATGGTTATAACAAAGTCGGTGACAATACTTTTCCTAACCTGTCGCCTATTCTTCTCGGAATGAAAGACACAGATTTAAAGAAGGCTTGCTGGCCGCACGTAAGAGCTACATTCGATAATTGTCCTTTTATTTGGGATTTATTTAAAAGCGACGGTTACTACACAGCCTTCGGTGAGGACACTTCCAGTTTAGGAACATTTAACTTTGAAAAAGTCGGTTTTAGTCGAACTCCAACCGATTACTACTTACATACGTTCATGCATGAAGCTGAGCTGTATACTGGTAACAACAGAGACTTCAACTCCTATATATGTATGGGAAATAAATACTTTTACAAGGTTTTATTAGATTACATAGAAAATTTGACAATGTCTTTACGTACTTCCAAACTCTTTGGATTCTTTTGGGAAGTCACATTGAGTCATGATTATTTAAACTATCCTATGGCGATGGACGAGAACTATGAAGTATTTTTGAAGAATTTAGACGACGCCCGCTACTTGGACGACACTATTTTAATAATCCTAAGTGATCATGGAATACGTTGGGGTGATATACGATATACGAAACAGGGGAGGCTGGAGGAGCGACTTCCACTTTTGCATATTTACTACCAGAGTCGTTTAGAGCGAACTATTCTTTAGCTTACGATAACATCAAACTGAACAGCAATCGTCTTACGACGCCGTTCGATCTGTATGCAACTTTAATAGATCTTTTACATATGGATGGGATAAGTAACGACAACTTGAAGTTAAGAAGCGAAACGCCGTACGGTAACGAAAGAGCTATCAGTTTATTTATGCCTATTCTTAGCAACCGTACTTGCACTACAGCGGGTGTAGACGACCACTGGTGCACGTGTCGCAGAGGACGGAAGATACCAATCTTCAGCGCGGAAGCCTACGACGCTGCTGATAATTTATTGACTTTGATAAACCAACTACTAAAGGGATATTATCAATGCGCCCATCTGATGCTTGAAGAACTGATAGAGGTGACAGAAATCATATCAGGCACTCCGTATGAGAAAGAAGTCGGTTGGCGAGAATTCTTAGTCGTCATACGGACATCGCCTGGCGGGGCCGTGTTTGAGGCAACTCTTCGTCAGGATGGCCAGACCTGGTCTCTCGCCGGTACCGTCAGCCGACTTAACCTGTACGGACAGCAGGGCCACTGTATACATCATTATCAGCTTAAATTATATTGTTTCTGTCGTTAGATATTAAGTCATTTAGATTCAAGTCTGTGATATTTAATACGTATACATTATACGTCATATGTAGAGAGCCATTCTTCTAAATAATAAAAAATTATATTAAATTACTTTTACTTTTGTAGATATTGATTTTAATGTTTACACTTTGTAATTATTCTACAAACTTCTACAAAGTAAATATATTTTCTATTTATTTGATATTAATATTTTAAGTGGATGTATTTGTAGAATCGCGGAGCTTAGACTAAACGCTTTTAACATTAGCTAATAATCTTAGATATTCCAGGTACCTATTTGGATATCATTATATAAAATTATATTAGATGTTGTTGCATACTAGTCACTGGTGATTATTTTTATTGTAATATACGTTTAATTGATATTAAAGGACATAGATTTTTAAGTGTACGACGGTTATATCAAAGAATACATATCGGCGTAATAATGTTTCTTCCAAATCATCACATATTGTTTATATCTATAGAGGGTACATTAAACTTATAAGATGCTTGTACCTAGACAACTGTATTAGACGCATTAATAATATGAATTTATTAAATGTTTATGTTAAATATTTATTACATAGATAAATAAATAGAAGAATAATAAAAGTGTTTATTTTAAATATATATGTTTTATTACATAAAAAGTATTTACTCAAAATATTCTGCTACACTTAATATATATAGTTTAGGGATTTTTATATTTTCAATTAAATGGTCAAAGTAATGAAAGTTAAAGGTAGAATGAAAAAAAATTATATTTATTGCGTACTAATGTAGGATACTTATATTATTAATCTATTACTCGTAAATTAACGTTAACACTATCACTTTCTTTACCAAACTTAATGAAGGTAACAGTTTTTCACAATTGGAGCAAATTTTTTGTTATACTTTTATTTACTCCCAAAATTTTTTTAAGATAAGATAAATTGCTATTAGTTCCTACATGTAGATACAATATCATATTACACGAGGGTTAGATAAGCTTCAAAATTAACCATAATTCACATAGATATAATTTGTAGCCAAGGCCCATAGCCCCATAATCCAATACTCGCACATCACCCAAAAAATTTAATGTAAACAATTTTATTAGTGATTGGACTTTAAATATTTAACTAACTGTGAAAATTTATGTTAATATGCTAGTGATGATTAACGATTTCTATTGAAGTAATTGTTTGGGAAGAAAAATATAAGATCAAGGACGACAAGGTGACAGTAGCGAAGATATCATGACTGTTGAAAAATTTTGCAGACCTAGAAGCTTAAAGATATTGAAGTACAGAAACAATTAAACTCTTCTGATACGTCTAAAAGTCAGATAAAAGGTTATCCTAGATCGATGACTAAAAATAAACAGCAGTTCTCATTTTCTCTTTAGGCCTTAATATTTTAGATTCTCTCACAGTTACCATTTCCTGCGTCATTACATTTAAAGACACAAATAACTTAATAAAAACTAATGCACAATAATATCATACCGTAGCTGTATTCCGTTTCAGTTATTTATTTATTTATTTTTTGTATTTTTATATAAAATTTAATCAATGTTATGGTTGTACAATAACATTTAAATTTTTCTTCAAAAAAGCGTCAAAAATTGTCCTATTTTCAATATAGTATATCTGATATTTAAAATATATGTTTTCAGTATGGCTTGGACTGCGGGCAGTGCTGGTTGCAGCAGCATTACAAGAACAAATCAAAGGTCGATTCGTCTTCGCCATTTGTTTCTCGTGGCCATTATAATTTGTGGATCCTTCCTCTTGCTCTCAATGAATAACATGTCAAAGCCATATGTGAATAACGATTTCTTAATATTTTCGCGATTAGGAATAAAGGACTCCAACGAGATCTTAAGCGATGAAATGTATACAATCAGAACAAATGGATGCATCATATCTGCTTTACAGCCTTTAGGCAGTGAAGTGAGACAGTTAGTGAAATTCCCAAAAGATTTAAAACCGTGTCCAATGTCAGCTGTGGCATTGTTGTCTAACAACAGAACGCACATATGGATAAAACATGAAAACAGGCAATATTATAACATAAGCGATGCTGCCTTTTTGAAATGTTGCTATAAATCATTTTACCGGCCGCTCTCAGTCGACGACATTACATCCCGAGATGTCGACAAACGAGTTAAATATAACGTTTGTTTTAATTTTACTACCTCAATTATAGCAGCTCATGAATTTGTTCGAGTAAAATGTTATGCTGGATCAGTGGAAATTTACGACCAGTTTTTCATTTTTGCTCCCAAAAAAGAACTATCATCTGAAGTACCAGAGATTCCCAAAAACAAAACCGCATATAATGTTCTTATAATGGGAATAGATGGTGTATCCAGACTTAATTTTCATAGAACAATGCCAAATACTTTTGCATTCTTAGAAAAAAAAGGTGGTGTGGAGTTATTAGGATACAATAAAGTCGGTGACAATTCTTTTCCTAATTTGATACCGATGCTGATGGGGTTATCAGAACAAGATCTAAAGTCCACATGTACTCCTCGTAAAAAATCAACATTTGATAACTGCCCCTTCATTTGGGAATGGTTCAAAGAAGCTGGTTACTATACAGCGCTAGGAGAGGACAGTGCCAGTCTAGGAACCTTCAATTATGGAAAATTTGGGTTTATTGGATCTCCCACGGACTACTACATACATACCTTTATAAATGAGGCTGAAGAAAACGTAGGAGTTAATAAAGATTTTAATTCATTTTTATGTATGAATGATAAGTATTTCTATAAGGTCTTATTAGATTACATAGAAAATCTAGCGACGGCGCTGAGGACATCTAAACTATTTGCTTTCTTTTGGGAAGTGACTATGACTCATGATTATTTAAATTATCCAATGATAATGGATGAAGATTACGTAAAATTTCTAACACGATTAGATTCTGTAAATTATTGGAATGAGACAATACTTATTTTCATTAGCGACCATGGAATTCGTTACGGTCAAATAAGGTCAACGAATCAGGGACGGTTAGAAGAACGCTTACCTTTCGCATACATATTGTTGCCACCGGACTTTAAGGAGAAATATAAAGAAGCTTACAGAAACCTTCAATTAAACAGTAAACGCCTTAGTACTCCTTACGATATTCACGCCATGTTATCCGATCTTGTTAATTTAGATAATATCGAAAGCGATAAAATTGTTTTACGCTCAAATACGAATGAAGACCATGTTAAAGGTAACAGTTTATTTATACCTATACCTTTGAGCCGCACTTGTTCGTCCGCTCACATCAGTGATCACTGGTGTAGCTGTCAGAAGAGTCATAAAATATCAACTAAGAGTAAACTAGGTAAAGAAGTAGCTAAACAATTAGTACAACAGCTCAATGATCTCGTTAGCGACCATGAACAGTGCGCTAAGCTGAAACTAGCTGAACTAATTGAAGTTATTGAAATGGAACCGAATTCCTTCGGGTACGATTCAGTTACCTGGCGAGAGTTCATGGTTATGGTGAAAACTATACCAGGCAACGGTTTGTTCGAAGGAACTCTTCGTGTTGTTGATAACGAATGGTTAGTTGCTGGATCTATAAGTCGATTTAATCTATACGGCAATCAGAGTCACTGTATTCAGGACACCTCACTGAAGTTGTACTGTTACTGCCAATAGAACACCGTTTGCCACTCATTAGAATTAAATAGTTATATTAAAGTTACTAAAACTCTGTGATAATTATGTAGATGATATATAATAAATACAAAAAATAATAATAAGTACAAAAACAAAAAGTGTAACAAATTTGAATATTAAAATATGTTTCGTGTTTATGACGTTTTATCATCTATCTATCAGCAAAACAAGTGACTGCTGATATTTTTAATATAATAAAATTTTTTACTCACGTTTTTTACGTCTTTTTATACGAAACAGAATTATGTATTTAAAAAGATGTAATTTAAGACGTACACTAAATAAGAATAAAATTAATTAAAACATTCGTTAACTGTTAAGAAATACTAAATACATTTGTTTTTAAGAGTTACTTTAAGCTACATATGTATTTTTAAATATTTTGCTACCATTCATTTTGTTTGTAAAGATTTTTTTTTTTTCAAACAAAATTTTAATAACTTAAAGAAATTTTTGTATAAATCTTCATCAACCTATTTTTAACCACAATATATGTTGTTTCACTTTAAAAGTCTACAGAAAGTAATTAATTCATAAACAATCGTATTTTTTTTTTATTTTATTCATGGACAGTGAAATATATTAAGGAAGATTGACTAGTTTATAATAAATGAACAAAAAAACCCTTGCAAAATTTTATTTAAATTACATAAGAAATTATTATGCAGGTACTTCATAAATGTCTATAGTCAGGTGTTATTTTTGATTATAACTTATTTATTTAAATTCTGTAATACATCTACATCACTGTAATATTCCTCACCTGATACATAAATTGTGTCTATAAAAAGCGTCACTTAAAATGACAACCCTACACTTGCATTACACGTCCCAGGAATATTGCATCCTGATATCACAGGTGTGGTGTTTTAAGGTTCGCAATGTTTTATTTCTTAAGTTTTTGCATTTTTTTGTTTAATTTTTAAGTAAGTACATAAGAACTAGGTGTGAAACGCGGTTTCACTCACATGGAATTATCGAGATAAACAATATTCCATATCGCAACAAGCGGCAACAAGCAACAAGCGGGCGTATACAAACTCGATTGTGATTGTGGCTTATCGTGCATTGGACAAACAAAGAGTAGCATCGGTACAAAGGTGAAGGGACACATCTCAGACATCAAAAATAGGCGCGCGTCGAAGTCAGACGTGTATGAACACACAATGGAGAAACCAGGCCACTACATTCGGTTTGATAAACCACAAATCCTCGGTCGTGAAGACAGGTACATACCGAGGTTAATCCGCGAGGCTATTGAAATTAAAAAACATCCGAATTTCAATAGAGAAGATGGCTGGTATCTATCCAACACCTGGGGCCCTCTCCTTAAAAATATAAAATGCCACGTCCGTGACCACACCGCAGGACCTCGCGTAAGCGCATTCTGCCGACATCCAGAACGGTAAGCCAGAAAATTAAGAAATCGATGGCGGTAGATGATAAATAACAGGACCAACTGACAGACATTCACATTTCGTCTGCCCGTGATCACGGTTGCTGAAAAGTAACCGAAACGTCGGGATAATGTAGTTTTAAAATAATAAAATTCGCGTAGTGTATCCGAAATATATTATTTTCATTTAAATGAGTATTCCATGTTCTTCCCTAGAGTCCAATTACTTGGATAAAATTCTAATGCACATTAAGAAAACGTCTAATTTTCAATTCGAACAACAAGATTGAAAAGAATTGAAACATCTAGATCAGTTCAGAGGTGAAAGCGTGACAGACAGGCAGGATTAGGGTTGTTTACAGGCTTGGATATCTGTAAGTTTTTTATTTCTATACATCATCATATCTATACAATACATTTTTCGTTTAGCCTCCTTTGCCAAATACAAACAGATTTCGGAGATTGCATTCCCATGCGTCCCTAAACCTAAGTTGTCCATGGGATTTTTTTTTTTGTAAGTATACCACTTTCATGGTCTTACCCTAAGATTAATTAAAAGTCATGGAAACTGCTGCTCTAAAGCCAAACTGTATCCTTTTAAACTGGAATATTTAATCAGAAATTATTGGGATACGGAGAATAAAACATTTTCTCGTTTTTTTAAACTAGCAGCCCCATATTTTTATTTATACATATATACTTATGTAAGTGAAATTAACCAGTATCCCATACAAATTAAACAATTAATAAAAATTTAACAAATAACAATATACATGAATAATATGTATACTATCTATAGGCAATTATAAATAAGTATTTATATTTCGTTTATATATTTTTAAAAATCTTAGCTGTAACTTGCTCTGTGTGAAAATAATAATATCCTGGCAACTCTCTCTTACCAATATAGCAATATACGAAACGTACTAAACTCTCTTTTTCTATCTTCCTAACACATATCTCCCACTCATTTTTTTTATTTCGTCTCCTGCAGTCCTCCTTTTTGTAATACTTTGATGTTTTTCCGAGATTTATATAAATTCTTTGTTTAGCTTTTGAATCCTTGATTTCGGGTTAATTTAGAAGTATGAATTTCTACTGATATAGCAAAAAACAAGATAAGCACTAGAATCCACTACATCAAAAAGATCTCGTTGCCTCGAGGCGGGACCTTACAGACTTTTATTATAAAATTGAAATTTTCATTTATTTTGCTGCTGCGATCGCTACATGTGTACGCTAGTTATTTAACCGATTTGGCACAATCTCTGCATATCTTGTGCTATTTATATTCATAATTTCTATTTCGTAATTCACATATTTATTAATTTTATGCCTATTAATAGAAAATAAATTATATTGATTAAGCTGTGAACTCAAGTTTGTTCTGTTAGAAAAAATTCCCAAAAAAAACTTTTATAATACTCTCTTAACAACATTTTAATTCTTTGATATATGTATATAACACATTCTTGCCCGCACAATGTTTCTGGAAATAAGCGCTCTGGTAATAATGAACTAAAGCGCGGTCAGTAAATATTTAAAAGTCGTTGGTTTAATATTTAGTACAAAAGTAATTATATTTTTTTTAGTAGTCTATTCCTACTCAACTCGGTACATTTTGTGATCCAAGTGGAAAGGTTAGAGTACCACTTTTTATTACACATTAAAAAAAAGTTCGACAAAGCTGAAAAAGAAAATTTTTGAAAAACATCAAATTTAATGATGTGTTAAGACACTTTGTCAAATCAATTCAATTCTCTAACAATAGAGTATCGAAAAGAAACAAAGGAAATTAGTAAGTTTATACACCAATGTGTAATACTTTCACAAAATTTTTACCCTTCGTAGGTGTGTAGAGTAAATGTTAATGACAACCTGAGTAACGTTAATGTGAACTAATAATATGATTTTTAAATGATAATCTTTAGAGTAGATCAATGTATTTAATCTTTTAATTAGGATTAAGAATATTTGATACGCTGTATTCTGTATTGCAGTTTCAGTACTGATCGTATCTGACATTAAATAATAAAAAACAGACGCTGAATTAAATTAAAAAATGATTTTTATTTTAAATATTTTTCTTGTATTTCCATTTCTCAATGAGAAAAATTTTGTTTCCGTACTTTATATTTTTATAAAAATCTATTCCTCATTCTAAATTTTAAGATTACCGTTTCCATGGAGCAACATAGTTTTTGACAATATAAATCTTATTTGCTACACGAAGATTTAATATTATTTTCTTTATTATCACAATTTTTACTATCGAGCTAGAATGACGAAGCACTGCAATGATCTAAAATCCTAAGACGAGTGGGTCTCTTTCTGCACGGACTGTAACTTTCAGTAACAACTATCAAATTCAAATGATAATTGACATCTGACAACATAATTGTCATTTACACAAAAGTCACTCAATCAGATTTTATAGTTGTGAAACAATAATTTTAGTTTAACCAATATGTTTTCAAACGTTTTATAGTTATCGAATAAAATATTTGAATCTAAAATGGCTCTCAGTCTAAGAATTTTGATGAAAAACAATCTTATTGAAAATATAACCAAGCCGGTAAAATGGAATATAAATCGAGGCTTTCCAATAAGGAGATCATGCAGTGGTTTACGAAATTATAATTATATTTTAGTGAAACCTATATTGATAAGAACGGAATGCCAACCTATATTGAAACCATATAGATTATGTGCCACGCAATACAGTACAGACTCTAACAAGCCACCTAAGGAACCCGAAAAGAAACCAGGTATTATACAGCGATTTAAACAAATGTATAAAGACTACTGGTATGTAGTGTTACCCGTGCACATGACTACATCAGCTTTATGGTTTGGAGGTTTCTACTACTCTGTAAGAAGGTGAGAAGTTGATTAGAGCATCAAAATATGTCCATAAAATTAATAAGTATACATAGATCACTCTATAAGATGATGTAATCTATTAAATAATTGTTGCAATTTTTTATCTATGTTATTGTTTACTATGCATTTGTTATTTATTTTTTTAAATTAAAAAGTACAAAACCTACCGTTGACTTTAAAAAGAAAGTGTGTTCCAAATAGAAATTAAGTGATTAATTACTATGAAGAAATTAAATCATAAGTTACTATTTAAAATTTCCTTTTAGTGGTGTGGATGTGATTGGGTTGCTGGAGTCTATCGGCATCAGTGACAAACTATTAACACCTTTAAAAGAATCATCCGCTGGTTACTTTGCACTGGCCTTAGCGTTATATAAACTAGTAACTCCTTTACGCTATGCAGTGACTGTTGGTAAGTGAGATTGTTATTTCAATTAATAATCATTATAACTCACTGAGTGATCTATATAATATTTTTAAGGTGGAACCACATACGCCATCAGGAGGTTAACAGCGATAGGTTGGATAAAGCCTGTCCCTTCAAGGGAAAGACTAAAGGAAATGATTCAAGAGAGAAAAGATAATATACAGGACCGATTTAATGAGAGCAAACAGCACTATCAAACTCAGTTAAAAGAGAAAAAGACCCAAGTATTAGATGAAATGAGAAGGTATAAAACAGAAATGCGTAATATGAAAAACAAAGTGAAGAAAATGTAGAAGAGATTTTTTTAAGGCTTTATTAAGATTTCCCATTCAAAGTCGCTGAAACTTCTTGTCCTTTATGTGCCGTTATCTTGACGGTTCAATTAGTAAATTATTAGCCGATGAAGTAAAATATATTTATACAATTTTTGTCATTATTTATTGTTAAAAAATATATAAATACAAGGTCACTTTTAACAAGTGTTTTCTTATCATTAATTATTATGAATAAACATTTCCACAGTCAAAATGTACAGATATCATCTAACAGTATGTTAAGTACACCCTACACATAGGACAGCACAACACCGGAATGTTTATAATTAAAACTCTTAATTCTTAACTACAAATAAAGCTTACTTAAATAATACAGTTATCAACCCAGATGTGCTGCCGCTGTATGAATAACATAAAAGTAATAAATGCAAGGAAGTTATTTACTATGTGACAGTAGTAATGCTTATTAGTATTTTGTTCATGTCCGTATAATACTGTACCTTTTATTAAAATTATCCCAATTTGAGCCCGTTTTATACCGTTAATGTTTATTTTTTTAAATTCCCGTACTGATTTACAACAATATAAAACCAAATATATCACAAGGTTTGTAGGCGAAAGGCTTAAAATTTTAACATGTAACTATCACTTCATACTTAATATATTTTATTGTAACAATCCCAAAAATTCAACAAATTTAAAAAATTTATTCATTAGGAAATCCTACTATCTATAACCTACATAGCTGTTAAAATCACTGATGAGCAAAATGAGCACATGATTTTCCTAACACATAAAATTAATGAATACAAATCTTTATATGCACAATAATTCACTTACTGACACATTTTTACTATCACAATGTCCCTCGACTACTTGCTATAGTCTAAAAAGTTATTTGAACTATTGATTACATCAGTTGTAATATGAAATGCAATCTAATATTGGCTGATTCCATGTTATGTTTATCCCATGTATTGGTATGAGGCTGGTGAGAGATGTGGTGCTGGCGGCATGCCCGGGCCTGTTGACGCTCCTATGGTGGACAGGTGACAGGCTCGACACATCAATTGACCTGTTGAAATGTATTAACATAAGTTATTTTGGCTGTATTAAAGCGGATCTCACTTTCTTATAAGTCTAAACTGCTATCTGGGACACTGACAGTGAATTATCATAGAGACAATAAAAAAAAAACAGTTATTTTGCAAATTTTTCTCCCAAGTACAAATATTTTCTTTGAATATTAACAAATATAACTTTAAAATATTTTATCATAAACAAACTATTTTTGTCAATATTTTTATCTTGTCATTATTTATTATTGTAATTGAAACACCGATCGACTTGTAATATCACCGAGTGTATGCCTACCAATATTTACAGAAAAGAAGGTTATATTTTGTATATTTAATAATAGTTTACCAGCTAGTGGATAGCATCTCTTGTCCGGCTCGTCTGTGAGCTGCATCCCACAAACACAACACATGTAGCAATCAACATGGAAGTCACGGTCCATAGACACCACTCGTACTGTTTCGTCAGTGCCTTCCACTGGAGTTATCCCTATAATATAATCACAATGTTATTAATATTTTTTATCAATCAACAAAAGGTCTTAAACGATTCCTCTTTTTACAATCTGTAAATATATTAAATTGTCTGTGTTATATATTTAAAGAAGCTTTTCGTTTGGTTGTAAGACTATATAATGTTATTGTTATGCTTTGGAAATAAAAAACAGTAAACAAAAAAAAAATATTCATAATATTCTGTTTGTACAAAATATATATATGTCATACTTTTTGCATTTTATAGTAGTTTTTATAATAAAAAAAATTCCAACAATATTAAATATATATCTCGGAAATTGAAGCTGTGATGTTCACTACTAAATTGCTTATTTTGCTATGGAAGAAAATTACTTACCATTCGGTATAAGTTGCAATTTACATTTATTGAAAGAGTATGATTTGTTATCCCAGTGGAATATTTGTTATAAACAGATTATTTTCTAACAAATATTGACAGATTCTTTAAGAGTCAAACATTCCTCACCTTTTCCACAGCTGGCACATTTAGGTGCAAACATTCGATGGTAATCGTTCACACAGTAAATCTTGTTGTCAACGTCAACGGTGAAAGGTACTCCATCCAAACACTCGTTACAGATACAACAACGGAAACATCCAGGGTGGTAGGACTTGCCCATCGCTTGAAGGATCTGTAATAATATTGACTGTATTGTATTAAAATTCTTTATTATAAACAAGAACTTGTTTTTAATACATATGAACATTATTACCATTTCCATTATTAAATGTCCACATATTGCACATTTCTCAGCCGTTTGCTGGAATCCTGAGTACTGGAAGTAATATTTTATTGGGAATTATAATAGACGGCAACCAATGTTTTTATAACCAAACAAAACAATCAAGGCAGAAGATTAACAAGCATTAAGAATATCAAAATATTACAGAAATAAAATATATTTAATGGGAAGCTTATTTAAACAAAAAATAATAGTAATATGTATACATTTGTATCGCTAACCAGATAATCCTCTTCGCAGTACACTTTGCCGTGTACATTGTAAAAGGCCTTGCCACGTAAGGCTCTTCCACAAGAACAGCATATGAAACAGTTGGTGTGGTATAGATTGCCCATAGCCTGGCAAGCCTGGCCGGCGCCCGTCACACCAGCCCCACAAGTGTGGCAGATACCTTATACAGATATTAATATTACTACAGGCATAGTTGGTGCAAATGCAATAATAACTTAAATACATTGGTTGAATGTTTTATAATTGATAAAGTATTTACCGAAATATTCCCCTTCCTCATCTTGCCTTTCCATTTCTTCTTCAAGTTGCCGTGTCAGCTCTTCAATTTTACGTTGAGCTTCACTGGGTCCTGGCGGACGAGGTGGGGTAATACTATAAGGTAGTAAGCTTTTCCCTCTGCCACCAGAGCCTCGAGATCCACCAGAAACTTGAGATACTGAACTAGGGGTAGGACTTGGTGCGGGGGATGGAGCTGGTGAACACAAGGATGTTAACCCTGATACTAAGTTTCTAGATGAAATTGATTCTGATGCTAAGGAGACATTGTCCTTATTAGCAGAGGCAGTAGTTGTAGCTGGCGAACCTCCAGTCATACAAACATAATCAGAACCATTAGTGTCTTCCACAATCTGCATCCTGTTAGGCAGTAGTTTTGGAGTTGTACCATAGCTTCCATTGATGGCTGTCACTTTAACTTTTCCTAGACCATTACCAATAGGTGGCTTTGAGTGAAAATATTTTGGGGCAGTTGCGGCCGCTGCCACTTGCACTTCTGTAGCAATATTTGCCTTGGGTCTTTGAGCACTTGGAGCGATTGAAGCATAAATAGCAGTGGAAGGAATTGTCACAGCTTTATTGTCAAAACTTACAGAGTTACTGTTTTTTATCAGAGCACTGACATCCATATACTTAGGAGGTGCAGACTTCATAATTGTGTAGTCACTGCTGCTGGAGTTATCATTTGAACTGTTATATGGTGGTGGGGGTGGAGCCTTTTCAACTTTAGGCTTATCCCTAAGAATCCTTTGGGATGTCATCCTATTCATGCTAGTATTTGGGACCTGGGGGCCAGGAACAGAGCCTTGTTGTATGTAGGGTTGTTCTACATTACCTTGCATTTTATAATCGAGTTTTTTATCTTTATCAGGACAAAGCATATTTTCATATACCAATGGCTTTGGTTTACTATTTACTGGCACTTGAGGCTGCGCTTTACTGTACCGTGTGTCGTAATACCCTTCGGCTGCAAGAGGCTGGCTCTGATACAGTTGGTGAAAATAGGGCGGCTGGGACAACTGTTGTTCCGTATAATAATCTATATTTTCATACACTGGTTGAGGGTACTGAGCGCTCGTATTGCCTGGGATCTCGTATAAATCTTCACTTTGGTAGCTCAATGACCTCTGAGATACGGAATCTATAGATCTTGTAGGACTAGCTGGAAGCGCAGCAGTGTTTATATCCCGTTTATTGATCGACGCGATAGTTTCTACCCGCTTAGGGGTTGCAAATTTTGAAGCTGCGATAACATTGGACCGTTCGTAGAAACTATAATCCTGACGATTTGCCGAATTATCTAAAGTAAAGCTCTCTATCGCACCCACGGGTCGAGACTTTGATTGACCAGTAATGTAAGATGTTGAAGTACTTTGCGCTTGCTCAGTATCATTTTCGTCTTTGTTAGATAATTTCAAATCCTGCAAACCCAGTATACACCTTTGCTCCTCAGAATTATTTCTTCTTGAAGAGTCCATAGTTGACGGAGATTTAATAATCGAGCGAAAAGTTTTGGAAATTACATAAAAAACATAAATGATTCATAATTGTGATCTAATGTAAACCTCAAAACATCTAAAGAAAAAAAAGACCAAAAAACAAAATTAGTGATGTATTATTACAGATCAACATCTTGTTGCCAGGAAATTCTATACAATAAAAATATACAATTTATAAATACTTTTCATCTTAAATGAAAGGTTTGATTAAACCATTTTAAAAAGAAATCTTTTAAATATCATTTCATTTTTCATTGTTTCTTGGTGAATAAAAATGTTGAAAACTTAATAATATTTTGAAGTAATCAAAAAGATCAAATATATGATAGTTGTAAAATTTTATTATAAATAATTTCATTTTATTATGCTCAATTTTATGAAAACAGATATAATTAGGTAAAAGGTTTAAAGCCAGTCATCGCACCTTAAAAAACCCTTTGTAATTAAAATTAGTGATGTAACTTTACCTTATATTTCATGGCGTTTTGATTTTTAAAATATGCTTTCTGTGAAGTATAATTTAAGTTTATCAATCTGTTGCTTGTGACATCACCTGTCAAATTGTGTATAATAATTGTATCGCATTGGTAGCATCGGCTGTTTGATGCCGTGTGCTTGTTGCGCCATATTAGTATCTGTGTCAAGAGTATAAAAATCATTAATAAGTATTTTATAAAGTACCTAAGCCTTAATACAGTTATAAGCCTCTATTATGTATGATACAGAAGATGATCAGTATGAGGAAGAAGAAGTCGAAGATATTTCGTCTGAATTATGGCAGGAGGCCTGCTGGATAGTAATAAACGCATATTTCGATGAGAAAGGTCTAGTAAGGCAACAACTCGATAGTTTCGATGAATTCATACAAATGTCAGTCCAACGAATTGTCGAAGATTCCCCTCCCATAGAACTGCAAGCTGAAGCTCAACATTCATCCGGTGAAATAGAGACACCGCCAAAATACCATTTAAAATTTGATCAAATTTATCTTTCTAAACCAACTCATTGGGAAAAAGACGGAGCGCCATCCCCTATGATGCCTAATGAAGCTCGCCTACGTAATTTAACTTACTCTGCACCTTTGTATGTTGATATAACAAAAACCATAGTTAAAGAAAATGAAGATCCTATTGAGACGCAACATCAAAAAACGTTTATTGGAAAAATTCCAATTATGCTCAGGTCTACATATTGTTTACTGAGCAATTTGACTGACCGTGATTTGACTGAGTTAAATGAATGTCCTTTAGACCCTGGTGGTTATTTTATTATCAATGGCTCTGAAAAGGTGCTAATTGCTCAAGAAAAAATGGCTACAAATACTGTGTATGTTTTCAGTATGCAGGGTGGTAAATATGCTTATAAAACTGAGATAAGATCTTGCCTTGAACATAGCTCAAGGCCTACATCTACTCTATGGGTTAATATGATGGCAAGAGGAGGACAGAGTATTAAAAAGTCAGCAATTGGTCAGCGGATTGTGGCTATTGTTCCATATATCAAACAGGAAATTCCTATCATGATAGTATTTAGAGCATTGGGTTTCGTGGCAGACAGAGATATTTTAGAACATATCATTTATGACTTTGATGACCCTGAAATGATGGAAATGGTTAAGCCTTCTTTGGATGAAGCTTTTGTTATTCAAGAACAAAATGTTGCTCTTAGCTTCATTGGTGCCAGAGGAGCCCGTCCTGGTGTCACTAAAGAGAGGCGTATCAAATATGCAAGAGAAATTTTGCAAAAGGAAATGCTGCCTCATGTTGGTGTATCTGATTTTTGTGAAACAAAAAAAGCATACTTTCTAGGTTACATGGTACATAGATTACTTTTAGCTGCTTTGGGTAGAAGAGAGTTGGATGACAGAGATCATTATGGAAATAAACGGCTTGATTTAGCTGGACCATTATTAGCATTTCTGTTCAGAGGTCTCTTCAAGAATTTATTAAAAGAAGTAAGAATGTACGCCCAGAAATTCATTGACAAAGGAAAAGATTTTAATCTGGAATTAGCAATAAAAACAAAAATTATTACTGATGGTTTGAGATATTCCTTGGCTACTGGAAATTGGGGTGACCAAAAGAAAGCTCATCAGGCAAGAGCCGGAGTGTCACAGGTATTGAACAGATTAACCTTTGCTTCTACTTTATCTCACCTGAGGCGTGTCAACTCCCCAATTGGTCGTGACGGCAAACTAGCAAAACCACGTCAGTTACACAATACTTTGTGGGGAATGATATGTCCCGCTGAAACACCAGAAGGAGCTGCTGTCGGTTTGGTCAAGAATTTGGCATTAATGGCTTACATTTCTGTCGGAAGTCAGCCATCTCCCATATTAGAGTTCTTGGAAGAGTGGTCTATGGAAAATTTGGAGGAAATAGCTCCGTCAGCCATTGCAGATGCTACAAAAATTTTCGTTAATGGCTGTTGGGTCGGTATACACAGAGATCCAGAGCAATTAATGGCTACATTGCGTAAACTCAGACGTCAAATGGACATTATAGTCTCTGAAGTAAGTATGATCCGAGACATAAGAGATAGAGAAATAAGAATTTATACTGATGCTGGAAGAATTTGTAGACCATTACTTATTGTTGAGAATGGATCTCTATTATTGAAGAAGAAACATATTGATCAATTAAAAGAAAGAGATTATAATAATTATGGTTGGCAGAACTTGGTAGCAAGTGGTGTCGTTGAATATATTGACACTCTGGAAGAAGAAACTGTAATGATTGCTATGAACCCTGATGATTTACAACAAATAAAAGAATATGCTTATTGTACTACATACACTCATTGTGAGATTCACCCTGCTATGATATTAGGTGTATGCGCCTCTATTATTCCATTCCCAGATCATAATCAAAGTCCAAGAAACACTTACCAAAGTGCTATGGGCAAACAAGCTATGGGAGTATATATCACAAACTTCCATGTTAGAATGGACACATTAGCTCATGTTCTGTTCTATCCACATAAACCCTTGGTTACTACCAGATCTATGGAATATCTTCGCTTCAGAGAGCTGCCGGCTGGAATCAATTCAATTGTTGCCATTTTATGTTACACTGGATATAATCAGGAGGACAGTGTCATCTTAAACGCTTCAGCTGTAGAGAGAGGGTTCTTCAGATCAGTTTTCTATCGTTCTTATAAAGACTCGGAATCTAAGAGAATCGGTGATCAAGAAGAGCAATTTGAAAAACCAACAAGACAGACGTGTCAAGGGATGAGGAATGCTTTGTATGACAAATTGGATGATGACGGTATTATTGCTCCGGGTATAAGAGTTTCCGGAGATGATGTAGTAATTGGAAAAACAATTACGTTACCAGAAAATGACGATGAGTTGGAAGGCACCACGAAACGCTTCACCAAAAGAGACGCTTCGACATTTTTACGTAACAGTGAAACTGGAATTGTCGATCAAGTTATGTTAACGTTGAATAGCGAAGGATATAAGTTCTGCAAAATTAGGGTCAGATCAGTACGCATACCACAGATTGGCGACAAGTTTGCATCACGGCACGGACAAAAAGGAACCTGTGGTATCCAATACAGGCAAGAAGACATGCCCTTCACTTGTGAGGGGATCACTCCAGACATTATTATTAACCCACACGCCATCCCATCCCGTATGACAATTGGTCACTTGATTGAATGTATTCAGGGGAAAGTGTCATCGAACAAAGGCGAAATAGGTGACGCAACACCGTTTAACGATGCTGTTAACGTGCAAAAGATTTCTTCACTTCTACAAGAATATGGTTATCATCTTAGAGGTAATGAAGTAATGTATAATGGTCACACTGGCAGAAAGATCAACGCCCAAGTGTTCTTGGGGCCCACTTACTATCAACGGTTGAAGCATATGGTGGACGACAAAATTCACTCCAGAGCCCGAGGACCGGTACAGATTTTAGTTCGACAGCCCATGGAGGGTAGGGCTCGGGACGGTGGATTGCGTTTCGGGGAAATGGAGCGTGATTGTCAAATAGCTCACGGAGCCGCTCAGTTTTTGAGAGAGCGATTGTTCGAGGTTTCAGATCCTTACCGCATACACGTTTGCAATTTCTGCGGTTTGATAGCAATAGCCAACCTCCGTAACAATACATTCGAATGCAAAGGATGCAAAAATAAAACACAGATTTCTCAAGTGAGGCTGCCTTACGCTGCAAAGTTGTTGTTCCAAGAACTCATGTCTATGAACATCGCCCCCAGACTTATGGTCGTAAATTAATTAATAAAAACTGTAATTGTATAACATTAAATAAAATACGTGGAACATTTATAAGATTTTTATTATAATGTTTATCACAATACAAAATGTACACAATAATCCTTGAAGTGAATAAATTATACTTTGAAATTATCAAAAAACAAAAACATCAACATCACACACACTAAGGTTCATTTTAATGCGTTTAATAAATATTGATTTTAAATAGCAACATGATATATATTTTCTCTGATAAATCTCCTTTATATACAACGAAATAAACGCTATGTGCGTCCACAATCATCAGCTCTACTTTGAAACATCGATCGCTCCACTCAGTCTAGTACTAGTTGTACTGTCGAGTATTCACGTACTGTTAAGATATATTTATTTAAACATGATAAAAATTCATATCAACTTGATTAAGAAGTGTTTCAAATGGTGAAGCGACATTATTAATGAAAACGTTCGTATAGAGTACAGTGATATAATATTCTAACACAAGCCAATTGATTGATTTTTAATATATTCTTCAAGTGTCATAGATCTTCAGTGGAAATGTGGTTTTGGCAAAAATATCATAACCCCATCAACTAAGCTGAATGATAAAGTAAAAAGTACGTTCTGCTTAGAAGAGAAGATATTTAGAGAGCATTAATATTTTTTGGAAAGATAAAGATTGGTATAATATGTAGATGTGTTTAAGTACGAATCCATTACTCGTGTACAAAGTGCTGGTGCTGGGCAATAGTGCTGGAGACGCTACGGTAATATAAAAAATACATTTTTAATAACATCAATTATCATCTATCACTCTCGACGAAGGACCGCAGTGTCGCCTCATCTAACACTTAGGTTTATTCTTAATTAACCTAACAATTTCATTACTGTACAACTTAATTATTTATAGAATATCCTCGAACAAAAGATAAATCTTCGATACATAAACATGTCACAGATTTATGCGATACAGAACTATAAATATAAATGCTTCTGGACGGCGTTCACAGATCACTTTACAGAGGTGGAAGTAAAAAACTAAAAACTTGCTATTCTGTTCGGTTATGATAATTGATACATTTTAGAAATATATATTTAAATAAATAATAATTGTTTTATTATCTGTGACATTGATTCGTTGTCTGTGATGTTTGTGTAGTGTGTCAAGTTGACGTTGACATTTCACTGCGGCGCTGGCAGGGCTCTCTGTTCTTGTTCGTCTTCCTTCGGTCGACTCCACTTTATCATAGTCTCTGGTGACCGATACAGGAATACCAACTTCGCGAATAGATCCTCTTCCAGAGACAATTCCAGCGCCTCTCGTACCTGTTACACAATTTTAAAAGACAACATTATTGTAAAATGACATTCAAAATTACCGAAACGTGCATTAAACATGAACAAAATACAAACGGTTTGATGAAGCAGAATAAAATAAGAGTCGAAAGTATACAATCAAAATTTCATCGACGGGAACGAGACTCGAGTCCGCAAACCCCGCAATAAACCGTTAAGATTCCAGCACGCTTCACATAGGAATAATATTATATTTTTTATATTATTTCTATTTGATATCAATTTAAGTGTTTTTCTCAACATTCCTATATTGTTAGACACTCGATAATTCACACGCGGTTGGAATAAATCATAATTTAAACTATTCATTTTTATCAATGTGTATATGGTATCATTGTTTGTCATACCAGGTATATGTCCAGACACAGCTGCAGCACCCGGTCCACGTTGGGGAGGTCGTCGAACATGATCTTGGTGTAGATCCCGGAGAAGAAACCGCGCAACACCCGGGACGCCAGGAACACGAACGTCGTGTACAAACCGATTATACTAAGGAAAATCGTTTATAGCGTGATATACATTATTATGAATTGACATATGTTATGATATGGTTTTGGGCGGGAGGAAGTCGCTGGAAGACATCTAGTACAAAATATTTACACTCTGACATCGGTTGAATACGTTCCTGGAGGCTTCTTGATCGCTTTGGAATATTGTACGTTTTTTTTATACTAGCTTTTGCCTGCGACTCCGTCCGCATGAAATTAGAATTGTTCTTGGCCACTATGGCCACTGAATCCAAACTGCAGTTAATGGTTCCACCCGGGTGGTTTCAGGATCGGGATTAGGATTCGGGATAGGGACAAAAGGGAACGTATTTCTTTCTCCAGTGCCCCATCTATCTCTATGCTCAAATTCATGAAATCGGTTCAGCGATTTAGGCGAGAACACGTATCGGACAAACAGACAATATTAGTAGGGATACTATTCAAGGACCTAATGGAAATTAACGATTTGATGATTTCAATGTAAATTTTGTTCAGAATGGAACGTTAGAGATTAATATTATGTATCAACATACTGTTGATCAAACTCTTTGGCATATAATTCATTATTAGGTGCCAATTCCTAGCGTCGTATACTCGTGACAACTTCTAAACGAAATGCCTGATTGGGATGAAACAGAAAGTATGTTACGTCAGCAGTGTTATGCCCTCGATAGCATAATGCTTTATTTGGGTGGGAATTAATATTATGATAAATATTTTACGTAGTTCCTTTCTTCAGACGATTAATTATTTTTTTTAACATAAAAAGTGGATATTGTGACTAAACTATGATAGATATATGCATTCACAGAAATTTTTTGGATCTTAACGGGACCTTCAACCCCGTAGTACATCATTTTGTGGTATAGCCAATAATTTTTGCGGCGCACGCTTAAATTATTGGGTTACTAAGTAGCAATTTTCTTACGGATCTCAAATTTTTTGAAAATAAAATATAGCTAATAACCTTTTTCGACAAATGGTCTATCTAGTTTCTAAAGTTTTATCATATTAGTACAGATCACGTTATAAAAAAATATTTTTACAAAATTAATATTTTTTTTATGTATAGCAGGATTAGTTATTTTAAATACAATAATGACTTGAAAGAAACATAAGTGATTTAGTGTATGTGCCTCGCACACTCACCCTCCTCCAGATATGAAGTTCAACGTTTCGGGGAACAGCTTGTCGTTGAAGGTGTACATGACCAACATGTCACAGTTGTTCATGGGGATGGAGGCGAGGAAGTCCTGGAAATATCAAGACTTGTGAGTACCAAAAAAAATCACTTTACCAAATTCTACTTAACCACTGGTATAGTGAGAATCATTATAGTTATAGTAAATAAATGTCTAAATGTATATGTTAGTGTAACCCTCGACTCGCAGGCTTCTCTGACGCGCCAGTACATGACGTCTTTCTCTCGTTCCAGTCGCAGCTGCACGTTCCGGTAGAAGCGGGCGTCGTCGTCCTCTGAACAAAGACATTTACTCATTAATATATATAAACATATATGTTACTAGAACACTTCCTGTGTTTATAACATTGTTAAGTTAATTATTTTATAAGTACATATATATATGGATTTTCTATGTGACTGTGAAGCAGCCGTCTATTTATAGATAATATTCAATATAAGTTTGTTGGATATTTCAGCGTATCGTTACCAGTTCCTGATATCGGCGGCATCAACTGGTACGCTGGCTTCGTCGTCCCCTTGTTGAACACTTTTACGAACTTCGGAAATAAAGTTTTCACGTTCAACCTGAAGTAAATATAATATTATATATGAGATCATCTGTTGACGTCAATGTAACCGTTAGATATGATCGTTATTTTTGTTGTTAAATAAATCGTAACAAAGATATATCTATGCAGAGTAATAGTCGTGAAAAATTTGTGTGATAATCATTGTGTTTCTCCGCATTATGTATAATGTTCTAGCTACATGTTCTTTCCGTACATAAGTGTAGTATCGGCTTTGACGTTATGACGGTCGACAGCGCGGTTAAAGAGAATATAATAGGAAAAAATATTAAAAAAATTTAACAATATCAGAGTATGGTGCTCGTACACACCAGGTGTCCGGAGGCGCGGTGCCGGCCAGCAGCTGCAGCAGCGTGTCCCTCTCCGTGTTGCGGACTCCTGCTATGTACGCGTCCAGCGCCACCTCCCGGTTGCTCTCCATGGTGGGGGGATTCTCCGCGTTGTTGCTCGGATGTGTTATCACATACGTGAACTTCACCATCAGCGATGCGTCTGTAACGAACAAAATATATAGGCGATTTGTACAGAATTGCTAGCGTCGGAAATAAATAGGAGACAATGGTACCAAAAGCTAGCAATATTAACGAAATTACGCAAGACATATTCTATAGAACATTCTAGACGAGGATCCATTTCCTTCTATCATTCCAATTTTCCGTTTAAATAGTTTGTACGGGGTCAATGAACGTATGTATGCCAGTACTCACTGGACACAGCCTCCCGCTCGAGCCGGGCCAGTTCCGGCGGTGAGATCTGCCACTTCATGGTCGAGTTGGGGTTGATGGTGACCACCGCCACGTCGTTGTACATGTAGTTGGAGAGGAACGTCTGGGCGTTACGGTCGCGGGCGTAGTGATTGCTCAGCTGGGTGTAGTCCTGCTCTGTGTAACTGCAATACATGTACTATTCTATATTACTAGTTTTTGCTTTCGGTTTTGTCTGCGTGGGCCATAGAATTGTGCGCCGGGATATTTATGTGTTTAAAAAATAGATATGGTAGCCAATCTCGCTATCTATATACTGTAACTCGTGAGTTGATGCAAAAAACAACTCTTCCACGAAGCAGATTTTTGAAAAAAAATTATCTATCATTTTTTTCTGATATATATACACTATGTTTTTGTAAAAGGTCGTAAAATACATTATTTAATTCTCCGAAAATGCTATCCATATGCAGCTATTGGACTAGTTTGACAACAAGCTCTATGAACACTCACACGTCGATGTTGTGTGACTGCGCAGACATCTGGTAGACGGGGAGGAAGGGGCCTATTCTGATCTTAACGGTAACGTCGGTCGGCGGATTCGGTTGACCGACCTGGAAGAAGCCGTTGTAAGTCGCGATAACGTTTTTATTCAAACACAATAACGTTAATAAGGAGCACTCACGGAGTTGCCGAAAGCGAAGAAAACCAACGGGAACCATATGATGGCGATGACGAAAGTCAGCACTCCGCCGCCCAGCAGGTACTTGGAGGTCGCTGACTTTTTGGCGCCGCGCGGCTGAGGGAACTCGTCCTCCACGTACCGAGAACACTGGAACGTACAGCGACACATGTTAATGAATGCTATTTTCTATCCCCACTCCTCGCAGCCGTCTAGGGTCTTTACATAGTATATTCTATAATAATTATCAAAATTTAAAACCTCCAATAGGAATTTCTGGATCAATGTTATAACGCACTCTATGTAGTAACATTCTATTCGTGGTCAGTCTTCATTAGTATTACTACACATTATTCGGTTTAAAGGAAAAAAATATATTCAAAAAGCATTCATGAATGTCGGTCTAACTTTCTGCCGGCTTATTAGTGATGGAACGGGGTTATAACGCGTCAGGGTCATTGAACTATCTATAACATAAAATAATAACTTAAACACAATTGAAATAAAAAAGTCCTGAAACGATTTAACATCTATGGACCTCGCTTGAAAAAGCCAGCTTAGAAACTAACGAATTGAATTACTTAATAAAATATAATGGATTCACCTTGAGAAGGAAAACACTAGCAAATATATCCTCCATCTTGAGCCAGTCCATGAGCGTCATGGAGGTGTCCGTCCAGATCCAGTCCATCAGGGTGCGCAGCTCGAACAGGAATGGAACAGCCATGAATCTGACGGACCAAAGAACATACTCTATGAGATATACCAGGCGGATGTGACCAGTCTTATTAGACCCTTTGGTAAATAATTATAAATAAACACATAAGTATTTATCGAACTTTTTTTTTATTTTTGTTTTCCATGTAATTAATTGGCAATTAATATTAATTCAAAATTATATTATTTGTTGAACGCAAACAAATATCTTCAATTACTCACCCTCTAAAGCATATCATGTTTAGGAAGTGGTAGGATTTGCACAGGAAGTTGCCGATGATGCGACGAGGGTACCCGCAACGGATCTGATACGCGGACAGCAACAAGTAGATGCACTTCATCATGTACCACATGGGAGGCGGCAGCAGGGCGTTGAAGGTCCTGGAATGGTGGGAATATCACGACGGTATAAAACTGGCACAGCAGAATGAAAGGAGGCGAATATATACGGTGAGGACACATGAAATAGATATAGTATGGAATTATGAAACGGTAAGTGTGAACGGTAATGAGTGGAGTATGGCGAGGGTACGCTGTAGGTTATTAAATATAGCCTGACAGGACAGATGAGTGCCGAAGTCTCGGTAGTGTGACGCGAATTTAAATAACCGGTTTTAGCTCTCTGACAGACTTGTAAGAATAAATCATCAAAAATTTGTAATGTCCCCGAGATGATGTGAGATGGAATTTCGTAACTTCTGTCTGTGGAATGTTATAAATATAATGACAAATGTTTGAGGAGTACATGTATTAAAGACCTCTCGGTGATGAACGGCAACACGAAGAACATCCAAATGTGGACGCCGATGATGAGTCCATACTGGAACAGTATTTTCCCCAACATGAACTTGCGCAGGTACAGCGCCCGGTCTATCACGATGAGAGCGAACTGTAGGATCAACATCACGAGGAACGGTATGGGGACCTTGTTCTCTTCCAAATACGCCTGGACACCGCCGTCACCTTGATGTGTCTGAGGAGATCACAGTGAACATTCTTAATTGATCCAAATTTCCCTCGTAGTATTACAACCTCAAGCTAGTATATATTTATTGATGTACCAAAAAGTGATAATAATTACAGCATTGTAAAAGAAATGTGAGGCACACAGAATAACTTATCGATTAAAGGAGATCTTTACCGAAGAGAAAGTGTGGTGCAGGGACAATAAAAAAACGAAAGGAAAAAGACAGCATGACATATCAACAACTAACCTAATGAGAGCCACTAACGCGTATTACTTCAATAAACGCACTGATCGAAACTCACCCCAAAAGCGGCGAATCCGAATATGACGACGAGGAAGTTGAAGAAGTCGCAGAGGAACATGTACGCGTAGATGTCCGCCGTGACGCGCGCGCCGGGGGTCAACATGCGCTGGAAGAAGTGCATGGTGGGTCGGAGGTAGCGCTTCATGCTGAGGACATAAGAGTTATACATATTTACATGTAATTAGATAGATTCAACACATTCTTGTCAGTAGTTTGTGCGTTAAAGAGCAACAAAATTTCACATATCCTTATAAAATACATCATTTATAATATTAGCAGGATTTATGATTGTTCTATAAAACCTTATTCAATATTATTACTATGTTAGTGAATGGTCCTCGTCCAAAATATGCTTAGTTACTGCCAACTTGTATTGATAACTCACGACAGTGCTATAACATCCGGGTAGTGGCTGTAGGTGTCCTCCAAGGTCGTGGTCACAGCGATGATCGGCTCTTGGTCGTCGTTCACCCTATATGAAATCAATTAAAAATATTCAATCGAGAAATCGTTTTTACTCTCTGGTTCAATCGATATATGTGTATTCGTTATTATAACGGTGACTCAAAGCACGGTTTGGTTTCAAAAAATACTCCGCTTGATATTTCCAGCTTCTTTTTCGCGTCATACAGTATTTATTACACTCAATGAAACTATTAATCTGATAAATAATATATGTACTTGTAATGTTCGTCGTCCGCCATCTTGGATGTCCCCGGTTCCTGTGCGTCATCACCGCCGCGGTCTCGCTGCTCGCACTCGTCCTCTGTGGCCGCCGTTTGTCCACCGGTCATGTGGGACATCCTGTTTTCTGTACTCCTTTAATATTAAGACAACTTTATCGTTCTCGTCTGTGTATCTGCGTTGTCAGTTTTATTTCTATGCGAACAACTCTAACGGTCTAAATAAAATTTATATCAAAGTTACGGTTCAACACTAACTACCTACACTAACATACGATAGGTTACACGTGACTTGTACCGATACGCCCAGTTCCTGTATGATCGCAGATATCTCAGTAATGTTCCCATCACGCCGCTGGCTTCGTTGTGGGTTTGGGGGTCGGAGTTGTTGTCAGGTTGTGGTTGGGATCGGGGGCGGACAGGGTGCTGAGATTGGTATCGGTTTTGGGTTTGTGATTGTGGTGGCTTCGTCGTTTGGGGAGCGGGGAGGGAAATAGGCCTCCTGTCTTCCTCACGCGCTCCGTGTACTGAATGCGGTATACTGTCTGTCCGTATAGAATACGTTAAGAAAACCGAGACAACGGAATACATAGCTAAATATCAGTAATGGTCACAAACTGTGACCTCTATAGTATTTTTGTGATTAAACTAAAGTGTACCATATGTCCCTTAATATAATATATTGCCAGTTAAACTGTCACCTATCCGAACAAGGCAATAACAGAAAATAAGCGCTTCCGCAGCCCGGCCGCCCGGAGTTTGCGTTTCTGATAGTTCTTGATCGAGTCAGCGATTTAAATTTGAAATGGCGTACAATTTATAAGCAAAATTTAAAAATATCTATATTAAAAAATAAAAAACTATGTATGCTATGACGTTATAACGCTAATGTTAAAAATAACAGCTAAATTTATTGTGATTTATTAATTAATATAAAAACAATGGTTTTTAAAAGTCAACCGCGTGATCTGACCTCTTTTAAGATGACATCTTTTTTTTATTGAGTCATAACCTACTCTTATAGGTTATGACCAAACCAATATATGAGATTAACGACAACTAAGGACCCGCACTTTGTATTATGCGTTTTATTAAAATGCTGACTGGTATACTACGAGGAGCGAGGCGGAGCCGGTCACAATCCGTGATCTCACCGTAGCGGCCTGTCGTGTATGTGGAGATACTTCCGTCCCACTTCAGCGCCGTGTCCCTCCACCAACATCTGGGTGTCGCTGGGACTCAAGCGGTACTCCATATCCTCACGCACTTCCGCCTCCGGAGTCGACTCCTTCCACAGACCGAGTGACTTTAACATGAACCTGAAAATATTTTACCGCATCTTTTACAAGGCCCAAAATTATATATATATATATATATATATAAGACGCCTTTTATGATTTTATTTTTAAACTTATATTAAGAAAAATTTGATCCAATAGCACTATTACTAAATATATTGCAGTTTCTAAGAACTTACGTTCGTAGTCCGCTTCAACAAAATAGCTACTAACATCAACGGAGGCAAAATTCTAAATTGCGTTTCCTTTATTCGTATTTAGAAGTATTTATTTATATATAACCTAGTGTGTACAACTAATTATATCTTTGTATATATACTTCCCACACCTGTGCAAGAATATGATTAGAAGCAGCAACAGATCGTACAGGGCGTAGTTGTACTTCCTCTCAATGCCGATGATCCTGGGCGCTGTGAACGGCATGTTGGCCGGGATCGCCTTCTGATTCCACGGGAGTATTTCGAATTGGAACATGCTTTTAATCAACACAATCACCTGGAAATTGTTTACGCATTAGTGACACTTCATAATAAACGTGGAATAGTTTACTTATCCGTCACCTACCTCTGTGTAAGCTATCAGCGTAACCCAGAACGTTTTGGTCGGACGAGGTATTGTCAAGGTTCCCCATAGGAACACCATTAGAGGAAGCGGGATCGAGAGGATTGTCGCCGATTGTATCTGAAATGAAACAATTACTACTGCAGACAGACTTCATTGTTAGTCCATGTTCTATTTATAGATGCCCAGCGATGAGGCTTGGGATAACGTTTTGATTATGGGAATTATAAACGTAGTGCTCGGAAGGACTCCAAACTGAGGACAACCGTATAACTTAATACGTTTGGTCGTAAGGGATAATAGTTTGAGACGAATATATTTTAGACAATTTAACTAGAGCCGCACAAGAACATTTTCATAGGAGTAATTGTTTGACATCGAGGAAGTCGGCAAGAAAAATAAATATCCCTAACCTATACGAGTTGCCATCTTCTTAAACTAAATACAGAAAAATAATCTTGTTTACTATATTGACAGTTATATGTGAGTTACCACTAAGAGTATACAAGGCTGACAATAGAACTGTGCCCACGATACGTTTGTAAGCGTTGCCATATAAGTCATATCAGCGTACCTGGTTTATGAACACCATGATGTAACAGACGACGTCTGTGTGCGCTAATACAGCGTACCACAACGCGTACGTGAGGTGAAGTAAAGGAGACTTCTGCTGTTTGAACATAGAGTCGTCTTGTTCCTCTAGGGTCGTCACGTCCTTGCTGTTAGAAATTTAATGTCATTTAGCATCCACCCCCAAACAGATGTTACAGAAGATATTAAAATATGCAACAATAGTTGGATTTACATTGATAAACGAAGCGTATGACGTGTTTTGTGGGCACATAACAGTTCCATTTCACGTAATCATGCTTGCGGATGAGAAAAAAATCCTTATATATGTATATTGTTCACATGAAATAACATCGATACCAATACAATACTCACCGATATTACTGGAAAATTAAAGAAAAAAACTGTGCAACATCGACGGGGTGAGACAAAGTGGTGTCGCAAAAGCCAAACAACGACAAAATATTTCAATCAGACCATGTGTTATGAATTCATAGATTCGTAAAATATTGAAGGAACCGTAATTATTTAGGTGCTCTGAAAATATTGTCATATACAACACATGCTCTGATAAGAAGCACTCCACCTTCCGGTAGTCTGTAAGCTAAATGCGCTCTCGTGTTCGGACGTGTCATCCGAGTCGGTCGATTGATCGGTCGACTGGTCGGGCGACTCGTCCAGCCCCTCCGCACTCGCCGCCAAGATCCGGATTTCCGGAACGCTTAATACGCTTAATTTACGGCTGGAAATTCCCATATAATTTTGAAACCCCTTTTCAAATAATGTTAGTCAGGTTCCGAAATGGTTCCTTAGACGACCAAAAAGGTTAATTTTAGGCGGTATGCCGTGTTATGTGTGTACCCTCTACCGTATATTGCAAATATATTTTCTGTATGACTAAACAAAATCTCTATCTAAAATCTAAGTGTTTTAGCGTCTAATGTCTATCTAAGACTAGTCTATTCTGTATAATAGTGCAAAGGCCTAAGTGTAATAGCTATAGTTAGTTACATACCCCATATCCGCTTGGGGGTCGAGCTGATGATTGTTATAATTCTCCATTTCCCTATTAAAGGCAGCGTGCAAAAAAATACACTACAGAATCTACATGAACCATTTTACTCTGATCATACATCCTCATCTACTAACTTAAACTATAACCTCTGTGGTCGGATTAATACCAAAACCAAATATAATTCTTTACTTGACCAAGCCCAAGCACCTTTACCTACGTCTAAATACAGCACTAATTATATAATTCTTAAACGTAAAATTTACTTACTGATGTAACAACGTCTCTGGTAATGGCTCCCATATCATTTGCGAACCTTCCCTCCGACCGATTCCGAAACCTTCTTTTTCCTGAAAAGGATTTTGCTTCATTATATATACGGATACAAAAAAATTAGTTTCAGTAATCAGGTAATCAGGTAACCATTTAAAAAAAATATATTAAATGTGTACATTAATGACAGCGCCATCTATTGCAATTATGCATGAAAATCCTCTCTTATCTCGCAAGTAGCTAGTAATTTTTCGTGAATATTTTTTGAATAACTAAAGTTGTCTCGATATGATGTAATGGTAAATAAAATAACAGCCGGCATAAAGACGACCCACACCTTAAGTCGTTTCTTCTCGACGGACAGAGTTCTTGACACGTATCTGTAGTCCCTTGAATACTTCATGAGGTGTCTTGTCAGTGAGACCAGAATGCTCCTCATGAACGCGCCCGCCGTCTCCAGGAAGCCTTTCAATTTGTCGACCCAAGTTTCTGAAACAGTATTGTATCGTATTACACATACGTACATTCATATTACAAATACATTAACGATAAACTACCCTGCGATTATTCTGTTTTATAATAGAAACTGCTCTTACTTTTACGAAATTAGGAAACAGAAATTCTGGATACTAAGTTCAGTACACTGTATTGGATGACAAATATTAGAAAATATAACAAAAGAGTAAAATGTACATAAGGTTGTTAACTTCTGATATTTAGTATTAAAGTCGTACCGGGTGGAGGGGCGTAGTCGTCGATATCCGGGGCGACCGCGGGCCTGTCCCGGTCTGAGTCGAAACGTATGTCCACGTCGGTCTCGCGAACACTCTGAGCGCGAGGCGACGGGGGAGTCCTCTATTTTTAATATATATGTATACATCATAAGAAATAATAAATTATGAAAATATTACTGATACCAATATTCAGATATGTTTGTAAAATAAAAAATTTACAATAACATACAACATATAGTATGGAAATTATAAATAAAATAAAACAGCCAACACACAAAAAGCTTCACCCTCGTGCATAACAAACGCTACCCACGACCAACGACTGAAATGAATTATAACTTATTGTTCCTAAACGATAATTTTAACAACACAAAATAAAAATGACATGCTCCTCTCAACCCCAAAGATTAAACAGCACCAGTATAGTTATCTAAAACCACTTCACCCATGACGTTTTAATTCTGACAGATACAAAAAACTACTAAACCTTGTTAACTAACCTGCAGAAAAATAATAAGTAGGCCCTTGTTACAAGGCTTTGCAAAACGGCCTATACTAGTAGCTAAGGACAATTGTTGGCAATTAAATCTACTTTAAGATCTCTACTTAATAAAAATAATAATTACTTATTTACATTTACTTTTGTATGATTTTAATGGACATCCTACAGTAAAAATCTATTTCTAATAACAAGTTATAATCAACTGCCCAACCTGCATCTAATATGAATCTTAATATTATGTATTTAGTTCTTTGTGTAAGTTGTGAGGCAAAATAATTTAAAAGATCCAAGATCATAGCGATGTGTACGTCCATATAGAGTTTATCTCCGTCTCTTTCTAATTACCTGTTGCGGGAAAGAGAAGGGATAAGTAGCGGAGGACGGGCGCGAGGGTCGCCTCGACCGCACCGCCGGCATGGAAGCGCGACGGAGCGACACCGCGCGCCGCACGTCCGTCTTGATGACCGTCGACACCAACTGGCACACCTCTCACATACAACGATTGTCGATACCCAGGCAGTATGATTATTAAACGGGGGTTGAACTCAAGCTTTGAACACACGATTATATTTTTGTTAAACCTGGCTTTCTTACAGACGGTCTGATTTGTATCGACTATCGTGCTGTGATATACGTGTAAACATTATTGCAAAGCCACCGTTAGTCACCGTTAGCATCCCATACGTTAATATAAAATACCACGGTTCCCTTCAAACCTGTTATAATTATGTGACCGCAGGTTTGAGGGGAACGAGTGTTTTAAAAATATCATAACTAACAAAGATAAAATTTTTTAACAAACAATCCAAATCCCGTGCTTCCATACAAACAAGAGCCCTAATATCAAATAGCCCTCTACAATACCTTGCCGAAACCCATTTCTTTGGGTGCATCTTCATCAGAGCTTGAATCGTCGTCCTTCAAGTGAATATCAGTGTCATCGAACTCGTCAAACATGTAGTAGTCTCCAGATCTAACGGCTGTACACAGAAAGACAGCATTAGGTCGTTAAATTCCAGATGTCACATCACTAAAGCATGCAACGACAGATGTACTTGACAAGCAATTAACATAGTGTCTTGGCATTTCAGTGCACCGTACTGTGTACAATATTTATTTCAGACAGTG
Source organism: Danaus plexippus (assembly GCF_018135715.1). Lineage (NCBI taxonomy): Eukaryota > Metazoa > Arthropoda > Insecta > Lepidoptera > Nymphalidae > Danaus > Danaus plexippus. The sequence continues at coordinate 2,863,719 of NC_083537.1, read as the reverse complement.
TACAAATCTAATATCTGGCCTCAAAGAAGATTATTGTATTACGAAGAGTCTATACATTTTTTAATCATAATTAAGTAGTAAATAACTTAAGGAGTTAACTCTATGGTTTCAGCCAAGTCTAATGGTCTATTCAGGAACTAGACACAAACGCAACCATAGTCCGTTTTTGTAATGGAAGCTTTACAACTTATTACAAGACTGTACCTGTCTATGTATGAATATGGACCTAATTTTCATATTACTAATTTCTTCAAGGCCAGTAACTTTAACGCCATAGTGTATATAGAATATTAAGTAACGACAAACATGCACTACTTTTCAACAAATATAGGATTGAATCTGAAGTAATATTTTATATAAGTTAAAATATTCTAACATCCTGATCCATAATATAAATTTTTTCTGAATATTTGTATGTAAAAAATGTATATATTGGTGCCCATAGACTTTGCAAAAACAGCAAACACAAAACGAAAAAAAGAAAACAAGAGGCAACATGCAAGCAGAATTACAGTCGACATGCAAATGAAAGTGGTAACCAAGCAGAATTAAATGCAAATAAATTATTTTTTTTTTTTTTACTAAAATTATATAACAAATGTACAATTTTTACATGACAGACTCCAATGAATGTTATCCCGCGACATAGACTAAGTTGTCAAAGAAGCCGTTAGTAATGAGGCGTTAGTTCGAAGGAATGTCACTCAACGTTACCCTTCTGGTGGCTGGCGGGCGGTCTATATGGCGGCCTCGCGCGCGCTACGAACAAACAGACAACTCAACACTCACACCGTACAGATACGCTGGTTACAGTTAACATGGACCATCTCACCCGACGAGGACAACTGGTTATGGAAGCGGAAATTATAAATTACATAGGAATGAAACGTGGCGTTCACCAAAAACCTGATGATGGAAACCTTACTGCACTCTCAGCACAGGATGTGTGTATTTAATGTTATCATTGCGAGATAGGAACAGATTAGTAGGCCATGACCGTCACGGAACGTATACCTTCGTGTCGCTTTGTGAACACCCGTCTCCTAGATCCGGAATCTGTCTCGGTTCCTATTTACAAATAAACAGACGATAGAATAACTTTTAAATTGCTTTACAATATTTACAATGACAACAATCGGTGTATATTCAACGGAGTGAAGGTGATCGAATCCCAAAAACGGTAGTTACAAGTGTGGTGGGAGTGTGGTTCCGCTCGACTCGAGTGCGATATGATGGAGGTCCGCTGCAGAAGGCTGGGGCTGGCCACTGTGTGACGCCGGCGGATAGGGGGAGGCGAGAACACAGGGTAGGACTCCTCGGGAGACTGAGCTCGGGGGAGCAGGTCCGATGATGGGGGGGACTCGAACGATATGCGTCTGGGTTCTAGGTATGCGTCCAATGATACCGTCATCAGAGCCGAGGACGGGGAGGGTGGACCGCCCTGAGAGCTGGGAGCACCGAGGGGGAGGATTGGGGGCAGGGTCGGCCGGACAGGGGAGGGAGGGGCGGACGGCTCGCTTATGGGAGTGTGGAAGCCGCGCGGGGTAGCCGGTGTGGGCGTGTGGTACCCGCGACGGGACTCTTCCGAGTCTCCCCTCACTAGCGGTATCTGTTCCGACTCCCCGGGCTGGGTCTCCTCCTCTTCCTCCTCCTCATCCTCCTCTTCTATCGATTCGATTGCATTTGAAGTAACTGACGCGTAAAAATATGTTTGCACCACATTGACAGTTTCTGTTTCTACCAAAACATTATACGTCCATACATCGACATCGAATAGTTGTCACGGAAAAAGAATAGTAATAAGGTTTGTTTTGGTTACATTCTTAGTATCATCATATTTTACCATCAAAATCGTATATTGAGATTTTAATTCTATACTCTAAATATATAATTAATAAGAATTTACAATTACCGGCGTCGTGATGGACAGGTTCCTTAGACATTACTCCTTGTATTTTTTTCTGGTTGGCTTTGATCCTTTCCATTTTCACCTTAATTTTTTCTAAAATCTTGACTTCCTGTTCTTCCTGTACATTCATTTGTTTTTGTCTCAGTTCCTCAATTAAGTCCGCTCCTCTACAAACAAAGAGTACCGTGATATTCGAAGTAATGATTCGTTTTTCAATAGAAATAAAAATATTATGAGGGTTTGCTTGTAAGTTACCTAGAAGCTAGGACTGTGGTAGCCTTGCTTTCATCTATAACCCTATAAAAATAGTAACTGTGGAACAATCTTCTTTGAAGAATCAAGAAGGCAAAACACACGCCATCCCACGCTAGACCTATATCTTCTTGTGGCACTGAGCAAGCAGAGTCCTGAAAAATAACCAAGATAAAAAAACTACACTGACACGGGAACAAAGTACAATAAAAGTTAGCAATAACAGATACCATGTACATCGGACAGACAGTTCTGGGGATTTAGAGGAGTATTGAAAAGCCGAGAACTATATGATTGTCCAGGAATAACCTGGATCATTTTCTAGGACTTAACATTGCAATCATCTCCGAACACATTTACACAAACATTACATATCCATGACATACTATCATTACAAGACAATAACCTTATCGTATTGCATCTTGAGGAATCTGGCTATGTTTCCGCCCGCGAATTTGTCCACACATCCTATCCCCAAAAGCTGTACGAGCCAGCAGGCGTGTTCCTGCATTGCCGCCGCGAACATACAGCCAGGGATCTGCAGTAGGGCCTTGACCGCCACCACACACACATTGTAACGGAGCAGCCACGACCACCTGCGACGTAACACGTGACCCTCAAAGGTTTTTACATACAGATTGAGACTATGGCATCAAAAATCATGGACATGCACGGAAATCGAACCGGTAACCTGTGGCCTATCAATATCATTTGCTTTTCGTGATGTGTAGGTCATGTCGAATGTACGAATTCAATATTTGTTTAATGTAAAACACCTAATAATATATAGGAATTTATCGGACCGAATTTCCTTTTTTATTTTTGGCACATAAGAGAACTATACTGGGCCTTATACAGTGTGATGCAGAGAGGTATTGATATAAATGTTGTAAATCCTATCCAAGACTAATAAAATCTCTGTAGCGTTTGCATTGAAAGTGAAATAAAACTGAAATGGAGAATTTTAAAGCTGAATTAAATATTTAGTAGCACGTAGTATAGTAAAAGCATTAAAAATAATTAAAATTCCGCATTCATGGAAGTGTTCGTGCAAATAATTTTATTTAAACAAGTTTTCATCTCAACAACAAATGCCTCCTAAATAATATACAATAGCAGCTACTTTTTCCCAAAAATTCCGAAAGTAGTCCTTGAGATTGCATGGGTGGCTGGAAATACATTGAATTTAATTATTTTTTTTATATGAAAATAAAATAAGAGCAGTCAGTGCCCGGTACGGAATTTTTAATTCCGTCAAATACTATATTTGTAGTAGAGACGGGAGATTCATCGTTATTGTATATTAACGATTATCGGAATTAAATAATAAAGAACTCTTACCATTGCAATATTGCTTCCTTCGGTCGTAGATAGAAGTCTGTTCCCTGCCAGAGGAAGATGAAGGAGCCTATCAAATATCCCATAGAGAACAGGTTGACCCTGTTGGTGCCCGTCATGAACATGATGGCGAGGGTCACCCACAGCATGCCCAGGAATATCATGCGCTTGAGGACGTCCAGCCACGACCTGTTGGATTTGTAGTACTATGAGATATTCCCTTCTTAGTATTCATTTTTTTCTCAGACAATAATAACGAATCGGCGGAATACATACAGCACCATTTTTTTGAAAATAAATAGATCTAGATTCTTTTTAGGTTCATGGTTTCCATTTTTTATTTTAATATCACCCAATAATATTATTTTTATAATAGATATACATATTTATGGTTCGACATTTTTTACTTCATAAAATCTTAAAAATCGAATAAATTTTATTGATAAAATTAAAATGTATAAGTGTTATATAAACTGAATTCGAGACGAACATACCCAACGTAACCCAAGAAGTCTGGTACGGGATTAACAAAGTTGGGAGTCTCCCAATCTTTGCCAACGTCCTCGCTGTTGCTGCCCCCGGGGTATGAGTCGCCTTGATTTTTCTCGAGTCGGAACACTCTCAGCTGACGAGAAGCGAACAATACTAGGAAGTAATCAAAGACCAGTTTGACAGCGTGAGGAGGTTCGTCCGTGTAGGGCAGGAACAACCAGGTCCTGACGTGCTTCATTTGCTGCGGGAAAATAGTATTTAATACTGCTATCAATAAGACCTACGGTATATGAAGATATGTAGAATATATTTTTTTACAGCAGCTTAGAGGACTAGGGCTACTAGGAGGTTAGTAGGAATAGAATTTTTCTTTGATTTCCTAGGAACTACTATCGCCATTACTATTAGTGATCTATTAAGATTCCCACATTATAATGTTCCATAAGATTAATGGTGATACAGTTAGTCACCTTTAGAAGCAAACAATGTAAACTCTTCTCACAAAGTACCTGATCATTCCCGCTCCATGGATACTGGACGCAGAAATTCGGTATGAAGCCGACAGCGATGAGGTACTGAAGCGGCACGAGTACTGTGACGGTGGCCGTGAACGAGGACCATAGAGTGCAGAGACGAGCTCGACGCGCCGCCGCCAGGACGAGCAGCCAGCCTGCGTACACCGCCGCGTACACGTCCATACGGGAACCGATCACACCCATCAGACATATCAGAGTCATCTGAACAAATACACGCCTGGTCACTATACGGTAATGATACCACTATTGTAACGTCGATTCATACGAGGATAGCGGACCGTGAGCGGCAGCTGGCAGCCGTGTTGTGTCGTAGACATTGATCCGAAGATCTTTCTATCATTTTTTGTATTTCCATACAATTTTACCACGTTCTTCCAAATAATGACAAAAAAAATTTAGGCGACACTATCGGCCCTAATTTAATTCCTCGCCGTAACGAGCTACATCAATAATACTGTTCCAGGAGACGGTCGTACAATTTCATTTACGTTAACTGAATCATGAAATACATATTACGTTTTTATTCGTAGATAATTCCAGATATTTTTTTCGTTGAAAAAAAATAACAAAAATAAAAAAAAAATTACCTCGACGCCGAATTTGTAAAAGCCATAATTTACGAAATACTTTAAACAGTGTAGTAAGTCCTTATCTGCCTCCTTTCGCGTCACTTCCGGGAACATAATCTTCTCGTTATGATTCGGCATCAAGCCTAGATCTCTAAAAAACGGTGTAAATCATCTACATAAAAAATTTTCAAAAAAAAAATAATTTGCATTATATACAAGGGCTTATAACATAAATAGATAGTAATATATATAAAGTACCTAATGTGCCGCTGTCTGTATGTGACTAGTGAGTAGAAGGTGAAAACGGCTATCAAACCGATGTATCCTTGGAGCAAACTGACTAAAGGTTTCTTCTGTGTCGTCTTCCGGAAGCCCACCCACTCGGCGTTGTTGTATGTGGTCACATTCAAGGTGTCGTTCTCACTCATCTACAATATACAGACCTATCATATTATGTTTCTCTAAAGGCAGAACGCCATGAATTATAATTGTATAAAACAGTATATATTAAATATACATATTATAAGTTATGATTAGTAAAAATATGATTGTGTATATGATATATGATATGATATGATATGATATGATATGATATGATATGATATGATATGATATGATATGATATGATATGATATGATATGATATAATTATAAATAGCAAGTAAAATACTGTATGTTCCAACCGTACTTACCCTGGTACAGTTAACATCAAAGTATGAATGTTTAATGTATTCTATCTGGTACACCATCTTTGCCATGAAGTACACGCTGATGAGTATTGATATGAAGAGTACACACAAACGCTGTTTCCTTCCGCTCAGCAGCAGCGCCGGTGATATTATCAGCATTATCGGAACATGCATCGCCGACACCTGGCAAATAGTAATTAGGCTTATGTAATTATAAAACTAAATATTTCAATACACTTACCACAAGTCAGCACGGTCACACTACATACGTAGCTTTTCCAGAGTTTAATTCATAAATTAACATTGATATGAACTAAAAACTGAACACGGTCTGTAGGTAGTGTGGCGTTTCAGACTTGTGGTAAATACAGGGCAGTCCTAGCTAAGTATCAAATCAACTAACATTAAAGACGCAGAGCAGCATCAGGGAGAGGAATATGATCTTGAGCAAGTGGAGGTCGAGTAGAGCGAACACGAGGTCAACGGCCCGGGACATGTTCCGCCTCACCGTCAGCACGCGGCGGCTGATCATAGCCCGTGCCGCGCCCACCACGCCAGACTCCGACGGGTTGGTGTAAGACCGGTTGCGGGATAACTTCCTGTATGGAAAATTTTATTTTATTTTATTTTTTATAAATTTTAAACTCTATCACAAAACTTACCGGAGATAAGTTACTAACCTGAATATAGAACGTTTAGTGGTAGCGTTCATGGAGGCTGTGTCTATAGAGTGATCAGGTTCGGTGTCGCTGTTCGGACGACGCTCGGCTGACGGACCGGCAGCATCAGTAGTAGCAGCACCAGTGGGAGGAATGGCAGAAGTAGCAGCAGTTTCAGCAGGACCAGAATCGCCAGCAGGGCGGTCTTCCAGCGGGAGGGGAGGCACCTGAATAACAATAGAAAGAATCAATAAGTTTGAACATACTGTTAAATAAATATACTCTATTATATATTACATCTAAAATGACTATGAATATAGTATTGTAGTAAAGTAGGGGGGAGTAGTATAGAACAGCAACTTCAACAAATACTTGAAAATATAAACCAAGTCAAAATATGAGATCCCTTAAGTTACAGCCATTACTCTTTTCATGTCTGCAGATTGATCTATCGAAGATCCAATTTGCTTTACTCACATCATCTCTTTGTGTCGAGATGCCGCCCTGACTCGGTCTACCAGAATCCGGTTCCTTAGCGAGACTATTCGTCCTGAAAATACAGACCCATAAAAAATACACATACCATATATTTATATATTGTATGTTAATAGAATAGTAAGTATTCCAACCTGGTCTTCGGATCCGACAGCGCCATGAAGTCTTTATGGAAATAGTGGACTTGCATAATAGTTATGATCAGGAATAGAGTCGGCGTCAAGAGCTTTACGAACAAATCCGCTGGGTGATACGGCTCTAGACCTAAATCGTGTTGCCTGTAACAGACAGAAATACAATAGGGGCCATCAAATATAAATTTAAATAAACACACACACACACACACACACACACACACACACACACACACACACACACACACACACACACACACACACACACACACACACACACACACACACACACACACATATATATATATATACTTACAGTCGCTCGTTGATGAGAAGATATGTTTCAATAGTCTTAGAGAAGTTGTCGAACTGATATATATAAATCAGTATGAGATTGATCATCGAGTAAATGATGACTGTGATCCAGAACACGTACATCAGACGTCGCCACCAGTACCAGCTTATCTGAAACATAGCCATGTTTATTACAGAACTTGGACACTAAATTATTGGACACTATTGAACGCTAAATAAGTGGATTTATACGATCTCTGCAATTTTACGAGTATATGAATAATTTAATTCAAATATACAAAGGAAAGAGAATATTAATACCTGGAACATCAGTATGAAAACTAGGAAGAGGAACATGTAGATGATCCTGAAGATGGTCATCCTCTCCCCGGTGATGCCGATCACGAACAGCATGATGACCACCACGTAGATCCAGTAGCGAGCGCACGCGGCGCGGAGACAGTCGCCCAGGATGCTCAGCAAACGAGACGGACGCTCCTCTGAACCCACTGGGGGAGAAATGCGGGAATAGAGCAGTGCAAGGATGCTAGAAAAACTGTTGGGTATAACGTGATATATGATTTGTAATTTATTTTCGAATTAGAGAAATGATAACATTTTTGTGGGAAAAGAACAACAGGAAAACCAACATATAGCAAGCTAAGAGACGTCATTAAATAATTATTGGAATTTTTATGTAATATGTAAGGGGTTGCACTGACAGGAGGTGAGCTGCAGCGGCGCTCCTTGGTCGGACTTGGCCCTCAGCTCCTGAACGCGTTGTCTCAGCGTCACCCAGAACATGCACGTGAACAAGGATTTGATCAACAACGGCACGCACGGCTCGCCCGACGAACGACCCAACCCTATCTGCTGCAGGTTCACTTCCTGGAAACAACATCGCCTTTGTCAAATACACAAATATCTTACGACATTCCGAAAACGAAACCCTATATTTTTACTCTATGACTACTAAGAAATTCACGATTGGGACAATTTTTTGTTAAATAATATGTTATTGGTTTTCACTAGCTTACGTCTATATTATTTAAGAGCCAACCTGACGTTTCGCGTACCTTATCGAAACTGTGATCACGTGATTGTAAATTAAAAAAAATTGGGAATTTATAGTTTAAAAATTATCAAATCGGTAGATTTATGACGAAGCCATGTTAGCTGTAAGAAAAAATATTAACATCAAAATTTGTATGTCATTTTGTCTCTGTTTCGTACTTTTCTTCCATTCCAATTTTCTGTCCTTTATTATCCACTGTTTTTTTTTTATAAAAAAAAAATCAATACAATCTTACCGTTATATTGCTAGGTAATTCGCTCTCCGTTAGATTCATCCCATAAACATACTGTGCTACAAGCAACAGCATCGCGTAGAGGACGAGTACGGGACTCGTCTTCAGCATGAAGGAGCGCTGGTCCTGACATAGCCACACTATGTTAGCCCACATCAGAAACACAAATGTCAACCAAGAATGGAACATGATACTCCAAGCCATCATAGTTATAGTTGTAGCGATGTAGGACGATCTGAAATAATTCATTCGGTAATATAAAATATACCGAGTAAACAATATTTTTTTCTCGTCATATATCACCTGATGAGAACTTGGAAGAAATCCACGACGGCAGCAACGATGTCGTCCATTAGCGTTGGTTCCGCTATTTCCGTTACGGATTCTGTTGGAAAGTTTAAATATAATAAGAATTTAATGACAAGTCTTTTTGTCTTATACAGCTCCCCGCTGCGGTTAACTCCTATAGCCATCTATCATAACGTGAATAAAGTAAATTGGAGGTAGATAGGAGTCTCTGTACCTACTGCTTGTAGGACATCTACATGTACTTGGTCTTAACTAGAAGCGTCGATTGCTATCATACTTAAACAAAAATAGAGATTTTTTTAATAAAAAAAAAGACACGATCATACCTTCATCAGGCACAACCACGGAGCCGGTGGAGTCCTGGTGAAGAGCCCGCGCCGACCAGCGTTTGCTAGGACTCGCTCCACGCAACAGCTGTGTTTAAAGACACTTTGAGTACGGACATTAGTATGATATTTGTTAACGTAGCGTACTTTGTGAAATCTTAGTAATGATATGTAATTTTTCATATAAAATTATATACGACACCTTAAAAAAATGGTTTCTATTCGATGTGTGAAGCGGTGTGATGACACAACACGCGGACAGAATAAAAGCACAACACAGACATTCCGTTACATGCAGACATTAGAGAAAAAGTGATGTAATAAAATTCAATACCTACAGGATCAGTCTCACCGTTGTTGTCGCGTAGTGCTTGAGAATTTATGTATGAATATGCAACCTATAAAAGAATGAAAGCAGGTTGCAAAAATAATATAATCTAAAACATCAAAATGATTTGAATTCAAAGTTAACAATGTTTTGGTTAGCACATGCGATCATCCTCCACTAACCGAATTAATATACAGGTGCAATAAACACAGTTAAAAAAAAAAAAGGAAATCACAAACTAGTGCTCACGGTCTATAAGAAAAATACTCAAGTATCTATAACTACCCTCCATTTACCCAACATGCCAAAATAATTTACATGATACGTAAAACTATGTATTCGCAAAACGTGCCATAAAAGCTACTAGTGCGTATACGTATCGCCTTACGCGAACTTTCTTTGTAGCACTTTTCCATTTTTCTTTTGTTGCGTGTCGACTGCCGCGGTTGAATGACACCACTCGTACCAACGACCCGTTCAACTTGCCCGCCTCTAGCCCAGACAGAAGGTTCTTTTTCCTCGCCTACCCCACAGTTAAAACTTTATAGAACTACTGAGCACTAAATGAGTCTACCGCGTTAGTCTTAGCCATATCCGATGGGATTAAAAGCGATTAGTCAGAAAGATATTATCATCATAACTCAGACAATTCCAAGCAACATACCTTCGGCTTAAACAGTTCGCGAGTCTCTATGGCAAGGAAGAAGTATGAAAACAGTATGACCAATGGACTAGCCAATGTTGCCCACATATAGTCATCAGTCACCTCGTATGTGAAACCTGCTTCTGTCTCGTTTAGAATTACCAGTTTTGTGAGACCGAAATATCTGAAATTTTTAATCAATACACTTAAGTCATTAAATCATAAAACAAATTACGACATCGATTTACGGACCTCGCCATGTCCCTATCTGGAGGGTAGATTTCCATAATCCATGTGCACTGGTACACCAGCAGCACCGCTATGTGCACCCCCATAATGGCCATCACACATCTGCTTACAACAGCGAAGCCCTTCTCCAATGGTTTCCCTAACGCCCAGGCGGTCGCCGCCCCCATAAACACCAGGAAGTAAATACCCGACGTCACACTCGGACGCATTATACCCGAAAACATTAAAAGGAACAGAGCCATGTACTTTCCTACGAATTAAAAATAAATAAAAATAAATAAAATTCTATAATACATAAAACAATTCACTTGTTGATCTTTTAATTTACCTGCGCTAGTTAGTAAAGGGAACCGCTGGTACTTCGTGTCCTTCCTAGAGATTTCGTCGCTGGGGGAACTCATAAGTAACGATCGCACAACGAAATATACAGCGACAGATGCCAGCATTACAACCAGCTAAAAAAACATACATTTGATAAAAACATTATCTTATTAAAAAACTAGACAGCTTTAATAACCTTACTTCTGGTGCCAGATAATGTACGGCCATGAGCGGTTCTATCCCGACATAAGACACTAGTCCAAGGTTATATCCTATAGTCTGTACGATGGGGTATTGTTCTAGCAGCGAGCCATAAGGCGGAAAACCGGCCAATATACTGTGCCAGGCTCCGTGTACCAGCAACAGCAGGATTGACACTATGAAATTGAGCTGAAGACATTTCCCACGACATCCTGCAAATAAAATTAAAAAGATTAATAAGACTTGTATACAAATATCATTATCAAATTATATTTACGCACCTTGGAATGTCGCAGAATCAGGAACTTGCGGAAACGGTGATATTAAATATAAAAGTAGATATATGAGAGAAAGTCCGAAGGGTCGGAGCGCTATGCCTGCAAATAAATTTATACTCATGAACTATTAATGTATGCAAATTATTATAACTTTGTGGACTCTTGAATAATATTATGTTCTAGTTCTTTATACGTATATTAATTTATATGAGTCCAGTATAGTTAATCTGTTCTGGCTCTCTTATTTTAATGACTACACGTAATACCTGTTCACTGTCAAGTAATCGAAACGTCGGGTGAAATGTTACAAAACGAAACCAGTAGTAAATCGGAATAAACATAGCTTTATCTAAATGTCTACTCGCCATAAAACTTACATATCATTACAGTATATTCTTAAATTAATGACTCTCATTCAATATTTTATTATTTAAAATTTTTATTCCAACAGGTTTTTTACCACAGTTCCACTATATGAACTTTATTAATAAGGTAGATTGAGATTCTGACAATTCGGATAAGTTTTATTTAGATAATTGCGTAGTATTAGAATTACATTAACTTTGTCTCGTTTATCTTTAAAACGAAAGAGCGCGCACAGAAAATGTTAAATGCATGTGTTTAAAAAAAAAATCTAACGTAATCATTATTGCTAAACAAATATAATCACATAAAAAGTTCTACAAATAATTATGTTTTATTATTAAATAAGTCGTAATTTTCAAATGCCTTTGCATGTTTTCAAAACACTCCACTTTTGGCGGATCAAAAGGTGACGTCACCGTCATTGATACGGTCATGTTGTAAGCGAGGCATGATATATGAATGTTGAATATTTTTTGACATCCTGATACTGAATAGTACCGATAATTTTATAAATTTAATACAATAATGTATTGAATAATAGAATAAAAAAACCTATTTCTTACAAGAAATTTGATAAAAAAAAACTCCATGCAAAAGTTAGTTGATCGAATGTAATATGACAATACTTTTTGTTTTATTTGCCTGTAAGCATACAAACGCTTTCATAGCCTGGCTTTATAGACGCGACGAGGATCAACTTTCTACAAGTGTACGGTGTTGTTTTAAAAAGTTTAAGTTATCTTCAGTAGGCAAAAGCTTGAATTTCATGAAAGCAAACGAGATGAGTACATCACCAAAGACTAGCTGCTTCAAGCAAACCACAAACTTGTCAATTTCTCTAAATTTTTTGAGATTACAATAACACTGTTTATTATATGGATAATTGGATAACAAACTGATGAAATATTTTACATAGAAAAAATAGCCAATTCATTGTTTAATAAGTTGAAAGCGGCATGGATAATGAACGTAAAGACGCTTTAGAATTTATTGAGTTTTGTAAACTAAAGGTATATACAAGTTCTTGTGGGGAAGCTATACTTGCAACAGTTGACCGAAATGATGGGTTATGGTGGTATGAACTTAGAGATGCTCCTATTACTGCTTCAAAAGCTCATGGAGCAGCCCTCTGTAAACCATGACATGGTACCTACGGCTGACTTCATATAATAGGGGCAATTTAATTTAGGTTTTTCCATTACTATACTAAGATAACATTTATGTTATAATCACAAAAATTTGGTGAACTGTGATACAGACGCTTCGTTGTTATTATTCAGAGTGCAAGGTGACGGTGTTTAAATCTGACCGAAAATTATAGTAGGTAAAATTATTTATTGTCCGCTAAATATATTACTGTGAGTGTTATATTATTACGTTATATAGTTATTATTTGCTCATGTAATTAATTTAAATAATTCATGCATATTCTTTATTAATACAGGCCAGCATACATGCGGGTAAAGGTAGGTGATTATAAAAGTGGTGCTGAGTGTCTATTGTCATTCTAACACGCTCTACTTTATAATATCTAACAGAATTGAAAATTGCGACCTATGTAAAGATACCAAGACTAACGATACGCGAAAAGTCTCTTAAAAGTAATATAAAGATATTTTTTATTATATATTTATGATACATAGCCAGACTGTAACTATAACGAGTATATTGTATTTATAAAGAAAAAAATAATAATATATTAAATTTATCGTACGGATGCACTTCACTGTTTAGAATGTGTGTATTAAGATAAAACTAAAAAAAATATGTGCTGTGCAAAGATTAACACGATAAGGACGCAATATTATCAAAACATTCAACTTCCTTATCAATAAAATAGGTTCCAAAAATGTTAGCCGGTTCAACAGAACACGATGATCGCGAAACATTCAGTATCCTGACCTACATATTGAGAATCGCATTATTATGACGAACCCAAAAAAAAAGCTTTAAATCCTAGTAGGTATATAAAAAGTGTGTACAGCGGTTTTGTTAAGTCGCTTGTGTTATCAAAATTTAAAAATATATTCCCTGGTATAGTAATTTTTTTTTTATATAATTTTCAAATTTAAACAAAGATTTGAAAATCTATTTCTTTCACTCTCATGTTCGAATTTTTGCACCGAGTTTTGTACATAATTTCATAATAATTATGTGAATTGTCTTTCCAGTGTCTCTGGATAAGTAACACATTTATATCGCATAACGAGAACGAGTTAAAATAACAGAAAGATTTAGTTAAATTCGTAACATTTTAATTTTAAGTTGAAAATTTGATATTCATAAACTAAATTGTTCACAGACACTAGTATTGTATAATAAACGATATTTCAAGTACTTTATCGATACAAGTACAAAAGAAGTGTCGCACAAAGTAAAATAACATTAAACAAGAGAATAATTGATTATCAGTAGAGTGAATTATGGCAAAGTTTATATAGAACATGTTATTATTATGAAATCTACATAAAAGCCGTACATTCAAAAATGCCAGAGTGCCATTTAGTTGCGGTGCCATTAGTAATAATGACCCAATTTCAGAATCTGCAGAAGCGTTTTGGTTTTATTGGCATTTCCGAAGTAAGGCGCCGTCAAAATGACCCCGTTTCGGAGTAAGTACATATTAATAAAACAAATGAAAATTACTTTTTATACAAGGTACGTTCTTTCATGTATATGAATCATCGTTAGTTTGAACGGTTAGTCAATATAAGAGATAAGTACTAACGAACGCTAACACGCTGTACGCATTAAAATAATACACGCTATCACGGCTGACTATCTCTTGAAAGGTATAATTAGATTATTCGTATACACCCCACCCACACATATCTAGACGCTAAGACACTTCACATTATAAATTATTTATATTAAAATATTTGATATGTTCGACTGAATGAATTAAACAATACTGTCTGTCTGTGTTAATACAATATTTTTATGAGAATTAAAATTAATCAAATATTTTTTTATTCATATTTTTATTAGCTGTAGCTTAATATTTTCATTAGCGCACACGTCAATTTAAATCTAAATTTATTTCCATGAAATAAACAACAAGGAGGGAACAATTAAGGTATTTATTTCACATCGATATCATAGAAGTAAATAAACAAAAACTCGTAACTAATATAATACTCGGTATCTTCTCAAAATCACACTTGAATATCAAAATCACCTATTAAGAGTTTAGAATGTACATTGCTAATTTAATCTTCAGTAATTCTGTTCCGAAACTGTGTCAGAACCAGTGTCAGTCGTAAAAGGGTCAATGCCCTGATTTCGACGTTCTGATTATGAATGCTGTGGGACGTATTCCGTCGCGGAAAAAAATAACGAGAAAATGCATTCTATTTAAATAAAACTAATATTTCCGGATAACGACGCGTTTTTTTATTATTTGATGAAAATTTTCATCTCGTCTGCCCGTGATCACGGTCGCTGCAAAGCCATGAAACGAAACGTCGAGTGTATAGTTTAAAATAATAAATAAAATCGTAGTAATCCATAAATATTCGTTTTATTTAAATGAATACTCCCAAAAGTCTTAGGTATCATAATACTTTAAAACAAAACGCTTCCGTATTCATATTATAAATAAAATGTGTAAGTAACAGAAGAACCTAAAAAATGATTTGGAATGTATACAATTTTAAAATTAATAAAACATACAAAATCATACTACTGAAGTGCAAGAGGCGGGCATTGACTCTAAGACGATATAGCAATCGAAGACAAATGACGATTTGACTAGACCTTTACTTGTAAGACCATAATGATAAATTATAAGACTAGATTCCTCATATTACATATTACAAGTTGTTATTTCGTTTAATAAAATTTTTATGAACATCTTTCAGTTCGCAAAATTTCAGTTACGAGCCTCATTAACTCAACTTACGAAGAGCATTTAAGAATCGAGCAATAAACCTGTAACATCTGCCGTTTTAAGATTTGATGTTCTAACTAGTTTAACGACCAGAAGCAAAACTTTATAAGAATGATGAGGTGCTTTACGATTTACGAACCGATAATATAATGAAAATCATTCAATAATATAAATTAGGTATTTTACATTAAAAACGATTTTTATATCTGAGAATCTAGGTTCAGCGACTGGGTCACGGTCGTCTCTTATTGTAAGCTTATAATTTGATAAGTACACGCTATTTAAGCGAAGTCCAAAACCTCTCGTCCTCCTATACAGTCAAAAACTGCTGTTATGAACGTAATATTACTTCTCATGGCCGTTTCATTCTAATTTAATTTTACTATATAACTTAATACACCTTAATAGCACGCGATATTAATGCAAAAATTAAAATTATTAAGGATTTTTTATTACACACACATGTCAATACTATTTGATTAGGAAATGTATCACAATAAAATGGTAAGCTAATTATATTTTTAACCATATTTATTCTATATTTAGAGATACGATGATTAATTTATAGTTATGAATCTTATTACCGACCGCAGCTAGATCGGGTTAGTCATACAACTAACATACATGCTAGCTCATAAAATTATAACAGAATTACGAATGATGTATCGGAGTTTTTGACAGTGATGAGGTCATGTTTAATATAGGTTGCCACTTGATAGTTAACCAGTTGAACCGCGTGACCTTGTGAATCAGACGTCCGATAAGGCAACGCTAGCCGAATACGCCTGTACCTGGGCCATGGCCGTACTTCAATAACGTACGCTATTTCCATCGCTTTGTATACTTCCATAAGAACATTTGTAAACACTTTAAAAACTCTGCTTCATACCATTGCCGGTTTTCGGTCTGAATAACGACGAAGCATTGCTTAGTTCCCGTATATATAATTTTGGTTGTTCTTATGTTTATTATAAATGCTACTTTAAACTTGATTATGACGTCATTAGAATAGTACTCGTTTCAAGCACATGTTCATTACAGCGTGACGTTTTAAGAGAACAAAGCGTGGAAGATGAATTAATAAATGCTAATGCTTCCTCACTATACATATTAGTAAATATTAAATTTTATAATGGGCATACATTCCGCACTATCGAAAACTTTAAAAACATGATATCATTATAAACAGATCGCCAGAAGAATTTTATTAGTAACAAAACTGGGACATTGTTTAATATTTCCTCCAGACACAAGAGACGTGTCCTTGTATACATATACATACATATATATATATATATATATATATATATATATATATACATAGTTACTAACGTAACCCAGTTCGATTACCAGTTTTTAATAATAATAAGTGACTTATAAAATATGAATATTTTTTTTGAAACACTTCCAAATATGTTACAGTCCATAGTAACGACTAAGTGTAACGCTTCGAGTTTAAGCTTTTTGTAAACGTGTTTACATATTTCAATAAAAAAAAGCTATATCGGAATTTTTTTGATAATCATATATATATTTTTTTATTTACTTTTAGAAACAGATGTTTATCGGATAACAATTCTTTAACCGTTTACAATTACAGAAGCCTTCGACATCTTTAAGTGCCGCAATTATTTTCTGCCTAAGGTGTGTTCGTGTGTTTTGTTGCCTGCTCTTTTTGAATCATCATCATCATCATCAGCCTATAGGAGCCCACTGTTGAGCAAAGGCCTCTTCTCACGTGGAGAAGGTTAGAGCATTAATCACCACGCTTGCTCAAGACGGGTTGGCAATTTCAATCTTATAATTTGAAATTATAAGACCAGGTTTCCTCACGATGTTTTCCTTCACCGTCCGTCAGTGGTGTCTAAATACTCTTAGAAAGTACATATGATTCGGAAAAGATCACATTGGTACTTGCCATATATGTATATATATATATATATATATATATATATATATATGGTATAAATAGTATATATAGTTTGTTTGTTCATCAATATGTATAAATATTTACCGCCTCTTCTCTCAGATAGTTGAAAATTTTCAAAACATACGCATATAAAATGATAAAAATTATGTAAATTTTAAATAATAATACAAAGACAGTCGCTTAATGTAAATGCCATTGGCATTAATGAGATTTTGCAGAAAAGTAAAAGTTGTATTTCAGTACCTACACGAATTGGATCTGATTTACAATCTTTTAAAAATAATATATAATCAGTTGGTTGCCTAAGCATTTGCTGGTGGGATGTGAGGTAGTCCTGGAGAGCGGTCTATACTCGCGTCGCCACGATAGGGTTCTAGAAATTAAGCAGTTGGCTTTTAGCTGGCCAGGGCACAAAGATAACCATAGACGAGCGACCAATAGATTTTGTGAGAAAAGGAACTAGGGCTATAAAATCAAACGTCAAGCCTTACTCTATCCTTAACGCGTCTATAGACTATGATGATTGGTACGTATGAGAAACAATACTAAATCCCAGAGGATATTTGTGCTTCGGCGTACAGACAATACATATTTCTATATTAGTAAATCTTAAAGGGCGTTGTTTTAATAGATCTTACGGTTCATTGGGAAACCAACATCTTCAAAGACCATCCCATCAAGGTCAATAAGTATTACTAGCTCACAAATGAACTCACTAAGAATAGGTTCGTCGTAAATTTGTGAACGGTAGTAGCGGGAGCGTGAGGTATAACAGCTAAATCTCTCTACAATCTACTAAAAGGCTTGGGCCTGTCCAGAACTAACTTCAATTCATTTTTAAAAGGTATTTTGAAGGCAGCCTCGGTAAGTTATTTTCTAATTTGGATAGGTAGAAGAGCTTTGCCGTTAGAGGAGAGCGTTTAACGCGCGTTAGCCTCTTAAACCTACACCTAGGTCGCAAGGCCCAAGCTTTGTTAAAGCTCTTCTCCTTGCAACGCGACAATCCGTGAAATGCTGAGAAATTTTGGTCACATTTTAAATCCAAGAAAAACAGACAATGTTCTGAAGTTTTATCTTATGTACGAAAACCTCTCAACTCTTGTAAAAGTTTTATTTACTATGATTCATTTATCAGCAATTTAAATGATAATAAATTTTTAAAACATAACATTCAGCTCTCACACAAAAAAGCAATATCTGACTTAGCCTCTTATATTTTCGATTATCGCTCGACGCTATGTGAAATATGTTTTACACATATACTACAAAAAAAAAATTACCCGGTTCTATGAAAATAAATATTAAATCTCAGTCCGACTGTTTACAATAAAACCAGTTAAAGTTTTTCAACTGGGCTAACTGTATGCAAACTTCCACAATGTTTACGGTATTTATCTTTCAACAACACATTTTACTCTAAATCATTCTGTGCAGTTAGAAGTTTAGTTTAAAAATCGCTTGTTATTTATAATTCTAAACACATTTTACACGATGTCACAGATACAGATAAAACATCACATTTAAAATTTACTCAGCTCATCGCTGTTTGTGAGTTTTAACCATAAATTTAATTAAATAATAATACATTATTATACATTATTATGTATTATTATTCGTTGTATCATTATGTATTCATAATAAGCCTTAATTAAATCTGGCATCTGATATTTTATAGGTATATGATTTCAAAAAAAATTGATCAACTGCAATATTTGTTTTGGCTATAATCAAGTTATCAAAATCATCCAAAATAATCATAACAGAATTTCCCATAAACGACAACTTGTAAGCATCTCTCAAGATGAAGTATCTATAATAAGAAAATATTCACATCTCTGACACCTTTAGAAACATTGTACTTCTATATCTACCGTGAACCAAATAATCGAAAAATTAAGAGAATTTCCAAAGAAAATTAAAAAAAAAATCCAAAGAGGAAATTGTTTATTTAATGCCTTTAATTAGGACCTTATTAAAACATTACGCAGCTGAATGTTATAGGACAGTTAACCTGGCAACTTTTTAAAGTGGAACTGGAAGTGATAACTGAAGAGTGATAAGGATAATAGTTCAAAAAGAAATGCAAGTTATACAAAAGGCGTATATTCTTTGGATAAGGGTTCTATAACTCTCTCTTATAGAACTCAGCTGTAATTTCTTGGCGATGACCAAGTATAATAATTTAGGTATTTCAGATATAGAACTACATCTACGCAAAACAGTAGGCACTATACTGAATGCAGAAATGCAAAAACTCTATCAGAATTATATCAGTTCATAATCAATTGAAAAGATTTAAACAACAGTTACACGAACATGTAGAACTTGCTTCAAAAAACGTCTCTTTACAACAAGCATGTCAAATAATAGATTCTAAAGTAAAATGGTCCCAAATTACAAATGGTATACATATTAGCTATTTTATTCTGTTAAATCTATCACAGAGATGCGGTATTATTTTGGAAATGCCATTTGTACGCTAAAAAACGTAACATCTGTTGAATTCTGATAGTAAACGGTTACATTGATTTTAAATTCTCATATGCTAAATTAACAGCGAAGGTGTGTCTGTTGGCTCATATAATTTATATGTTAATTGTACGAACCGAACGCGACCAGAACTTCGCGTGATATTGCCACTTTTCATTAGATTAAAAGCCAACAGAACAATTATTTTACTAGAATTGATTAAACAATTTACATACATGTATCTCTTTCGTTTCACAGCGTTGTATGTTGCTGACATTATTGTGGGTTATATAAGGGCGCCATTTCATGGTATGATAGCAATCTATTTAATGATTGTTTGAGGTATTAGATGTAAAAAAAACTATTCAACTACAAGACATTTTCTCGTTCTCAAAATGATGAAGCGTATTTACAATAAGCAACCTCTGAGTAAAGTAGAGGGGAGCTTATTAGTAAGCAACAAAATAGTCTTCTAAAGTACATAACCAGCATCAATAGAATGAACATATGAAGACAAAACTAGAACCCTAATTACAGATAGACAGACACATATTTTCCTGATGAGCTTACTTTCAAGACGAAACATAGAGGTCGCGATAAACAGATCATGCTTAAATCACCAACTCACTAACGCTGGCGTAACTCAAGTCTGGGGTCTATGTATGCGTTGTTTTAACCTGCATATCAAAGACAACTTGAAAACTAACATACATTGCTGAGCAGGCGAAATTACAAATGGCGTTTTAGCACTGACTAAGGAAATATCTAAAAACAATTTTTGGATAAACGAGTCAAAAATGTGTTTCGAATCGGAACTTTCTGAGATCAAATTTTGTTTACGACAATCATGGTCGAATTGACGTTTTTTTGGGAGAATTTAGAAAAAAATATAATATGAACACACACGAACTTTACCTCACTACGTAATATTGTTATAAGGCAGGCTAGCTGAGCAATTCTGTTCAATTCAGTTGCATCATTTTTATTTCACCCAAATTTAAGTCTATATTTATAACATAAAGAGTAACCCATCACAGTAAACATGTATTCTATAGATTTTCACAAATATTTTATATAATTTAATTTTAAGGAGTGGCGACATGTAAAGAAAAATATTTGCACCTTCATATTTCATAGCAATTTGTTGTACTTAACTGACTGACTTACTTATTGACGTAAATAAATTTAATGAAGAACTATTTAATAAGTAACTATAATAGAATTTTATATAGCCTTATATCTTCGGATTAACAACTTTTCAATTAATTTTTTTTTATGCTTATCTGCGCAATCGAGCAGACGGAGCCTACCTGATGGAGGTAGTCCCGTCGCCCATGGACATCTGCAACAGTTTTGCGGATGTGTTACCACTCTTGATAGGGGAAGAGGGAAAGGAAAGGAAAAGGGAAAGTGTGGGCAAATGGAAATGGCAACCGGCTCACTCACTCATCGGACGAAACGCAGCCGTTAAAGACTACTTCACGCCTATCTTCCGTGAGAGGGTGTTACTTCCCCGGTCGAGCCAGCCCATGTTCGAGCTGTAGTAACTTGACCACAGCTAGGCTCTACTACCTCAAAATTTGGCCTTTTCTTCATATACTTATTATATTATTTAATATAAAATAAATAAGAACATGTTCTGGGCTGAGAGTGGCGGTATCTATTTAACATTCACGACGAGAATAATTTATAATGGCAAAGTTGGAATACACACACCTAAAAATAAATACGAAAATTTTGAAGTTTAGATGTTTGTATAAATTTTTGTTACACTTTACCGATAACTATAAAACCCAATTATCTACATGTGTCATGTTATAAGTAACTATAATTTACATCGTATTTTTCGATTTAATTATGACTTATTATATTAATTCTAATGTGTTGATGAAATGTCGAGAAACATCTAGAATAATAATATAAATATTTTATGAAACATGAAAAGCTTTTATGTGGCTTATGGGAATATAGGTGAAAATTTGCCCTTTACAAAAATGTACCTGAAGAACCCGCGCGTGGACGATAAACGAGGCTTTATTGGTTAGCGAGTGCTGAGAAGGTTAACGGTACAAAGATCTATTGATGCCAGTTAAAAAATGACGTCTTCTGGATACAAACTAACAAGTTTGAAATCAGCTATATTTATGCACTTCTAAAGAATTCAAAGATGATTTGAATCAGTGTCTCGTTAAAAAAAAAATCAAAGAGTGCGTGTCAAAAGAGGGACGCGTAACGCTTTATGATAGAGTCAAAGGGCTCCCGAGTTACGACAATTCGGTCATCGGGTCAGGTCCACGAGGTCGCACCCTGAAGGCGCGCCCGTAGGATACATTACATCTTACCTGCAATGCGACGTTAAATTGTATCAAATCTCTTGTTATTTGATATCCCTTTTAATGGCTGATAGATCTCATCCAGTCAACAAATTATGGTTTTATTATCAGGTAATTTGTTGGTTATCACAGTGTTTTTTTTTTTCAATAAAGAAGACACGTCTTACCTTGTTTCAATAAAAAAATCTTTTACTTCTCTGTCAGTATTTCAAAAACACGCTACAAAACTAATGCTTTATGTAAACAAAATAAAAATGGAAGAACGATATATTGTTTATAACACATCGCCTAGCATCAAAACAGAAATTGTAGGCTACTTTCCCTTGTGTCGTTTACTTTACTTCCGCTCAGGTTAATTTTATCTAATTCATATTTATTCATTTAATAGTAGGTACATACTCTATATATTGCTTTAATCGAAATATATTATCACTAAGTTTCTACAAAAATATAGATATCGCAATAATAGTGATGTGACAAATATTTCCAGGTCAAAAATCTATATTCACTGATTGTATATTATAATTTTATTTTTGGTGCCGGCCGGTTTCGAATGATTACGTCACGATTGCCGCCTTCAAAAATTACACAATACGAAACACGATGTCAGTCAACAATTGAATGTTTTTGGATAAAATTGTTCTTCATTAACTAAGTATTGATATATTTAAATACAGTCCTAGTATCTTATAATTTGTGATTGCTTCTTCATGTACGCATTAAATTATTAATTTATTTATTTAAGTATTAATTAATATTATTGTTAAACGATTAGATTTTTTAAACGCCCTGAAAATATTTCAATTCCATGCGTACTACACTTTGAAATTATTCTTTCAGAAAGATTTAACTCACATTTCTTTTTAATATTAAAATTTTAACTTAATTCATAAATCATAGAAATATTATCCAAAAATATATATTATTAATATAAATTTATTACTAAAATTGATAAAGGATATGTCTGATTGAATTTTATATTCTTATTTACATATATTTACAATTTGGTAACATATTTTTTTATAAAAATAATAACAAAATTTCAGGCTTTAAAATATAATGTATTAGCAACTTACCAAGAAGAAGTGATGCTGGCAGTACAAGGCGCACCAGTAATAGCGATATGTAGTATTTATGCATTGTCTGCAACGTTTAAAGTAAAATCTATATAAAACGAGAATCTCTATGCAACATTTAAGTTAAATAAAGTTTGAAATGATGTAGGTAGGAAAGACTATCATTAGAATATTTATATTCTTACGTACCACACTTAAATTATAACTAATAAAGCACTATATTAACTACCACTTATACACTGTAGTAAATATCATAATTCAAAAGTTTTTGCATGAATAAACTTTCGCGGTTTTCGATCATTTTTACATGATGAAAATATGGAAAACCAAAACACGACCACTTCTTACCGCTGATAAAATGACACTTGTCAATCTCAATTTTCGGTAACTTTGGCTGTAAAGCACAGATATAACAAAAAACTAACATAAAACAAATTAAAATGGTTTCAATGATAAATTACAAACAACTTATTATTTTGAAATGTTTAAAATTGTAGTTTAAAGCATACAATATAGTGACTTTCACACGTTCATATATACCGCTTTTAGCATTTGTAAGTATTTCAATTTTAGAGCTAGCAACATTTTGTAAAAACCATTTTAGTTTTATTTTTATTTAAGAAAAATATTAGATTTATGAAATTAAATTATAAAAAAACAAAAGAATACACATCACTATTTTATTTCTGATTTTTAGATATAAATACCAAAAATTCTTTAATTGAATCGAAACTTTTTAGTGATGTTGCACTACACTAAATTTATTTTTATTGCGAATTAATGGCGTAGCCAGGTGAGTTTTCTTGTTTATTTCCTATTTCACTATGTTCCATAGTTTTCAATTGTTTTGTCTAAATGTTTTTCCACGAGTAAAGTATTCAATCTTCTCTAAAGTCAAAATTTTTCACCTAACCGTTTATATTGCAAGAAAATAAACTAATATAACGAGTAATGAACACGTATCGGGTTTGTTCCGAATTTATTCGCTAGTATCTTTGTCATCACTTTCACTTTACGCGTTTGCTGTAATAGTGGTTCTAGTGCGAAAGAAATACAGCGCCATGGATGAGTGAGTTGAATATTTTTTCTGATGTTTGCATCCTTTGTTTCATAGTTAATATCGACACTCCTTTTACAAATAAGGACTTGTTATAGACAGTCACGTCATAGTACAATTAATTCCGGACAATTTGTGCTCCAGGAATGCATTGGCAATGTTTTGATTGAACTTCTATTCCAGCACCATGTCGACCCTAACGAAAATGACCCGCACGGTTAAGAAACTTGAAGTGCCTAGACCTTTGAAATCAACCACCAGTTCCGCTCATAATCGCAACTCAGTATTGGATGTAAAAATTAATTCTGGTAAGAATCTTATTAGTACGGACAATGAAATCTTTCATAAACATATTAAACCTTGTATAATCGACATACAGATTATTATTTATTTAGTTCTTTCAGTCATTTTCAAACAATTGAATATTCATCACTCAATTAATTTCATTATAATAATTTGAATGTGTTTATCCTGTAAGTAGTTATACTGGACTGAATGAACAATGAGAAGTATATATATGCTAAAATGGTTCTGTCATTTCCACTTTCTCATTTTCAGTTGATGACCTAATTGTTTTGACGGAAGCCGTGGCATATCAAATGCTGCAAGGAAATTTTGACCGTGCCCTTCAGAGTAATGTTGCCACAATGTATTCTAATCTCAAGCTTTATGGGGCTCAGCTCGAAGCACTATATAAGGATTTTCTTGACAGGTTTCTGTGATATTATTTTACAATTAAACGTCTATTATATCTAGTCGTTGTGGTAACTTAACAGTGTAATTTAATGTTCCAGATATTTTGTTGTTTTCCGTAATGGATCCCAAGATGAACGCCTCGATAAGAAAACTCGTCTTCATTTACTTGAACTAATAGAATTGCGTGCTAAACACTGGCAGGGTTCAGACTACATGAGTCAGTATTATAGACACCGTGGGACACATGCGGAGGTAATTTAGTCGACTTAATAATTTTTACAATGTTTGAGAAAATTTTGGCATACTTCAACATCATGATTCAATGGAATATACATAGACATGAGCCATTTCCTATTTTATGAGGATATACTAATATTACAAGGAATGTTTTTCCTGAGATACATATATGATAATATTTTACAATGAATAAGTTAGTAAAAAGTGTACATTATTGGTTTTACATGTTTTTTCTTATTTTATTTAATAATATTAAAACCTGTATTGCTATTAGCCACTGCTGGTGCCCACTATGGAGGGGTCAGGGTCTGGTGGCGCGGCATCCCCTACGCTGGCTGCGCCCGCCGAGCCGCCCACACTGCTGGCCCCCGGCGAACTCATTAAACCCTCGGGCAAGTTCCCCAAGCCAACCAAGATCCCCGGCAAAAACTACTCCAAGGATGAGGTCGTCATTCGCAATGCTGACTCTGGAAAAGGTATTGTATTATATGACTGTTTTATATACTACATAGTTGGACGGTGTTCATTATATTGTGAACTATAAAATGTAATTATCATTTTATTTCTTGATGCTGTTTAGACACTAATGTTATAATTGTGGAATAACAAGAGTAGAGATTAAATGAACTATTTAAATTTTAAAATAGACATCGGTTGGATGAATATGAAATGAAAGTCGCTATCATTTTGATACAAACAATGAAATATGTGATGCCCTTGCTGATGTAATTTTTTATATCGTATATCTAAGAAAGTTAATTATTTTGTTACTGTAAAGAATTCGTTAGACAAATGTATGTGTGTATTATGGTGTTACAGTGATGGGTATCAAGGGCAGGCGTGTGCACATGATTGAGGAGCTAAGTGATACGATTATATCATTTCAGAGAGGTATGAGTTCCCACCCCTCGGTTACAGCATGGTGTGGTGGAGTCTTCTCGCAACTGTCGCCCTAGCTCTATTATATGTACATTATATATCAATCATTATATGAAACAAAGTGGATTCCTTGGGACTGTCGCCTAATCAAGCTTCGCTTCCTATATTAACCCATATTAACCGATACTAATAAAAACATTTATACCAATCATATATTAAATATCACTGCATTACTATTTCAGTGAGTCCCGGGGCGAAAGAGCGTCTGGTGCAAATCACTGGGCCGAATGAGGAGAACGTCAAGTGAGTAAAATATAACGAGAGAAGATATGTTAATAGGGAAAGAGGTAATATTATCTGTTGATGTAATTACAGTCATGCGAAGCACCTGATAGGCGACACCATCCGTCGCAACGCCTCCCCCGTCCGGCTTGAGGGTACTCTGGAACAACGAGCGCCCTCCCGCGCCTCCATAGACTCTAACGGATCGGACGACGCGCGCCCCAGGGAGGTAGGAGACATGGACATTTTTAACACCTATCATGAGATCTTTGAGACGGGTTAATACTATATAAAGACAAGAATTGCGGATTGCAAGTAAAAAGGAGATATGTAGGATCTCTGCCTCAAAGATTAAATAAAACGAAATACTGTATATAATAATACTACCATGAAATACGACCTTTGTGGGGCGCCTTAATGAAGCTGTCAACTGATTAGAGACTTCAGATGGCCTTACAGCATCTAGTTTATCTATTTTATTTAAATTATTAACAAGTAAGATGGAAAAACTTATAATTACAATTAGACCATGAATTACCGTTATAATGAAAATTTTCCCATATGTATCAGTTATCATGTTTTTCCAGAAGTCCCCTCACAATGGCAACAGAACTCTCCTCCATAGTTTCTCGACGAATGACGCAGCTTTAGGAGAATACAAGTATACCGTCACGTTTGGTCAACATTCCATCAAAATCACCGGGAACAATCTGGATCTGGTCAAGGTACGCCACTCATCATTTGTAATATATAAACTGGCAGAGCAATATAGACTAAGTTTTGAAATAAAAAGAGAACGTTGATTATTTCTTTCTTTAAAATACTATTTGATGATGATTTCAGACGGCAAAGCTGGTGTTGGACGAGTATTTCGAGAGTGCGGGGGCGTTGGAGGCAATGGGGTTGGGGTCGGGGGACTTCTTCACCTTGTCCCAGAGACCGGCGGCCGCGCTTCTGCTACGAGATGACGCCGCGCTCAACGGAGCTGACGATGACGTGTTCGCCACGGACGCGCGGCCCGAAGAAGCCACTGGTTTGTAACTTGACGTGACATTTGAATAGATATATAAAGATGATAATAACATAGACTCGTGATGGTAACAAGTGATGCATTCAAGTGCCGCTCCTACAATGGAGGTTTTATTACGGATTTTCATATGACAGGCTCACAGTGTGTTCATATAATGTAGTAATTGCTTAATAAATAGCAAAAGTAAATAGAAATGTGCATGACCGGGTTGGACATTTGTCTTACTTACAGACTAACACCTAGATGCTATTTATGCTACATTTAAAATTTAAAAATTTTTGTTACATGACTATTAAACATAATCATAATGAAGACTGATTTGGCATGTACTATTTAGTATTAATTTAATAAAATTATAAATTATATATAGCCATTATTAGGGGAGTGTCAGTGCAAGATCTTATATATCATAACAGCATTTATTATTATCATGTGTAGTTATATAATGTATTGTATTTATATTTTACATGTAGTACCACAGATCAAATATATTTTCTAAATTAACATGACCGTTCGGCCGTTATTGATTATCTACGTTCGTCCATCCACCGGGATGTTTTCTATAATGTGGGTGTGAGTTAGTGTTGATTGTGTTGGAGCAAATGGTATATGGTCCGTTTGTGCAGTGGACGAGAGCGAGACCGTGCCACGCCGCCCACGTTTCTCGCGCGCCACCTCCACCGATAAGGGCGCAGGTGAGATTTATGTACACGTGTACATTGTACAGCCACTCGCACAAACATAAACACATTGAAGTTGGTTACTATGGTACACGCACAGATCTATACGTATGGATACACTGGCATACTCACTAACACATAAGCTTAGATACACTGGCATACTCACTAACACATAAGCTTAGATACACTGGCACACTCACTAACACATACGCTTAGATACACTGGCACACTCACTAACACATACGCTTAGATACACTGGCACACTCACTAACACATACGCTTAGATACACTGGCACACTCACTAACACATGCGCTTAGATACACTGGCACACTCACTAACACATGCGCTTAGATACACTGGCACACTCACTAACACATGCGCTTAGATACACTGGCACACTCACTAACACATGCGCTTAGATAAACTGGCACACTCAATAACACGTGCGCTTAGATACACTGGCACACCCACAGAGTGTACAGACACACCACACACACTCTGTCTTTACACATAAAATGCTATTTCTGACCATATACTTAAAGTATAATGTGATTTGTGTTATAGCTCATTATTTATATGAGATTTACCGACCTACATTTATATATATATATATCGATTGTCGTTTCTTAGTTATATGTACATATGTTATGTGTATTTTTCTATCTCCAGCATCACGTATCTTTATTCATATCATTTAGAAACATGGAATGCTAAAGTCAGTCCGGATATAAAACAAGTCACAACAGTTTTTGGTATACTGTGCCCGTGTTCGTTGTTTACTAACCACTAACGTTAATAGGAATACAAATAAATTAGTAGTCATAAGAAATGTGTTCGGAGAATATTTCCATCGAGTTGGATGTATGGACGTTGGCAGTTGATATATAATGTATATTTGTCAGGAGGGGGCGCTCGGCAGACGTATTCGTACGAGACGCTGGTGCAGTACGCGGACTCGCCGCTGAGCAAGCTGCCGCCGGCCGGGCTGGCCGCCTTCCCGCCCGAGCTGGCGCGCAAGGTAACGTTGTCGGGCCCGCGGCGCGCCCCGCCCGCCCCGCACCACGCTCCGCCCGCCCCGCACCCCGCGCCCTGCCGCCTCTGGCCGCCGCTGCACCATCCCAACTACTTGGCGGCACTCCTCTGCCGCAACTTCTACTAGCCCCTCCTCCTCCCCTCCTCCCCCACACTCCACTCCCCCCTCACATCATCGCCGCTTGAAGATGAGCCTCTCCCCGAGACTGCATTCCGCTTTTGCACCTTAACGCTCGTCATACATACTTTCATAATCACATTCACCGGATTGCGATCTACGATTTATTTTTCTCGTATTTTTGAAGGAAATAATCGAGTTAAAAAATTGTTCTCGTAGTCTGTGGAGAGCGGCGGTGACCGCTCACGTTCCCGCCATAGTATATCGCAGTCCGGTCAGCTTTTTGCTTTTTGCACGAGGTCACTAACCAGTGGTATGACAGAGTTTAGTCTCACCGGAGCCGGCGGGCCGGCCGCGACTTTGGACCGTAACAAATTTCAGTGTCAGTTCTGCCAAAACAATGCTTTCCAAATTAGAGCGAGACGAGTCGAGTAGTTCATTAGGTTTAAAGCTAAGCGCAAATTATCTTGTAAGTGCACTTTAGGAACTTCGAATGATCTCAGTAGTGTAAGTTGTACGTTAAAGATAGGAGCGAGGCCGGCGTTGCGGCCCGGCAGCTGCGAGACGCCGCCTCTGTATACACTCATGTTTTTTACGAGTAGTTATTGTAGATTATATAATCTGTTGATTGTTGACGTTTTTACTGTATTTTGAATGTGTTTACTACAACGAGGAAATTTTCAATGTTCATGCTGCTCGGACAGGACGGATGTTCAAGAGGGGTCCGTTGCAGGTAGACGCGGCCACGCTAGCGCGTTGTCGATGGCAACTTTCCATGTTTTTTTTGTTTTGCGATCATCCGGTGTTCGCGTTTTGATTGTTTATTAAATCATCAGTGTTGTTTCTCATTGTCATTCTCTGATTATTTTCAAATATAAAAATGTTTAAAAATGTAAACCGTCTTTGCTTGCACGTTTCGCTTCCATCCTATTAACACATCAGACGCCTCCTATCAAGCCTCACACTAACACTGCCACCACGCTCGCTTTCAATATTCAATGTTAATAACATCTCCCTCGGTTGTGGGCGACATCGGACTATCAGAAGCGGGACTTGAACTCCTTAGACTCGCTTGACTGTTGCTATAATAAGAGATATAATTAAATAACAATGGTTTCAGATTGTGCTTTTGCAGAATACTTTTTGGCATTTAGTGACGTTTTTACGGTGCTTAGTAACAAGTCATTTCAGTGTACCTTTCTTCGCTTAGTACCTACGCGTGTAGTTGTGAGGTAAAATGTGTTTTCTGTGTATATAAGTGTAATGGGGTTGTGATGGCGTCGCCTCACAGCACGTCAGTGTATTGTGTGATGAATGAGAACAGGAGCGCTCTAACAGCGTGATTGGTATCGACAGAGTTGCCTGGACTTCGACAGCGTCAGCTACTTGAAGAAGGTGCGCGCGGCGGGCGGCGTCACACTAGCCCTCGACGCGCCCGACTCGCCCGAGCCCGAGTGACCCGCGAACACCCACACGCACCCACACCACACCCGCACGTCCGTACATTCACCCGCACCCACACCATGAACCGATCAATCTGTCACTCACTCTGCACTTCACACCTTGTCGCTCCTACGCCCGGGCAGCTTCGTACCGTTCAGCTTGAGGAATGTTCCACGCGGCGCGTGTTTTAGATCTTATATATAATAGTCGCTTAGAGCCGTCCGTCTCTATTGACCTTATCGTTTGCTTGTATTTTAATTTAACTAATTTATCGAACTCATTACCTACTAAAAGTATTAGCTCACCAAAACTATTTATTTATTTATCGGTAGACGGTTACCGCAGAGTCGTTACTCGGAATGTCTTCGAATATTTTTGTGGCTTCTTGAAAATTTTTGAATCTTAATAATGAGGATTGTGATATGATATCTCAGTAAAGACATGTTTGTTAGTCCGTCGTTACCTCTTGATCTCTATATATCGCTTGATAGATGCAATTCTTTGAAAAAAATAAAATGCTTATAAACAAAAGAACAAACGAGAACGTGCAATTCTCCGGATCCGAAGTGCCTTGAGTTAGATGTATTTACCGACTGGGCCGACTGGGCCGACCGGGCTCGACCGGGCCGACCGGGCCGACCGGGCCGACCGGGCCGTCGGTGGCGCCAGTCGTCACTGAGTGATTCCATTTATTTTAAGAAGAATGCATGCATTTCTTAGTGTGTTTGTTTACTCATAATCGATTTGTATCTAGTGTCTAGTCCTGAAGGTAGGTGTCGATTCTCACTATATCTTAAGCTTTTGATTATGTTCGAGGAAGCCTGCCTCGCCAGATTTATATATTAAATCCAAAGTGTTTAAAAGTATAATGTGATCGTTATTTCAATTGTATTAAATTTTAAAAGCTGTGTCCAAAACCAAATACTATGATATTGTTATTTAAAATTGATTATTTAATATATTTTATGAATTTTAAATCGGGCTTTCTCGTGTGACCTTGAACCAAGTATATGATAAAATTTATAACAAAATATATTCCTACGATATACACACTACATAAGACTGTCGTAAGGCTCAGTACACATTACGCGGACCGGTTTCTCGCTACTTTGGTAGTTTTTTGTTTGTTTTAACTCGTCTTAATGAACTTGGTAGTTGCTGTATTGAGGAGATGCTGTCGTATTTATGATATACAGAGTTTATAAGGTCATTGATCAAAGATATATTTACACGATTTATCACGTTACATGTATATTGACACATTGAGTCGGTGCTCACTGTGACTTTAATAATATTTTATTTTATGTTAACAAATTTTGTTTTTTTTTTCTCGTCCAAATTACAGAAGGCTATATTGTTAAAATTTATGATATACTAAATTTCCTAATAAACCAGTGTTTTATTTATCCGCCTTTCCCTTAACAACAGAGCACTGTACAGTTTAATTTCGGTCGTTCTCGGGGCTCTCGCACTACTGTTCTAGATACTGTTTCAGATTTGTTTCTCAATGTTCGGCGTCACTTCCAGTACTGTCTTGCTAAATGGCTGAAGCCAGTGTTTATAGTTTTATCTAATAAAAGTTGAACTTAAATGTTGCCATTGCAAAATTAGAATTAATCAGTATTATAATTGATTATAAGTAGTCATAAAAATAATCCCAAAGATTATATTAGTTAGTACAGCACGGAGAGCGCCGCTCCTAACACGTTGAAATGAGAACTGCATTAGCAGATATAATAAATATATTTACAAAACAATAAACAGCTCGTCCGCTAACAACAACTTAAACGGACATACATACATATATGTAGATTATTGTAAACATTATTTTACCTTTTAACATCTGTTAACCTCGTCCGGAGTCCGGACTATGATTACTATTAGAATACAATCTTATGTTCAACATCACTAAATCCATATATCCTCTGCTCTGTCCGCTCTCACATAGAATTGTCACAGGAAGTACATGTGTACGTCACTTTTTCTTACAATAACTATAACAAAAACGCTATAATAGATACCTCTGAAGCAGTACATATGCTACTGACAAGCGTCAAGTAAATGCAGATTCATAATTAATATAGATAGATTATTGCACAGATTATAAAATGTTCAAATTGCATTTTATGCCCTTAAATATATTTAAATAAACATGCGGAATGTACTACTCGATTTATAAAAATTAATTTAATGCATAGATCTCGAAGCCCGCGAGCTTCCTCGTGGGCTTCGGCAGCACAGTAGAGAGGTATTCTATATAGCTTGATTATGTAGGAGCATCCTATCTAACGGGTTTATGTTCTCTCGGCCAGTTTGTCGGTAAGGTTAGCGGCTCGTGTGCGCGCGTGCTGCATGATGTCCTCGGCGAGGTCCTCCACCGTCGTGTATCTGGATTTTTCGAAACTGAATATATCTGTTATGAAGCCTACTATCTCCGCCTGGAAGGTTTCGCAGACGTCCTTCAACCGTTCCCGGGGTCCCAGGAAACCCCAGACCAGTACAGGAAGGAGATGCTCCGATATGGAGTAGAAGTGCGCCATGAACCCGTCGGGGTACTGGAGGTAACGCCTCTTAGCTTTGATGACGGACCACACAGCTGTTGTCAACGCCTGGAAGACATAAAGATACTTAAAGATCCACAGTATAAGGTGTTCTGCAGCGCACTAATATGAGTTAGATGTAAGTGTAATTACGCCCCAAAAGTGAACTTTACACCCCTGTATAAGGTTATCACATAGAATGAAGAGGCGATTTTGTAGCCTTGCTTTACTACTTTTCTATTAGGGTTATTTTCCCGAGCCTTCAGGTCGCCAGTAAGGTCACAAAATATCGGAATCTCGCTTTATAACCACTATATATAATATATGCTCAAAAGCAAATCATGAACATTACATATTATTTCATCAGTTTATCTTCTTGCGTTATAAACTACTTTTTGTACTAATATTATAAGCTGTTCCATACAATGATGCTTGAAAGCATGAATGAATTCAAAAAAATTCTGTATGAAAAAGCATATTTTTATGATTGCGTCGTAGAAAATG
The DNA here is from genome assembly GCF_018135715.1 of Danaus plexippus. NCBI lineage: Eukaryota > Metazoa > Arthropoda > Insecta > Lepidoptera > Nymphalidae > Danaus > Danaus plexippus. Next base: position 2,829,829 of record NC_083537.1, on the reverse strand, counting down.
TATTACTGTAGTAGTATGACATCCTTCGAATAACTTTTAAATATATCTGAGAGATAAGACTTAGGTGTAACGTCGATACACCATACATACCAGGTAACAGTAGACCAGAAGACCGTGAGACCAGCAAGAGTGCAGTAGACTGTGAGAAAAGTAACATAGCACAGAAAATACTAACGCTCTCTTTGAACCCGTCCGAGAGCCACCGGTTCCTGACGACGGCCAGCACGGAGGCGGGCGGCGCGGCGAGGTCTTCGAACGCGTCTAACAGGATGTAGTCCAGCACCACATCGTAGAAAGACAGCACCCGCACGCCCTTGGCGCTCAGCTCCGCCTCCACCACCGGCCAGTTTGACGGCTCGCTCGACCACGACACCATCTCCTCGTAAGCCACCAGGAACTCCTTGGGCTCCTGTGACGGATCAGTTTGGAATAACGAATTAAAGTCTCTCAATTTGTGTATTATTTCTTGGTTTCGTTTATTAATACGTTTTATCTGACAGCAACACCGAGAAGCTTTATTTATCGATGACATCCATACAGTGGCGGCTCATTTTAAAATGGCGTCTTTTTTTATGATAAAGGGAGGAAAACGAGCAGACGGCCTACTTGATGGAGGGTAGTACCGTTACCCATGGACATACGCAAAATAATTTTGCGGATACGTTGCCACCCTTGTTTGGGGAAGAGAGAGAGGAAAGGTTGGGAAAAGAGAAATGAGAAAGGGTGGGAAAAAAGAAGGGGCAACCGGCTCTCTCCCTCATCGGACGAAACGCAGCCATTAAAGACTGCTTCACGCCAATATAAATAGCGTGTAGTTCATGAGTGCTGACATCACCTTATCAGCATACAGAAGCAGGTCTGTGAGGACCTGTCGGCCGGCGTCCACCAGCCAGGCGCGTCCCGCCCCGCCGCCCGCCCCGCCCAGCGCGGCGTCCAGCGCGGACCGGACGCAGTGCAGCTTACAGAGGAACTCCGCCTCCGACCCGCACTGCAACACCTCCGACCGAACCGTCCTACAAGAACAAAGAAATAACTTAATTTACTATTGGAATAGTATTCTGTTGTTCCAACACGAGCTTAAATCGTCTACCCAAAGAGACACATTTACCAGTTTCACAGTCAGCAATGTTTAATATATAATATAAAAGATGTATGAATCGAGAGCAGGCAACTTTCTTTGTGTAATTTGACGAACAAAGACAGCAGTGTTAAAGAAAAGGCCTGCTCGCATCGATCCATCAATCACAATAGGAAAGAGAAAGCGATATATGAGAGAAAGAGACGGCGAATGTGACCCGGGAGAGGGGAGTGTCACGTGGTGTGGATCACCTGCAAGGAATGCCATGTTCCAACTGCTTAACGGCCGCTTGGTACAGTTCCAGCTTCTCTATCTCTGGGAATGACTCGGCCAAGTCGTCGAACTCCCGCAAGTCGGCAACCTGGAATGAGAGATATAACGACTAACTGTAAGATATGCATTCGTTGAAGGTGAAAATATCTGAATGGTTATAGTTTATATTATAATACGAGTATTATTACTTTGTCACTACTTAGCTGAGTTTATTGGAAGTACGTTGTTATACTTAAATTTGATTATTGTGTCCTAGTAACCATCTTAAACCATCTCAGCTTCTTCCTACTTCTTACTTACCATCAGGCAGAATAATAGTCAAACACTATTCAGTTGTTTAAAAGGTCGATATTCAATATCTAAGTAGTTATACCGACCTGGTCTTCGGCGGAGGCGAAGGACTCGGCGCTGGAGTGATGTTCCTTGCGGGTTTCTGATGTATGTGAGGACAGTAGTCTGGTGCGCCGCCCTGAACCCTCCACCCCGCCGCCGCTCTCCGAACGAAACAGCACCGACCGCTGATCGAGGAACAGCAGTTCACAGCGCTCCTTAACAATGACAGGTCAATTCATACTGGTTGATAAGAACCTATTATTTATCATATATATACATATATATGAATTTATTTTTTTTATATATTTTTCCAATTTCAAACAAGAAAAGATGTAATGTAACTAGAACACACCCGACATATGACAAAGTCATTTTCAATTTACACCAACCTATTTTGAGGGACGATAGATTATTTTTTTTTACGTCTTATACATTTAAATTACTGTACATGTAAATATCTCACTTGCAGCATATACGCGTTCTGGAGTAACTCCTGTATCTCTCTACAAAACTCAGCCTCCTCGGGCGAGGTGAGCGCCAGCGCCCCCGACACTCCACCGCGGGCTCCCATCGAGAACGCAGCCAACGCGTCCTCCCAATAATTTATACTCGTCTCTAACGCCTCCATACCTATGACAGGATATATAGTAAGAGAACATCCAGAGTTAATAAGACTTTTATTATTAGGAAGACTAAGATCTCAAGAGTATTCGCTAGGTAAACAGGTTCAAGTAAATAACTTATAGCATATAATATTAACTTACAAATAATATTTAGATATTTTTCTTTCAGATATTGATCGCAACAGGATCAGACGTTTCGCACCGTTAAGTTTGATGTTGAAATAAGAACTTAGCTTGCCTTACAATAAAGCACAAATTAAAAATATTTTTGAATAATAAGTTGTCAATATTAACAGGGTAATAAAACAAAATACAGATTCATATTAAGTAAATTTTCTGTTATTTTTTTTTTATTAACAAACAAATAATTCTAATAATAAATATTTCCTACAGCACAGTATCCACTATATATACATTTTAAAGACATAATAAATTAAATTAAAAACATCTAACCTTCTTGGTGCATTGAAAATAATTTCAAAATCTTATGAATGGACACATGTTCCTTAAAGCTATTTAACATATAATTACAAGAATTTTGTTAATAGCTATGTACAAAAATGTTGTTTTATTCAAAAAGTACTTTTTTAATATAACACACATAAATCTAAAATTTTATATACATTAGCACTTAACCATGATAAAATATATTAGGTGCTGTGTTTCACCATTGTCAAGACAATTTATAAAAATCATGGTACTAAAGCTCTATAAACCAGAAATGGCACATTATTTAAATAGTTTTTAAACATTTGTTTTGTTATTATGAATAATAAGAAATATATTTTCACTGCTTGTTCACGAAATTAATTAAAATTACCCATAAAATATCTATTGCACTTAATATAAGATAGTAATATTGTTAGCGTTTACAGAAATATCACATCTTTCATTGATGAAGTCTCATTATGATCGGGCTGTGAATGCATCATTGAATGCTGTAGTACATTCTTCTGTGAACCGTTCAGATCCTGAAGTGTCCCAGCGATGGCCGTCAAAGCATCTGCTATCCTATCTTCTATAATACTCTGTCTCTCTTCCTGTAATCTCATTGAATTTGCTATTGATTCTAATGCGTTTGCCATTCGTTCTTCCGCTGCAATTCTTCTGTCTTCCAATTCTAACGCCCATTTCGGTGGTGGAGTACCGGACCTGGATAAAGTATCTGTAAGAATATTCAAAATATATTTTACTGCCATGAATAATATGGAATCAGTTTGGTAAAAATAATTTCCATGTTACCTGTTATTGATTTTCTTTTAATTGATTGGGACATATCTTGAAAGATAGGCTCGGAGCTGTCCAGCGCATGCTCTGATTCAGAATCATCTGCCAGGAAATTCTCCAATTTATTCGATGAAGATATTGTTGCACTGACACTCCCTTTTCCATTGAGATCAAGCACACGCACTTCCAGATCATTCAATGGTACAAATCTGTGGGAACCACTTGTATTTTTTGTCTGAAATCTTCTAGCATTTGCTGCTTTTTTTCTACACCTATGCCTCCATTCAAACCAATACTGAATAATAAAAAAATATTTTATTTAATATAATTGTACTAAATTTAACATTAAAAACACCAGAAAATATTATAATTATTTCCTTTGCATACCTTTTTCCATCCGTCAGGAGCTTTCTTGGCACCTCCTTCAATACTATTCAAAGTCTTAGTTAGCTTAATCCAGTTTTCTTTAATAGTGTGATGTGATATCGGAGAACTGGGAGGAATACCTTTAGACATTTCTTTATTTTCCTCTAAAAAGTCTATCATGATTTCTAACTGTCTTCTTACAATTTTTCTAGGAGGAGCCATCTATATGAATAATAAAAGCATTAATTTTTTTTCGATACAATACTCATTTAATATTTATGTCAGAATTTTTTGTTTATATAATAAAATCTTTCATCAAATCACCTCATACACCAGTTATTATAAATCAGAAGTTTATTTTAATGTTTAAATAGAAAACGAAAGTTTTTTTCATAAACCCAAAGAATTTAAATAATGATTGATTTTTAGTTTTACAGGACAAAAAAATAATTAGCTTACCTTTGATGAAAGTCCTATAAAACCATTACAGTACAGTTATAATAAAAACAAATATCCCGCGGTTTTTTGACACAAGCAATTTCTTTCATTTACGATTACAACTTGTAAAAGTCTATATAATGGCGATCAAGTCATTCATATGACAGTTCATACCGAATTCAATGTGAATGTGTCGACTTCGTAATTGGCGTCGACGTTATTAATAGGTAGTGCCATCTATCACAGCCAGTATGAAAGATATAACTTTCACAATACTAGATGTCGTTACTAGTAGGGGCAAAGAATCTAAACCGCCATCTATCAGTGAATAGCTGTATTACTACATGAGGGCTTTAAAGGTATTGTAAAACATGCTACCCTTATCCTTTCTTCATTATGCAACCAGTATAATAATATTATTCTTCAATAGCAACCGGTAACCAAATAAACCTTGACTATATAAATTTTCACGTTACGTTACGTCATGATTTAGATTAAAATAAAACTAATCAAAACGATTTATGAATAATCATAAAAAGATTATGAATAAATGCGACTACTGTCCACATGTCACTTTGAAAGCGGAAGGCGAGGCAGTAGACCGAGTGTCAGCTTACTGCTACCCTTAATTAATTCCGTTACCCCGAATTTCTAACCACTGCCACGTTTTTCTCACGAAATGCTACGTAACAATATATTCCTAACCGGAAATTTAACGAAACATTAAACGGAAATTAAATTAGAATTAAAATATTTTAACATAAAAATATAATACGTTTAATTAGTCTATAAAGGCCACACCTTATTTAAGTATGATTTGCGTAAAAAATAATTGCTATAATCAAGTGAAACTAAATTACTCGTTCTTCCGATGATAAAATTTCTTTATTTATAATTGTAACAATATTATATTACGGATAGACGTTTATCTATGTTTACGATTTCTTTTAAAGTTTTTAAATGAAAAGGTTTAGGCTTTGAGGTTTATGCAATGAACACGTAAACCGCAATACTCGACGCGATGGATTCTATAGTTGACAGTTAGCATAGTACTAGTGTATGTCACTCGTCACTCGCATTATAGCGGTTCGGGTCTCAGCTGTCAAAGCTAATGTCTAAAGCCGACACTCGCCGGCCGCCGCGCGGTGCACGCCAGTATTCAGTCTAGTCGACACACCGCTCAGCGGCGGTAGCCTACGTACGCTCTCTAACAAAACATTCATTCTCACTGGATCAACTTTACTCTGGGATTAATCGTAACTGTTAACAGTGTTCCATTCCACGTATATTGTGTATGTGAATATATAGGTGGAAACTTATTGTGACCTTAAACGCATCTTTATCCCGCGCTTATTGACTCTGGTCTTACGGACAACAGGTAAGAACAAAAACAATATCCATAACAGTAATCTGACACCGAAAATCAATGGGATTTATGTAAGTCTAATCTTCTTATAAATGAGAATATCGCACCTGAATGTACAGAGAATATTTGGTAACACCGAATCTTAAATATTTTGCTACAGAAGCGTCTTTCGATGCTTATCGATAGCTTAAGCTGAGGTGTTTCATGTAAGTCGTACGTAACCACCATATTGTTATAAGGAAACTATCACACCGTGTTATAATGTATATAATTATAAAAATACACAAGGATCTCCTAACACGTTTCTTTTAAACCGGTTCATGCACGCTGCTTTGCTGCCAAGACTTATGCAATGGACAAACCCTATCAGCGACCCGCCTATGAGCTCATCCGCTCTTCAAGATATCTGATACCTAAATTTATTTAAAGTTACCGTTAACACTAAATCGGTTACATAAATCCACTACTAGTGGATACTCACGACGATATAAGGAATTGCTGTATACATAGAATTTTTCAATACATGTTAAAGTACATAAATCTTATTGAAAATTCAGTGAACCTAGATTATAATAGCATTATTTATGCTTCAAATTATATCATGTTAATACATCCGCATCGATAGTTGATTGTGCTAAAATACAAACATCTGCCAGCGAAAAAAATTTTAGGATATACCATTGTTAAGGACAGCTGCGCTTCATCCACGTGCTTGTATGAATTTATTTGAGATAATTCACACATAGAGCGAACAATAAATCATAGTGAATATACAACGACATCCAGCAACTCGTGGATACGTTCAAAAATTTCAATGAATCATCCATTGGTATTAAATTTATCGTCGATTTCCGGTAAAATTCCAAGAAATTACCGTACTATTAACTGGTTGTTTAAGACAATCGTAGGTTATTCGTCATCACATCAGGCAGCTGTACACGCAAATCTACATTGCTATGTTACATCATTACAAAAACTTAAGTTTGACTTAGAAAAGGTTGGTGTTGTAGACACAAGGCGACGACGTATCGATTAACAGACGAACTTTGCTCACGTAGAGTGAGCGAATCTCGTGTACAAACAGTACACAGATTGGAATACACTGGAATCCAAAAAAAGGTTTAAACGCAATGTTTTGTAAAGTGGCAACAAGTCGATGTGTATACGCCTTAACTTTAATGTGGACTGTCCACAAACTTTGCAATTATCTGCCGTAGGAAATTAATCAAATTGCCATTGACCGGTTCTACGCTGGATGTAATATCCGTTTGTAAAATAAATTTATTCCTACATCAATTAACTATTGTTTTACTGAAGCTGATCTTAGTATAATTCGATCTTAAACGTTGTTAGTCTCATTTTAAATTAGATCAATTCTGTAATTCTTTTACTTGGAGGGTTTCTGTCACGAATCCGTTTCCGCGAGGAAAGCGACGTCCTCGAGTAGAAAATTGTGCCAATTTTCAGGGTGCGCCCTCTGACAAATAAAATTAACTGTTATCCGAACGTAATCACAATAAATTTAAATTGATTTAACATATTTTTTTTTTGTATAATTAATTGGTATTTTTTTTATAAATAAATATCTTATAAGTTATATCGTATGTGGTTAGATTAATCTTTAGCATTCCAGGACTTAAGAATGTTAATAAACTAGGTTATTAAATGGAATTACTAAATACACGTATGTTTTTTTTACGATAAATATCATTATGTAGACAATATTGCGAAAACATTTAGGATATTTGGTCTTGCAATTTTTATGAAACGAGGTCGGGTCCCTCGGGCCCGAACCGATTGGGGAAAGCTTTTCATAATTTGTCTTTAGTATGTCCACTGTGTTATAGTATTTTTATGTTACACAAGGAAAATATTGCGAGATGTAAAGCATGAGGCTAGTTCGAGCTAAATGGCGTTGTTTGGTCCTTGGTGCATATGGTGACGTAATAGACAAGGTCACTGTGGTAATGAAGGGTCCAGGGCCTGCTCCGTTTGAACGGTATCGAGACCCTTTTCTATTCGTTCCGTGTATTCGTATGCAGGCCGCGCGGTGCGGGCGTACTCGATCAATACGCGCGCGACGAGTTCTCACTACCACCGCCGACCGCCGGCCTCAAACATCCACCGAACACAATTACATTCATCTCATTCAATATTATTATTAATTACATTAGTACGGTAACATTTATTCATTATAAAAATATGTATATTTACTTATATTTTCACATAAACTTGACAGATTTACTTATTTATTCACAAAGTTTAAAGATTAACGCAATTAATAGGTCCATACAAAATGATGTCATCGTTTTTCGTCAACTGTGACGAGAAAAAAAATATGTACAAGCAAAGCAGCCATTCAACAAGAATCATATTATAGGCCAGTGACCGCGTGGCCCTGATCTTGGTGAAAAGATTGACGAACATTCCTACAAAGCTTCATACAATCATTATTATAACTATAACTTATTTTACAACCCAGAGTTATTAACTATTTTCTTTTTCTATTATTTGTACAGTAATTAAAAAATAAATATATCATGAATGATTAAAATTTTTACTCAGATATAATCTAGTTCGTTGTGTAAATAAATTAATTATAGACCCTTATATTCTGTGACGTAGAGGATGCTCTATAACAGATTTGTATTAATATTGATGAAGCTGTCATTAAAGCCGCTGAGGATACAAGCGGAGGGTATTCCCATGTTAGGAGGGGAGAGATCTAACTGTTGACTAATAGCTTAAAACACCTCCGATGGCGATCAGACAAAGGGGGGAGCGCGAGTATGGCCATTTGCAAAAACTAACTAGAAATTATACATAATAATATAAATCATTAAAACGTATTAGTAGTAATTGATTTAAGAAAACTCAAAAGCCATTTTGATATTTAAAATCCGAAGTGAGTTTTATTCCTAGTTAAACCGGAGAAGTAAGGTTTATAGTTCAGTTAAATACAATGATATTTTTTCATTCAGAAATTTATCTTACATTTAGCGTTGCTTGAATATTTTTTTAATACGAATAATAATAAATTTAATTCCTCCAAAACAAATAGTATGAATTATATGTGACACAATAGTATTCGGGTGCGTGGGTACCTGGATGTCTTTATGTTTTTCTGTAAGAGCGGCCATTGCTCCCCATACACGACCCTTGGCCTAACAATCATTGGAGAGAGGGGAGACAGCTGCTCTTTTCTTTTGAGACACGAAATTTTTATAACAACGGTCGGATCTACCTGGTTTGCTAAACAGTATTGATTTGTATCAACATTCCGCAGTCAAAATAAAAAATAGAAATAATTTATTTCAATGTAGCTATTTAGCGAAACCAAAACATACAACAAACGTGTAGTAAAGCTGAAATTCTTTTTTTTGTATTGATTCATATAATACAAGGATTTCAACAAGAAACCTCACTTTTAGGGAAGCGAATTAAGTTTTATAGGTACTCGTTTTCAGCGGCGTCGTTATAGCAGAACAAAATTCTGTTCCATATTTCCTCGCAGTCCTCTTCAGCTGAAGTGAGGAGAGTTCACGGCCGCGGAAACAATCGATTGGCGTATTTTATAAGTTCGATAAGACAATGAAGTATTTCTGTATTGTTTTGCTGTTCACCTCGTGCAATTATTTTAAGCATTATTTCTTACACCGCATGTTGTTAACAATAAATCAGCTCGTAGGTCCATATGTTACTATAAATTAAACTCCTTGTTACATCTAATGCCGTTTGTAAGAGGATGTGTTATTAAGCTGTCTGTTGTGAGCATAACTAAAAATTAATTGCTCTCGTAAACCAACGCGGTCAATGCGAGGAAATTAAATAAACACGCGAGGACGCTTCTTGGTGTTATCTTTTCATTTGAATTTAAAACATTGTGTTATACTATAATCAGATTGAAACGAGATTCATATCAAATAAACGGTTTTTTATACGATCTTGTTTGTTCAAAAAGGTTGTTTGGTGAAGTAAATTTTTTGTTAAATTACTACTATTAAGTGGCATGCGGTTTAGGCAGGTGTTTATTTGAGTCTATATAAAAAGCGTCGCCGTCATAGTAGTATCGAAGGGGCCCCTCCCCCAACCGGCGCGTGCGCATCCACGTGTTCACAACCACTCGAGCATTTAACTAAGCTAATACTTATTGCCATTAACACGTTAAATTGATGTTAACCATATCAGTTATGTTATTAACAAATTATTACAACAGTAAACTGGGAATTTATTTAAGATACTAGATATCCGGATCGAATTGACCAGTGATATGTTTTGATTCCATTTTATGGCCTAGTAATCAGGCAACAATGTTACAAAAGAGCCCACATCATGGTCAGCAGTTAGAGCTATAATTTAATATCCGCCCAAATATCCTACTTCCTACTAAATAATACGGTGCAATCTACAGATTTGAAAAGCCGTTAAATGCTGTTAGTTTATTGGAAACAATTCATTGGAAACAAGAGCTGTGCAATTAAGTGAAAGCCTACCTTTGGCGATATTTGGTTACAGCTATGCAATGCACTCGAGCGAAGATTATAGTGCCATATACGAGACTGGTCTAGTCTCATGTAAAAGGCATTGAGTGGACCTAGAAATATAGTTTCTTCGGTTTCCGTTCCAAATAAAATGTTGCCCGTTCGTTTGTCCCTGCGTGATAAATTGTGACAGTAAAATTAATGGCTGAATAGACATTTCGTGACACTTTCACAAGTACACATATATAAATAAACTCTAGAATGTATGATTAAGTTAACATATTATGTATGTCATATACACGGTATAAATTATGTTTATACAAAGCTGGCCTGCCCAAGGTCGCACCATTTCCCGAAGGTTGCAATCAAGGCCTCGTCTGCGCTGTAGGGAGTAACCTTCAGATTTCCCTCTTTGTCTTTTGTTCCACTCGATAAAACAGGTTGTGTATTTTTATCCCGCTTAGACTCTAACGAGCTTTCTATTTTGTATCTGGCTGTAATATTTTTAGAATATCATTGTTATAAACATTCAGCGCCATTCTTTTTTGAGATTTATCGTCTATTATTATTTCTAGATAAGGAAAAATCAATAGCGGTGATTGAATTAAATGCATTGTTGATGTTAACTGATTATTCTTAGAACAATTCCTAAGTATCAAATGTAAGTTATGCAGCGGGAAATAAATGGCGAGCATGATGTTATTTTAATGATACAATTACAACGGATACATCTATAATGGACGATAAAAATTCCGGAAGCCATTGCAATTCACGGTGTTACACTTCCTGTAGGTCACAGAAGGTCCCTTTTGCGGTCACCCCGATTATTAACGGTTGTTTGTCACTATGAAAACAATTATTATAATCATTACGATTAATCGTTTATTTACATTAATATTAAATTAACAGTAGGAATTGACGTACGGTGTTTTATATAATTAATTTCGTACACCAGACCGATTAGCTGTGGTACTATTTTACAACAATAACCTGAACCGTTTTATAGCTCCGGCCAGGTCGCGGTATTAAATAGCGTTATTAGTCAAACAATGGCGTAACAAGAAACAGAAAACAAACAAATCGAGAACCTTCCATTCGGTATACACAAAGGAATATTACAAGTGGAGTATTGAAGCAGACAATGCGGTAACGGGACCAACTACTAATTGTGAACCGAGCTAAGCTCTTCCGGTACCCGTCGAGCCATAACACTC